>NC_134687.1:493554934-494296184 GCF_050947455.1 Rhinoderma darwinii
CCTCAGCTATC
Organism: Rhinoderma darwinii; assembly: GCF_050947455.1. Classification (NCBI taxonomy): domain Eukaryota; kingdom Metazoa; phylum Chordata; class Amphibia; order Anura; family Rhinodermatidae; genus Rhinoderma; species Rhinoderma darwinii. The sequence goes on from NC_134687.1 coordinate 493,554,946, forward strand.
TCGTCTTTTGACTCTTGTGTTTTCACCTCAACCTGTACCTTTGACCATACTTGCCTGCCACCTGCCCTGAAGATTTGCTACTTAACCTGTTACGAATCTTGACACCTACTCTAACCTTTTGCTATACCAGGCCACACATTCTGGCACTACACCTGTTACGATGGCCGTCACCAAGGGAAACTACTCTGGCGTTCGTGACCTAGGGTACCCCTGCAGCGAATTCCAGATCCCTGTATAGGGGTTAAGGCGTTAATTAATGGCTGAATACCAGGGATTCCCTTATACACCGCTCCCATGTTTAGCCCCACATCAAATCCCTTGGTGACAAAGTGGGGTCACACCACCCTCTACTGGCCCCATGACAGAAGCTCCACAGGCCCCATGAAAATGGTTTCGAATTTTCTTGAGATATCAAAGTTTAAACTCATTAACATAGGGGCGTAGCTAAGGGGACCCTAGTGGGGCACCAGTAGCAAGAGCTAATAATAAAGTTTTAAATATAACAGGGATTCTTTAAATTTTGGTAGCAGACTAACTTTGTGTACTGGAGAAGATCAGGGCTGTTACCCAGCAGTAGAAGTGCTAGGGCAGGAGAGGCTGAAGATTGGGTTAGCATACAGAGATTTGTATGTATTACTTTGTGGGGGAGGGGCACCAAATTGAATCTTTGCCCCTTTTGAAAGAAAGCCTTGCGTCATCGCTGCGTTAGCACTTCCTCCCTTCCTTGTTAACATGACCTTTCTAGTTGCTTAGTATATATTTATTAGTTGACAAAGTAAAAAGTTATCATTGAGACAAATCCTTTGTAATCTGTTTATGTTCAGACCGATTATGGCTGCAACATTGAAAAAGGAAGTGTGTGTACATACCACCCTGGGGCTGTGCACTGCGTGAGGAGCATACAAGCAAGGTATTCACCTTTATTACCATACGTAAAGCCACATATTTTACATTAATATATGCATAGTGATCATTTTGAGGCTTTTTTCCTTTTCCTATAGCCCTCAGTTTGCTGCAGGACAACAATGTTGTTATGATGCATCAGGAGCTCAGGTCTTAACCAGTGATTCATTAGGGGGCAGTACCCCCGACCGAGGTCATGACTGGGGGTCCCCTCCGTACAGAAAGCCTCCCAGAGTACCTGGCTTCTCTCACTGGCTGTATGATGTGATCACTTTCTATTACTGTTGTCTGTGGTCAGATAACTGCCAGTACTACCTAGAACTAAGACCATCCAGTGACTGCCGCACATACAAGCCCCCAAAAGTTGGTGAGGAAAGTTTTTCATATATATAATGTGGTGTATACTTTATGTTGAATTAGTAACGGGCTTCTCTCTTCTGCTGTAGCTTCAGTATTTGGTGAGCCTCACATTATAACATTTGATGGCTTGAATTATACCTACAAGGGTAAAGGAGAGTATTATTTGGTGAAATCTACAAATCCATCTCTGAGCATTCAATGTCGGACCAAACCATTTCAAGGTAGGATTGATGCATAAAATAAGAAATATATAAAATGTCCACAGTTGCAGGGTATCAAAGTGAATGAACTTAATAGATTTGCTGCTTGACAGCATTGATAATATAGCATAGTCTGTTCTTCCATGCTTTTGTAGCAGCGGTCACATACACTACATACATATTGGCACTATATATTGCCAATTTCTGTATACATACATTATTGGTACTCCATATGTCCTCGAGATATTTACTTGTAATTCTTCACATTAGGAGCAGTTTTTATAACTATGAAGCAGTGCAGTAGGACTCTAATGGTCCCATACAAAGGAGTAAGGAAATCAAGATACATGAGACAGTCCTAAACAATAGAAATTAACAAAATGAATGGAAGATGCAATTATATAAACTACAGTATATAAAAATGAATTCCACAATTAATTGCAGTGACAAAGAACAGTATGACTCTTTGTGATGTAGTATTCAATATCACAATAATCCATTTAAAAAAATGCAATTGCATAGGGACTAACCAGTTCCAAATGTAGCAGCATTTAATGTACATACCAGTTCAATTAATCCTAATGGCTTCCTACCGTGACAAATCCTAGAAGCTATATATCAAGAAGTGTTCTGTGGAAATCCGTGTCTATGTAAGGCTTAGTTTACATCTGCACTAGGGCTCCGTTCCGACTGAGCTTTCCGTCAGGACGCAGCCCTGACAGACACAAATGGAAACCATAGATTTCCGTTTCCATCACCATTGATTTCATCAATAGCGTAGTCGACTACATTATCGATTCCGTCAAAACGACGGAACCCTTGCACAACGGAGACAAAGGGAAACCATTGGCACCGGATCTGTCCCAATCTAAATCAATGGTGATTGAAACGGAAACCTATGGTTTCAGTTTGTGTTAGTCAGGGCTCCGTTCCGACGGAAAACTCAGATGGAACGTCGGAGTGGAGCCCTAGCGCAGATGTGAACGAAGCCTTAGTGGTATGCCTTTATGGTGTTTAGGATGCCTTTCGTCAGTGGCTTTCTCAAATAAACTTTTAAATTGTCCCTCCAACTGTACCGCCCAGTTTGCGGTTGTCAGATTGGGTGGGAAATCCCAATTGAAAGGACACTTCATTCATGATCCTTTCTGAATTGCCTTTATATCCACTTTTTCTTATCATGTTTTGTTTAGGTCCAAAATTGTGTGCTGATTTAATTTCTTAATATATCTTTTTTGCGGATGGAGATATGTTTTTATTTAATCAAAGCTACAAATCCCAGGGATAGACATAGATTTGTAAGAAACATGCTGGCTACCTGCAGTCACCACTGGAGGGTGCTGAGGAGCTTACAGCATACTGTTATACATTGAGCTCAGTCTTAAACAACATGCAGTAAGCTCCCTCTAGTGTTACCTAGGAAACCTGTCACGTTGAAAATGTAGATTAATCTGTTGGCAGCATGTTATAAGGCAGAAGGAGCTGAGCGGATTGATAAATATTTTTGTGGGAAAAGATTAAGTAAAAGTTTTATTTCATTAATTTAAACCTCTGCTAATTTTGGGTTTAGGAGTCCAGTGGGTGGTTCTACTCAGTGATTGACAGCCTTCCCTGTATGAGTGTGCATACATATAATAGTTGTCAATCACTGATTTGGAACGCCTACTTGACTCCATAGCCCAAAATGAGTAAATGTTTAAATCAATAAATTACAAGTTATACTGAATCTTTTTTCCACAGAACCATATATCAATCAGCTCCCCCTGCTCTACAACATGCTGCCTGCAGATCGGACTGCATTTTCAATTTGACAGGTTCTCTTTAAATATATGTTCGTGCCGGGAATTGTAACTCTGTTTAAACAAAAACAGAGCTCCAATCAGCATTTCTTATATGTGATGTTGTTGCAACTTAAAGCGACTCTCCAGTCCCAGGACAACATTTTAAATATGATGGTATATATGGAGTAATAATATCTGATGCCCTCCAGTTGTGCCCATCTGCCGTTTCAGGGTCCCCTTTGTCCTGTCCCAAAATGGCTGCAGCGCTTCTTAGACTACGAATCGGAGACACTCATACTATTCTTGGATTGGCAAGAGCTGCTCACGTGAGCAGTTCTGTCCAATCCATGAACAGAAGGAGTGCCTCTGAGAAGCGCTGTGACTATTTTGAGACAACACAGATGGGACCATAAAAAGGCGGATCCACGGCAATGGGAGGCAACTGGAGAGCACCAGGTAATAATTCTCCATGTACTTCATCACATTTATAATTTTGTCCAGGGACCCGAGGGTCACTTTAAGTTTACTAGTTAAAATTACTAGTGTTCATTAATGCAGAGTGTTGCACCTGATCTGTGTTATCCCATGCCCTTTACATAGGTGCATTTTACATCGCATGATTCTGCAGATGGGTGCAACACAATTCACTGGGCATGGCCTTTAGCTCATTTGCTCAAAAGGTGAAGTTTCATAAGTCCATGGGTGAGAATGGGAAGTCACTGTTGTTAAGAATGATACAGTATATGAAATGTAACAATATAAAAATAATAACCTCTTTAATTCTTTAATTATCCGCTTTATGGTATACAGAGGAACATACATCAGTGTCAGATGAAATGGAACCTCCTCAACCTTTAGGTGTGTTTTTTTTAAATTCCTTTAACCATTCAAATTTGTATGCTACATTTGTCTTTGTTCGTGTCTATTGTTGGGTCATTTACTAATAAAAGAGTAAACAGAATAAATTAGTAAATCAGAAGTTAAAGCAACCAAAAGTTGGGTAATTATGTTTGTTTTAGCTAAAGAGATATTGACAATTTTCTTTTCAGATTATTTATAACTTATTTATATATATTTATAGCGGTCGGAGCTCCACTTTCCCGTTTTGGAGTTCCAAATCACCTGCATAGACATAGATTTAAAAGCAAACTTGCTGACTACCTGCAGCTGCCACTAGAGGGAGCTTGGGAGCTTACTGCATACTGCTATACATTCCCTTTACATTAAAGGCGCAATTTACATTGCATGATTCTACAGTTAGATGCAACACAAGTTATTGGGTGTGGCCTGTAGATCCCTTGCTAATGGGGTGAATTTTCATAAGACCAATGATGAGAATGTAAACTGCTGTTAAGGCTGATATATAAAATGTTATATCAGTATAAAAATAATAACCTATATAATAACTTATTCCCCTATTTTCCGCTTCATGGCATGCAGGGGATCAGGCACCTAATCCTGAGGAAATTAAACCCTCTCAACTTTCAGGTGAGTTTATAAATCTTTTGATTATTCGATAAATTTGCATTCTACAAATTGACGTCCTTCATTTGTCTTTGTTTCTGTCTTTCCTCAGGTTACTAATTAAAGCAGATTTCCATGCAAAATGTAAAAATGGCCATATACTAGTAAATCAGAATGCAGTTTTGCGATTATGTTTGTTTTACTTACAGAGATATTGACAATTTCCTATTCAGATGCAGCCATCATGTTTGCTAAAGTGGACAGGAAGTGCAGCCATATTAGTTGTCACTTTTGAATTCACTTAATGGAAAAAGATAACACTGTCACTTTGTCATCATATTCATTCAATAAAAAAGCGACAGTTTTACCATCAGCTGCAGAGAAACTAATTCAAAAGTGACAACAATTATGGCTGCACTTCCTGTTTACTTTTGCAAAAATGGCCACCACAACAAAACAGAAAATTGGTAATAGATCTTTAAGTGCAATCAAAATTAATGAACAAACTTTGGCCATCACTCTACGTTCTGATTTCCTAATATAGGTGTAAGGCTGGGTTCACACGACCATGTTACGTCCGTAATGTACGGAACGTATTTCGGCCGGAAGACCCGGACCGAACACAGTGCAGGGAGCCGGGCTCCTAGCATCATAGTGATGTACGACGCTAGGAGTCCCTGCCTCTGCGTGGAACTACTGTCCCGTACTGTAATCATGATTACAGTACGGGACAGTTGTCCTGCAGCGAGGCAGGGACTCCTAGCATCGTACATCACTATGATGCTAGGAGCCCGGCTCCCTGCACTGTGTTCGGTCCGGGTCTTCCGGCCGAAATACGTTCCGTACATTACGGACTTAACATGGTCGTGTGAACCCAGCCTAATGGATTTGCCTGACACAGCTTCTTTGTCGACGCCCGTGGGTAATCAGCCTGCAGCTGTTCCTAGATCTGTTAGAGTGACTTGATCTTCTACCACTCAGGCTGGGAGGCTGAGGAGTGGGAGAACCTATCACAGCCTGGCCAGACGGAGCTAGCTCCCGCCCTCTGTCTATTTGTACCCTCATTTCCTTCTCCTCCTTTGCCTGTGATTCTGTCTGTTTCCTGGCTCTGCCGCTCCTGCTAGTACGACTCACGGGAAAAAGAAGCGACAAGCCCTATCTTTAGGCGTTTACGTCTCTAACCTCCCTGACATCAATTGGAGGCAGAGAAAGCATATTTCCCTGCGTTTTTGCCCATCGGCGCTCAAAACGCCACGAAAAATGGCGTGAAAAGTAGGCAAAGTAAAATCTGTCTCAAAATTCCAAACGGAATTTGAAGGCAGATTTTCTGCCTGCAAAAAACTCTGTCTGAACCCAGCCTAAGGCCACTTATAGTAGAGGAAACCCCCTATTTGGATAAGCTGCATCCAACACACTACTGAACAGAATGTGATATTGATGTAAATAATATGTAACCATTATCAATATAATCATCCTACTAGCAACTCATGTCATTTTGCATGCAGCGGAACAGACACACCAACCGGAAGAAACAAGTCACCCCTTGATTTAGTTGGTTTTGCTTATTTCTCTCCTATTAGATATATTTACAATATACTTTGCTGTATACTCTAAGGGAAATTTTCTTTTATTTTTTTCCATTTTGAAAAGATCAGTATAAATTATAAAGACAACTGAGCTTGTATCTATGGTTTCCCCTCATTTTAAAGTATTGAATACAAAACTCACTGCGGTATTTCATGAAGACAGAGCTCGCCGTCGCCGCCGTGCATTACCTGATAAGATAAACGTGGCGAGCATTTCATCAGTGGCCATGCAAGAAGAACACTCTGATGTGGTTGAGGTGCGTTTGAAAAACGGAACACAATATCAACTGGAAACTCTATTGAATGGAGAAGCCCTTAGCTTTCAAGAGCAGAGCTGGATGGATATGAAAGGTAAAAGCTAGGCTTAAGTTTGTGAGGCCTCGTGTACATGGCAAAACTGTGTGTCTGTAGCTTGGAAGGTGGCACATGGCGTCCCTAGTGCTCTGTACTATGTATGCCATCATATTGCGCCTCCATGTGGGACAGTATATCTCTTCTAGAGGAGAATATCTCTGTAATATGGCATACAATGGAACATGACATTACTTTTTTTCTGTATGTAATCTGAAGCATAGAGAGCGGTGCCATCAAATGTTACAAGATAGGCTTCCTATTAAATGTTCCTTGTATTGTTCACTTTACATGATACATTTCCCAAACCTAAATTAGTTATGCACTTTTTTACATGGTACGGTCATAAGGGATCAATCGTTTTAGTTGGTCTGGTTCTATGTATCAGTTGGGTAGTTCTGGCCTTTATGTATTCAGGTGCAAGAGCAAACAGTCACGCCTAAATATGAGGTATGGAAAAGGATGAAGGTAACGCTACAGATTTCATTGTATGGTACATTAAATAGTAATAATCAGGGAACTGTTTAATGGCTACAAATCACTTCTCTGACATTAATAAAGTATTTTATGTCTAATTATTTCAGGGTTTTTCATATTTTCTCCAATTACATCACATGTCACGGTGATGTTTCCATCTGGAGCTGGGGTGGAAGTGAGAGCCATCAATGGATTTCTAAGCATCTCGGTCCTTCTCCCTGAAATATTCCAAAACAAAACCCAAGGGCTTCTAGGAGTCATGAATAGTGATCGTGAAGATGACTTTACTCTGAGGAATAGTACACAACTGCCAAGTTCTGCCACCCCTGAAGAAATTTTCATCTTTGGTGCAGATTGTGAGTATAGACGAAGACAAGGAATGGACATAGACACATTCATCTTCTGACACAAACATTGTATGAAATATATAAATATTGCTATGCAAGAAGTAGCAATTTATCTAGTAAAGGTGTTGGTGGTCATTGATATAGTGTAAAAACGAGGTCAATGAAGTTTATGGTTGAGCCCATTGAGATTACATAAAAAATTAATCTTTATTGAAAGTCGCATACATTATTAAATAATCTGGCGTAGAAAACACCAACTGTCCAACTGCATTATAGCAGCTCAACAAAACTTTAAGGAGTTTGTCAAACTACAACTTTCTCAACTGTTTCCACTGGCAACTATCAGATCTGTGAAATATGCCACAGGCGGTAACTGAGGAATAGTACAAGAAAAGTAATCCTATGTATTTACAAAGTTATTCAACTAATTATATAGATTAATTCTAAATATAAACTCTAAAATTATGTTCAAAGGTCGTCATACACTTTAAGTAACTATTAGAAGTGGTGTTCTGAACTGGATAGCAGTGTTAGTGGGAGGTTTTTATATGACATTTATCTTTCCAAAAAAAGAATAATAATATTCGGAATTTATCTGAATTTGTCATTATAGACAGAAATAGATTGAACCAATAATGAATATGTTTGGTAAAGTTCAACAATTTGTTGTATTGCGGATGCTCGAGGTCTGTGTATTGCAGATAAATTGAAAGATTATGAGACCTATTGAGAGGCCAGCAGTCTTGGAGCATTTTAGTAGGAATTGCAAACTGTAACATATAATGAATCATAGGTCTTAAAATTAAAGGCAACTCCATATTAAAGGTAGTATTTTTAGTGATCTCCTCACTATTGAAGGGGTTGGCTCAAAAAAACAATCTCTTTTTGTATGGAAGCCGGCTAGGCTTATCGATGGGGTTCTGGCTTCTCTAACCCTCATAACCCTAATAAGCTGTTTTATTATTGGGGGAAGCCGTGTCTTGCAATTTAATTCAAGTGTAATGCTGTGTCCTGCAGAGTGGGAGCTGCTCCTACAGAGTGGTTCACCATTTGGGCTCATAGATGGCAGCCCTCTCTTTGACATCCATATGCCCTAATAGGGTATATGCACAGGTATTGTCTTCATGAGGCAACCTTTTCAGATTGTAACATTAATCCCTTCATGATTGCCATACGGCTATATATACGTTCCAACTGCCCATGCTCCGTGCAGTTGTCAAGTATATAAACGTTGGCAGCGTGCATCAGGGTTTAATGTGTGCAGAGCTGCTTCAGTGTGAGCAGCTCTGCACTAATCTATATGTCGGCTCGCTCTACAAGTGCCGTCACCTCTCCCACTTAGTTTCATAAAACAACCATTTTTTTTAATATAAAACTAAGCTTAGAAGTACAGCACTTCTTAAACTGTAGCAGTGCCTGTACTTTTCTGTCCCCAGCCCTCTCTCCCCCGTGTGCCGGAACTTCTCCCCTCCTTCTCCCTGAGTCCATGGCTTCTGCCCAGAGATAATGGACCTAGTAAGCTCGTTATCTGGGCAGATAATGAGCTGATGATCACCATGACAGTTTAATCATGGTGATCGTAGAAGAGTTTGATTGCTTAACAAACTTTTCAAGCATCTCTGAACTCTTACTCTGTAGCCTTTTTCACTCACCCATCACAGTGATCCAGGATAGAGAAGACTAATTGTTACCAAGCTGCAACTATATATATATATATATATATATATATATATATATATATATATATATATATATATACAGTGAAGGAAATAAGTATTTGATCCCTTGCTGATTTTGTAAGTTTGCCCACTGTCAAAGACATGAACAGTCTAGAATTTTTAGGCTAGGTTAATTTTACCAGTGAGAGATAGATTATATATAAAAAAAAAAAAGAAAAATCACATACTCAAAATTATATATATTTATTTGCATTGTGCACAGAGAAATAAGTATTTGATCCCCTTCCAACCATTAAGAGTTCAGCCTCCTCCAGACCAGTTACACGCTCCAAATCAACTTGGTGCCTGCATTAAAGACAGCTCTTACATGGTCACCTGTATAAAAGACTCCTGTCCACAGACTCAATTAATCAGTCTGACTCTAACCTCTACAACATGGGCAAGACCAAAGAGCTTTCTAAGGATGTCAGGGACAAGATCATAGACCTGCACAAGGCTGGAATGGGCTACAAAACCATAAGTAAGACGCTGGGTGAGAAGGAGACAACTGTTGGTGCAATAGTAAGAAAATGGAAGACATACAAAATGACTGTCAATCAACATCGATCTGGGGCTCCATGCAAAATCTCACCTCGTGGGGTATCCTTGATCCTGAGGAAGGTGAGAGCTTAGCCGAAAACTACACGAGGGGAACTTGTTAATGATCTCAAGGCAGCTGGGACCACAGTCACCAAGAAAACCATTGGTAACACATTACGCCGTAATGGATTAAAATCCTGCAGTGCCCGCAAGGTCCCCTTTTCAAGAAGGCACATGTACAGGCCCATCTGAAGTTTGCAAATGAACATCTGGATGATTCTGAGAGTGATTGGGAGAAGGTGCTGTGGTCAGATGAGACTAAAATTGAGCTCTTTGGCATTAACTCAACTCACCGTGTTTGGAGGAAGAGAAATGCTGCCTAAGACCCAAAGAACACCGTCCCCACTGTCAAGCATGGAGGTGGAAACATTATGTTTTGGGGGTGTTTCTCTGCTAAGGGCACAGGACTACTTCACCGCATCAATGGGAGAATGGATGGAGCCATGTACCGTCAAATCCTGAGTGACAACCTCCTTCCCTCCACCAGGACATTAAAAATGGCTCGTGGCTGGGTCTTCCAGCATGACAATGACCCGAAACATACAGCCAAGGCAACAAAGGAGTGGCTCAAAAAGAAGCACATTAAGGTCATGGAGTGGGATCCAAGGGATCAAATACTTATTTCCTTCACTGTATGTGTATATATATATATATATATTATAGATAAATATATATAAAAAAAATGACAAAAGTGTTTTTTTTCACATTTTTAGTGATTTGTCTGCTCATAATGAAAAACATGGAATTAATTAAACGAATCTAGAAAATGAATGCCTCATGAGTCGTAAAAAAAAACAAAGCAAAAATAGTTCTCATATTCAAAGCGGTTGCAAAGATATTATCGTTTCAAGAAGTGCAAATCAGAAATGGAAATTTTGACCTGGACACAGGGGTATCAATACTTTCACTAAAATAACAATTCTGGAGCATCTTTTCTTTGAACTCTACGTTGTTCGGTTCCTTTGTTATTGATCCAAGAAATGTATATAAAAATTTACAACTGGGTGTAACTAATTGGGGGGATGTTCCAACACTTTCTGACACTGTCCAATCAGTGCTGACAGTGCTCAACTGTGTAGGGACACACTCCTTTGACAAGGGGCATAGTAACACCCAGTTGTCAGATTATTCATACATTTTTAGGAGAAGAAACAGAAAAGCGGCACAATGTAGAGTTCTAAGAAAAGATGCACCAGAATTGTTATTTCATGGGGAATACTAGTATCGACTAAAAAGACATGTCAGGAGAATTGATAGGTCCTCTTTAGGGAACAACGAGGTCTGGAATTGACCAAAGAATCATTAAGAAGGGGTGGAGGGGAAAGAAACACCAGTTCTGTCCTGGATGGCAAAACCTGGCACCTTAATGGTGGGCCCAGTTTTATCTGTGCCCTCTCGTCTGTATATGACACTGTAACATTATGTGTTTGAGATATAACCAAAGAAAGCATCAATTATCTTTAAATGCATTGGTTAAACTGAAATAAAATAATAAAATGTCTATTCATGTCATCTGTCTCCTCCAGGGGCTGTGACAGAAGATAGCTCACTTTTTCAGTATGACTCTCTAGAACTCATCAACAGCTATAAACTAAAACATGACCCAGATTTTGTTCCAACATTTGAAGTTGATCTGAATGAAAATGATACTCTGGTTCAAGATGCCAAAAACTTGTGTGGTGATGATATGTTCTGCAGATTTGATGTCTTAACAACAAAAAGCTTAGAAATTGGCAATGCTACCAAAGTCTCATACAGCAGTCACAGAGCATTGGTGGACAGTCTTCAACCAGGTAAAAAATACAAACCCTACTATCAAACAACCATGCTATCGAAAAATTATTTTTAGCTATATAGGTAGGGAATATAGTGTTGTAGTCCCAACTCTTTCTCTCTTATAGTATGACACTTCAGGAGAGACATGGCATGAAGAAATCAGAATATTACAGCTCTTAGACTACTGGTGTTCAACCTGATATATTGTGGGGGCCTCAAATTTTGCCCTTAACTCCAAAGGGCCACTGAGGTGTAGCTTTGGGGAGGGCTACACGGACATTGGCCTCAGCCGCAGATTGTGAAGGGGCACAGCATGGGCCCCCTCAACATTTAAAAAAAATTATCTGTAATAATTTACTGGTCTTGTTTGGGGTCTGAATTAATTTACAGGTTTAGTCTGGAGACTGAATTAATTATGTGGTTTGGTCTGTGGTCTCTAGTGATGTAGGTGTCAGGTCTAGGGTCTAAATTAATTTTAAGGTCTCATTTTGTGGAGGTTGGTATAGCAGTATGTGGAGGTTGGTATAGCAGTTCATGTGTACAGTATAGCATACAGTTTATATGTTCGATATCTTAAGTTCTTTAGATTTTATAGGGGAGGGGGGGGAAATTTAGTGTGCGTGAATGTGTAAGTGGAGGGGGGCGCCACACTGAATCTTCTCCACACTGAATCAGAAGTCTAGCTGCAGCTCTTAAGTGAAGCCTAGCTACAGAACATCATAAACAAGGAGGCATGCCAGCAATATAAAGAGATAGTATGCATTGTTTTATAGATTGTAATAATGTATCATTTTATTTCTTTCTTCTTACAGTGGTCACATGTGGATGGCTTCCTCCCCCAGCAAATGGCACCAAGAATGGAACAAGTTATTTAGTTGGTTCTGTCATTACATTTAGTTGCAACAAAGGTTATGTGATAACTGGATCTAGACAGCGGAAATGCCAATCTAATGGTTTTTGGTCTAGCCCTCCAACTATGTGTATCCTAGGTATGAAAAGTACTATTTAGATGTTCTACCTTGTTAGGTGTTTTAGATGATATTGTGTTATTATTTTCCTAGTTACCTGAAGAGAATACAAAATGGCATTTCTGCAAGACAACTTTTCTCACTTAGTAGTCTTTCCCTTTACTCATGTGACATTTTTATTTTCTTCAAAAACAAAAAGAGCCAAATTTATAGAGATCCCTCTTCTGACAATTTTGTTTACGGGGTACACTCTACTGGGAATGCGTACGTATTTATTGGGGGCACTCTGGCTTTTGTTATATGGACATGTAATTTGTGTACCATACGGTGCCTTATTTATGTGTGTACAGTATGATGGTATATTATATAAACACTGTATGGTGTTCATTTTACAAAATGCTGTATACACTCCTTATTACCACGAGACAGCTATACTGTTACTTAATCATTCACATTATCATTGCAACAGGTCTACTACACTGTATCTTACTCTACATATATATTTTGAGTTGTGTCATCATACAGGCTTCTGTATATTGCCAACCCTAGAACTTAAACATTTGATAAATTGTTTATGTTTAATAAGATCTTTTTGGAAAACAAACTATTATAATGTGTGCTATGTTATAATGTGTGTTTTTATGTAGGATCTACTAACTCCTGTTCAAGTCAGTGTGGGCAAATTCTAGCTCAGTGCTCCTGTCATGCAACCTGTGAGAGACTTGCCATTTGCTGTCCAGACTATAGCTATTTCTGCGTTCGTATTTCTCCGGATTCTGGTTTGGTGATGGGAGGAAGTGATTTTGTCATTGTGAATGTGACCTTTAATACCAGCTCAGTAGTGAAATGCAGGTATGTGAAACAAAGAACATACAGTCCACCTAGACACTCTTAGGGTATGTTCACACAGCTTATTTTCGGCCGTTTATCGGGCCGTAAACGTCCCAAAAAACGGCTGAAAAATCGGAAGCAGAACGCCTACAAACATCTGCCCATTGATTTCAAAAAGCGCCTGCGAAAAAGAAGTGCATGTCACTTCTTAAGCCATTTTTGGAGCCTTTTTTTATAGACTCTATAGAAAAACAGCTCCAAAAACGGACGTGAAAAACGTGAGTATGATTAAAAATCCTAACAGGAGCTGTTTTCCCTTGAAAACAGCTCCGTATTTTCAGACGTTTTTGGCTATGCGTGTGAACATACCCTCATATACATTATAGCTACCCATTAACCCCTTACTGATTCCTGCTTTATGAGATAACCCCACTCAACACATCTATTTAATGATAACATATTTAGAAAGCCATATACTGTGCATTTGGACGATTTTTAACAAAATGTTCTATATACTCCAAGTCCAGGGCACCATCACTTTATCTGAAATGTCACTTTATTATGTCACATACAATAAGTAATTTTGGGCTAGCAAATACAAACAATGTCCTATTTGAAAAAAACATTAGCCATTGTATAGTTTTACAATACAATCCCTATAGGAACTCACTGATGATCTGGTTTGACCATTTTTAAACCTTTGCTAAACTGGAAGAATCTTAGCTATCACATGCCATTTTCACTACTTTAAAGACCTACAATTATAATCAGGTAGCTCACACAATTAATGTCAAAGTTTACGAGTCTACCGTTAGAAAGAGGCTACACTATTTCGATCTACAGGGTGGGCCATTTATATGGATACACCTAAATAAAATGGGAATGGTTGGTGATATTAACTTCCTGTTTGTGGCACATTAGTATATGGGAGGGGGGAAACTTTTCAAGCTGGGTGTTGACCATGGCGGCCATTTTGAAGTCGGCCATTTTGTTTCCAACTTTAGTTTTTTCAATGGGAAGAGGGTCATGTGACACATCAAACTTATCGAGAATTTCACAAGAAAAACAATAGTGTGCTTGGTTTTAACGTTACTTTATTCTTTCATGAGTTATTTACAAGTTTCTGACCACTTATAAAATGTGTTCAAAGTGCTGCCCATTGTGTTGGATTGTCAATGCAACCCTCTTGTCCCAGTCTTCACACACTGATAGCAACACCGCAGAAGAAATGCTAGCACAGGCTTCCAGTATCCGTAGTTTCAGTTGCTGCACATCTCGTATCTTCACAGCATAGACAATTGCCTTCAGATGACCACAAAGATAAAAGTCTAAGGGGGTCAGATTGGGAGACCTAGGGGGCCATTCAACTGGCCCACGATGACCAATCCCCTTTCCAGGAAACTGTTCATCTAGGAATGCACGGTCCTGACACCCATAATGTGGTGGTGCACCATCTTGCTGGAAAAACTCAGGGAACGTGCCAGCTTCAGTGCATAAAGAGGGAAACACATCATCATGTAGCAATTTCAGATATCCCGTGGCCTTGAGGTTTCCATTGATGAAGAATGGTCCCACTATCTTTGTACCCCATATACCAAACCATACCATCAATTTTCGTGTTCCAACAGTCTTGGAGGGATCTATCCAATGTGGGTTAGTGTCAGACAATAGTGTTTGTTAACTTCACCATTCACATAAAAGTTTGCCTCATCACTGAACAAAATGTTCTGTGTAAACTGAGGGTCCTATTCCAATTTCTGTTTTGCCCATTGTGCAAATTCAGTGCGCAGATCTGGGTCATCCTCGTTGAGATGCTGCAGCAGCTGGAGTTTGTAAGGGTGCCATTTGTGAGTAGCTAATATCCACCGAAGGGATGTTCGACTGATGCCACTCTCCAGTGACATGCGGCGAGTGCTACGCTGTGGGCTCTTGCTGAATGAAGCTAGGACAGCCACTGATGTTTCTTCATTAGTGACAGTTTTCATGCGTCCACATTTGGGCAAATCCAACACTGAACCAATTTCACGAAAATTGGCAAGCAGTTTGCAAACTGTAGCATGGGAGATGGGTGGTCTCGTAGGGTGTCTTGCATTGAAATCTGCTGCAATGACCCGGGTTCACCAGACATCAACACAATTTATATCCGCTCCTCACATGTTAACCTCTGCGACATGTCAATGGCTGTAAACAAAGAGAAGCTTGTAAATAACTCATGAAAGAATAAAGTAACGTTAAAACCAAGTACACCATTGTTTTTCTTGTGAAATTCTCGATAAGTTTGATGTGTCACATGACCCTCTTCCCATTGAAAAAACTAAAGTTGGATACAAAATGGCCGACTTCAAAATGGCCGCCATGGTCAACACCCAGCTTGAAAAGTTTCCCCCCTCCCATATACTAATGTGCCACAAACAGGAAGTTAATATCACCAACCATTCCCATTTTATTTAGGTGTATCCATATAAATGGCCCACCCTGTACATGGGAGGTGTACCAGTAGGAAACCTTTGCTGTCTGGAAAGAACATCTGATTAAGACTAAAGGTTGCCTGTTAACATCCAGGCAAACACCAGAACAATGTGCTCTGGACCAGTGAGGCAAAGATAGAGCTATTTGGCCACAGTATCAGAAGACATGTTTTGCAAAAGCCAGAGATCGCATTTTTACCAGAAGAACCTGATATCAACTGTGGGGCATTGTGGTGGAATAAATTATAGTTTGGGTCTCCTTTGCTACATAAGAGCCTGGGCTTCTCACCATCATAGAATCCACTATCAATTCTTCACTATGCCAAAAGGGGCTTGAGGATAACATGAGATCATCTTTCAGAAGATTGAAGCTCAGCCAAATCTAGACCTTGCAATATGACAATTACCCTAAATAAACCAGTAACTTCAGCAAGGAATGGTTGAAAAAAAAGAAAAAAGAAACGGGGAGTATGTTAATGGCCAGGTAAAAACCTCAGATCTAAATTACCGCAAATGTTGTGTGGGGATTTAATATACTGTAGGCTGTACATGCAAGAAACTCCTGATACATTACACAGCTAAAATATTTTTCCATGAAGGGGTACAAAAAAATGTTTTTTAGTTGATAGTTATAAGAAATGCCTGTTGAAGGTTATTTCTACCAAATGGGTCAATGCCAGATGTTAGCGCTAAGGGTATGTTCACACGGCCTATTTACGGACGTAAATCGGGCGTTTTTGCCCCGAATTACGGCCGAAAATAGCGCCTCAATAGCGCTGACAAACGTCTGCCCTTTGAAAGCAATGGGCAGACGTTTGTCTGTTCACACGAGGCGTATATTTACGCGCCGCTGTCAAAAGACGGCGCGTAAATAGACGCCCGCGTCAAAGAAGTGACCTGTCACTTCTTTGGCCGTAATTAGAGCCGTTATTCATTGACTCCAATGAATAGCAGCGCTAATTACGCCCGTAATTGACGCGGCGTTCAAGCGCCTGCACATGCCGGTACGGCTGAAATTACGGGGATGTTTTCAGGCTGAAACATCCCCGTAATTTCAGCCGTAACGGACGCCCTCGTGTGAACGTACCCTTAGGGTATACTTTTACTTTTTCCACAGAAGGAGATTGCATATATGTGAATTTTGTGTTTAATAAACTATTGCAAAGTCATTTTATTATTTTGTGTTCATTTACATGACTTTTATCTTTATATATGGTTTGAATGAAGATCAAATATTGATATCCACATAAAAGTTGTGTTGTTCTTATTTTTCATTTGTTTCCTATAAAGCAAGAAATAATACTACATTGCAATTGCAGTTAGTGTCCCATACGTTAAAAGTCACTTCTGTTATTTTTTCAGATTTAATAGTGAGATCATTGTAAATGGTTATGTGGATCTGGACGGTCATGCGCACTGTGTGTCACCATTACTGTATGAGACAGGTCGCATTCCTTTTGAAGTGTCTGTGGATGGAAGTACATACCCTCACTCAGGAACTTGGCTGTCAGGTAATGGTATCAACCCTTTCATTATTCATCGAAAGAACCTCAAATACCAGCAACCTTTGTTGGATTTAGTAGCCCGCTTGTATGACGCTTTTATTTTTTATTTTAATGATTATGAGCATATCGCACTTTAATGGGCATATATCCTAACAATTATAATGTACACATTCGATACTTTGTGATTACATTGAATGGTATTTACATAACACATGCGGAAGAGTTTTCAGAAATGAACCTGCACTTTAATATAACTTGTTGGTAGTTGTTACAAAACACAGTATATGTAAAAATATGAACTGAAATGAGTAACATCAGAAAAATAGGTAATCCCCCCAATTAAAATATGAATATTTATGAACTTTTAAAAATGATTAATCATTCATTAATTTATATATATATATATATATATATATATATATATATATTTTGCTTTTTCACAGTGCATCCTGGGAAGGTGTTAGAATCAGAAAAATGTACTCTAGTGAATGAAACTAAGTGGCAGTATTATGGCACACCAAATTTCAAAGGCAGCCTGACTGTTCAATGGAACCCAAAAATCCTGAAATCAGACTTAATAAACATCGAAGTCTGGGGCTACACAGAATCAGGTACAAATCTCAAAGCTCACAGTTTATTAGTGCGTCTTTCCACATGTAATTTTTTGTTATTGTGTTAACATTTTTGTATAACTTGTCAAAATATTATATGGTATATGTATACACTAGTATGTATGTATGTATGTGTATATATATATATATATATATATATATATGCAAGTAAAAAGCAGCAGCAATCGCAACGTGCAAAATGAAGGGGTGTCTAGCAATAATCTCATGAGTCCTGATTTTGTTGAAATTAAAAAAATAATTGTTCTTGTCTTTAGGAGAACCATATTCTGACTCCTGGTCACCTTCTTGGCAATATCTCTATACACTGGTACATAAATGTGTCAATAATGGAACTTTCACGTTCACCCCCAAACCAGCAGCTGCTGAACACAGAATCTTTGAATTTGGAAGTCTGAGGATTGTGCCCAGTGATTATGATGATGGCAAGTGGTAAGATCTGTCTTACAGAACATAACTATAGTATAACATTGCTAATGGGGGCATGGAATAGGTAGTATTTTTTAGATTGCGGATTTAAGCCTTAATTTTTCACTGAGAGACATTACTAAGCATTATTAACAAAAAGTTGTGTTGCCCATGTTAAAAAGAATTCTGAAATTCCTGCAGGCAGCTGCAAACAAGTGTAACACCAGCGCTTTGTTCTCGTTGGCGTACTATCACTCCCAGCCGGCATAGCTGCCAGGTTACCTTTGGTACACGCTGTACGGTTTCTTATACTCCACATTGCCGTGCACTTCCTTATGCTGCTAGTGTTGCCGGGTCTGCCCATGGAGCGGGCACGCGCTTACTTCCTGCATCTTATAGGGCCAGTTCGCACACCCAAATCCATCCCCAGCCTATCCCTGTCAATGACTAGGTATATTAGGCTGCTTCACTGGACACCCTGCCTGAGCAACATTGTAACTACCTAGAGTTATCCAGCAAAGGTTCCTGTGTGCATCTTATCCAGTCTGCTATTGCTGCCTGTTATCAACCAGTATACAGTTATACGCTATCAGCCTGTGTCCAGCTATCCACTACCAGCCTGTATCCAGCTCTCTGTTACCAGCCTGTATCCAGTTCTCTGTTATCAGCCTGTGTCCAGCTATCTACTACCAGCATGTATCCAGCTATCCTGTACCAGCCTGTATCCAGCTCCCTGTTATCAGCCAGTATCCAGCTATCCTGTAGCAGCCTGTATTCTGCTACCCACTACTGCCTGTGTCCTGTTATCTGCTGCCAGCCAATACTTTCACCAGTGGAGTAGCCCAGTGGGTTCACAACCCGCTGGTTGTAACAACTAAATTATGGGATGCATAAAAGGAAGCAATATTACACATGATGAGATCATACTTTTACCTTAGAAGTCTCTGAGAAGACTAGACATGGAACACAATATAGAGATTAAGGCAGTGAAGGAGTGACCTAAGTACTGTGTATATGTTGCGTTGTGTTTCCTATGATATCCAGAGAAAGAACCAATCAGGCATCACTTGTCACCAACAGCACCCCCATTTCCCACAAGCTGGATTATAGTAGAGGTACTCTGTTGGCCCAGGACTTGGGTGCCTTTAACTTGCCCGGTGGTTAATTCTGTGGATATTGTTGTTGGTCAGGTAATCAGACTTTAAGGGAATTAGGAGATACAGTTGCTATGGGTAACTACAAAAAAGTATTTAACATGTACCAGGAGTATGATGCAGCGGAATAGAAAAATTGGGGACATGGTAAATGTGCAGTAGTCAGGAAAATGGTCAGGCAATCCATTGGCAACAGTGATGTCTCAGAGCTGGGTGTGTGGTACAGAAGCAGTAATCAGGAGGGTAGTCAGGCAATCCAGGGACCGGCAACGGGGATGTTACAGAGCTGGCTGCGTGGTACAGGGGATTATCCCAGAGAGTAGTCATGTCACATAGAATAAGTTCCAAATTTAGAGAGAAAATCACGACCAGGTGGGGAAGCAAACTTGCAAGGAGGTATAAAATGTTTGAGCAAATAGTAAGCACCTCGGTAAATATGCAAATGCACTAATACTGTTGCACTGTATATGTGTATACATATACATATATATATAGTTTTCTGACGCACCTCAAGATTTGAAGCTGTCAAGAGACTGTGAGAGGACATCAATGAGGGAAGATTGACAGTGACGTGCACAGTGGAGCTACTGCTAATGCGGGGAAAGACAGAGGGAATGCATGGTACCAGCAGAGTGACGAGCAGTAACGGAGGTTTTCCCTTGAAAACAGCTCTGTATTTTCAGAAGTTTTTTCCTAAGCCTGTGAACATGCCCTGAGGGTAAGGGGGTTAAGGGTATGTTCACATGCTTAGCAAAAATCGTCTGAAAATACGGAGCTGTTTTCAAGTGAAAACAGCTCCTGATTTTCAGCAGTTTTTTAATTAACTAGCGTTTTTCACTGCGTTTTTTTACGGCCGTTTTTGGAGCTGTTTTTCTATAGAGTCAATGAAAAACGGCTCCAAAAACGGCTCAAGAAGTGACATGCACTTCTTTTTCATGGGTGTTTTATAATGCAGCCGTTTTTCAAAACGACCGTGTAAAAAAACACCCCGTCAGAACAGAACGCCATTCTTTCCATTTAATTCAATGGACAGATGTTTGGAGGCGTTCTGCTTCTGATTTATCAGCCGTTTACGGCCCGAAAAACGTCTGTAAATAAGCCGTCTGAACATACCCTGATAGTGGTTTGGGTCATAGCTAGGAGGCCGACCCTGGAGTCCTGCTGTGCAGTACGCACCTAAATTGCTGAGCCTGAAGAAGGTCAGTGTTTGTTGATTGGGCTGTCGCTGCAAAAGTCCATAACCTGGAGCACGCACCCAGAAGATTGATCTGAGTGGAATAATGAAGTGACTTGGATTCTGGAGCAACGGAGGAACTGTGTCTACTCCATGTGAGTTGGGCCATGATGGAATGAGGCCCTGCGTCTGGTGCAAGTGGCTGCGGACCACTTCCAGAAGATGACAGTGCTCCTTTACAGTGTTAGGTGGAGTAGTGGATGCATGCCAGAAGAGAAGTTATGGCCGGAGAGGAGCCACGTGACCCAGTGTATTAAAAGTGCCGTAAATTGTGTTGTGTACATTTGTTGTCTGTAAACGCTAAAGCTGTGCCTTATAAGAGACTGTAACAGCCAAGCATTGTGCCCAATTGTGTCTATATCCATTACGATGTGTGCCCTTCTACATATGCTGCCAAGCTTGATACTGTATTGAAAATCATAAGCTTGTTGCCTGCAAGTGAGTAAAGACTGTTGCCATTGACTACCAGCGTGTTGACTCAGTTACTGCGTCATCCTCGGTGGGGGTACTGCATCAGGGTCTAGGGCCCCCAGCATATGCCTAGACCCAGTTAGAACTGACCCTCTTACAGACACCTATACTGGCAGTTAGGCGAGTAAACAGGTGATTAAAAAAGAACACCTAATGCTATGCTTGGTCAGACGGGGTAAGTTCAAACCAGTCTACATATGGCAAAGGTCAGTGCAGAGATCTGTCTAATGATCTTTTT
Source organism: Rhinoderma darwinii (assembly GCF_050947455.1). Taxonomy (NCBI): domain Eukaryota; kingdom Metazoa; phylum Chordata; class Amphibia; order Anura; family Rhinodermatidae; genus Rhinoderma; species Rhinoderma darwinii. Next base: position 493,576,412 of record NC_134687.1, read on the forward strand.
ATACCCACACTAGAAACAATAAAGAAACTTTTACACGGGCTTAATTTGCCAACTATTTTTCATCACTATTTGTAAGCCAAAACAAAGAGTAAAACATATACAGAGGAAAAGTATAATGATTTGTACCACTGACTCCCACTTTGTACTTACAAATCCTAATGTTAGAGAGGCTCTGTCACCACATTATAAGTGGCCTATATTGTACATGATGTGATCGGCGCTGTAATGTAGATTACAGCAGTGTTTTTATTTAGAAAAATGATCATTTTTGACGGAGTTATGACCTATATTAGCTTTATGCTAATGACTTTCTTAATGAACAACTGGGCATGTTTTACTTTTTTGCCAAGTGGGCGTTGTACAGAGGAGTTTTATGACGCTGACCAATCAGCGTCATACACTTCTCCCCATTCATTTACACAGCACATAGCGATATACAGTGGAGGAAATAAGTATTTGATCCCTTGCTGATTTTGTAAGTTTGCCCACTGTCAAAGTCATGAACAGTCTAGAATTTTTAGGCTAGGTTAATTTTACCAGTGAGAGATAGAGTATATAAAAAACAAAACAGAAAATCACATTGTCAAAATTATATATATTTATTTGCATTGTGCACAGTGAAATAAGTATTTGATCCCCTACCAACCATTAAGAGTTCAGCCTCCTCCAGTTACACGCTCCAAATCAACTTGGGGCCTGCATTAAAGACAGCTGTCTTACATGGTCACCTGTATAAAAGACTCCTGTCCACAGACTCAATTAATCAGTCTGACTCTAACCTCTACAACATGGGCAAGACCAAAGAGCTTTCTAAGGATGTCAGGGACAAGATCATAGACCTGCACAAGGCTGGAATGGGCTACAAAACCATAAGTAAGACGCTGGGTGAGAAGGAGACAACTGTTGGTGCAATAGTAAGAAAATGGAAGACATACAAAATGACTGTCAATCGACATCGATCTGGGGCTCCATGCAAAATCTCACCAAGAAAACCATTGGTAACACATTACGCCGTAATGGATTAAAATCCTGCAGTGCCCGCAAGGTCCCCCTGCTCAAGAAGGCACATGTACAGGCCCGTCTGAAGTTTGCAAATGAGCATCTGGATGATTCTGAGAGTGATTGGGAGAAGGTGCTGTGGTCAGATGAGACTAAAATTGATCTCTTTGGCATTAACTCAACTCGCCGTGTTTGGAGGAAGAGAAATGCTGCCTATGACCCAAACAACACTGTCCCCACTGTCAAGCATGGAGGTGGAAACATTATGTTTTGGGGGTGTTTCTTGGCTAAGGGCACAGGACTACTTCACCGCATCAATGGGAGAATGGATGGAGCCATGTACCATCAAATCCTGAGTGACAACCTCCTTCCCTCCACCAGGACATTAAAAATGGCTCGTGGCTGGGTCTTCCAGCACGACAATTACCCTAAACATACAGCCAAGGTAACAAAGGAGTGGCTCAAAAAGAAGCACATTAAGGTCATGGAGTGGCCTAGCCAGTCTCCAGACCTTAATCCCATCGAAAACTTATGGAGGGAGCAGAAGATCCGAGTTGCCAAGCGACAGCCTCAAAATCTTAATGATTTACAGATGATCTGCAAAGAGGAGGGGGCCAAAATTCCATCTAACATGTGTGCAAACCTCATCATCAACTACAAAAAATGTCTGACTGCTGTGCTTGCCAACAAGGGTTTTTCCACCAAGTATTAAGTCTTGTTTGCCAAAGGGATGAAAAACTTATTTCTCTGTGCACAATGCAAATAAATATATATAATTTTGACAATGTGATTTTCTTTTTTTTTTTTTATATATATAATCTATCTCTCACTGGTAAAATTAACCTAGCCTAAAAATTCTAGACTGTTCATGACTTTGACAGTGGGCAAACTTACAAAATCAGCAAGGGATCAAATACTTGTTTCCTTCACTGTAGCTATATCGCTATGTGCAGCCACATAAACCCACTATAACGTTACTGCAGTGTCCTGAATGAATATACATTACCTCCAGCCAGGATGTGATGTGTATTCAGAATCCTGACACTTCTGTAGCGTCTGTGCGATATTTACAGCAAGGCAAGCGTAATCTTGCGAGATTACGATGTAACCTGTCATTTCAAACGAGATTATGCTTGCCTTGCTGTAAATATCACACAGACGCTACAGAAGTGTCAGAATTCTGAATACACATCACGTCCTGGCTGGAGGTGATGTATATTTATTGTCAGGACACATGAGTAGCGTTATAGTGTGTTTATGTGGCTGCACATAGCGATATAGCTATATCGCTATGTGCTGTGTAAATGAATGGGGAGAAGTGTATGACGCTGATTGGTCAGCGTCATACACTCCTCTGTACAACGCCCACTTGGCAAAAAAGTAAAAAATGCCCATTTGTTCATTAAGAAACTCATTAGCATAAAGCTAAAATAGGTCATAACTCCATCAAAAATCGTTTTTCTAAGTAAAAAACACTGCTGTAATCTACATTACAGCGCCAATCACATCATGTACAAGATAGGCCACTTATAATGTGGTGACAGAGCCTCTTTAAATACTGACCAAAATACACCTGTGTGAAAGTGGCCTAACATGAAGATATTCACTTCATCTAGAGTAAAGTCCTCACCAGCAGCATAAAGGGAGCTTCATTAAAGGCCCCTTTACACTCACCGACACTCGGCCGATGCAGCTAGCGCTGATCAACGAGACATCGTTGATTGGCGCTCGCTTGCTCCTGTCACACGGAGCAATGAATGGGGACGAGTAACGGTCATTACTCCAATCGCTTGTCCCTATCCATTATTATCATGTCGGCAGCGCGTCTCCCTGTTTACACTGAGAGATGTGCTGCCGACAACGATAATCTTTAACTTTTTTAAAGCGATACGACCATATTATATTAACGCTCGTTTGCCTGATAATTGTCCCGTGTAAAACCCCCTTTACTGTACCAGAAGGGAGCCTATGGAACTCCCTGCTACAGGATATTGTGACACTAATTTATTTTTTAATTACCACTTACAAGATATATCTTCTAGATTGCTTGCAGTAAGTAAATGATCCAAGGTTTTATTATGATTGCCATATGTCTTCCTCTGGATCAACACTGCACGATAGTGGGCTCAACAAGCAGTTCATTTAAAGGGAAGATGCCATTTATGTTTTGTTAGTGATCTGTACTGTCTATTCTCTTTAGGGATGTCCACTCAATATGGAGTGTAGATCATGCCATGGCTTGGCACCTAGGGGAAGACTTCCGCAAAGATTCTGCTGGTTGGGCACGTGATAAATGTCTGAAGTGGCATGAAAGTGACAAGAGGCTTCCTGACTTTCTCTCAGAGATTATAGACTGCCCATGCACATTAGCACAATCAAGAGCGGATATGGGCAGATTTCATGTATGTTACTTCCTAAAACATAATTTTTATGAATTTTCTTTATTGCCAATGAAGTATGTTCTAAGGATTTTAACTCCATCTATCATTTATCTATCTATCTATCTATCTATCTATCTATCTATCTATCTATCTATCTATCTATCTATCTATCTATCTATCTATCTATCTATCTATCTATCTATCTATCTATCTAGTGCTGGAAGGATTTCTGCATTTTATAGGCTATCTTGGTACCAGTCTGCCATCATTGAGCATTCCAAGAGCCATAACTTTTGTATTTCTTCATCAATATAGCTGTATGAGGACTTGTTTTTTGTGGGGTGAGTTGTATTTTTGGTATTGATGGCACAATTTTGGTGTGCATATGATTTATTAATTAGGTTTCATTTTTTTTTGTTTTTTTTGTAAGGAAATGCATAAAAAAATCTATTAATTCTGCCATTGTTTTTTGCGTTTTCTGCTTTTTTTTTTTTTTTTTTCTGTTACCATGCGGTAAAACTAACATTGATTAACTGTTATTATTTTTTTTCAGAAGGGAATGCAAAAAAACAGCAATTCCGCCATTGTTTTTGCATTGTTTTCCGCCATCTGTAAATGTTTATTATATCTCTATAAGGTTCAGTTCACACAGATTTTTGTCATGCAGAAAAAATCTGCCTCTAAATTACTTTCACGTTTTTTGTGGAATTTTTTGCAGCGCTTTTAGGCATTTTTTTAAATAAATCAACTGCAAAAACGCAGGCGGTTTTTGGTAAAAAATAAAAAAAATTGCCAGAAACGTTTGTAACGAGCGATGCGGTTTTTTTTTCTGCCTCCCATTGATTTCAATGAAAGGTCAGAGGCGAAAACTACTCCAAGAAAGAGCTTGCCGCCTTTTTTCTCCGCGAGCGGTCAGAAATCCGTCCAAGAAAATAAACGCCTCTCCCTACCTTGAAATTCATTGGGGGCGATTTGGGGCATTTTTTGGTGAGTCAAAATCAGTGCCAAAAACACTGTGTAGACTGACCCTAATTGTGCTGAGTATGCAGGCTCTTTCTGGTGTGGAGCAGGAAAGCTGTGCTGTGTGCTCTGACCAATCTGCTGCTCCCCACCTCCTCTCACAGCGTCTCACACACAGGCTAACGCAGAGAAAGTGTGAGGGTATGTTCACACGGAGTGTTTTCAGCCGTTTTTTGGGTCGTAAACGTCCCGAAAAACAGCTGAAAAATCAGAAGCAGAACGCCTCCAAACATCTGCCCATTAATTTCAATGGGAAAAACGGCGTACTGTTACGACGGGGCGCTTTTTACGCAGCTGTTTTTCAAAATGGCCGCGTAAAAAAAAACGGCCGCTAAAAAGAAGTGCATGTCCCTTCTTCAGCCATTTTTGGAGCCGTTTTTCATAGACTCTATAGAAAAACAGCTCCAAAAACGACTGTTAAAAACGCTACTTTGAATAAAAAAACAGCTGAAACTCAGGAGAGGTTTTCCCTTGAAAACAGCTCCATATTTTCAACAGTTTTTTATTTTGTATGTGTACATACCCTAACATGTTCCTCCTCCTCCCTCTCACAGCAGTCTCACACAGACACAGAGGAAGAGAAATTGCTGCAGCTGCCCCCTCCTCATCCCTTCTCTCTTTCTCTTTAGCCTTTGCTGTTTTACACTAGTTTTACACTACAGGGATTTATGGTGAGTGAAAATTGACAGAGAACTGCAGGAAGGGAGAGGCAGGCTACAGAAAACTGCTGGAAGATTCAATTTTTGCCTAATAACATATATCACAAAGATTCATATATTCACATCCACTACTGATATATGCAAAAAGGTTAGAATAGGTACACTGTAAATGTTTGTACTTTCTCATAAATATGTTACTTTGGTAACTTGGTAACACTATATGCAGCCCTGTCACTATCTCTCTGTCCTTGGGTCACTTGCTTACCTCTGAGCAGAGTTAAAACTTCAACTGATGCAAATAAGCAGACAAATGGAAATTGGGTAATATACATGTATATACAGTCTAGATACTGATGGGGGTTGTAGTTCAATTCTCTAACTAATGAAGCAATCTTTGTACATTGCAGCCGGATTATGGATGTGATATTGATTCAGGAAGTGTGTGCACGTACCATCCTGAAGCTGTGCATTGTGTCAGAGGGATCTATGGCAGGTAAAATGTCTATGTTCTTGGTCACAGCAGCTGTTAAGAAGCATTTTTAACTCATTTTTAACATACTTTGACAGTGGTATGGTATTAAAGATTTAATAGAGTTTTATATAAACATAAAATCTGAAAATATGTACAGTAATTTAAAAAGTATTTATCACACTCAGTGATTAGAGTGTTTATTATGATTACTACAAGACCAGTGACTCCCAATTGGGATACCGCAGAACCCCTAGGGCTCCGTGCAGCACCTTAGTCTTGGCTGTCTCCCAATGTTGACATGCGCTACTGCCCAAAATTTCTTCCTTACTAGTTCTTTTGTTATGAACAAAGCCCCTTAGCTTAGAGGTAAGGAAAGGATAAATATACATGCAGTCCAGACCCCCTGAGCACTTATACTTTACTGGGGTATATAGCTTTTAATGTAGATGGGGTGCGTGATGCTGGGATTCTTGATAGGGGCATAAGAATCTAACTATTGACAGCGGCATGGCACTGGGAGTGTTGACTGAGCCATGTGGCTGTGACTTTTATGTGGCCTTCACTGAGCACTGACTGTGTGTCCGTGTTTGAATGCTTGCTTATGTTTTTTCTTCCATGTCCAAGCCCTTGAAACCACTCTCGTGACAAAATACTGCATATAGCCCTGGTTGGTGTTCCATTGGGTTCCCTCATAGCAAAAAAGGTTGGGAATGACTGTGTTAAACAAAGTACACACATAATATAAAATATATTTAAAACATTAAATTATATGTAACATATAATAAATTATTTTATAATTCAATTTATTTAAGGAGCAAAGCTATCCAACAGCCATGTGAAAAAGTAACTGCATCTTTAGTAACTCAATCCAGCAAACAAATACTCACCGATCATCAGCAAATTTAACACAACTGGATTTCATTACAGCCAGCCAAGCTGAACAAAGGCCTCATGAACATGACTGTGTTCGTTTCAGATTGTAAGATAGAACTGTTCTGAGCACTGTTTAGAGAGTCATTTAGTTCCATGTGGGGTGCTGTAGAAAATAGTGCTTCAATGGAGTCAAATGGTGGTGGTAATGCGATGCTGCACTGGACCTCGACATATTGCTGTTTATTGCAAAAACGTTGAATTCTGAAAGATATTAAAGAAAATATTTGTAAGCAGAAGTGATGCGTAAACTTTTGGAGAAGTTATATTTTTACATGAGTGATATACTGTTGGATAACTTTCTACCTTAAACAAATAGAGTAATATTTTAAAGCACTATGGGTCAGATTTACTAAGACTGATGTTTTATACGCCAGTCTTAGCTGTCTGCTCCAATGGAGTAAGATGTAACAGATTTATTAAGAGGCACACAACTTCCTAAGAAATCTGTTATATCTTCCCACAGGCCGTGTGGTGCAACAACGGAAGCTATGCGCCATCCATTTCCCTCCCCATCTGACATTAAATAAAAAATAAGCAAGCTCACCTCACTGCTCCTCTTTTCCCCTCCATGTTACCTCAGGCTCCAACAGTGTGCAGCGGCTCATACAATGTCCTGACACACTCAACGTCATCGGTGCTGCGTCAGTTGTATGAGCCGCAACATTCTGAGATGACCCTGAGTGAAGAAAAAGAGCGGTGAGGTAAGCATTATTTATTTCAGCATTTATTATTATTATTTTTTCTTTTTTTTGCGATGGGGGGGTGTTTGATGGTAGGGCAAGATATGGACCCGTCACGGACCTCTACCTTGCGAACCCCCACAGAGTCCATGAGGCTGGCGTAGATTTCCACTCTAATTTTTTAACTTTTCAGTTTTCTGACTTACCTGTTACTCAGGTTCACTTTGTCTAATATGACATTTTTTTTAATACCAGAAACCATTCAGTGTAACTAGTATACAATATTACGGGACATCTGGAATAATGGATGGGAAATAAGTTTCCATGTCACTGTCTTAGTTCGTTTCTGGCTGCGTAGTTGTAGAAAGTGCCCTTGTTGACCAGGTCCACCGCCGAAAGCAGCTACAATGGACACGTGAGCATTAGAACTGGACCATGGAGCAATTGAAGAAGGTGGCCTGGTTTGATGAATCACATTGTCTTGGTTCGTGTGCTTTGCTTACCTGGGGAAGAGATGACACCAGGATGCATTACAGGAAGAAGGCAAGGTGGCAGAAGAAGTGTGATGCTCTTTGCAATGTTCTGCTGAGAAACCTTTTGTCCTGCCATTTAAGTGCTTGTTACTTTGATACGGACCACCTACCTAAACATTGTTGCAGACCAAGTACACCTTTTCATGGCAACGGTATTCCCTAATGGCAGTGACCTCTTTCAGCAGGATAATGTGCCCTGCCACACTGCAAAAATTGTTCATGAATAGTTTGAGGAACATGACAAAGAGCTCAAGGTATTGAATTAGCCCCCAAATTCCCCATATATCAATCCAATCGAGCATCTGTTGGAAGTGCTGGAAAAACAAGTCCGATCCATGGAGGTCCCACCTTGCAACTTATGGAATTTAAAGGATCTTCTGCTAATGTCTTGGTGCCAGATACCACAGGACATCTTAAAGGGGTTGTCCACTACCGGACAACTGTTGAACTATTCACCGGATAGGTTATCAATATATCATCGGTGTGTGCTCCGGCTGCAACGGATGTCCATTCCGGAAGCAGTTGGCTCCGGTCACGGAAAAGCGGCCAAGCTGCAGTACTGCAGCTCTGCTCCTATTCATGTGAAAAGGATCAGAGCTGCATTTCGGCAGCACGGCCACTATGTAATGTACGGAGCCAACTGCTTCAGGCTCTGTACATTGCATACTGTCCAATGACATCCGGTGCCCGCAGCCAACCGGAGCAGCTGATCGGTGCAGGGTCCGGGTGTCAGACCCGCATCGATGATATACTGATGACCTACCCGGTGGATAGGTCATCAGTTGTCCGACAGTGGACAACCCCTTTAAGAGGTCTTGTAGAGTCCATGTCTCAACATGTCAGGGCTGTTTTAGCGGCAGGAGGTATGGCTACAGTTAGACTCATGAATCCCACCAAAGAGACCATTAAAGTCCCACCAGATATGCTACTAGTGGGTGTAGAATTAATTCTGTCTCAAGACATGACCGTCACGATGTTCCCAATGTTAACAGAAAGTATATTAAAGGAAAGAGATGACACCGACACGTTGAAGCAGGAACTGGCAGCTTTACTGTGGCGCAGCTAGAATTGAATGGAGTCGCACAAGACTCAGAGATGGAGGAACAAGTAAAGTCTCTCATATGGCAATTCAGTTGGGTATTCGCTCGACATGAGAAGGATTATGGGTGTACTGCCACGATAGAACAAGGAATTCACACTGGGGCCACCTATTAGAGAACGTTATCGTAAAATACTGCCGGCCTTACATCATGAGGTTAAGGATCTCTTGTGGAAAATGATAGATGGCCACGTCAGAATCCATGGGCCGCCCCAATAGTCTTCGTGCGGAAGAAAGATGGCTCCCTCCGGTTCTGTGTTGATTACAGGAAACTCAATGGAAGAGTCACTGACTGCTATGTAAGAAGTCTGCTACTACATAACACTGGATTTGGCCAGTGTATACTGGCAAGTGCCCATGAAGGAGGAAGATAAAGAGAAAACGGCATTCATGACGCCCTCTGGGCTCTTTGAATCTAATCGATTGCCCTTGGCCTAACAAATGCTCCGAGCACGTTTCAACGCCTGATGGAACACTGCTTGGGAGACTTGAATCACAGAACATCTACAAGTGGAATGGCTGGGCAAGTATGGTCTCAAAATAAAACCTAGTAAATGCCGACTGGCCTGTCAATAGAGCAAATATATTGGTCACTTGGTAAACGCAACTGAAATTGCTCCAGATCCCGACAACCTCAAAGCGGTACAAGAATGTCCCGTCCCACGAAACACGATGGAAGTTAGAGCATACCTGGTATCAGTCGGGTACTGATTGCTGACACTCTGGCCGGGGATTCCTCTCCTGGAGAAGCCCCTAACGTAACTGTTTATATATGGAAAGTGACGTCGGGGGCTCCTCCTGAACTGGAATCATCGGCCAGAGTGTCGGCAATGCACTGGCTTGTGATTCCACTACTAGAGGGAGCCCCAAAGGTGTTACCTACAGGGAGGGGGCTGTGTGGCACTACCAGGAAGGGGGGCTGTGTGGCAGTACCAGGGTGGGGGGCTGTGTGGCACTGCCAAGGAGGGAGGCTGTGTGGCACTACCAGGGAGGGGATTCCGCTCCAGGAGAAGCCCCTGATGTCACTGTCCATGATGTCAGGGAATCCCTCTAGGAGAGGAATCCCCGGTCAGAGCGTCCAACGCTTGGCATTGGGCTTGGTGATGTAAAGCTTGCATGCAGCTGCTTGGCCATGGAAACCCATGCTATGAAGCTCCCGGCGCATTGTTTTTGTGCAATGTTAATGCCAGTGGAGGTTTGGAACTCTGCAGTTATTGAGTCAGTAACTCTGTAACTTTATGTGGTCTGCCACTTTGTGGCTGAGTTGCTGTGGTTCTTAAAGGTTTCCACTTTTCAATACCACCCACAGTTGATTGTGGAATATTTAGGAGGAGAGAAGTTTCACAAACTGACTTATTGCAACGGTGGCATCCTATTACATTACCAAAATCGAATTCCATGAACTCTATAGAACGATCCATTTTTTACCAAATGTTTATAAAGGTAACTGCATGGCTAGGTGTTGAATTTTATACACCTGTGGCAATGGGACTGAATGAAACACCTGAATTCATTGATTAACCCCTTCCCGCTCAGCTCAGTACTATTACGTCGTGCTGAGCGCATCGTTCGCGCTCAGCTCAGTAATAGTACTGACCTGAGTTAACACGGCGCCATCTTTCCCCGGCACGTGTTTGAGCTGTGATACCTGCTGTTTCCGATAGCAGGCTATCACAGCTCAGTGTGCAGGGACCGATCGCGGTGGTCCCCGCCGATTAACCCTTTAGAAGCCACGTTCAATAGCGATCGCGGCTTCTTAGGGGTTAAGCCACAATCGACGGCCCGCTACACAGTAGCGGCCGGCGATGGCTACTATGGCAACCAGAGTACTAACAATGGACTCTGGCTACGCCATCAACGGAAGCCTAGTGGGTCCTGACAAAGTCAGGACCCACTATGCTTGCTATCAGCGAATAGCTGATAGCTCTAATACACTGCACTACGCATGTAGTGCAGTGTAATAGAATAGCGATCAAGGCCTCCTGCCCTCAAGTTCCCTAGTGGGACAAAGTAAAAAAAGTGTAAAAAAGTTAAAAAAAAGTTGTGTAAAAATAAGAAAATAAAAGTTTTAAAAGTGATAAAAGTGAAAATCCACCTTTTTCCCTCATCAGTCCTATATTATTAATAAAAATATATAAATAAACAAATAAACTATACATAATTGGTATCGCCGCGTCCGTAACAGCCTGAACTACAAAACGATGTCGTTATTTATCCCGCGAGGCGAACACCATAAAAGAAAATAATAATAAACTGTACCAGAATCACAATTGTTTGGTCACTTCATCTCCCAAAAAATGGAATAAAAAGAGATCAAAAAGTGGCATGTACCTAAAATGGTACTGATCGAAACTACAGTTCGTTATGCAAAAAATAAGTGCTCGCACAGCTTTCCTGATGGAAAAATAAAAAAGTTCTGGCTCTTAGAATAAGGTAACACCAAAAGTAAATGATTTTTTACAAAATGTATTTGATTGTGCAAACGCCATAAGACATAAAAAAAAACTATAAACATAAGGTATCGCCGTAATCGTATCGCTCCGCAGAATAAAGTGAATGTCATTTATAGCGCACAGTGAACGCTGTAAAAAAAATTGAATGAAAAAACAATAGTTGAATTGCTGTTTTTTCGTCACCACGCCTCTTAGAAATAGAATAAAAACTGATCAAAAAGTCGCATGCACCCCATGAAAACTACAACGAATTCCTCAAGGGGTCTAGTTTTCAAAATAGGGTCACTTTTGGTGGTTTTCCACTGTTTTGGCACCACAAGACCTCTTCAAACCGGACATCGTGCCTAATAAATTAAATAAATTAAATTTCACCTCTACATTTCTCTAAATTCCTGTGAAACACCTAAAGGGTTAATAAACTTTCTAAATGCTGTTGTGAATACTTTGAGGGGTCTAGTTTATAAAATGGGGTGTTTGATAGGGGTTTCTAATATATAAGCCCCTCAAAGCAACTTCAGAACTGAACTGGAACCTAAAAAAGAAATAAAAATGAGGCAATACTTCACTTCTTACATTATACTGATAATGAGCCGTGCCCACCCCGAGATGACCCCAGTTTTGACCGTTTGTATAAACGGAGACCCCTATTAGACCGTTTCAGTGCACGGTTTTCCCAAGCATACACCCCCGAGAAGTGTATTTCTATTGATGAGTCCTTGGTACATTTTAAAGGGAGGCTTCAATTACGCCAGTACCTGCCAGGTAAGAGGGCAAGGTATGGGCGTGAAGATGTATAAGCTGTGTGAGAGTGCATCAGGAAAAACCTACAAATTTAGGATATAAGAAGGGAAGGACACCAGTATTCAGCCCCCAGAATGCCCCCCCTTTACTGGGAGTTAATACAATAATTGTGTGGGATTTGGTGCACCCACTGCTGGACCAGGTTACCACCTCTACCTGGATAATTTTTATACCAGCGTCCCTCTCTTCAAGTGCCTCGCTTCCAGAAGTATTGCGGCATCCGGCACTGCTAGAAGAAATCTGAGAGGCCTCCCTAAGACTCTGCTTGGGCAAACAAGAAGGGGTGAGAGCAGGGCACAATCTAGCAGCAACATATTTTGTGTCAACTACAAGGACAAGAGAGATGGCTTACCAGTACCCATGTACCTGTACGAGGTACCAGAACAGAGACCCCCAGACCAGACTGCATCCTGGACTACAATAGGTACATCGGAGGGGTGGACTTGTCAGATCAAGTCCTGAAGCCCTACAGTACTCCTGGAAGCGAGGCCACACGCATCGTACCAGGGCAACACTTTCCGGGAGAATTTCCCCAAACTGGCAAGAACTGAAAAAGTAAAAAGTGGTGCAAAGTCTGCTATAAGAGGGGGATAAGGAAGGTCACAATATATCAATGTGACTCGTGTCCCAAAAAACCAGAGCTCTGTATGAAAGAGTGTTTTAAAATTTATTTTTAATTTACCACAGTTTTACTTACCCTGATGCACTCCGCACAGCTTACCCCTCCTCATCTTTTCCCTCTGAGCCCTGCTGTGTGCCCAGGCAGCTGATAACAGCCACATGTAGGGTATTGCCGTACCCAGGAGAACCCACATTACAGTTTATGTGGTGTATATCTCCAATGGCACATGCTGGGCACAATATATCGGACACTGAATTGGCATGGCATATATGTATAGAAAATTGCAAATCTCACTCTGCATCAACTGCTGCGCATTATCTTTTTTACACAATACCTGTGGGGTCAAAATGCTCACTACACCTCTAGATGAATGCCTTAAGGGGTGTAGATTTTAAAACCGGGTCACTTCTTGGGGGTTTCAACTGTACCAGTACTTCAGGGGCTTCTGCGTACATGACTTAGCACCAGAAAATCCCCAGTAGGCCAAATGGTGGTCCTTTTCCTTCTGGGCCCTGCCGTGTGCCCAGGCAGCTAATAACAGTCACATGTAGGGTATTGCTGTACCCGGGAGAACCCACATTACAGTTTATGTGGCACATGCTGGGCACAATATATCGGACACTGACATGGCATATATATATTGAAAATTGCAAATCTCACTCTGCACCATCTGTTGCGCATTATCTTTTACACAGTACCTGTGGGGTCAAAATGCTCACTACACCTCCAGATGAATTCCTTAAGGGGTGTCGTTTTTAAAATGGGGTCATTTCTCGGGGGTTTCAACTGCACTGGTACCTCAGGGGCTTCTGCACACATAACTTAGCACCAGAAAATCCCCAGTAGGCCACATGCTGGTCCTTTCCTTCTGAGCCCTCCCATGGGCCCAAACGGCAGTTTATCACCACAAATGGGGTATTTCCGTACTCAGGACAAATTGGGCAACAAAATGGGGCATTTTGTTCCCTGTGAAAATAAGAAATTCTAATCAAAAATGACATCTTATTGGAAAAATTATCATTCTTTTAATTTCACGCGCTGTGAAAAAACTACGGGGTCAAAATGGTAACAATAACCAACCATAAATGAATTCCTTGAGGGGTGCAGTTTCCAAAATGGGGGGATTCTTTCTGTTTTGGCACCTCAACACCTCTCCAAACCTGGCATGCTGCCTAAAATATATTCTAATAAAAAAGAAGCACCGAAATCCACTAGGTGCTTCTTTGCTTCTGGGGCTTGAGTTTTAGTCCACGAGTACACTAGAGACACATGTGGGACATTTCTAAAAACTGCAGAATCTGGACAATACATATTTAGTAGTGTTTTTCTGGTAAAACCTTCTGTGTTACAGAAATAGAAATAGAATAAAATTGAAATTCAGCAAGAAAAATTAAATTTGCAAATTTCACCTCCACTTTGCTTTAATTCCTGTGAAATGCCTAAAGGTTTAAAAAACTTTCTAAATGCTATTTTGAATACTTTTAGGGGGTCTAGTTTTTAAGATGGGGTGTTTTATGGGGGTTTCTAATACATAGGCCCCTCAAAGCCCCTTCAGAACTGAACAGGTACCTAAAAAAAGGCTATTGAAATTTTCTTAAAAATATGAGAAATTGCAGTTTATGTTCTAAGCCTTGTAACGTCCAAGAAAAATAAAATAATGCTCAAAAAACTATTCCGATCTAAAGTAGACTTATGGGAAATGTGAACTAGTAACTATTTTGGGTGGTATAACCATCTGTTTTATAAGCAGATGCATTTAAATTCAGAAAAATTCTATTTTTTCAAATTTTTCTCCAAATTTTGCAATTTTTCACAAATAAACACTGAATATATCGACCAAATTTTACCACTAACATAAAGCCCAATATCTCACGAGAAGACAATCTCAGAATAGCTTGGATAGGTTTAAGCATTCCGACGTTATTACCACATATAGTGAAATATGTCAGAGTTAAAAAATGGGCTCTGAGCCTTAAAGAGGCTCTGTCACCAGATTTTGCAACCCCTATCTGCTATTGCAGCAGATAGGCGCTGCAATGTAGATTACAGTAACGTTTTTATTTTTAAAAAACGAGCATTTTTGGCCAAGTTATGACCATTTTTGTAGTTATGCAAATGAGGCTTGCAAAAGTCCAAGTGGGTGTGTTTAAAAGTAAAAGTCCAAGTGGGCGTGTATTAGGTGCGTACATCGGGGCGTTTTTAATACTTTTACTAGCTGGGCGCTCTGATGAGAAGTATCATCCACTTCTCTTCAGAACGCCCAGCTTCTGGCAGTGCAGACACAGCGTGTTCTCGAGAGATCACGCTGTGACGTCACTCACAGGTCCTGCATCGTGTCAGACGAGCAAGGACACCGGCACCAGAGGCTACAGTTGATTCTGCAGCAGCATCAGCATTTGCAGGTAAGTAGCTACATCGACTTACCTGCTAACGCCAATGCTGCTGCAGAATCAACTGAAGCCTCTGGTGCCGGTGTCCTCGCTCGTCTGACACGATGCAGGACCTGTGAGTGACGTCACAGCGTGATCTCTCGAGAACACGGCTGTGTCTGCACTGCCAGAAGCTGGGCGTTCTGAAGAGAAGTGGATGATACTTCTCATCAGAGCGCCCAGCTAGTAAAAGTATTAAAAACGCCCCGATGTACGCACATAATACACGCCCACTTGGACTTTTACTTTTAAACACACCCACTTGGACTTTTGCAAGCCTCATTTGCATAACTACAGAAATGGTCATAACTTGGCCAAAAATGCTTGTTTTTTAAAAATAAAAACGTTACTGTAATCTACATTGCAGCGCCTATCTGCTGCAATAGCAGATAGGGGTTGCAAAATCTGGTGACAGAGCCTCTTTAAGGCCCAAACTAGGCGTCCTTAAGGGGTTAAGAGGTGTGTCCCAATACTTTTATCCATATAGTGCATGTTATGGCTCTCAGAGTATGGTGACACAAAAACAAATATTTTTTAAAAAAAGTGTTTTATTGTGCAAAAGTAGTAAAACGTTAAAAGATATACATTTGGTATCACCATAATCGTAACGACCCAAAAAATAAAGTTATTATGTTATTCTGCACAATGAACGCCGTAAAAGAAAATTCCAAAATACAATTGCAGAATAATTGTTTTTTTTTTCCAAAAATAAATTAACACATTATTTGTGCCTCAAAAAAAACAAGCGCTCATGTGGTTGTGTCAATGGAAAAAAAATAAACGTTATGCCTCTCGGAATGCAGTAATGCAAAAACTAAAAATCGCTGCAACCTCAATGGATTAAACGCAACAGGAGCTGTAAAAATCTCTATGTGATTTAGTTGCAAAATTTTTGTCCTGTGTGAATCAAGCCTTACAGATCCATAATCCATAATACTGATGGGCTGTCTTCAAGGGAGATAATTGAATGACATAAGACAGCTCTTTTGAAAAATAGATGCAATATGGATGACATACGGACTACATACGGATGCATCAGTTTTTTAATCACTCTACATAAACTTCAATGGAAGTTTTCCATCCCCAACATGAATGGAAGTAGTGCATGCTGCGTTTTTAGCCCCTTCGCGCACCCAGACGTGCTATTACATCCGGAGCGGGGGGGGGGTGATGTTTGGAGCGCGCTCCATATGCTGGGGATGTTGGCTGTATTTTACAGCGGACACTTGGGACTAACAGCCAGGAGCAGCGATTGCGCTGTTCCTAGCTGTTTAACCCCTCAAATGCTGCAGTAAATCGTGACTGCAGCATCTGAGATCGTGACGAGATCGGGTGTGATGACGCCAGGTCTGTCTTCACCCCACATTAGTATTGCAGTGTATTCTACCAGCGATTGAATGGTTTAAGTCCCGTAGGGGGGGGGGGGGGCTAATAAAGTGTGTAAAAAAAGAGTGAAAAAAGTTTTTAGTAGTAAAAAAAAAATCTTTTAAAAGTTACAAAAAAAAAATATTTTCCCATTTTCCCCTAAGATAATGTAAGAAATAAAAAAAAGTAGACAAAATTGGTATCACTGCGTCCGTAAAAGTCTGAACTATTACAATATAGTGTTATTTCATGCGCATGGTGAACGTGGTAAAAAATGAAAATGTAAAACGGCAAAATCCCTGTTTTTTTGGTCAACTTAGCTCTAAAAATGTTAAAAATAAAAAGTGATCAAAAAGGTCTACGTACCAAAAAATCGTGCTTATAAAAACTACGTCTCGTCCCGCAAATAATAAGCCCTCACACCGCTCAATCTGTGAAATAATAAAAAAGTTATGGCTCTCAAAGTGTGGTGAGACAAAAGATTTTTTATCAATAAAAGTAGTAACATATAAAAAAAAACAATATAAATTTGGTATCACCGTAATCATATTGAGCCAAAGAATAAAGCTAAGTTGTCATTTTTACTGCACGGTGAAAGCCGTAAAACCGAAACCCAAAAAACAATTGAGGAATCGCCGTTTTTTCCAACTTCAGCCTGCAAAGAATTTGTTTTTCAGTTTCCGAGTACATTGTATGGTAATATAAATGGTATCTACAGAAACTAAAACTCCTCCTGCAAAAAATAAGCCCTCACACCACTCTATTGACGGAAAAATAAAAAAGTTATGGCTCATGGAATGCGGGGAGTGAAAAACAAAAATCAAAAAATGGCTCACTCCCGAAGGGGTTAAAATACGTGCGTATTTTATATGTCCATGTGAATTGCCTTATTGATAACATTAGATTTGTATTACGGTTTGACAAAATGCGAATGGAATGCGGATGTAAAATACGCTTGGCTGAAGGAGGCCTTAGAAGGGTGGTTTGAGCTTGACAGTACAAAGATGGATTTTGGTCATTAACCCAAACACTTGAACTTTGCATGGATAGGCTTTAGTGGTTCTTCAGTTGCGATCTACACAGGGGCGTAACTAGGAAAGACTGGGCCCCATAGCAAACTTTTGACTGGGGCCCCCCCTCCCCCGGGTGTCACACAACCCCCCCCCTTGTAGATAGTGCCTTTTTTACAAACCCCCCCTTTAGATAACGCCATACAGCCCCCCTGTAGATAACGCCATACAGCCCCCTTTGTAGATATCTACAGAGGGGGTTGTATGGCGCTATCTACAGAGGGGGCTGTATGGCGTTATCTATGGAGGGGCTGTATGGCGTTATCTACGGGGGGACTGTCTGGCGTTCCCTATAGGGGGGACTGTATGGCGTTCCCTATAGGGGGGGACTGTATGGCGTTCCCTACAGGAGGGACTGTATGGCGTTCCCTACAGGGGGGGGCTGTATGGCACTATCTACAGGGGGGGCTGTATGGCGCTATCTACAGGGGGGGCTGTATGGTGCTATCTACAGGGGGGCTGTATGGCGTTATCTACAGAGGGGACTGTATGGCGCTATCTACAGGGGGGACTGTATGGCGCTATCTACAGAGGGGGCTGTATGGTGTTATCTAGAGGGGGGGCTGTATGGCGTTATCTACGGGGGGGGGCTGTATGGCGTTATCTACAGGGAGTCTGTATGGCGTTCCCTACAGGGGGGGTCTGTAGGGAACGCCATACAGCCCCCCTGTAGGGAACGCCATACAGCCCCCCCTTAGGGAACGCCATACAGCCCCCCCTGTAGGGAACGCCATACAGCCCCCCTGTAGGGAACGCCATACAGCCCCCCTGTAGGGAACGCAATACAGCCCCCCTGTAGGGAACGCCATACAGCCCCCCCCTGTAGGGAACGCCATACAGCCCCCCCTGTAGGGAATGCCATACAGCGTCCCCCCATGTAGGGAACGCCATACAGTGTCCCCCCCTGTAGTGAACGACATACAGCGTCCCCCCTGTAGGGAACGCCATACAGCGTCCGTCCCCCCCTGTAGGGAACGCCATACAGCATCCCCCCCTGTAGGGAACGCCATACAGCGCCCCCCCCTGTAGGGAACGCCATTCAGCGTCCCCCCCTGTAGGGAACGCCATACAGCGTCCCCCCCCCTGTAGGGAATGCCATACAGCGTCCCCCCCTGTAGATAACGCCATACAGCGTCGTCGTCCCTGTAGGGAACGCCATACAGCCCCCCCCCTGTAGGGAACGCCATACAGCATCCCCCCTCCCAAAAAAAATGTGACCTACAGTGTGTCCTAATAAAAGACATGTATCCCCTCTCCACAGGATATCCAGGATATCCACAGGACAGGGGATACATGTGTGATCGCTGGCATTGATAGGGAGAACGGGGGACCGAAAGTCCCCCAAGTTCTCCATCACTCACCTCTGACTGCCGGCGTCTGTGTCGGCAGCTCAATAAAAATGAAAGGAGCGCTGGTCACGCATGCGCACAAGCGGGACCGGCGCTCCATTCATTTCTCCGGAGCTGCCGACACAGACCCCGGAAGTCCGAGGTTTGTGATGAGAACTTCAGGGGACTTTCAGTCCCCCGTTCTCCTTATCGCTACCAGCGATCACACATGTATCCCCTGTCCTGTGGATATCCTGTGGAGAGGGGATACATGTCCTGTGGAGATCCTGTGGAGAGGGGATACATGTCTTTTGTTTAATGGCAGAGCGAGGAGATACCTCCCTGCTCTGCCGTACTGTTCAGTGGCGTCCCGCTGTAGCCGCCATAGCGGCTGCTAGCGGAGCCTGCAGCCATGGTGGGGGCCCGTGCCGGCGGGCGATACGGGCCCCCTCATGCCGCGGGCCCCGTAGCAGCCGCTACTGCTGCTACGGCGGTAGTTACGCCACTGGATCTACATTTTCCTTTGCCTACTGCAGTTACAGAACAAAATGCTACATCAAGACTATGCACTTATAATGAATGCCATTGTAAAAACTACTAGTAAGAGAATAATTATTTATTCTCTATATAATCCACTTTATTGTTTTGTTTTTTCTCCCCAGTCCTAAGTATGCAGCGGGACAGCAGTGCTGCTATGATGAAAGAGGAATCCAAGTCCTAACTGGTGATTCAATAAGTGGCAGCACCCCCGACCGAGGTCATGACTGGGGGTCCCCTCCGTACAGAAAGCCCCCCAGAGTACCAGGCTTCTCTCACTGGCTGTATGATGTGATCACTTTCTATTACTGTTGTCTGTGGTCAGATAACTGCCAGTACTACCTAGAACTAAGACCATCCAGTGACTGCCGCACATACAAGCCCCCAAAAGTCGGTAAGTAATTATATTCCAAAATTATACTGGATTGGAAATAAAAAACAATCCATGAGATGCTCTGTTCACACTGGTGTTATGGTCGGTTCCGTCAGGTTTCCATTGCTCTCTTATGGCCAGAATAGTGTAGTCTATGCTTTCTTATTAATTAAACAGAAACTAGACAGACATGCTATTATTATTTTTTATAATATATTTCTTATTGAGAAATGTTATACCTGAAGGAAAAAAAAAAGAACAAATTCAGGCATTCAAGCCCATATCATGTCCACATGACCTACTGTATACCATAATATTGCTTTATGTTACTTCTGCCACCTCAGACGACACCATTGTTCCTTCATAACTTGAGGTTATTCTTGATGGAAGGTCAAGTCATTTGCAAGGAGCTCCCCGAAGTGCCTCTTGCAGATATCAGGATGTTAATTTAAAGGGTGCCGTAAACTGGGCTATTTCATGTGAATAATGTCTGTTAATAAAGGCTCTCCAAATGCTATTATAATTAATTATAAGTCAATGGGATACACTACACAATGGATTCTTCATAATAATGGAATAATGGAAGCTATCATGCACCCTTATTCTAAGTTTATAGTGTAATTATAGAAAAAGTGTCACTTAGAAAACAGTAATCCGGGCACCTAATGTACGGCTGGTCTCATTAATGCGCGATCTGTAACATTCACCCAGCCGTCCCATCGATGGCCTAGCACCGGAGGCTTGAGACCACCACAAATCTTAATATTACTGTAATTGAATCACAGTTTTATTTAGACATTGTATAGCACTGTTATTAGATTCATTTATGTTTTAACTATTTGTGTATATATTATTTGATCACTGTATGTTAGTATTATTTGAGCACTGTATGGTGGTATATATTTTCTTGCAGTGTGTGGTGGTGGTGATGGTGGCGGTGATGGTGGCGGTGGCGTCACTATATATTATTGACTTTAGACAACTGTACTGATGTGTAATTTCACCAATGTATGGTACAGTTATTTTGAAATTCTCCTTTATGACACTGATAGTTAGGCAGTATACACTATATGAGATAGTTATTTGTACACTATAATACAGTACACTATATTGGGGAGCAAACAGAAGGTACAGCACAGTGTATACATAAGGCCAGTTAGAAAAACATGGCTGTTTTTTCGTAAAATAACGCCACACCTGTCTACAAGTTGTGTGTGTTATTACAGCTTAGCCCTATTCACTTCAATGGAGCTGATCTGCAATACCAGACACAACTTATGGACAGGTGTGGTGCTGTTTTTGGAATAAAGCAGCCATGTTTTTCTAATTCTGTAAAACCCCTTTAAGTCTTTGATTTTCCTCCTTGCCTCAACTTTGATTTAAACAAGTTCCGTAGGTTTTTGGTGCACGGTTTTATCTTTTGGCATTAGTGCAGAGATTTTTGGTTGATGGGATTGTTGCTTAGGTCAGACATGCAACAGTGGATTACAGTTCAAAGATGTGGGGCTTTTGAGATTCCTTTATTGGACTTACAGCATATAGATGTGAAAATCAGCATTTTTGGAGGTGCAGAAGAATCTTAGCTGTAATATTACAAAGTTAGAGCATGTCTAGTAAACCTTTAGTTTAGCCACATTTATAAAAATATAGAACACATTTAAACTTGGTGCATCATGCTTGTACTAGTAGCATTGCACTGCAATAGGTACCCAAGAAAGATTGACTGGCCTTACATATGAAAATCTATAACAATATTCAAAGTCACTTGTGCTGTAGGGGCATTTCTTTGGCCTTCAAGTTAAGAAAAACATTAAAAAAATTATATTTTTTTGAGTGATAATCACGTTAGTTTTCTGAAGTCATATCGCCATCTAGTGGAAAAAAGGGATATTGCAGGTTTAATGTAAACCAAAGAATGCAATTCAGTTGTCATTTAAGTTTAATATATATAAAGAAATGAAAATATAGTGCTAATAAAATTGAAATTTAAAATGATGTTATAGATTTATCATGCAGATGGTTCAACACATCATAAATAGATGACTTTTTACATTCTTGATTTTCTTGAGATTTTCAGAAGTATGGTAAGCAATCTATTAATCTAATTTCACCATTTGACACATAAATCAATGTACTGGCATCATTTAAAGTTATTTGCATGAACTATACATTTTATGAACCTCCGGTGACTAAATGATAGTTGCTAATAATGGGTTCTGAAACTTACACTCTGCCCACACTGCCTTCAGAGGCTCTCGGCAGTTCCCTCATATTTGACAAGTAGAATAGTGCCGCATTCAACACTATTATTCCCATCAAAATGACGAACATAACACCACAGTCCGACAGATCCAATTGTAAGTCAGTGGGGTTGTCGCGCGTTGTGATAAACCACCATTTTATTGTAGGTTCGAAGTAATTCTTATAATTTTTTTTATATTTTCAATGGAATTAAATATTATTAATTTTTACACTCCCAGTTTATATGAATGTATATTAACATATATGATTTGTCGTTTGCAGCTTCTGCCTTTGGAGATCCTCATTTCATTACCTTTGATGGAGTTAATTACACTTTCAAGGGTAAAGGGGAATACACACTGGTCAACTCCATTTATAAGTCACTCGTGATACAGGGTCGGACACAACCTGTTATACATGCAAATGGTATGCATTTACCAAATGACAAAATTCACAGAAGAAACACTAAAGTCATCATTTAGATAAGAGTTTCTAGCATTTATAATCCATTAATGCAGAGGTGACATATTTTACAGTGCAATACACAACTGCTAGGGGCAAGTTTATTGGTAGCGTTTTAATTAAAGTACTACGTCATTATGAGTTTGTGGACATGTTGTATACGTAGACTTCAGTATACACAGGAGTTTTATAGGTGCCAACTGTATAGACAAACACAGTTCTGCTTCATCAGTCCCCAAGACTTTAGCATGGCGACAGAAATGTGAAAAGATCTATATTGCAGCGCATAATATATAGTATTCCGTAAACTGAACACTATTTCTAAAGTCAATTTAATTCCACCTTTCTATGACCACTTATTAATCCAGCATTTCTAAGTATCCAACACCCATCAGATCTTATAAATTCTTGAATAAAGAAAATCTAATGTAGTATACAATCCTTTTAATGGAGCAATTCAAGCTGAATGGCCCAGATATAGGTCAATAAAATATTCAAATTCTAATTGAGAGACTTGTAAAACCCTATCTTGCCTTCATATACCACAAAGATGAACAGTAAAGTTTTTGGGATAAATCAACAGACTTAAAATTATTCACATTCTGTATATTTTTTGCACTATAGGTTCCACCACTTCAGTCACTGGCTTCTCCTCTGTGGCAATGCAAGAGGGGAGTTCTGATGTTATTGAGGTACGTCTAGCAGAAGACTTAGTGATGCTTGAAGTTCTCCTAAACCAAGAACTTCTAAGCTTTAATCGAACATGGATTGACCTTAAGGGTAAGTTTATCTGCTGGTGTAAATTCTTAATATAATGAATGATTATATAAATCCACATACAGACTAGAAAGCTGCAAAATAAAATAAAATAAAATGCATATTTTCTTCCAGGCCTCTATGACGTGACTTCTGGCTACCTAACCCAGTTGTGAAATATACTGTTTGTCAATGTGTTCCCCTATACAGTGTTGACTGTGATTGGAGGATTTAAAAGCCCATCAATTGGATGCACTGGCATAACTACCGCTGTAGCAGCAATAGTAGATGCTACCATGTCCCGACAGTGCCGCTAGCAGCCGCTATCGCTGCTACATCGGTAGCGTGGCCACAGGACACAGATACTGTTGAACACTATGGCAGAGCAGGGAGTTATCTCCCTACTCTGCCATTTACTAGGCTACAGGCCATGTTCAGCCTGCAATCTATCAGGCGTAGGGACAGGATCCCTGCGCAGGCTGGCGTGATGATGTCACTGGATCATGCTGGCCTACGCAAGGAATCCCGTCTGCATTGATGCTTTGGAGCAGCTCCGTTCATCGCAGGAACGGGGCCTAGGTGAGTATAACTTTTTTCGTTTTATTTGTTTGGGGGCGCTATCTATTGGGGGGGGGCTACCTACATGGGGGGGCACCATTTACATGGGGGCGCTATCTACAGGAGGGGGTGCTATTTACAGGGGGGTGGTATTTTACACAGGAGCGCTATCTACAGGGGGGCTGCATGGCACTATCTACAGGGGCAGCAGTATGGCGCTATGTACAGGGGGGCTGTATGGCGCTATCTACAGGGGGCAGTATGGCACTATCTACAAGGGGGAGGTGGGGGGCACTATCTACAGTGGGGGCTGTATGGCACTATCTACAAGGACAGGTGGGGGCACTATCTACAAGGGGTAGGTGGGGGCACTATCTACAAGGTTGAGGTGGGGGGCACTATCTATGGTGGGGCACTATCTACAGGGGCCTGTATGACACTATCTACAAGGCGGCGAAAGGAGGACACTATCTACAAGGTGGAGGGGGGCACAATCTACAGGGGGCACTGTCTACAAGGGGGGCTGTGTGTGGCACCCAGGGGAGGGGGGCGGTCAAACGTTTGATATGGGGCCCAGTCTTTCAAAGTTACACCCCTGATGGGATGGAATGGAACATGACTGCAGGACCAGACTACACATGGTTTGTTTGTAGTCTAGAGACACATAGGTCTGCATAGGAGAATATAAAATAGTAGAATACTTTTGATATTCTATATAAATATAAAATATTTTAGTACCATAAAAAGATCCAACTGTAATGTACAAAAAGAAAAACATGGCTAGACATGAATGACCTAATGTCCCACATACATGGATTGTAAAACAATGATTGAATGCATGGTTTAACAATATTTCTGTTCTTCTGAAAGGTGTATTTCTGTTTTTTGGCGCTAACATCCGTGTTACAACCATGTTTCCTTCGGGATCTGGGGTGGAAGTGAGAGGAAGAGGAAAGTTCCTGAGTATCAATGTCCTTCTGCCCGAAGAGTTTATGAACCAAACACAAGGTCTAATGGGAGTCATGAACAATAATCCAAATGATGATTTTACACTCAGGGATGGAAGAGTGTTCTTAACTAATTCAACTTCAGAACAGCTTTTCCAATTTGGTGCTGATTGTGAGTATTGTCCAAAACAGTAGGGAGGTTCTGCTACCAAAGGCAGGAGACAATACTACTGATTACACTACCTTGAATCTTCAGATATTTAATAGATACATAAGAAATAAGTATTATAAATCTACGTCTATCTTACATTAGTGTACAAGCTTTAAAGTCTAGCTTCTTTTTTTACAAAAAACAAAACTCGGTAAAATGTGATTTTATGCAAATTTTTATTAGGTTTTTATTGTAAAATCTTTTTACTTTTTGAGATACAGCTTCTATGTTTCCTATATACATAGAAGCTGTAGCTTGCCATTAAAGCCGAATCCGTCGGGTCAGCAGGACTGACGGCTCGTCTGAGGGTGGATCCTGTGTGTCTCTAACATGCAGGATCCAGCTGTTATCGATCACATCTAAGTTTATGAGTATGTGTATAAATACCAATATAAAAGAAAAAATATAAATGTTGTTTTTATTCCAGGGGCGGTGACCAATGACAGCTCACTCTTCACCTATGACTCACAGTGGCTGATAGAAAACTATCAAGAAAAACATGACACTAAGCTCTTACCCACCTTTTCAGTTCAGCAGGATCCCAATGATCCCCTTAATGAAAACATGGAGAAGTTGTGTGGGAAAGATTCTTTCTGTAGATTTGATGTTCTCACAACTAGAGACCTGCAAATTGGAAATGCAACTTTAATGTCACATAATAACCACAAGAATTTAGTGCAGAGCTTGCAACCAGGTATGGAAAAAATGCCTACTTGTGAAACTGATTGTCACTTATCTTCAATCAATAAGAGATTACAAAGTCCAAGCAACCAATATATGATGGACATTTGATTCTGATATGCCATCATCCCTCAGTGTGAATGAGTCATAGATTGAATCTACTACATTTTATTGTGCCATGATAAGAGCAGACAGATTTTATACTTTTACTGACTCTATTCACGAAAGACACTAATAGGTATTGATGTATTACTTTAGAAAAGGATTTTTATGTTTAACTCTTTTTTCATCATGGTAGTACAGTTCCGCTGGGCATCCATGACACTTACTACAGCACAGCTTCTTCAAAGTATCAGATTGTGTCACTGTAGTAACATGACAGACCACAAGGGGTAAAGTAGTTTTATTGTTTATGTGTAAAACAGTTCTAGTTACTGACTTACTGTAGTCCAGAATAAACCTACTCCCGATCAGTGTATGCTGGAACCTTTGCATCTTCAACAGAGGAAACGTATAGGTTATCTACCTCTGGATATTCATTCTTGATGTTACTAACTCAGTAATATTATCTTCCATTTATTTCAGTGGTTTCATGTGGCTGGTTAGAGCCCCCAAAGAATGGGAGGAAGGAAGGAACTAGCTACCTGAACAACTCGGAGGTGAATTTCACCTGTAGTAAAGGATACATACTAGTTGGACCATATTCACGCATATGCCAAGTTGATGGTACTTGGAGTGGGCAAACAAGTCAATGCGTATCAAGTAAGTGCACCCTCTTGTTTGCTTTTTCTTAATATTTTAAACATACTTCTAAATCTCAGCTGGTGGTTGTGATGGTCGGTGTCCAGGTTCGGAACTTTAAGGAGTCTGTCCTATTTAAGTTTTCATTTTAATGAACTTGCACTATGCTATTTTTTTCCCCCAAGAACTGGAATTTCACTATAGTAATATGCGTCTGGGTACTGGCACATGGGTCTACTCTTTTACAATATTCTTGCCTTTGGTCAAGTAATATTGACACTTTTGGAGCTATGCATTGCTGCATAACCTGGTGTTGATGGTGAAGGAAGATTATTTAAAAAATTGACCACCCACGATTCTATTTTCCAGCCTCGAAGTCACAAAATAGTGACATAAAGAAACCATTTGGTATAAAGTATTTGCGTCACTCTTGAATCCTGCGCATTCTGTGCAATTGTAAATGGAGAGAACTGGATGAAGATGTCTAAGACCCATAAAGTTATGCAACTTAGAAGTCTCTGGTTTTAACATTGCATTCAATTATTTTTTTCAGGATTTTATTAACGTACTTCTGTGTATGTGTGTAATAGATATTATGTAGTCTATTTAAATGTGGAAAGCAACGTTTTCTGGCTTAATTCATTCTTTGAACAGGGTACATTTTTGGCAATTGTATACAGCAAAGAAATAATGGTCAGGGTATGTGTGATTTTCGTGTATACTAGATTTAGGGTTTTTTCTATGCATGGATGCTCCTTTCACTTTTTGATATACAGTGTTTTATGCTACATGTTTTCAAATTCGAAAATGGTGCTTTAAAAGTATCCTAAGGCCTGAGATCAAAGCACTTAAAATAACGGTGATGATACGCATTACTTTTTCAAGGACCTTTTTTGCCCATGAGCGATATTTATTGTGGATAAAATTTAGTTAAATCTTAAAAAAATAACAAAATATTATATATTGTGCACCCTTATGCCTCATGCACACGACCGTTGCGCCACTTGGGCCGTTTTTGACGGCTTCCGAGTGGCACCCAATAGTGGGTGAAAAGGGTCTGTGAAAAATGGTCAGAGTCTCTGATCCGAGGACAGATAGAGCATGGCCTAACTTTCCTCTTATCACTGATGGGACTCAGCCGGCACACTTGGCCAGTCGTGTCCATGAGGCGTAAGGCACTATTCACACGTCAGGGTCCGAGTGTCGGCCGATAAGAACGACCGTTTTGCATCCGGGCCGTGTTTCCATTTTTAACGGCCGATTGTGACACGTTTTGCATTTCACTGTCCGTTTTAAAAACAGATGTATTTTATTTGGTCCCAACCCACTAAAAAATACACACAGGAAGGTCACATGATCGCTCAGTCACCATTTTCTCTTGCTTCCAGAGTATAGAGAGCTTTGTCTGAACCCTCAGCTTCTTTGCATTGGTTTCTGGCCTTTTCTCTTCTATTTTTTACTTGCTACCATGTCCTCACAACCATTGAACTGCGACTTTGGCATATTTCTCAGATATTCAGACAGAAATCGGAAATGTTGATGCCCTCTGTAGATAGTGCCACACAGCCTCCTTGTAGGTAGTGCCACACAGCCTCCTTGTAGGTACTGCAACACAGCCCTCTTGTAGGTAGTGCCACACAGCCCACTGTAGGTAGTGCCACACAGCCCCCTTGTAGGTAGTGCCACTCAGCCCTCTTGTAGGTAGTGCCACTCAGCCCCCTTGTAGCTAGTGCCTCAGAGCCCACTTGTAGGTAGTGCCTCACAGCCCCCTTGTAGGTAGTGCCTCACAGCCCCCTTGTAGGTAGTGCCACACGGACTTTTGTACGTAATGTCTCACAGCTCCTTGTAGGTAGTGCCACACAGCCCCCTGTAGGTAGTGCCACACAGCCCCCTGTAAGTAGTGTCACACAGCCCCTTGTAAGTAGCGCCACACAGCTCCCTTGTAGGTAGTTCCACACCCCCCTCTAGGGAATGCCACACAGCCCCCTTTTAGGTAGCGCCACACCGCCCTGTAGATAATGCCACACAGCCCCCTTGTAGATAGCACTCCGCTTAGATGGCACCCCCTCCCCTGAAGATAGTGCCACTGTAGCTCCCTGTAGGAGCAGAATCCCTAGATGGAGCCTCTGACTTCTCTGTCCATATATGGACAGTGACATCAGGGGCAACTGCTGAAGTGGAATCCCCGGCCAGAGCGTTGCTGATGCTTTGGCCGGGGATTCCTCTTCTGGAGAAGCCACTGACATCTCTGTCCGTATATGGACAGTGATGTCAGGGGCCACCTCTAGGATTGGATCCTTGGCCAGAGCGTCGGCAATGCTTTGGCCGGGGATTCCGCTCCAGGAAAAGCCCCTGACGTCTTTGTCCATTTATGGATAGTGACGTCAGGGGCTACCCCTGGAGCAGAATCCCCGGCCAGAGCGTCGGCAAAGTTCTAGCCAGGGATTTGGCTTCAAGAGGAGCTCCTGACATCACTGTCCATATATAGATAGTAACATCAGATGCTTCTCCTGGAGTGGAATCTCCGGAGAGAGCTTCGGCAGCGACTGAGACATCAGGGGCTCCATCTAGGAGCGGAATCCCCGGCCAGATGGATTCCACTCCCACAGGGAGCTACAGTGGCACTATCTACATGGTGGGGGGAAGGGGAGGCATCTACAGGGGTGTGTTATCTACAAGTGGGTTATGTGGCACACTACCTACAGCAAAAAATCTCCTCACATGCATTTCGTGCTGTGAGGAGGAGGAGAGAGCGAGTGGCAGAAAACACGGCCATCACTCGGATCACATCCAGGCGACGGCTGTATTTCACACGGCCCCATAGTCTTGTATGGGAGCCATGCGGCCGTGAGAACGGCCTAAAAAATGGCATGTTCCATTTTTTTGACAGGCCGGTGTATTGTTTTTGAGGCCGTGTGATGGCCGTTAAATAAACGACCGTCACGCGGCCAACTATCCCTGCCATGTGAATAGTGCCTTAATCCTCTCCTTTGATAACTAGTTGGTGACTGCATTACTGAATTCCATGGAAACACCACTGGAATGGTTTTCCAGTGCAGGTGAGTAGTACACCACTGGAATGGTTTTCCTGTGCAGGTGAGTAGTACTGTGGCTGTTAATGATTTAATCACATATATCAGGCAGCTAATCAGTTAGGCACGCTGGATGGGTACAATAGACCCATATGAAGTATCCAGCGTTCCCATTTGACAGGACATTACAACCAATAAGCTCATTGCCCACCTGACAGGAATGTAGCATGCAATTTTCCTGTATTGTAGGTCAGTGGTCTCCCACTCTCCTAATATTGTTTTCTCTAATGTAGTCATATGATAAATCAGGTCAATGTATGAAAATATTAACAGACTCATCAATTAATGACACCACTGACCCATTCACGACTGCCAAACGGCTTTATACGTTGCAACTGCCGATGCCCTGTGCAGTTGACACGTACATAGACGTTTGCAGCGTGCATCTGGGTTTAATGAGCGCAGAGCTGCTTCAGCGTGGCTCTCTCTACAAGTGTTGACACCTCTTTGACTTTGTTTCATAAAACAAACATGTGGTTTTTTTAAAAACTAAGTTTACAAGCGCAGCGCTGTTCACAATAAAGCAGCCTACACTTCTCTCTCTCCCTGCTCTCTACCCGTGTGTCGGCACCTCCCCCTTCTTCTCCCTCTGTCTATGGCTTCTGCCCATAAAGAACGGAGCCAGTGTGCTCCTTATTTGGGCAGATAAAGAGCTGATGTTCACCATGAATGTCTCATGGTGGTCATAGAAAAGTTTGTTTTAACTCTTAAGGGGGTTTTACACAGGACGATTATCGTGCGGACCAGCGTTAATATAACACTTATTGCGGATAATTGCCCTGTGTAAACACAGGAACGATCAGCAGATGAACGAGCAAACGCTCGATCATCTGCTGATCGTATTGTTTTATGTGTATATATATATAGATATATATATTACAAAAAATTCCGAAAGTGTTTTTTTTTCCACATTTTTAGTGATTTGTCTGCTCATAATAAAAATTAAAAACATGAAATTTATTAAACTAATCTAGAAAATGAAAGCCTCATAAGTCTTATAAAGAAGTGCATATCAGAAATGGAAAATTTGACCTGGACACATGGTTATCAATGACCCTTTGTCATCGCTGACCAATTCACAGTCTAATTAAGGGTTTTCTGAGGTCTAAAACAAGATTGCATTGTTTAACCCTTTCATGATCAAGGGTCATTGATGCCCCTGTGTCCAGGTCAAATTTTCCATTTCTGATATGCACTTCTGTAAACGATAATATCTTTGCAACCGCTTTGAATATCAGAATTATTTTTGCTTTGTTTTGTTTTTTGCAAGACTTATGAGGCTTTTATTTTCTAGATTAGTTTAATTCCATGTTATTAATTTTAAACACATTTTGTAAATATATACACTATATATATATATATATATATATATATATATATATATATATATATATGTGTGTACTCCAACACATAACAAACAGGCAGAAAAATCGATGAGATATAAAATAGTATAAATCTTTATTATGTAATAAAATAAAAAATAAGGGAAAACGACAAGCCAATGATCTACAAAATCCCACCAGGAAAGTACAAAATCCTCCTACATACATATAAACATGAAATAGTCAATTAAAGTTACTAGTTCCAATCCATGAAAAGCTAACAGCCCTAAAATACATGCAACGAGGGGTATATTAGCGCACAAAAATAGGTACACAAGTACGGAGGAAAGAGTACAGACCAAAGAAGGGAATCTTAAAAAGGTGTTTCGCCACCCTCTAGGAGCGCAATCCCCAGCCAAAGCGTCAGCAACGCTCTGACAGAGGATTACGTTCCTAGAGGGAGCCCCTGAAGTCACTGTTCATATATGGGGGAGTGGCATTATCTATGGGGTGGAAGGGGGTGGCGCTATCTTCAGGGGGGGCACACTATCTACAGGTGGTTGTGTTGCTATTAACAGGGGAAGGGGTGTATTACGGCACCTCAGAGCCCCTAGCATCACTGTCCATATAAGAAATATAATGACGTCAAGAGTCCCCGGCCACACCGCTTGCGATGGGAAGAGAACCGGTAGACAGGAAAGTTCAGCACTGCTTCAGTGTCTGTAGCGCTGTACTGCTAAGCCCCGTAACAGTGATCAAACACATGGTTGTTTGAAAGGGGGAGAGGTGCCGGGAACTTGTGGAAAGAGCCGGCAGACATGGAAGTTCAGTGCTGGATATGCCATAAATGTCAGATGAATGCGGGTCCCACCTCTGGGACTCGCAACTATCTCTAGAACAGGGCCCCCTAAACCCCGTTCTACCTTTCTCGGCTCCAGCTGCCACCCGGCCACTTCCTGATTATATGGTCGGGTGTTAAGAAAACAGTGTAGCTCGTTGAGCTACGCTGTTTCTGTAACTCCAATAAAAGTGAGTGGCAGTTATAAGAGCAGCGTAGCACACAAGCTACACTGTTTCCATATCTGCCATTCACTTCTATGGGAGCTACGCTGTTTTCATAACTATAACCATCTAAATCAGGAAGTGGCCGAGAGGCAGCGGGAGCCGAGAAAGTTAGAACAGGGTTTAAAGGGCTTCGTTCTAGAGATAGGTGCGGGTTCCAGATCTGGGACCCGCATCCATGTAACATTTATGGTATATCCTGTGGATATGGCATAAATGTCCCTTATGGGCAAACCCCTTTAATGGACAAGTGGGTATAAGTAAAACATTTCCAGTTATATAAAAAAAGAAAAACATTCTCTGTTTGTGTCATAATAGTCTACGAGAAAACTGCAGTTTTTATTTATTCCATTATATATTGTACAGCTCTAATGCACTAGGCTGCATATAGACTTCACTCTACTGACTTCTGGGACAAGAGGAGTCTAAATGCCTTAGCATTATTCCATGTATACTTTGTAAAGCTCGGATGCATTATTTATGTGGCAGTTTATAGTATGACTGTATATATTATTATCGGTGGCCTGCAATCTGTTGCTTCCAGCATTAAAGTCAGTAGTTTTATAGCATGCTGGGATGTGTAGTTTCAACAGATGCTGGGGAGTCACTTACCTTTCTATATACAGCACTGTAGAGTATGATGATGGTATGTAGAAAAATATACTAGACGTCTCTTGCTTATGTAACACATATGGACTTACTTCAGTTACTGGTGAGGGAACCAACCCTATGGCAGGAACATTATAAATGATTACTGTTGCTATTTGACCAGAAATCCAAGTTCACTACACCTTGAATTGGCCCAGAAGATTACGTTGTAAATTATGGGAACAGGTGTTTTGCAATGAACTGAACACCTGCAAATATGCAGCATATTACACATAAGAGAAGCATTAATCAAAGTAAATGATAAATCTTTGTCTCTGAACTGTTTTAAACACAACATTTAGTGGTGTCTGTCCCCACAAGAAGCTTGCAGCTGTCCTCTCCGCTCAGGCAGTGGGTTTAGAGATAAGCCAGGCTTGGCTTTACATTAAAGGCTGCTCTGTGTCACTCATCCATACTTCCACACATGGGACTAAGTCTTCATTTTTCAGGAGCTGACCAATCCCAAATGTTCCAAACATGTCGCGTGGCACTGAGTTGTAGTAAAGTGTCTACTATTGAGTGGGAGAAAAATAAATCTGCTAAATTGTTGTAGGTTGTTGAAGGTGTGATAACATAATTGCGGAGTATGTGATTTATGTGCTGTTTATTATTGAGGTATGCAGAATTTACATCCAGGTTTTATAACATCAGCTGCTCAAATACTTTTGTGGTGAAAACAAGTATGGCCTAGTGCACACAGCAGAGCAGTGTGCCAGTGACTGTACAGAGACACAAATAAGGGGAAATGTATTCGGACTGGCGCCAGTCTTAATCTATATAGACCTGGAGTAAGATGTGCCCAATTTATTAAGTGGCACACACCTCTTAATAAATTAGGCACATCTTTGGCCACTTATGCGCCACAAAGTCAAATCTATTCTAGTTGGAGTAGATTTGCGCTTTAATTGACACCACTTTCTGGCATAAATTATAGTAAATCTATCGGGCCATATGTGGACCACCCCCTCTGGCTAAGGTCCACCCACTTTTTGGAAAAGTGACGTGAGCAGATTTACTGCGTCAGAAGTCAAAATTATTTGCATGAATTGCAGCATTTGCGACTTTTCTATGCTAGAAAACTGGCGTAGAACATTTAATAAGTTCCCCCCATAGAGTCCCTGCTCTCTACTAAGCATTCAGTGTGCCTCCGTAAGGTGTCACCGTATTATACCGTAGTATGGACATATTCTTTCCTTGAACCAGTTCTTCTAGGGAAGATAAGATTATCTCAATAATATGGTGTACAAAATCTGACAGAAAAAAAGATGTATGTCTCCATATGAAATTGGAGGCATACAGAGGTACAGTCTGTGGGTGAATTACTAGTATGCTTTTTTCATACTAGTAATTCATTGTAAATTTAAAAAAATGGCTCACTATGACACATAACCTAAGCAGGTTTATCTTATGTGCCAAACTTAAAACAAACTATTGATTCAGACCATCTCCATGTTATTCTGCGCAAGATCAAGCAGCACTTCAAAGGTACACAGTAGAAAGGTGCTATGCGTCCTTGACCGTCAACCACACGGTCCTTTTAGATACAGCAACAAAGAAATGATCGCAGCACTCCAGAAGTAGTTGCAAAACGAATTGTGGTTTATTTAACCCATGTAGAAATGCTACGTTTCGAATTGTATACCTGTGGTTATTAAGACGTGTTTTCATATCACACATGGTTTCACCCACGTATAATAAATTGCATGGGCGCCAGATGTCGTATATTACCCAATCCGTATTACACGTTAGAAAATAACTTATCTTAAAATTTTGGTTGGTATGAGGGTTTATGAACACATCGCCCTTCTTCATCAAAGAGCAATTGACATACCACTTTGTTTAAAATTGACATAAGCCCTGTATACGATATGTAGCAGACCGTTATGTTTACTAATGGTTACTTCCACACGGAGGTGGGGATTGTATACCTGAAGTTTCATGTAGCTTGCTTGATATGCCACGATATATGTGGACAAGATAGCAATGACCCGGTCTGAAATATATTGCTGGGCATTGATAAGAAATATACGTTCTATACCCTGAAAAACTGTGGGCGCTTGTCTCTATTTGAAGTCTGCACACATTTAGTTTATAGTATGAGATGTGCCGCTACGAAATGACAGCGTTGCCTAGATGCCGGCCTATGCTAGGCTGTGATTGGCCGATAAGTGCAAGTACCATGACAACGGATGACGCTCCAGCTGGATTGGCTCTTTTGAGATCCATTGTTTAATTTGTAATTACGCATGCGCTGCTGACTCTGGTAGATGCCGTCAGTTTAGTTTATCAGCAGGGTGTTAAGGATCTGCCAGGCACAGCTTCTGTATCCACGCCCATAGGTAATCAGTCTGCACCTGCTTCTATGTCTGTGAGACTGACTCCATCTTCCACCACTCAGGATGGCAGGCTTAGGAGTGGGAGAGCCTATCACAGCCTGGCCAGATGGAGCTAGCTCCTGCCCTCTGTCTATTTATACCTGCCTTTCCTGTTCCTCCTTGCTTGTGATTCTTCTCTGTTGGTTTCCTGGCCCTGCTGCAGCTTCTTGAACTACTTGTCCCTGCTTCGTATTGACCCTGGCTTACTGACTACTCTTCTGCTCTGCGTTTGGTACCTCGTACACTCCTGGTTTGACTCGGCTTGTTCACTACTCTCCTGCTCTGCGTTTGGCACCTCGTACTCTCCTGGTTTGACTCGGCTCGTTTACTACTCTTGTTGCTCACGGTGTTGCCGTGGGCAACTGCCCCGTTTCCCTTTGTTCTGTGTTTCCTTGTCTGGTTGTCTGTCGTGCACCTATTGAGTGTAGGGACCGTCGCCCAGTTGTACCCCATCGCCTAGGGCGGGTCGTTGCAAGTAGGCAGGGACTGAGTGGCGGGTAGATTAGGGCTCACTTGTCTGTTTCCCTATCCATGTCATTACATAATCACAAGCCCATATACCTACTCTACCCTGGTCCCTCACACCACTATGGACCCCTTGAGACCCTGGTTCAGCAAATGCAGGGTCTCTCCCTACAGGTCCAGGCCCTGGCTCAGAGGGTCAACCAGCCTGATGCTACCATGGTAGTGCCCCTCACCTCACCTCTTGAACCCCACCTCAAGTTGCCTGACCGGTTCTCAGGGGACCGGAAGACTTTTCTCTCCTTTCGAGAGAGTTGTAGGCTCTATTTTCGTTTAAAGCCCCACTCCTCAGGTTCTGAGAGCCAGCAGGTGGGTATAATTATGTCCCGGCTCTAGGAAGGGCCCCAAGAATGGGCCTTCTCCTTGGCTCCTGACGACACTGAACTTTCCTCCGTTGATCTTTTCTTTTCTGCTCTCGGACTCATTTATGACGAGACTGACAGGACTGCCTTTGCCGAGAGTCAGCTGGTGACCTGACGTCAGGGTAAGAGACCTGTTGAGGAGTATTGCTCTGACTTTAGGAAGTGGTGCGTAGCTTCTCAGTGGAATGACCCTGCCTTAAGGTGCCAGTTTAGGTTGGGTCTGTCGAACGCCCTGAAAGACCTGCTAGTTAGCTATCCCTCTTCTGACTCCCTAGACAAGGTTATGGCTTTAGCGGTACGACTTGACCGATGTGTCAGGGAACGACAACGTGAACGTTTTTGTGTTTTCTCCTCTGACTCCCCCATGATGCCTCCCGAGGTTCCGTTGCTTCGTTCTTCCACGGAAGACTCGGAGGTACCTATGCAACTCGGGGCCTCCGTGTCCCCCCAACAACGTAGAGAGCTCCGCAGGAAGAATGGTCTCTGCTTCTATTGTGGGGATGACAAGCATCAAGTGAACACCTGTCCTAGGCGTAAGAATAAGCAGCCGGAAAACTTCCGCGCCTAAGTGATCATCGGGGAGGTATTTCCCGTAAATATGAAACGTAATAAAATCTTGCTTCCCTTTCAGGTCTCTTTTGGTGGTAGGTCTGCTACCGGCAGTGCCTTCGTGGATTCAGGGTCGTCTGCTAATATCATGTCTGTGGAATTTGCTATGTCTCTAGCTATGCCTTTGAATGATTTGCCTAAACCTGTAGTGGGTATCGACTCCACTCCTCTTGCTAATGGTTATTTTACACAGCATACCCCTGTTTTTGAACTCCTTGTTGGCTCCATGCATTTGGAGCAGTGCTCTGTACTGTTGATGCAGGGATTATCGTCCGATTTGGTTTTAGGCCTTCCCTGGTTGCAGTTGCATAATCCCACGTTTGACTGGAATACTGGGGATCTTACCAAATGGGGTAATGAATGCTTGACGTCATGTTTTTCTGTTAATTCTATTTCTCCCCCTGAGGAGGTGAACACGCTACCTGAGTTTGTTCAGGACTTCGCTGATGTTTTCTCTAAGAAGGCCTCCGAAGTGTTACCTCCTCATAGAGAATACGATTGCGCTATCGATTTGGTACCAGGAGCTAAGCTCCCTAAGGGTAGGATATTTAATCTCTCTTGTTCCGAACGTGAAGCCATGAGAGAGTATATCCAGGAATGCCTGGCCAAGGGTTACATTCGCCCTTCTACTTCTCCGGTAGGTGCTGGCTTCTTCTTCGTAGGGAAGAAGGATGGTGGTCTTAGGCCATGCATTGACTACCGTAACTTGAATAAGGTTACTGTAAGGAACCAGTATCCCCTTCCTTTGATTCCTGATCTCTTTAATCAGGTTCAGGGGGCCCAATGGTTCTCTAAGTTTGATCTACGGGGGGCGTATAACCTTATCCGCATCAAAGAGGGGGATGAGTGGAAGACTGTGTTTAACACGCCCGAAGGTAATTTCGAATACCTCGTCATGCCCTTTGGGTTGTGTAATGCTCCCGCGGTCTTCCAGAATTTCATAAATGAGATTTTAAGAGATTACCTGGGGGTATTTCTTGTAGTGTACCTTGATGACATACTTGTGTTTTCCAAGGACTGGTCCTCCCACATTGAGCATGTCAGGAGGGTGCTCCAGGTCCTTCGGGAAAACAAGCTGTTTGCGAAGACCGAAAAATGTGTGTTTGGGGTGCAGGAGATACCATTTTTGGGTCAAATCCTCACTCCTCATGAATTCCGCATGGACCCCGCCAAGGTCCAGGCTGTGGCGGAATGGGTCCAACCTGCCTCCTTGAAGGCGTTACAGTGCTTCTTGGGGTTCGCTAATTATTACAGGAGATTTATTGCTAACTTCTCGGTCATCGCTAAGCCTCTTACGGACCTCACTCGCAAGGGTGCTGATCTCCTCCGCTGGCCTCCTGAGGCTGTCCAGGCTTTTGAGGTCCTTAAGAAGTGCTTTATCTAGGCCCCAGTGTTGGTTCAGCCCAACCAAATGGAGCCATTTATCGTGGAGGTTGACGCGTCCGAGGTGGGAGTGGGGGCTGTCTTGTCCCAGGGTACCAGGTCCCTCACCCATCTCCGTCCCTGTGCCTACTTCTCCAGGAAGTTTTCGCCCACTGAGAGTAACTATGATATTGGCAACCGCGAACTCTTAGCCATTAAATGGGCATTTGAAGAGTGGCGCCACTTCCTGGAGGGGGCTAGGCACCAGGTAACAGTCCTTACCGACCACAAGAATCTGGTTTTCCTAGAATCGGCCCGGAGGCTAAACCCGAGACAAGCTCGATGGGCGTTATTTTTTACCAGATTAAATTTTTTGGTTACCTATAGGGCTGGGTCTAAAAATATTAAGGCTGATGCACTGTCGCGTAGCTTCATGGCCAGCCCTCCTTCGGAGGAAGATCCTGCTTGTATTTTGCCTCCAGGTATAATCATTTCCTCTATTGATTCTGATTTAGTCTCTGAAATTGCTGCTGATCAAGGTTCAGCTCCCGGGAACCTTCCTGAGAACAAGCAGTTTGTTCCCCTGCAATTCCGGCTAAGGGTACTTAGGGAAAATCATGACTCCGCACTATCTGGTCATCCAGGCATCCTGGGTACCAAGCACCTCATTGCCAGAAACTATTGGTGGCCTGGGTTTTGCCTAAAGACGTTAAGGCCTACGTCGCCGCTTGTGAGGTTTGTGCTAGGTCCAAGACTCCCAGGTCCCGACCAGCGGGCTTACTACGTTCTTTGCCCATTCCCCAGAGACCTTGGACCCATATCTCCATGGATTTTATCACCGATTTGCCTCCATCTCAAGGCAAGTCGGTGGTGTGGGTTGTAGTAGACCGCTTCAGTAAGATGTGCCACTTTGTGCCCCTCAAAAAACTACTCAATGCTAAGACGTTAGCTACCTTGTTTGTCAAACACATCCTGCGTCTCCATGGGGTCCCTGTCAATATTGTTTCTGACAGAGGGGTACAATTTGTTTCTTTGTTTTGGAGAGCCTTCAGTAAAAACTTGGAGATTGATCTGTCCTTCTCCTCTGCCTTCCATCCTGAAACTAATGGCCAAACCGAGAGGACTAATCAGTTTCTAGAACAATATTTAAGGTGTTTTATCTCTAACTGTCAATATGATTGGGTCTCATTCATTCCCCTCGCCAAATTTTCCCTTAATAACCGGGTCAGTAACTCATCAGGGGTCTCCCCCTTTTTCTGTAATTTTGGGTTTAATCCACGGTTCTCCTCCGTTTCACCTGGTAGTTCCAACAATCCCGAGGTAGAGGTCGTTCATCGGGAACTGTGCACAGTCTGGGCCCAGGTTCAGAAGAACCTAGAGGCGTCCCAGAACATACAAAAAACTCAGGCAGATAGAAGACGTTCTGCTAACCCCTTGTTTATGGTCGGGGATCTGGTGTGGCTATCGTCAAAGAACTTGCGCCTTAAAGTCCCGTCCAAGAAGTTTGCTCCCCGGTTTATAGGGCCGTACAAGGTCATTGAAGTCCTCAATCCTGTCTCCTTCCGACTGGAGTTGCCCCCATCTTTTCGAGTACACGACGTGTTTCATGCCTCCCTCCTTAAACGCTGCTCCCCGTCCTTGGCTCCCTCGAGGAAACCTCCTGTCCCCGTTCTCACCCCTAAGGGGGTAGAATTCGAGGTGGCCAAGATTGTGGACAGCAAGATGGTCCAAGGCTCCCTCCAGTACCTGGTCCATTGGAGAGGATACGGGCCTGAGGAGAGGACTTGGGTACCCGCCCGGGATGTTCACGCTGGGGTATTGGTCAGGAGATTACACCTTCGTTTCCCCAATAAACCAGGTCCATCTAGAAAGGGTCCGGTGGTCCCTCATAAAAGGGGGGGTACTGTTAAGGATCTGCCAGGCACAGCTTCTGTATCCACGCCCATAGGTAATCAGTCTGCACCTGCTTCTATGTCTGTGAGACTGACCATCTACCACCACTCAGGATGGCAGGCTTAGGAGTGGGAGAGCCTATCACAGCCTGGCCAGACGGAGCTAGCTCCCGCCCTCTGTCTATTTATACCTGCCTTTCCTGTTCCTCCTTGCTTGTTATTCTTCTCTGTTGGTTTCCTGGCCCTGCTGCAGCTTCTTGAACTACTTGTCCCTGCTTCGTATTGACCCTGGCTTACTGACTACTCTTCTGCTCTGCGTTTGGTACCTCGTACACTCCTGGTTTGACTCGGCTT
Source organism: Rhinoderma darwinii (assembly GCF_050947455.1). Lineage (NCBI taxonomy): Eukaryota > Metazoa > Chordata > Amphibia > Anura > Rhinodermatidae > Rhinoderma > Rhinoderma darwinii. Next base: position 493,616,363 of record NC_134687.1, read on the forward strand.
GTTCACTACTCTCCTACTCTGCGTTTGGCACCTTGTACTCTCCTGGTTTGACTCGGCTCGTTTACTACTCTTGTTGCTCACGGTGTTGCCGTGGACAACTGCCCCGTTTCCCTTTGTTCTGTGTTTCCTTGTCTGGTTGTCTGTCGTGCACTTATTGAGTGTAGGGACCGTCGCCCAGTTGTACCCCGTCGCCTAGGGCGGGTCGTTGCAAGTAGGCAGGGACTGAGTGGCGGGTAGATTAGGGCTCACTTGTCTGTTTCCCTATCCCTGTCATTACACAGGGATATTATTCCCAATATGTGTCCAAAGATATGGGATTGGTGACTTGCTGGTATCTCCTCCTACTTATAAATATTCATGGTTTTTTTGGCAATTTACTGTTTTTAACTGTTTATATGGTGTATTTTCACTGTGCTTTTTTATGCACCTACTTTTATTGTATTTAAATTACACTATTATGTGTTTCTTTGATGTTTTTTTGTAATAATTATCACTGATGATGTAACCACAAGTGAAGGGTATAAAACCCTGGTTGAGACATAGCACCATTTCTTGAGAAAGGTCCTGCTGAGAGGACTGAAACATAGTAATTTCTACATGGGTTAAATAAACCACAATTCTTTTGCAACTACTTCTGAAGTGCTGCGATTATTTCTTTGTTGCTACACACACACATACACATACATAAATATATATATACACTAATTTGGGCATTTTAGTAAAAGACAACTGATATGTGCTCTTATGACATGAGAATAGTCTGCATATGGGGATTTAATAGGCACAATTGTGTGTCACTGGTGTCCAGATATTCTGCTATACGGAGACTAATGTATTGGCTCAATTAATAAATAATTAAACCTTTATGTATCAATTGCAGAACCGCTTTGGGGTAATATCTACCTGTGGCTTGTGGTCCTCTAGTGCATAGAGTTGTGCTGGACAGAGTTCTTAACTTTTAAAAATAGAAAGGTCCCAAGTGGCGGTCCCCCACTCTTTATTTCTTGAAGCGTGTCTGGTTTTTTTTAAATTAAAATGCACAATAGGAGCTCTTTTTGAGAAAAGATATGTAGGGACTGTGCAGCAAGTAGAATTTTGAAGTAAGAGTCGCACCCATTACACAGTCTTTTTTTAAATTGTTGCCATTGGGCCGGAGTTATCAGGTGACTAGGGCATGTACATGTAGGTTTAGGGAAAGTATTTTATTGGACTGCAGCGCGTCTTTTAAATATGTTTTAAATATTTTTATGTGATTGTTTGTATTATCTGTTGTATCTCCGCTAATCCCATAGTGTTTTACATTTTCCAATGTGAGGATTTCTGTATGCAGAATTTTTAATACTCGACAATAAAGTACTATTCTATTCTTAGCAAGCATAAATATTGGCAGTGTACTTATGTAATAAAAATTTTAGTTTTCAGTTCTTTGAAAGTGAACTATTCTAGACAACATGAACCCTAAAACAAATGATAGAAGATTTAATGTATGCAAAAACTTTGTATTCTAACCTGCAATAGTAATACATTTCATTAAGGATATTAGAAAAGACTTGACCTTTTATATGTTGCTTTTAATAGGGGAAAATAAGGTACTAAATCTAAATGCTACTATTGTCCAAATTAATCTGCTGAGTGGCATCGCCATGCAGCCAGGACAACTGGAAGAGTGTGTGACAAGTCTTACAGTTATGTGTTATTGATGCACACATTACACCTCATTAGTCCAGCATTGGAAACATCCGTCACCATTTGTAAGCAAGAAATATTACCACTGTTTAATAAACAGCTGCAGCTGCTTTAGTGTATAAACTTTGGACACAAGCGCAGCACTGTGCCTCTTGCAGAACATCGGTGCATGTTACAACTGGGACAACCATGAGTGTCAATATTTTCCATTATTAATTAGTGCATAGAAAGCAATCTCTATTCATTATTGTCTAGTATTGGACTCCTATTTATAGGGAACCGGAGCTCAAGAACGCCTGTAACTTGAGACGTGCAGGCCACACTAACTTGTATAAGTATGCACTTGAAGTCGAGGGTGAGTTTCTAACACTAGAAGTATAATCCTGAATATTAATAGATGTGATAGAAGAGGATTCACTGACACCCTTCACTGACAACTTTTTCATGCTTATCTGATTCATAGATCCTAATAATAAGCCTCAATTGTGAATTATGTGTGAAGGCTTTCTCTTTTCTAAGCTGCCTCCTGACAATATGGAGGCTACTTGCATGATACTGATACAGCTGTATCTTTTGTCCTATGCAATATACATTGTAATTAGATCGCCCCTAAGCCAAATTTTTTTCTAAACTGAATAGCCCCAAATTTGATAACCTTTTATGGTACTGAAATTCACCCATTCCATGAATTACCTTGGTCGCTCTTATTTGCACCCGTTCTTGTTCAGTTATGCCCTTCTTATACACAAGTGCCCAAAAATGTCCACAATATTCTATGTGTTGTCTGATTAGTGATTTGCATACATGGTTACATAGTAATGAATACATATGTCCATTAAGTAGAGATGAGCGAATTTACCAAAATCTATTTCAGGCCTGCTCCGGTCGAATCAGCTGTCCAATTCAATTTGGTCCAATATATATCGCTGTGAATCAAAAGTTCCCCGATTGCCCTCAAAACTCGCATCTGAGACTGATATTTTCTAAGACTGTATGCAACCTCTTTTGAGCACTTAAAGGGGTTGTCCACCTTCTGACAACTGATGACGTATCCACTCATCGGTGCGGGTCTGACACCCGGACTCCACACCGATAAGCCGCTCCAGTGGCCTGCAGGCACCGGATGTTGTGGCACATAATGCTATGTATGGAGTACGGAAGGAGTAGGTCTGCTCCTACACACTTAAATAGAAGCAGACCTGCAGTACTGCAGCTCGGCCCCTTGTACGTCTGGTGCACGGAGGCACCGGACCAGCTGATCTGTGCGGGGCCCGGATGTCGGACCCCCACAAATCAAGTACCAATGACCTAATGACCTATCCGGCAGATAGATCATCAGTTGTCAGAAGCTGAAAAACCCCTTTAACGCCAAGCCAGCATTAGTAATGTCAAAGTGACAGCAACATATATATTAGGGGTAGAGGGAGGGATAGCCGCAGTGCATTTTGGGACGGTTGCCTGCAAGATATTATGGGGAAGCCCGTCCGTTATCATGGGAACCTTTTTCTAATCTGTAAATTTGTCCCCAGCCACAAACCCCAAACGTTTCGGAATTCGTCAAATGTAACACTTTTGGGGAATTTGGATCAAATTCAATTCGGGAAGATTTGTTTCGTTCATCTCTACCATTACATGGGTTTTCCGGGACAGCAATACTCAATCCTCTGAACACTTTAACATGTTAGTTCAGTTTACTTTGCAGTATACTTAAATTTGTATTTGTTTTCCATATCTCTATTCTGGTCACCTGATGCCATTTGCTTTAAAATCGGTACTTCCACCGACATCACGCACATCCCTATTCAGATCTCTTTTCCTTGGTGCATCCAGGATATGGGTATGACATTTGTGACGTGGCTGTGTACTATAAGAGGGAGCAGACTGCATCTCCTAGTGCTCTGAGCATGCGTGATAGTTCCACATTCTGTGTACACTGCGCATGCTTAGTCTTCATTAATAATAGCGCCTGCGTCAAGTTTACAACAAACAGGGGAGAATACTGGGCAATTAGGCAACTGCCTGTGATCCCAGCATACAGCAATCTGTGAGAGGTGAACAGCATGATGGGAGTGGACCGGAAACATCAATGTACCCGAAGAGCGGCATGTAAACAAACGGCTGTGGGAGAAAAAGAAGTGCAAATCGGAGGGGAAGCATGAAAGAAAAAGGTATTTAGGGGGTTTAGAGGTCACAATAATGTGGCAAAAATGCTTTTAAAAATTAATATTTGGTCGGAAAACCTATTTAAGTTAAACCAGGGGAAGGGAAAGGACATAGATGAAAGGAAGGGGGAGAATTCTATTAATTCAAAAGAAGGCAAAAAATACTTCATAATGCAAGAGCCAATCTGCCCTAAAAGGGAAAGAAAATTGTTCCTGACCCCAAAGAGCGATTAGACTGTATTATGACAGGGATTCTTTAGGTTTACATAATAACTAATGTTATTTTATTTCAAGAAATCATCCAAGCTGTTTTTGAAGCACTCAACTGTTGCTGCTAAAACTGATTCCTGAGGTGACTATTTCACAGCTTTTACAGTAAAGAAACCTTGTAAATATACTATTTATTAAACCGCTATTCTGCAGCACGCTTTTCGTGCTGAAAATAAAATGTAAACCGGACGGACCCCATTTTATGTTTAATTCAATACGGACACAACAAAGTTCTAGCCTAAATAGTGGCTCATCTATTTTTTTTTCAACTCTGATTAAAAAGCAAACGACAGATAGGGAGCAAATGTTCCTTGGGACCAGCCTAGCCTTCTCTGCCCAATTTGTTTCATTAAATAGATTTTCCAAAAACAAAATTATGTGGAGTACCTCTTTAACCCCTTCCTGCCACAGCCATTTTTCAGATTTTCAATTACATTTTTTCCTCCCCATGTTCCAAAAGCCCTAACTTTTTAATTTTTGTCCTATGAGGGCTTGATTTTTGCACGACGGGTTGTACTAGGAAACAGGAAAAAAATTATTTCTGGGGTAGGAATTTAAAAACACAGTAATTCCTCCATTGTTTTTTTGCGCTCCTTTTTTACGGAATTCACTGTGCAATTAAAACAGCATGTTAACTTTATTCTGCGGTTCAATACGATTACGGCAATACCAAATTGATATCGTTTTTGCTATATTTTACTACTTTTACAAGGAAAAAACGAACTGAAAAATAAAATTTATTTTGTGTTGCCAAATTCTGAGAGCCATAACTGTTTTATTTTTCCGTCGATTAAGCGGCATGAGGGATTATTTTTTGTGGGATAAGCTATCGTTTTTAATGCTACCATTTTGGGGTACATGTGAGGTTTTAATCACTTTTTTTTTCCATTTATTGTGGGAGATGAGGTGACCAAAAATTTTAGGGGGAAAATGGGAAAAGGTTTTTTTTTTTAACTCTTAATATCTTTTTTGTACATAAAGAAACCGTTATTTAACTGATTTTTACTTTTATTTTTTTATTAGTCCCCCTAGGGGACTTGACCAGCGATCTTTGGATCGCTTGCACTATATACTGTAATACTAATGTATTTCAGTATATCGTCTTTCTGACAGTCATCTATTAAGCCCTGCCAGTAGCAGGCCTTAATAGGAGCACAAAGATGGCAGACCTAGGGGCCCAGATTAGGCCCCCAGGCTGCCATAGCAACCATCGCGAACCCGCGATGCATCGCGGAGGGGGGCGATGAGTTGTTTAAATGCTGCAGTCGCTATTGACCGCGGCATGTTATGGGTTAAACGAGCGGACTCGCGCATGAGCGCGATCCCACTCATTACTGTGAAGTGTCGGCTGTAACATACATCTTACAACCTGCATTGTATGGGGCGGGCTCAGCCTGTCAGCCCGCTCCATACTTCCCCTACCTGGCTATGACGTAGCCATACGTCAAATGTCGGGAAGGGGTTAAAGAGAACCTGTCATCTACATTAAACAGCCCTTACTGAGGGCAGCATTATGTAGTGACAGACAAGCTGATTAAGGCGGTCAGTAACTTATGTGCTAATGTGAACCATTTTCTGAGAACTTACATTTAGAAACCTGGCAGCGCCACCAAAGATGAGTCTGGCACATTCATGAGCTGCCACCAGCTGCGCCTACTCTCCTCTAGCTCCGCCAACTCTACGCTGAATGACAAATGAATCGAAAACGCACAGTAATAGGGAGACATCTGTAGGTAGAGCTTTTGGTAGCTCATGAATACGCCAGACTCATCTTTGGCGGCTCTGCCCGGACTCTGAATGTAAGTTCTCATAACAGGGTTCATATTAGCACATAAGTGACAGACCACTAGAATAAACGTGTCTATCAGGGTCGTATTTGCCTATAGGCACAGGGGGTGCAGTGCCTAGGGCGTCCAGCAGGGGGGGGCGGCTGCAGGGTTGTATTTTTTTTTTTTCTTTGGCCTGTGGCGCAGGCGGCGTGATGACAGAAAAGACCAGGCCTGCATCAAGGGAAACTTTATTGGTGAGCCCTGCCGACGCTAGTCACTGCTAGCACGGGGACTCCTTTGTATCTTAACCCCTTAGTGACCAGCCTATTTTAGGCCCTAATGACCAAGCTATATTTTTCATTTTTCCATAGTCGCATTCAAAGAGCAATAACTTTTTTATTCTTCCGTCGACATAACTGTATGAGGACTTGTTTTTTTGTGGGATTAGTTGTACTTTTTAATGGCACCATTTTGGGGTAGATATCATTTTTCGATTAACTTTTATAAACTTTTTTTTTGGGAGGAATAGAAAAAACCCCTGAAATTCCGCCATAGTTCGATTCGTTTTAAATTCTAAATAACATGTTACCTTTATTCTATGGGTCGGTACGATTATGACGATACCACATATGTATAGTTTTTTATGTTTTACCGCTATTGCACAATAAAAATACTTTTGAACTAAAATTATTTATTTGTGAATCGCCGCATTCCAAGAGCCGTCATTACGGTTGCGGCGATACCATATAAGTGTAGTTTTATTTATTGTTTACACTTTTACTAAATAAAACCACTTTTTATGGAAAAAAAATTGTTTTATTAATTTTTTTACTGTAATTTTTTATAATAACTTTTCTTTCACGTTTATTACTTATATTTTTAGTCCCACTAGGGGACATCACTGTGCGATCTTTAGATCGCAGATATAAAGCTTTGGTATACTTAGTATACCAAAGCATTATTGCCTGTCAGTGTAAACCTGACAGGCAATCTATTAGGACGTGCCTCTGGTGCGTCCTAATAGGCATATACCCAGGGCAGACCTGGGGGCCTTTATTAGGCCCCCGGCTGCCATGACACCCCATCGGAGGCCCGCAATTTCATTTGCGGGTCACCGATGGATGACAGAGGGAGCTCACTCCATATGCAAATGATTTAAATGCCGTGGTCAGTAATGACTGCAGCATTTAATGGGTTAAACGGCAGCAATCGAAGTAAACTTCGATCGTGGCCGGTGGAGCAGGAGCCCGGCTGTCATCAGACAGCCGAGTCCCGGCTCCAGCCTGCACGGGTTACCCGTGCAGGGCTTAGACTGGGCCGCTGTGAAAAGGCGGCGGCCTAGCCCAAGGCCCCTTAGTCACCACCGTGAAAAGGCGTATTGGTGGTTACTAAGGGTTCAAGGAGTCCCAGCACTAGGTTTATAGTGTCGCACGCACCCAAGATGCGCCAAAACTCCTGCACATCTTGGGAGATCCTGCGCCACTTACAAGGCTCAGTAAAGTAAGCAATTAGAGCTCTAAGATGTCATTGCTTGGTGTATATCACATGGTAGCCGGTTACCTACACTGGCCTACTTTTAAAAGTAGGCCAGTGAGCTGAGGTAACCTGGGACCATGTGATGTAAACTAACCAATGACAGCTTAGAGCGGTCTCTGATTAGTTTACTGTCACAGACCTAGGAAGGTAAGTATAATAATGGTTTTGTTTTTTAGGTATTAGTGTTACCAATGTTTTGTTTTGTGTTTTTTTTACAGGTTCGGTCGTGGGACTACATTGGATACGGGGACTACTCAGATGACAGCATTTTTATTTTCAATAAATTGGTTAACGAGGGTTGTGTGGGGGGGGGGTTTTATTTCAATAAAATATTTTTTCGTTGTGTCTGTTTCTTTTAACTTTATTACTATTACTGGCTGTCAGATAGACAGTGTCCATTACTAAGGCAGAGCTTAGTGTTAGCCGGTGAAGAGGCTAACACTAACCCCCATTATTACCCCGGTACTCACCACCACCAGGGGTGCCTCAAAGAGCCAGATACAATCCAGTCCCCAAACATCTGAAGTTATAGTCGGGCACTGGGGTGGCCGCAGACTGGTATTATTAGGCTGGGAAAGCCAAAAAACATTGGGCCTTCCCACCCTGGTAATGCTAGGCTGCAGCTGCTTTATTGTATTTGGCTGGTTCTGATCAGGCCTGCTCCAGTGGAAAATCTGCAGGTGCCGCCTGCACCCCAAGTAAAGCGCCGAGTGATGAGGAAGAGTAAAAGTAGGACAATGTACTGAGGTAACCGTCAGAGCATAATTTTCTCCAGTCAGCAAGGGGCGCTGCTGCAGGTGAGGTTTTTTTTTCTAAAAAATAAACTGACCTGATTAATAATAGTGGGAATGGGCTCCAGTGTTCATGTGGGGGGCAGGGGAGGGAATTTTAATGGGGTAGCACAAAGCATTTAATTTAGGGTAAGTTCACACGTAGCGTAAACACTGTGGATTTTCCGCAACGGATTTCATTGAGGAAAATCCGCAGTGAAAGGCCTCTTGCACACGGACGTGCCTGTAATCACGGCCCGCGGCTGTGATTTCCAAAGTATGGGAGCATGAAAAGTAGGACATGCTCCATATTTCCCTGTACGGTTCTACGACACGGTCACCCTTCCGTAGCGATACGGAAAGGTGTTCGCGGCTAATAGAACCGGGCGGGTCCGTAATTGCGGACCGTATTGCGGTCCGCCATTACAGAGTTTTTTTTAGGGTTGTGTGCATGGGGCCTAATACAGTAGCAGCAAAGTGGATGAGATTTGAACAAATCTCATCCACACGCTGCATAAAAAAACAACCCAAAAAACTTTCATATATTGATCCGCGGTGCGTTTTTTAAATCCGCAGCATGTCAATTTATACTGCGCGATCGCTGGTTTCCTGTTAGCACATGTTGCGATTTTTTTCGATGGAAAAAGCTGCGTTATTAGGGCAGCACAAACTCCAAATACGGCCCTGGTGTCTTTCACTCCATTATGCTGCCCCCATTTAGAGCATCATAAAGTAGATGACAGGTTCTCTTTAACCCCATCCCGACATCCGCTGTATATATATAGCGCTGTCGGAAGTGGTTTCCGCAAAGCTCAGTACAGTGACGTCGTGGTGATAGTGTGGGCTCAGGAGCTGAGCCCCCACAATCACTGCCGGGAGTCAGCTGTATATTGTAGCTGGCACCCTGCAGTAATGGCCAGGACCGGAGCTAGTCTCTGTTCTGGCCGATTAACCCCTTAGATGCTGCTCTCAATAGAGACTCGCGGGGGAGCCAATGACTGCAATAACAAACGTAGGAATAATAAAGGCTTCCATTGCTGACAACAAGATGGCTCTGGCTCAGAAGCTTAGCCAGCGTCACCAGCGGTGGGTGCAGCTGTATGTTACAGCTGACACACTGCTGTAAGGGCAGGGACTGGAGCTGGTTCTGATCCCCGACATTAACCCCTTAGATGCAGCGATTGCTGCATCTTAGTGGTTTGTAGCAAATTATGGCTGTCGACAGCTATTATGGCAACCGGAGGCATAACAATGGCCTCCTGCTCTGCCAATTACAGAAGCCGATTATGCCCCGTCCGAGGCAGAGCCTAATCGGCTTGCTGTCAGTGAACAACTGACAGTTCTAATACATTGCACTACATAGGTAGTGCAATATATTAGAACAGCAATCAAACAGTTGGACCTTCAAGTCACCTAGTTGGGACTAAAAAAAAGTGTTAAAAAAAGTGAAAAAAAAATAAAATAAATGTTTCAAGTAATAAAATAAAGCACAATCACCGCTTTTTCCCTTATCAAGTCCTTTATTATTGAAAAAAATTAAATAAACCATACATATTTGGAATAGCCGTGTCCGTAACGGGCTGAACTATAAAAATATCATGTTATTTATCCCATGTGGAATTACCAGATGGTTGATGATGAAAAAGCTTCCTCACAAGGATGTGAATAAAATGCTTATTTATTGTATGAAATACATAGGTAACAATATATATATATATATATATATATATATATATATAAAATAATTCTACGTGTTTCAACCCGGTACCTGGGTCTTCATCAGGCTCCCGGTGCCTACTTCAAAGGCCAGCAGACTGCATATTCGCTGAGTCTACGTACTCAATAAGCTCGAAGTTTGTGTTGTGGGTCGACTCCACTGCGCAACCAAAAAACGTGAGTGTGCATTATACTCTGTTTGCACTCTCGTCTGTTCATTACAGTGGCTCTACAATATCGCCTTAATGGAGTCTTACTTTTTTCCCCTTTTTTCAAATTCATTTATCCCGTAAAAAAAAAAACAAAAAAAAAAAACAATGCAAGAATTGCTGTTTTTTGGATATTTTGGCTTCCAAAAATTGGAATAAAAAGTGATCAAAAGTTGCATGTATGCAAAAATTATACCCATAAAAACTATAGCTTGTCTCGCAACAAAACAAGCCCTCATACAGCTTCTGAACATGACAACAGAGAAAATACATTCTTTTTACAAAAGTAATTTTATTGTGCAAAAAGTTGTAAAACAAAAAATGCTAGAAATTTGGTATCGCCGGAATCGTACTGACCTGCAGAATAACCTGTAATTTATATTGCATGGTGAACGCTGTATATAAAAAAAAAACTAAAACACTATGCCAGAATTGCTGTTTTTTTGGTCACCTTGCCTTCTAAAACAAAATGATAAAAAGTGCTCAAAAAGTCGCATGTACGCCAAAATGGTACTGATAATAACTACAGCTCGTCCCACAAACAAACAGCCCTCATACCACTACGTCTATGAAAAAATTAAATAAGGCTCCCATAAGTCAGGCAAGAAAATTATGCATTTCTGCAGGCCCGAGGGGAACATTTCTTTTGTTTCAGGAGGCGAATTATCAAGGCCCTAAAATGAGGGAACCATGAAAGGGGAGGAACCAAACATCTGCTGGAAGAGAGGGCGCCCGTATTATACCAGGACAACGCTTTCCCCAAACTGCAAAGGTGCAGAGTATGTAACAAAAGGGGGATTAAAAATGACCATTTGTCAATGCAACACCGGCCTGTGCAGAAAGAGTTGCTTCACAGCGTAACACACATCTATGGATTATTTTATTGTTTTTTTTACCCCATTATTATACCACCTGACTATGCCCCTGATGTACTTCACCCAGCTTACATATACCCCCACATTATAAACTAAAATACCAGTAAAACTCCAAACAAAACTACTACCAAGCAAAATCCGCGCTTCAAAATCCAAATGGCGCTCCCTCCCTACTGAGCCCTACAGTGTGCCCAAATAGCAGTTTACTTCCACAAATATGGCATCGCTAAACTAGATGTGTCTCCAGTGGCACAAGCTGGGCACGACATATTTGGCACTGAAATGGCATATCTAGGGAAAAATGTACATTTTTTACTTTGCACCATCCGCAGAGCAATCATTATGGAAAAGACCTGTGGGGGGAAAATGCTCACTACACCCCTTAATAAATGCCTTGAGGGGTGTAGTTTACAACATGGGGTCACTTCTTTTATTATTTCACATCAGCATCTCTGCAATTGTGAACCAATACTTTATAAATTGTCAAATTAGGGCTCAATTTCGCATGGTACTCTTCACTCCTGAGCCCTGTCGATTGTCCAGGCAAATGATTAGAGCCTCATGTAGGGTGATTCTAAAACCGAGAAACACAGCATAATAATTAGAGAGCTGTCTTGTTATGGTTGCACAAGCTGAGCCCCACATATAGGCATTTCTACAGTGAAGGAAATAAGTATTTGATCCCTTGCTGATTTTGTAAGTTTGCCCACTGTCAAAGACATGAACAGTCTAGAATTTTTAGGCTAGGTTAATTTTACCAGTGAGAGATAGATTATATGAAAAAAAAAAAAAAACAGAAAATCACATTGTCAAAATTATATATATTTATTTGCATTGTGCACAGAGAAATAAGTATTTGATCCCTTTGGCAAACAAGACTTAATACTTGGTAGCAAAACCCTTGTTGGCAAGCACAGCAGTCAGACATTTTTTGTAGTTGATGATGAGGTTTGCACACATGTTAGATGGAATTTTGGCCCACTCCTCTTTGCAGATCATCTGTAAATCATTAAGATTTCGAGGCTGTCGCTTGGCAACTCGATCTTCAGCTCCCTCCATAAGTTTTTGATGGGATTAAGGTCTGGAGACTGGCTAGGCCACTCCATGACCTTAATGTGCTTCTTTTTGAGCCACTCCTTTGTTGCCTTGGCTGTATGTTTCGGATCATTGTCGTGCTGGAAGACCCAGCCACGAGCCATTTTTAATGTTCTGGTGGAGGGAAGGAGGTTGTCACTCAGGATTTGACGGTACATGGCTCCAGCCATTCTCCCATTGATGCGGTGAAGTAGTCCTGTGCCCTTAGCAGAGAAACACCCCCAAAACATAATGTTTCCACCTCCATGCTTGACAGTGGGGACGGTGTTCTTTGGGTCATAGGCAGCATTTCTCTTCCTCCAAACACGGTGAGTTGAGTTAATGCCAAAGAGCTCAATTTTAGTCTCATCTGACCACAGCACCTTCTCCCAATCACTCTCAGAATCATCCAGATGTTCATTTGCAAACTTCAGACGGGCCTGTACATGTGCCTTCTTGAGCAGGGGGACCTTGCGGGCACTGCAGGATTTTAATCCATTACGGCGTAATGTGTTACCAATGGTTTTCTTGGTGACTGTGGTCCCAGCTGCCTTGAGATCATTAACAAGTTCCCCCCGTGTAGTTTTCAGCTGAGCTCTCACCTTCCTCAGGATCAAGGATACCCCACGAGGTGAGATTTTGCATGGAGCCCCAGATCGATGTCGATTGACAGTCATTTTGTATGTCTTCCATTTTCTTACTATTGCACCAACAGTTGTCTCCTTCTCACCCAGCGTCTTACTTATGGTTTTGTAGCCCATTCCAGCCTTGTGCAGGTCTATGATCTTGTCCCTGACATCCTTAGAAAGCTCTTTGGTCTTGCCCATGTTGTAGAGGTTAGAGTCAGGCTGATTAATTGAGTCTGTGGACAGGAGTCTTTTATACAGGTGACCATTTAAGACAGCTGTCTCTAATGCATGCACCAAGTTGATTTGGAGCGTGTAACTGGTCTGGAGGAGCCTGAACTCTTAATGGTTGGTAGGGGATCAAATACTTATTTCTCTGTGCACAATGCAAATAAATATATATAATTTTGACAATGTGATTTATTTTTATTTTTTTTATATATATATAATCTATCTCTCACTGGTAAAATTAACCTAGCCTAAAAATTCTAGACTGTTCATGTCTTTGACAGTGGGCAAACTTACAAAATCAGCAAGGGATCAAATACTTATTTCCTTCACTGTATGGAAAAATTGAAATTTTCACTCTGCAACATCGAGTGTAGACTCATTTCTGGAAAACACATGCGGGATTGACATGCTCACTACACCCTTAGGTGAATACTTTGAGGGGTGTAGCTTACAAAATGAGGTCACTTCTGGGGGAATTCCACTGTCTTGGTCCCGCAGGGGCTTTGCAAATGCGACATAGCGCCCAGAAACCAATCCAGCAAAATCACGCCAAATGGCGCTCCTTTCCATCTGAGCCCTACCGTGTGCCCAAACAGCCGTTTATGACCACATAAGGGGTATTGCTGTACCCATGAGAAATTGCTTTACAAATGTTGGGGTGCTTTTTTCTCCTTTTATTTGTTGAGAAAATGAAAAATTTTGAGCTAAAGCTACGTCTTATTGGAAGAAAATGAAATATTTATTTTCACTGCACAATTCTAATAAAATCTATGAAACACCTATGGGGTCAAAATGCTCGCTACACCCCTAGATGAATTCCTCAAGGGGTGAAGTTTCCCAAATGGAGTCACTTTTGGGGAATTTTCCCTGTTTTGGTCCCACAGGGGCTTTGAAATAGCCACGTGGTGCCAAGAAACCAATACAGCAAAATCTGTGCTTCAAAAGCCAAATGGCGCTACTTCTCTTCTGAGCTCTGCCGTGTGCCTAAACAGCAGTTTATGACCACATATGAGGTATTTCCGTACTCTGGAGAAGTTGCTTTACAAATGTTCGGGTTCTTTTTCTCCTTTATTCCTTGTGGAAATAGTTATTTTTTTAGCTACAATGACATATTATTGAAAAATGTTTCCATTTTTTATTTTCACGTCCAAATTCTAATAAAATCTATGAAACACCTGTGGGGTCAAAATGCTCACTACACCCCTAGATTAATTCCGTGTGTAGTTTCCAAAATGGGGTCTTTTTTGGGGTGTTTCCTTTGTTTTGGAACCACAAGACCTCTTCAAACCTGACATGGTGCCTAAAATATAATCTAATAAACAGAAGGTTTTTGTTTTTTTCTCATTTTTACTGCCCCATTCTAATAAAAACTATGAAACACCTTCTGAGGCCTGTGCTTCAGTCCAGTAGCACACTAGGGCAATGTGTGGGATATTTCTAAAACCTGCAGAATCTGAGGAATAGATATTAAGTTGCGTTTCTCTGGTAAAACCTTCTGTGTTACAGGAAAAAATTAATTAAATATGAATTTCTGCAAAAAAAATAAAAAGGAAATTTGCTAATTTCCCCCCTACACTGCTTTAATTCTTGTGAAACTCCTAAAGGGTTAAGAAACTTTCTAAATGCTGTTTTGAATAATTTGAGGGGTGCCATTTTTAAAATTGGTTGATTTATGGGGGCTTGTATTGTATGGGCCCCTCAAAGCCACTTCGCATCTGAACTGGCCCTTGTAAAAATAGCCTTTTGAAATTTCCTTTTTAATTTGAAAAATTTTGTGCTAAAGTTCTAAGCCTTGTAACGTCCTAGAAAAATAAATGGATGATCAAAAAACTATGCCAATCTAAAATAAACATATGGGAAATGTTAATTAGCAACTAATGTATGTGGTAGAACTATTTGTCTTACAAGTAGATACATTTAAATTGCTAAAAATGCAAATTGTTGAAATTTTTTGCAAAATTTTGGTGTTTTTACAAATAAATACTGACTGTATCGACCAAATTTTACCAGTAACATAAAGTCCAATGTGTCACCAGAAAACAATCTCAGAATCGCTGGGATAGGTAAAAGTATTACCACATAAAGTGACACGTCAGATTTGAAAAATAAGGCACTGTCAGGAAGGTCAAAGTTGGCCGCAGCGGGAAGGGGTAGTAGCATATACTATTTATTGCAAATGCATGTAAGGGGAGTTGAGAAACAGATTTTTAGGCAGGTGCAAGACAGTGAAGATTAAATTCTCAAATGATCTTTTCACATTAGACACTTTGCTGAAAATTGCAGAGTTTACAGTTGCACTTTGCCTTGAGATTTATTTGATCGCTATTTGGTGTAAAGGATAAAGGCTTGTTATGTAATAAAGTCATGAGTCATAATGGGGAGAGTGATCCAAACAAGTGCAAGTCAAAAATGAAGGAGTTGCCCATTGCAACCCATCAGCTCTAAGCTCTCATTTCTCAGTGACGCTTTAGAAAAAAAAAGGCAGCGACCTGATTTGTGACTGTGGGCAATTCCTCCATTATTCCTTCATACTAGTTTTGATAAATCTGCCATACTGTTAAGACTGGGCATAAAAGAGGAAGACCCTCCCTACTTTTCTAATGTACTTAAGGTAGATGAGTAAAGCGCGGCTATTTTCCCTGAATCCATATGTTTTAATATGCACCATTGCTTGTTCTGATTCAATATCATTATCCATACAAGCAAATAATGCTACTCGGCAGACAATAACCAAAACAGCTGATGAAAGCTTTTAGTGTTTATGACATTAGAGAATAATTTTTTTCTGAGTTGCATTGTTCTAATAAATAATTCATGTTTTCGTTACATTGTCCCTTTTAACCCCTTAATGACCGGGCATGTTTGTACCTTAATGACCAAGCCAGATTTGTCAAATCTGGTATGTCTGACTTTATCAGAGAATAACTCTGTGAAAGTTTTGAATATCCAAGTAATTCTGACATTGTTTTTTCGTCACATGTTGTACTTTATTTTAGTGGTAAAACTAGACTGATACGATTTGCGGAAATTAATTAAAAAATAGAAAAATGGAAGAAATTTTGTAAAAATGACCATTTTCCCCTATTTTTAACTGCAATATGTCACATATGTACACACATACTGTACAATTTTTTTAATTAAATATATATTTCTATCTCTTTACTCCATTTTGGCAGCACTTTTGAAAAAATAAAATAAATTTTCAGCAATTTAGAGGACTTACAAATTGAATAATAATTTTATAAATTTTGAAGTACATTTTGTTTTCCGGCACCAAGCCAGGTTTCAGAGGCTCATAGGTCTCAGAGTGATGGAAACCCCCACAATTGACCCCATTTAGAAAACTAGACCCCTTAAGGTATTTACCTAAGGGTATAGTAAGTATTTTGACCCCACAGTTTTTTGCTAAATTTAATACATAGCAGGTGAAAAAAAAAAAAATTTCACTTTTTTTCATAAAAGTATCAGTTTGAAGACCAATTTCTTTGTAAAGCGACCATGAGAATGAAGAAACACACCACAAAATCTATCACCCTCCCTCTCCTGTTTTCAAAAATGCCCCCATTGTGACCCTAATGCGCTGCCTGGACACACGGCAGGACCCAAAATGAAGGGAGCACCCGGAGGCTTTCAGGACTCATATTTTGCTTGAAAATGTTTTAGGCCCCACTGTACATTTGGAGAGGCTTTGAGCTGCCAGAACGATAGAAACTCCCCATAAACGACCCCATTTAGAAAACTAGACCCCATAAGGTATTTATTTAGGGGTATAGTAATTATTTTGACCCCACAGTTCTTTGCTAAATTTAATGCATATCAGGTGAAAAAAATAATAATTTCACTTTTTTCATAAAAGTATTTGTTTGAAGACCGATTTCTTTGTAAAGCGACCATGAAAATGAAGAAACACACTCCAAAATCTATCACCCTCTTTCTCCTATTTTCAAAAATACCCACATTGTGGCCCTAATGCGTTGTTTGGACACACGGCAGGGCCCCAAAGGAAGGGAACACCCGGAGGCTTTCAGGACTCATATTTTGCTTGAAAATGTTTTAGGCCCCAATGTACATTTGGAGAGGCTTTGAGCTGCCAGAATGATAGAAACTCCCCATAAACGACTCCATTTCGAAAACTAGACCCCTTAAGGTATTTATCTAGGGGTATAGTTAGCATTTTGACCACACAGGTTTTTCGCTAAATATATTGAAATTAGTCTGTAAGAATTAAAATGTACTTTTTTTCTGAAACAACATAGAAATTTTTATTATTTACAAGGAATAACGAAGAAAATTCACCCCAACATTTGTAAAGCAATGTCTCCCGATTACGACAATACCCCATATGTGGTAATAAACTGCTGTTTGGACCAACAGCAGGGCTCAGAAGGGAAGGAGCGCCATTTGGATTTATGATTTTGCTGGAATGGTTTTCGGTGCCATGTCGCATTTGCAATGCACTGGAGGGACCAAAACAGTGGAAACCCACCAAAAGTGACCCCATTTTGGAAAAACCTTCAAGGTATTTTTGTAGGGGTATAGTGAGCATTTACACCCCACGGGTCTTTTGCAGAGTTTATTAGAATTAGGGCGCGAAAATTCATATCAAAATTTTCTCCACTAAAATGTTGCATTTTCTCATTTTCACAAGGGATAAAGGAGGAAAAAAACAACCATTTTTTTATAAAGCAATTTCTCCCGAGTACGGAAATACCCCACATGTTGTCATACGTTTTTTTCATTAGAAATGAATTAACCCTTTCAGGACTGATCCATTTTTTGTTTTCATATTTTAGATTTTCACTCCCCGCTTTCCAAGAGCCATAACTTTTTTATTTTTCCATCAATAGAGTGGTGTGAAGGCTTATTTGTTGCGGGACAATCTGTAGTTTTCATTGGTACCATTTTGGGGTACATGCGATTTTTTTTTATCACTTTTTATTAAATTTTTTTGCAATCCCGAGCAAAAAACAGGAATTCTGACACCGTTTTTTTAGGTTTTTTTTTTGCGGCGCTCACCGTACGCAATAAATGACATTTTTAATTTATTCTGCGGGTTGGTACGATTACGGCGATACCATATGTATATAGGTTTGGTCCTTTTTTTTAGCGTTTGCGCAATAAAATGACTTATTTATAAAAAAAAAAAATTCTGTGTCACCATATTCTGAGAGCCGTAATTTTTTAATTTTTTAGTCAAAAAAGCTGTGTAAGGGCTTGTTTTTTGCGGGACGGATAGAAGTTTTTATTGGTACTATTTTCGGGTACATGCGACTTTTTGATCACTTTTTATTCTTTATTTAGGGAGCGGTGGTGACCCAAAAAATTGCGATTCTGTCGTAGTTTTTTATTGATTTTTTTTGGGGTGTTCATCGTGTGGGAAAAATAACATTACAGTTTTATAGTTGGGTTCGTTACGAACGCGGTGATACCAGATATGTGTACTTTTTTAACGTGTTAATTTTTTTTCTATAATAAAAGTCTTATTATAGGAAAAAAAGCATTTAGTGTTTATAGAACTTATAACTTTTATTTTTACACTTTTTTTAAAACATTTTTATTACTTTTTTTTACTTTTTTTACTTGTCCCACTAGGGGACACTTAGTCTTGCAGCTTTGATCGCTGCTAGAGTACATTACACTACACACGTAGTGTAATGTACTCTAACTGTCATTGTGACGTGACTGTCACACTGACAGGAAGCAGAGGAGGAACGGCCGGAGGCTGTTCCTCCGAGGCTTCCGTGCATGGCAACCCGGAGGTCATTATCTGACCTCCGATTGCCGTGACAAGCATCGGTAGCCCCCACGATCACTTAGTGGGGGCTGCTGATGTGCTTCAAACCACTTAAATGCGGCGACGGCAATCCGTCGCCGCACTTAAGGGGTTAACTGCCGAAATCAGCGGCGATGGTCCGCTGTCCGGCAAGACTGATGTCTCAGCTGTCGGGGACAACTGTCAGCGCGGGTCTGTCACTCTGTGTTTACACAGAGTGACAGTTTGAAATGCGGACGAAAATGTACGTCATGGTGCGGGATCTAGCAGCCGACCATGACGTACATTTTCGTCCTTGGTCGTTAAGGGGTTAATAAACATATTTTGTAAACAATTACTTTTGTTAGTTAGAGGGAAACATCTGAAAACAAGAATAGAGCTGTACAGAAGAATATATCCCTTATACTGTATATGTCCTAAAATGACACTGTCAGCACAGTTTGGACGGTGTCAGACCGTGTAGGGGCACATCAGATTGACCAAGGGAATAGTAACACAGTTGTTCATATATTTCCAAGAGAAATAACAAAGGAACCACACAACACAGAGTTCTAGGAAAAGTTGCTCCAGAACTTATGGAGAATGCAGTTATTTACTAAAACATATATTTCAGGAGAGCTGACTATTATTCATTTCTTGTAACTGAAATTATCCAAAGGCTGTCTTTTCAATCGAGCTTTAAAAAATTGCTCATTCTCTTAGAAAGCTTGACGACACATCCTCCTTTGTGTTGACAGGAAAGCCCCTACAATTTATTTCCTGTGATTTTTGGAAGTTTATCTGCCTTCCTTAATGTAGATACATATGTATTGTCAGACCAGACACGGGACATTAGTGGTGTCAGACTGTGGATCTTTAAACATAGATTTGCACTATAATTTCCACAAATTTCTGTCGCAATTAATAATAAATTTACTAGTTATATGGTGGCCCCACTCCCTTCAGGTTAACTCCATCCACTTTTCATGCCACTATTCAAAAGTGTTGAGAGGAGAGAAAAGCTGCAAATTTTAGCGCTATTATGGCGTTCACCAAAATTTACTAGTTCTCTACAGTGCCAAAAATAAAGTTATATATCGGTTATATGGCTTCTACGATTGGTGACCATCCCTCAGTGCTGAATGTGGCTCCTAAAGGGGTTTTCCCATCAGAGACATTTATGACATATCCACAGGATATATGTAAAGTGGGCCAAAGAAGGTGGAAAAACCTAAAGATACAACTTAACGGGTAGTCCTCTATGGAAATATTCTTTTTGTTAGGAGGGTTCTCTGAAAACCATCTGATCTCAGGTTATCCTTCTGCAGGTACTGTATCCCCATCAGCTGTAATCTGTGGAGGAATCCAGCAACAGATGTTCAATTCAGTACCACAGCAGAGGAAATGAATCACTGTATAGTGCCCATTGAAATGCTGTCTTGTAGACGCTCTCTCTACTCTGGCTCGTCGACAAAAGTCTTAAAAGGGACCCATGCCTACACTACTAAAGGGGTGTTCCCTAGCAATGTGATAAATGTTAGATTTGTGGGATCAGACTGTACCGAACCCCTCCACCTACACACAAGCTCGTCAGTAAGAGAACTAAGTTGTTTACTTATTTACTATACAGTTGTTTGGAGTGGCAAGACGCATTCTCGACTGTTGCTCCATACAACACCTCCTCACAGTGAACATGCTGGTGTGGGGGGACTGATGTTCTCCAGAACTGCCGGACTCTCACTGATCTAACACATATCAACCCATGGGAGGACGATAAGGGTATGTTCACACGCTAGACTAAAAACTTCTGAAATTACGGAGCTGTTTTCAAGGGAAAACAGCTCCTGATTGTCAGACGTTTTTTAAGCCAATCGCGATTTTCGCTGCGTTTTTCGCTGCATTTTGTCAGCCGTTTTTTTTAGCTGTTTTCAATAGGGTATATGAAAAACGGCTCCAAAAACGTCCCAAGAAGTGAAAAAACGTCCCGTCGGAACAGAATGCCGTTTTTCCCATTGAAATCAATGGGCAGATGTTTGGAGGCGTTCTGCTTCCGTTTTTTCGGCCGTTTTTCGGGCATTTACGGCCCAAAAAGCGTCCGAAAATAGGCCATGTGATCATACCCTAAGTGTTAAACGCTGGAATACCCCATAAAAATCAACATTTTCTGTAGATTTTCTAAAAAAAAAGATGCTGTAGAATTTATTCAAACAGGTACATCAAAAAAGTGCATACAGTGCTGCAACATACAGGCAGGCAAACCCGCTCTTGTCAAGCATGACTGTAAGTATATATATATATATATATATATATATATATATATATATCTATATATATATATACATCTATATATATATATATATATATATATATATATATATATAACATAATCACTTTCCCTATTCCCTGCTCTGTGGCTTGAAAAAACAAGTGGGTTGTAGATCAAGTGGAGTTCCAAAAACCGGATTGAAAAGAGGAGTTAAAGCCCCAGTAAGTGCTCTTCTACTTCTTTTTCTTTTTGATTAACAACTGTTCGCTGTTTTTTTTTTGTAACTTGGATAATGGATAGCAAGATTGAAGGTTTTCTTCAGTGCACAGTTTGCCATATGTATGCACGACTGGAGCCGGAGTTCCAGGGTGAATATCTCTGTGGCAGATGTGAGCATGTTGGTCACCTGGAAGCTCGTATTAGAGATCTGGAGGAGCAGAATGCAACACTGAGGAGGATAGACAATCTTGAGCTGAGCTTGCTGCTCACGGAGCATGCAGTTAGTGGGTTAGAACTGGAGGGTGAAGACATGGGTGAGCAGGATCAGGTAAGTAGCTGGGTTAATGTAGTTAGGGGCAGTAGAAAGGGGTCAAAGAAAAGGAAGGCCGATCCGGTTTCTGACATTCCAGGCAAAATTGCCAAGTTGGGTGATGATGCGAGGGTGTCAGTCTCAGAAATGGCAGCCCTAGTGGATACTGATCCCCCTAACAGCCGGGAGAACAGCCCAGCTAGTAGTCGGCGGGATGGTAATGCAGGTAAGCCAAGACAATTGATAGTCATAGGGGATTCTATAATCAGGAAGACGGATAGAATAATTTGTTGCCAAGACCACCTCAACCGAATGGTTTGCTGTCTCCCTGGTGCCAGGGTTCGGCATGTGGTGGAACGGGTGGACAAATTGCTGTGAGGGGCTGGTGATGATCCAGCTGTCGTGGTCCATGTCGGTACCAACGACAGAATAAATGGTAGGTGGAGGAGCCTTAAGAATAATTTTAAAAACCTAGGCTACAAGCTGAAGGGAAGGACCTCCAAAGTAGTATTCTCAGGAATACTGCCTGTGCCATGCGCATCACAGGAAAGACAGCGGGAGATCAGGGAGTTAAATGCATGGCTGAAGTCTTGGTGTAGAGGAGAAGGATTTGGGTTCCTAGAGCACTGGGCTGACTTTTCATTGGGGTACAAACTGTATTCTGCAGATGATTTGCACCTAAATGGAAGGGGGTCCGCTGTGCTGGGGGAGAGAATTCTAGCTGGGGTGGCGGAGTATTTAAACTAGGGCTGAGGAGGGAGGTCAATGTAGAAAAAAAAGGGGTAGCCAGGTTAGAGAGGGGTCAGACTATATTGGTGGGGGGGAGAAACAGAATGTGGGGAGAGGACTAGACAACAAGATAAGGAGATCCTTTCGTTACAAAACATCAGTGTAAATAAAAAGGCCCAATTAATGTCAAATCACATTTCTGATAATAAAAGTGAAAAACTGACAGGCAAGTTAAAGTGTATGTTCACAAATGCCAGAAGTCTAGCAAGCAAAATGGGGGAGCTGGAGGCCTTGATACTGGAAGAAAATATAGATATAGTTGCTGAAACATGGCTGGACTCTTCACATGACTGGGCTGTAAATCTACAGGGTTTTACACTTTTTCGGAAAGACAGGACAAATAGGAAAGGTGGTGGTGTATGTCTGTATGTGAGAAATGATATGAAGGCGAGTCTGAAAGAGACAATAGTGGGTGAATACTGTGAGGAGGTTGAAACCTTGTGGGTGGAACTAGAAAGAGAGGTAAACACTGAAAAAATTACTTTTGGTGTAATCTATAGACCCCCCAATATAACTGAGGAGATGGAAGTTCAGCTATATAAACAGATGGAGCGGGCTGCAAAGGCGGGTACTGTAGTGATAATGGGAGATTTTAATTTCTGGGATATTAATTGGTGTCATGGTTCAGCTTCAACTGCAAAGGGGAGACATTTCCTCAACCTGTTGCAGGAAAATTTTATTGGCCAGTTTGTGCAAGGCCCGACTAGAGGTGAAGCTCTGTTGGATCTGGTCATTTCTAATAATGCAGATCTTGTTGGGAATGTCAATGTTCGTGAAAACCTCGGTAACAGTGATCATAATATAGTTACATTTTACCTATACTGTAAAAAACAAACGCAGGCTGGGAGGGCAAAAACATTTAATTTTAAGAAAGCCAATTTCCCCAGGATGAGGGCTGCAATTCAGGATATGGACTGGGAAGAACTAATGTCAAATAATGGAACAAATGATAAATGGGAGATTTTCAAATCTACTTTGAGTTATTATAGTGCAAAATTTATTCCTATAGGTAACAAGTATAAACGACTCAAATTAAACCCCACATGGCTTACACCTTCTGTGAAAGGGGCAATACACGACAAAAAAAGGGCATTTAAAAAATACAAATCAGAGGGTACAGCTGTAGCCTTTGTAAAATATAAAGAGCTTAATAAAATCTGTAAAAATGTAATAAAATTAGCAAAAATACAAAATGAAAGGCAGGTGGCCAAGGATAGTAAAACAAATCCCAAAAAATTCTTCAAGTATATAAATGCTAAAAAGCCAAGGTCTGAACATGTAGGACCCCTAGATAATGGTAATGGGGAGTTGATCACAGGGGATCAAGAGAAGGCAGAGTTACTAAATGGGTTCTTTAGCTCTGTATATACAACAGAAGAAAGAGCAGCTGATGTAGCCGGTGCCAGTGCTGTTAATATATCAGTTGATATACTGAATTGGATGAATGTAGATATGGTCCAAGCTAAATAAAATAAAATAAATGTGCACAAGGCCCCGGGATCAGATGGGATACACCCTAGAATTCTTAAAGAGCTTAGTTCAGTTATTTCTGTCCCCCTTTTCATAATATTCAGAGAATCTCTAGTGACTGGTATAGTGCCAAGGGACTGTCGCAGCGCAAATGTGGTGCCTATTTTCAAAAAGGGCTCTAGGTCTTCCCCGGGTAATTATAGACCAGTAAGCTTAACATCCATCGTGGGGAAAATGTTTGAGGGGCTATTGAGGGACTATATACAGGATTATGTGACAATAAATAGCATTATAAGTGACAGCCAGCACGGTTTTACTAAGGACAGAAGTTGTCAAACTAACCTAATCTGTTTTTATGAAGAGGTGAGCAGAAGTCTAGACAGAGGTGCCGCTGTGGATTTAGTGTTTTTGGACTTTGCAAAGGCATTTGACACTGTCCCCCATAGACGCCTAATGGGTAAATTAAGGACTATAGGTTTAGAAAATATAGTTTGTAATTGGATTGAGAATTGGCTCAAGGACCGTATCCAGAGAGTTGTGGTCAATGATTCCTACTCTGAATGGTCCCCGGTAATAAGTGGTGTACCCCAGGGTTCAGTGCTGGGACCACTATTATTCAACTTATTTATTAATGATATAGAAGATGGGATTAATAGCACTATTTCTATTTTTGCAGATGACACCAAGCTATGTAATATAGTTCAGTCTATGGAAGATGTTCATGAATTGCAGGCAGATTTAAACAAACTAAGTGTTTGGGCGTCCACTTGGCAGATGAAGTTTAATGTAGATAAATGTAAAGTTATGCATCTGGGTACCAACAACCTGCATGCATCATATGTCCTAGGGGGAGCTACACTGGCGGATTCACTTGTTGAGAAGGATCTGGGTGTACTTGTAAATCATAAACTCAATAACAGCATGCAGTGTCAATCAGCTGCTTCAAAGGCCAGCAGGATATTGTCGTGTATTAAAAGAGGCATGGACTCACGGGACAGGGATGTAATATTGCCACTTTACAAAGCATTAGTGAGGCCTCATCTAGAATATGCAGTTCAGTTCTGGCCTCCAGTTCATAGAAAGGATGCCCTGGAGTTGGAAAAAACACAAAGAAGAGCAACGAAGCTAATTAGGGGCATGGAGAATTTAAGTTATGAGGAAAGATTAAAAGAATTAAACCTATTTAGCCTTGAAAAAAGACGACTAAGGGTGGACATGATTAACTTATATAAATATATGAATGGCACATACAAAAAATATGGTGAAATCCTGTTCCTTGTAAAACCCCCTCAAAAAACAAGGGGGCACTCCCTCCGCCTGGAGAAAGAAAGGTTCAAGCTGCAGAGGCGACAAGGCTTCTTTACCGTGAGAACTGTGAATCTATCAAATAGCCTACCGCAGGAGCTGGTCACAGCAGGGACAGTAGATGGCTTTAAAAAAGGGTTAGATAATTTCCTAGAACAAAAAAATATTAGCTCCTATGTGTAGAAATTTTTCCTTCCCTTTTCCTGTCCCTTGGTTGAACTTGATGGACATGTGTCTTTTTTCAGCCGTACTAACTATGTAACTATGTAACTATATGTAACACCTTACCGCTGCAGCCATTTTTCGGGTTTTCACTTTAGTTTTGTCCTCCGCACTTTCCAAAAGCCATAACTTTTTTATTTTTCCATCAATATTGCCGTATTAGGGCTTCTTTTTTGCGGGATGAGTTGTAGATTTTTATGGCCACATTTATTGTACCATATAACTGTAGTGGCAAACTGGAAAAAAATTATTTCTGGGGTGGAATAGGAAAAAAACAGCGATTCCTCAATCTTTTGAGGGGTTTTGTTTTTACGGCATTCACAGTGCAGTAAAAATGGCATTAAAAACTGTAATAAAAAATTACATTGTGCATGGGGAAAATGGGAAAAGGTTTTTAATTTAAATCCTTTTTTAATATATATTAAAAAATATTTATGTTACTGTATTTAACTTTTTTCTCTAGTTCCCCTAAGGGACTTGAACCAGCGATCGCTTGTATGAGAGGCTGCAATTCAAATGTATTGCAGTATATAGTTATACTGACAGTCTCCTATGAAGCCCAGCCCGAAGCAGGCCTTCATAGGAGTACAAAGATAGCAGACCTGGGGGCCTTCATCAGGCCCCCAGACTGGCATGCCAACTATCATCATCCCGCGATCGCGTCGAGAGAGAGGGGTGTTGCAACGTTACAGGGGGCTGACCCCCTGTTTCTATCCACTTAGATGCCGCTTTTGCTATTGACCGCGGCATCTAAGGGTAAGCGAGCAGGATCCCGCTCGTTACACTAAAATGTCGGCTGTAATATACAGCCGACACTCTCGTTCTATAGAGTGGGCTTAGCCCGTGAGCCCGTTCCATACTTTCCCACACGACCGGCACCGTATATGTACGGTGGATGTCGGGAAGAGGTTAAATTCCAGTTAAACATTATTTCACATTATATTTCTGTTGTCAAACATTCTGTGACTGAGTCATTAATATATATAAAAGTAACTTCTGGATGATATTCAGATCTACTCTCAGCATTATTGAACTAATAACTTCTGCATACTCTCTTGACGCCTAAAAGAATCCTGCCTATTTTGAAAGTATTCTTTTTGACAAGACTGTCTGCTATCTTTGTTTTGCTTGGTACATTTAAGATTTTCTTGTGTTGTTTCTGAAGTGAACAGCTGTGGGATACAAGATTTAACAATGCATTCCTCTGCAAGATAAAACTGCCGAGATTTCCCACAGGGACAACATGAGAAGACAGATGCCTCTAAAAATACAAATCCCACCAACCCCTATTAGTGGGTAGCGTGTTAAAATAGCAGTTGAAATCAAGACTGAGGAGTATTTAATGACAAGCAAAAGTACTCGTATAGATGTAGCAAACTTTTAACTTGACTCTGATAACTTGATTACAGGCACGGCCGGCAGCGTATGGCCACAGACAGTCATCCACATTTGCGGGCCATGCTCCCATTATAAAGTATGGGATCACGGTCCGTAAAATAAAAAAATAGGACATGTCCTATTTTTTACTGAGGCTTTCTATGGCCCGGACACATTACCGTAAATATATGGGAAGTTGTCTGTGGGCAATAGAAATTAATGGGTTCGTAAATACGGTCTGTAATTATGGACGAAATCTACGACCGTGTGCATAGGGCCCTTACACTATGATCTGATATTAAATACTCACAAAAATAATTCTTATATTCATTTATTTGTGCACTGCACTGTTATTTTTCAGTACCTGAGTTATTGACAAATACTTACAAATCCAATCACTTTACAAGTCAAATTGTAAGGAACCTGGTTCTAAGTTTCTAACCTGAACCACACATTTCCTCTATAGCACCCCCTTCCCGGTCACTTTATTTAGGGTCTTGATACTCTGTTGGCCCTAGGACTTGAGTGCAGGTTAGCTACCCAGTCGTTAGTTCTCTGGATAGCATATAGCGTGCAGAAAGTGTTGGAGCAGGGGGTTGCTGGCATCAGTCTCAGTTGTCAAGCAGGTTCAAAACCATACAGACAGATACAGCGCTAAAGGCTAAAAAAACATTAGTCCCAAGAATATCGGAAGTCAAGCACGAGGTAGTCATGAGCCAAACTAAATACAGGAGGCATAAACTTATGCATACTCAGAAAACACACTGGTCAAATATATAGTGTCAATAAAAATCTGGGTCAATGACAGGTTTGGCAGGCACAAGCAACACAAGTATAAGGGTATGTTCACACGCTAGACTAAAAATGGCTGTAAAATACAGAGCTGTTTTCAAGGGAAAACAGCCTCTGATTTTCAGCCGTTTTTTATGCATCAAGCGTTTTTTGATGCGTTTTTTTTATGGCCGTTTTTGGGGCTATTTTTCTATTGAGACAATGAAAAATGGCTCCAAAAACGACTCAAGAAGTGACATGCACTTCTTTTTTACAGGGGGTTTTTTATGCGCATAAAAAATGCCCAGTGGGAACGAATCGCCGTTTTTCCCATTTAAATCAATGGGCAGATGTTTGGAGGTGTTCAGCCTATGTATTTTTAGCCATTTTCCGAAACGTTTACTGCTCAAAAAACTTCTGAAAATAGCCCGTGTCAACATACCCTCAAACTACGTACAGGGTATACACCACTATAACTAGCAGCTAGAAAATTAATAGTATGTCCTCTAGTGTGATTTGCCGAGTGTCCATGCCACATGGAGCAGAGCATCTGTGGCAGCTAGGACATAATGATGTTGCTGGACTGTGCCGAGACAGGTTTATGGCACAAATAATATATGTATTGTATTTATCTTATCTGGATTTCCAGTACCAGAGTGGTACAGCGGGGTGAGGAGTGAAGCTCTCTGCAACCACAGGGACAACTTAAGCCATCGATGAGACAGTCTGGAGTCACAAAAGTTAAACAGGTCCACAGGCAGGATATAAGAGAAGTCCAAACTACGAGCCAGTTCAGTAACCAGGCAGTTCTGACTGTTCATGGAGCAGAGAATCTTCCAGTAAATGCACATTCACCCAGGCATCCTTAAATAATGGCTACAAGCTAGGAACACACATGCCTACCCATACTCACCCAAATGCAGGTGAACATATGGCCATTTGAAAGTGTTAGGCTCAGTTCACACGGGGCGGATACGCTGTGTAAAAGCATGCACCATATCCGCCCTATGCACCGCAGGGAATTCCAGGATGAAAACCGCACCAAACTGTGGTGCAGTTTTTCGTCCAGAATGTCCGCTGCGGAAAACTGCAGCACTGATGTCATCCAAGCCAGCCTACTGGGATAATGTTTCATCCCGTGTGACCACCGCTACAGCCTGTCATTGGCTGCAGCGGTCACATAGGATGAAACGTCACCCCTGGAGGAAGAAACACAGACTTCTGGGTAAATATAAGATTAAATTTTTTTTTTAGTTGCGTTTTTTGCGAATCGCTGCGAACCTGCCGCAAAAGACGCAACAACTGCTATTTGTTGTCGGTTTTACCTCAGGAGGCCGGCCATCTGACATAATCTAGGCTGGCCTCCTAGGATGAAGTTTATGTCACTGCCGCTACAGCCTGTGATTGACTTTGAAAACTATGAGAAACAGGAGTCTTAAGCCATAAATGTACAGAGAAATAAATATACCTTTATTGTTACATCAAAAATTCCAATTTAAAAACACAAATACACAACGAGGTATTAAAAATTAAAGGGTAAATGGATAGATCGAAATCTAGACCTTCTACACAGGTATGCTATGAATACTACAGGCAGAGAGTTCTACTAACTGTAATTTTAATGAAGGAAAAAAGGCAAAGTGATGTTTCATACAAACAGTGCCGGTACCCTGAAACGGCACTTCCTAATTCCAACAATAAAATAGCAAATGTGTATCAAGTTAGCAGCATACAAATAAATGCCACAAGGAGTTGTATTTAACCCCACCTATTGCCTGGTCCCGGGTAGAAGACAAGAAAAAGGTATAACCTGAAAAAAACCCGGTGTATAAACAGTCCACCTGGCAAAAACCAGGGAAATGAGTAAATAATCGCTTACCCATGAAGTTTATGGGAATAGACTGATCCACCTAATGTTTGAGGCACCCCGACGCGCGTTTCGCTTGTGTCGCTTCCTCAGGGGGTGACACAGTTTGGTGCGGTTTTTTCGTGTGGCGCACAGGGTGGTTATAGGCTGCGTGATTTTACGCAGCGTATCCTGCCCGTGTGAACCTACATGTAAAATTGACTAGTTAGAAACCACTGTGGATATTGAGACACCGTAGATACACAGGTTATCCAATAATGAACTCAAATGTTGACATTCACCTATTATAGCATATTATAGCATAGAAACTTTCCAAAGGATTTATAGTTTATTGCACTCGCTATCTGCACTACATCAGTGGTTTAAGGTCCACATTGCATGAAAAGGGGAATATCTTACATCTTTTGGCTGTAACCCATAAACATGTAGACATGGATACACGAACATTAACTAAAACATAAGATGTTATTGCTCTCTGTGCTTACAGGGTTGTGTCCAAATGGGGATAGCACTCGTCAAAAGTCACCCCATGTGTTTTCCATAAAGGGATCTGTCATGGGATTTGCATATTCTCTTTGTTCACCAGATGTTCTTAATTTTAAGCAATATGTGTTGAGTCTCTTATTGGGCAAATTTGGAAGAGTCAAAGGGAATTTGCCATTGTTCTCAGCAGCATGAACATATTTAGAGGTCCCTCTTACTCAGTTCTGTTATTCAAACAACAGTAACCAATTAGAATTAATATGACACATTAGACCTTTTGTGTAAATTGTTTGTGTGATTGTATTGATTGAGTGAATACAGTAATGATGGTAACCATATTTCTCAGCCTCTTGGAAAATACTATTCAGTAATTTCAGCAGGGGTGTTGCTAGGCTCCTAAAAGATCAGGTCCACAAGCCTCATGACTTATGTTTACCCCTCGAAAAAACACACATATCCCTGTAGATAGTTCTACACACACACCTCCTTTGTAGATAGTGCCACACATTCCCCACTTTGTAGATAGGGCTACACAGAGGTGGGATCCAGGCCGGTTCACTCCGGTTCTCCCAAATTGGTCGTTAAAATTACAGCCAGTATGGAGAACCCGGGGTGAAGCAGGAACCCGGAACCGGACCCCTGCACTCAATTGTATCCACATCCTTGGGACATGGATAAAATTGATTTAGCTAGCGCTGCCCTGGCGAGGCACAGGGTGCCTTGCCATTCAGCGCTTTAGCGATGACGCAGTCGGCACGATGATGTCATCGCACAGTTGCGTCCTATAGCTGGATGAGGCCGCGTCGCTGGAGAACGGCGCGGGAACGGTGACAGGTAAGCATATAATGTTTTTTTTTCCAGTGGGCAGTTTTGGGGGCCCTATCTACAGGGGACTATAGAGGGGCCCTGGCTACAGGGGACTATATAGGGGGCCTTTACAGGGGACCCTATTTACATGAGACTATATAGGGGGCCCTATCTTCCAGGGACTATAGAGAGTGCCTTATCTACAGGGGACTATATAGGGGGCCCTAGCAAAATTTAACTATATAGGGGGCCCTATCGATAGGGGACTATATAGGGGGCCCTATCTACAGGGGGCACTACGAGGAACGCTACAGGGGGGCCTTTTTACATGGGTCATATCTACAGGGGACGCTACAGGGGGAACTATCTACAGGGGACTATATATGGGGCCCTATCTACAGGGGACGATACAAGGGGCACTATCTACAGGGGACTCTATAGGGGCCCTATCTACAATGGAAGCTACAGGGGGCCCTATCTACAGGGGATGCTATAAGGGGCACTATCTGCAGGGAACACTACAGGGGGCCCTATCTACAGGGGAAGCTACAGGGGGCCCTATCTACAGGGGATGCTACAGGGAGCAATATCTACAGGGGACTATATATGGGGCCCTATTTACAGGGGACTATACAAGGGGCACTATCTACAGGGGACTCTACAGGAGATACTATAAGGGGTATTATCTGCAGGGAACACTACAGGGGGCCCTATCTACAGGGGCAGCTACAGGGGGCCCTATCTACAGGGGATGCTACAGGGAGCACTATCTACAGGGGGCTCTATCCACAGGAGCCCTATCTACAGGAGACGCTACAGGGGAACTATCTACAGGGAATGCTACAGGGGACCCTATCTACAGGGGAAGCTAAAGGGGGCACTATATACATGAGAACTATGTAGGGGGCCCTATCTACAAGGGGCACTACATCGGGCACTATCTACAGGGGACTCTATAGTGGGCCCTATCCACAGAGGCCCTATCTACAGGGGATTCTATAGGGGGTTCTATCCACAGGGGCCCTATCTACAGGGGACGCTATAGGGGGCACTATCTACAGGGAACACTACAGGGGGCCCTATCTACAGGGGAAGCTACAGGGGGCACTATCTACAGGGGGCACTATCTACAGGGAACACTACAGGGGGCCCTATCTACAGGGGATGCCACAGGGGGCACTATCTAAAAGGGACTCTATAGGGGGCCCTATCTACAGGGGATGCTACGGGGAGCACTATCTACATGGGACTCTATAGGGGCCCTATCTACAGGGGCACTATCTACAGGGGACTCTAGTGGCCCTATCTACAGGGGACTCTATGGGGCCCTATCTTCAGGGGCCCTATCTACAGGGGGCCCTGTCTAAAGGGGACTCTAGAGGGGGCCTTATCTATAGAAGGCCTTATCTACAGGGGGCACTATTTACAGGGGACTCTACAGGGGGCACTATCAACAGGGGACCACTATAAGGGCCACTATCTACAGGGGCCTCTCTATACCGGTGCCACTATCTACATTGGACCCTATGGGGATATTATCTACAGGGGGCTCTATGGGGGCACTATCTACAGAGGGCTCTATTGGGAGCACTATCTACAGAGGGCTGTATGAGGGGAACTATCTACATTGGGCACTGTGTGTGTTTGTGTGTGTGTGTGTGTGTGTGTGTGTGTGTGTGTGTGTGTGTGTGGTGCATTACTTTACAGTGTTTGACACAATTTTATTCATGGGCAAAGTCTATGGTCCTTTTATATTAAGGGGCACAGTGTATGGTACTATTATATTCAGTGGCACAATGTGTAGCACTATTATATTCAGGGGAACAGTGTATGCTACTATTATAATCAGGGGGATAGAGTGTATTATTGTGTTGTTCTCCCTGTGACTGATCAGTACTGTTGTCACTGTATGATCTGCAGCGAGATGATGGGTGTATTGTTCTTTTTTGTCAAACAGCAACTCCCAGCATACAGGGAGCTGCAGTTTTATGCCATAGAATCTTATATGGCAGGGATTAAACTGAATTAGCAAATGATCTCTGTACTGAACTGTATTTGTGCTGCATATATTTACTGAGCTTGGTTCTGGTGCTGTATATATGTACTAAGCTTTGTTCTGGAGTTATATACATCATAATAACCAAGCTCAGTACATATACAGTGGATATAAAAAGTCTACACACCCCTGTTAAAATGCCAGTTTTTGTCATGTTACAAAATCAGTCCAAGATTAATAATTTCAGAACTTTTTCCACACAAAACAACAAAAAAAATGTGGTTGCATAAATATACACAGCCCTAAACTAATACTTTGTTGAATTACCCTTTAACTTTATGACAGCATTCAGTCTTTTTGGGTAGAAGTCTATCAGAATGGCACATCTTGACATGGCAATTGTTGCCCACTCTTCCTTGCAAAAGCGCACCAAATCTGTCAGATTTCGAGGGCATCTCCTGTGTATTGCCCTCTTTAGGTCACCCCATAAATCTTCAATCAGGTCTGGGCTCTGGTGGGCCATTTCAAAATTTTGATCATCTTCTGGTGATGCCATTCTTTTGTTGATTTGGATGTATGCTTTGGGTCGTTGTCATGCTCAAACGTGAAATTCCTCTTCATTTTCAGCTTTTTAGCAAAGGCCTGCAGGTTTTGTGCCAATATTGCCTGTTATTTAGAACCGTTCATAATTTCCTCCACCTTGACTAAAGCCCCAGGTCCAGCTGCAGAAAAACAGCCCCAAACATAATGCTGCCTCCACCAAGCTTCACTGTGGGTATGGTGTTATTTTGGTGATGTGCAGTGTTGGCTTTGTGCCAAACATACCTTTTGGAATTATGGCCAAAAAGTTCAACCTTGGCCTCAACAGACCATACCACGTTTTCCCACATGTTTTTGGCAGACTTGATGTAGGTCTTTGCAAAATATAGCCAGGCTTGGGTGTTTTCCTTTGTTAGAAAAGGCTTCCGTCTTGCCACACTACCCCACAGCCCAGACATATGAAGAATATGGGAGATTGTTGTCACATGCACTACACAACCAGTAGCTGCCAGAAAGTCCTGCAGCTCCTTTAATGTTGCTGTAGGCCTCTTGGTAGCCTCCCAGACCAATTTTCATCTTGTCTTTTCATAAAGTTTTGAGGAACGTCCACTTCTTGGTAATGTCACTGTTGTGCCAAATGTAATACACTTCTTGATGACGGTCTTCACTGTATTCCATGATATATCTAATGCCTTGGAAATTCTTTGGTACCTTTCTCCTGACTGATGCCTTTCAACAATCAGATCCCTTTGATGTGTTGTAAGCTCTATACAGACCATGGCTTTTGCTGTCAGATGCAACAAAGAAAATGTCAGGAAAATCGTAATAGAACAGCAGATCTTTATATGGGGTTACTCAGAATTACTATAAATAATGGCAGCTTTGTACTGACTAATATTTAATATGAGTTTAAATGTGATTGGCTAATTCTGAACACAACCACATCCCCAATTATAAGAGGATGTTCACACTTATGCATCCACATATTGTAGTTTTGTTATTTTTATTTTTCACCTATAAATGATTTCAGTTTGTTTTTAACCCCTTCCCGACATCCGCCGTATATATACGGAGCTGCAGGGAAGGTGTTCCCGCAAAGCGCAGTACAGTTACGTCGCAGTGATGGTGCGGGCTCAGAAGCAGAGCCGGCACCATCACCGTGGGGTGACAGCTGTATTATACAGCTGGCACCCTCCTGTAACTGCCAGGACCGGAGCTATTCTCCGATCCAGCTGATTAACCCCTCAGATGCTGCGCTCAATATTGCGCAGCATCTGATACGTTTTAACCCGACCGGCAACCCAGTGACGCAATCGCCGCATCCGTAACGACCCAAACTACAAAACTATTATGTAATTTATCCTGCCCGGTGAACGCGGTAAAAAAAAAAAACATGAAAAACAACGCCAGAATCTTGGTTTTTAGGTCACATCTCCTTCCAAAAAATGCTATAAAAAGTGATCAAAAAGTCACATTTACTACAAAATAGTACTAATAAAAATGGCAATCCGTCCCGCAAAAAATAATCGACCCGCAGAATAAAGCTAACATGTAATTTAGGGCGCACTGTGGATGCCGAAAAAAACCCCAATAAAAAAACGATTCCAGAATTGCTTGTTTTTGGTAATTTCCTTTATCAAAAAATGAAATAAAAAGTGATCAAAAAGTCGTATGTGTTCTAAAATGGTACCAATAAA
The DNA here is from genome assembly GCF_050947455.1 of Rhinoderma darwinii. NCBI lineage: Eukaryota > Metazoa > Chordata > Amphibia > Anura > Rhinodermatidae > Rhinoderma > Rhinoderma darwinii. The sequence goes on from NC_134687.1 coordinate 493,651,158, forward strand.
ATCCACAGCCCGTCTCGCAAAAAAACAAGCCCACACACCGCTAAATCAACTGAAAAATAAAAAAGTTATGGCACTAGTAATGCGGTAATGAAAAACATCTCAATGCGCAGGCCGGAGGGGAACATTCCTTCAGTTTCAGGGCCCTAGTATTTAGGAACTAGGAAAGGGAATGGACATAACACATCTGCTGGAAGCGAGGGCGCCCGTAATTATACAAGCGCAAAACGTTCCCAGCAATATTTCCCAAACTACGAAGGAGAAAAAGTCCCCAAAAGGTGCAGAGCGTTACAAAAGGATAAGAAAGAAAACCGTTTATCAGTGTGACACCGGCCTGCGCATAACGGATCGCTTCACATCGTAACACACATCTATGGATAATTGTATTATTTACCCCATTATTATACCCTCTTATTATGCACAGATGTACTCCGCACAGATTACATATGCCCCCACATTATAAACTGAAATACCAGCAAAACCCCAAGCAGAACTATTACCAAGCAAAATCCATGCTCAAAATGGCAGTCTTTCCCTTCTTAGCCCTACAGTGTGCCCAAACAGCAATTTATGGCCAAAAGTAAGGCATTACCATACCCGGGAGAACCCGCTTAACAATTTATGGGGTAAGATTCTCCAGGGGCACAACATATTGTGCGATGAATAGGCAGATCAGTGGAGAAATTGCAATTTTCACTTTGCACCATCCAATGCGTATTCATTTCTGAAAAACACCTGTGGAGTCTAATTTCTCACTACACCCCTTGATAAATGCCTTTAGGGGTGTAGTTTCTAAAACGGGGTCACTTTCGTTTGGTACATCAGTAGTTTTGCAAATGCAACATGCTGTCCGCAAACCATTCCAGCAAAATCTACGCTCCAAAAGATAAATACCGCTCCTTTTCTTCTGAATGCTCCCATATACGTAAACAGCTGATTATAACCACATATGGGGTGTTACCGTACTCGGGAGAAATTTCTTTACAAATGTTGGGGTGCTTTCTCTTTATTCCTTGTAAAAATGAAAAATGTTGATCTAAAACTACATCTAGTTGGAAAAAAATAATACTTTTCATTTTCATGGCTTAATTCTAATTAATTCAGCAAAAAACCTTTGGGATCAAAATGTTCACTATACCCCTAGATAATTCCTCAGGGGGTGCAGTTTCCCAAATGGAGTCACTTTTGGGGTGTTTCCACTGTACTAGTACTACAGGGGCTCAGCAAATGTGACATGGCGCCCAGAAACCATTCCAAAATCCAAATGGTGCTCCTTCCATTCTGAGCCATACTGTGTGTCCAAACAGACGTTTATGACCACATGTGGGGTATTGTTTTACTCGGGAGAAATTGCTTTACAAATTTTGCGGTGCTTTTTCTCCTTCAGTCCTTGTGGAAATGAAAAAAAAATACCTAAACCTACATTTTCTTTGAAAAAATGTAGATTTTCATTTTTACGGCCTACTTCCAATAAGTTCTGTAAAACACCTGTGGGGTCAAAATGCTCACTGTACCCCTAGATAATTTCCTCAAGGGGTATAGTTTCCAAAATGGGGTCACTTGTTGGGGGTTTCTACTGTTTTGTCCCCTCAGGGGCTTTGCAAATGCGACATGGCCACCGCAAACCATTCCTGCTAAATTTGAGTTCCAAAAGCCAAATGGCGCTCTTTCCCTTCTCAGCCTCGCTGTGTGTCCAAACAGCCGTTTATTACCACATGTGGGGTACTGTTTTACTTGGGAGAAATTTCTTTACACGTTTTATGGTGCTTTTTCTCCTTTAGTCCTTGTGGAAATGAAAAAAAAAATTAGCTAAACCTACATTTTATTTGAAAAAAAATGTAGATTTTCATTTTCACAGCCTACCTCCAAAAATTTCTGCAAAAAACCTGTGGGGTCAAAATGCTCACTATACCCCTAGATAATTTCCTAAAGGGGTATAGTTTCCAAAATGAGGTCACTTGTTGGGGGTATCCACTGTTTTGTCCCCTCAGGGGCTTTGCAAATGCGACATGGCCTCCGCAAACCATTCCTGCTAGATTTGAGCTCCAAGAGCCAAATGGCGCTCTTTCCTTTCTAAGCCCTACCGTGTGTCCAAACAACCATTTATTACCACATGTGGGGTATTGTTTTACTCGGGAGAAATTGCTCTACAAATGTTGTGGTGCTTTTTCTACTTTAGTTCTTTTGTAAATGAAAAAAAATTAGCTAAACCTACATTTTATTTGAAAAAATGTAGATTTTCATTTTCATGGCCTAGTTCCAAAAATTTTTGCAAAAAAACTGGCAGGTCAAAATGCTTGCTACACCCCTAAATACATTCCTCGAGGGGTGTAGTTTCCCAAATGGGGTCACTTTTGGGGGGTTTTCACTGTTTTAGTTCCACAAGACCTCTTCAAAGCTGACATGGTGCCTAAAATATATTCTAATAAAAAGGAGGCCCAAAATCCATTAGGTGTTACTTTTGCTTCGGAGGCCGGTGCTTCAGTCCAGTAGCACACTAGAGCCACACGTGGGATATTTCCTGAAACTGCAGAACCTGGGCAATAAATATTGAGTTGCATTTCTCTGGTAAAACCTTCTGTGGTACAAAAAAAATGGATTTAAATTGAACTTCTGGAAAAAAATAATGAACTTTGTGAATTTCACCTCTACATTGCCTTAATTCCTGCGCAAATTCTAAAGGGTTAAGAAACTTTCTAAATGCTGTTTCGAATACTTTGAGGGGTGCAGTTTTTAAAATGGGGTGACTTATTGGGGGTTTCTAATATCTAAGGACCTCAAAGCCACTTCACAACTGAACTGGCCCCTGTAAAAATAGCATTTTGAAATTTTCTTGAAAATGTGAGAAATTGCTGCTAAAGTTCTAAGCCTTGTAACGTCCTAGAAAAATAAAATGATGTTCAAAAAACGATGCTAAACTAAAGTAAACATATGGGTGATGTTAATTAGCAACATTTTTGTGTGGTATAACTGCCTGTCTTACAAGCAGATACATTTAAATTGAGAAAAATGCAAATCTTTGCAATTTTTCGCTAAATTTTGGTGTTTTTCACAATTAAATACTGAATGTATCGGGCAAATTTTGCCAGTAACATAAAGTCCAATGTGTCACGAGAAAACAGTCTTAGAATCGCTTGGATAGGTAAAAGCATTCCGGAGTTATTACCACATAAAGTGAAACATGTCAGATTTTAAAAATGAGGCTCTGTCAGGAAGGTCAAAAGTGGCCAAAGAGGGAAGCAGTTAATGGAATTGTACAGATTATGGGTCACATTAAAGGTGAAAAAGTTCTGAAATTATTAATCTTTATTGATTTTTTGACATGACAAAAACCTGGCATTTTAACAGGGGTGTGAGACTTTTTATATCCGCTTTATATACAGCACCAAAGAGAAGCTCAGTACATATATACAACTTCAGAACCAAGCTCAGCATATAAATACAGCACTACAACAAAGCTCAGTACATAAATACAACACCAAAACCAAGCTCAGTACATATATACATCATAACATCATAACAAGCTCAAAACATATATACATGTACTGAGCTTGGTTTTGGTGTTGTATTTATGTACTAAGCTTTGTTGTGGTGCTCAGGGCTGGCATTAGGGCGGGGCAAAGTGGGCAATTTCCCAGGGTACCCATTCTCTTGGGGCCCCCTGCCCAGTAAAGCAGCCATAGCGGCTACTACGGCAGCCATAGCGGCTACTACGGGCGCCGAGGCATCAGAGGGCCCGCGCCACCCAGCCCTGGTGCGAACGAAAGCAACAGTCATTCGTATCTGCGTCCTCAGGATGCAGATACAATTGAATTCTATGGGCTGCAGGCCTATATCCTTACGCAGGCCTGATGACGTAACTGCATCACGCCAGCTTGCGCAAGGGTCCCGCCCGGAGGCTGTGATGCAGCTCCGTCCGTCGCGGGAATGGGGCAAGGTAAGTCAAAAATTTTTTGGGGGACTGTGTTTCACTATATACAAGTGAGGCTTTGTGCCACTATATACAAGGGGGGCAGTGTGGCGCTATATACAAGGGGGGGGGGGTTGTGGCACTATATACAAGTGGAGGAGGAGCTGTGTGGCACTATATACAATGGGGGCTGTGTGGCACTATAAACAAAGGGGAGGGGAGCTGTGTGGCACTATATACACGGGGGAGGGCTGTGTGGCACTATCTACTAAGGGGGAGGGCTGCGTGGCACTATCTACTAAGATGGAGGGCTGTGTGATACTATCTACTAAAGGGGGGTTGTGAGACACGATATACAAGGGAGGGCTGTGGGGCACTATACACAAGGGAGGCTGTGTGGCACTTTCTACTAAGAGGGGCTTTATGGCACTATATACAAGGGCTGTGTGGTGCTAATTACAGGGAACTTATAATAGTAAGTTGTGTTCAGTAACAGTATGCAGGTACTATTTAGTCTGGTATAGTGTTATGATTTAACCCCTTAACAATATCCAACGTAATAGTAAGTCGTTGTCGTTAAGGACTTAACGCAACACAATGTACTGATACGCTGTGTTGCTGATGCGGGCTCAGCTTCAGCACCATCACCAGCGGGTGTCAGGTGTATATTACAGCTGACACCCTGCTGCATGGCCAAGACCGGAGCTAGCCTCCGATCCGGCCGATTAGCCCCTTAGATACAGCGCTAAAAAGCGTGCGCTGCATCTATGGTGTTTCCTAGCAGATCAGAACCCCGCAATGCAAATCGCGTGGTTCCGATTGCTGTTCTGGCAGACCAGAGGCCTAACAATGTCCTCCTGTCTGCCAAATACGGAAGTCTGCTGGTTCTGCCCAGAGGAGGGGCCTAAAAGGCTTCCAGCCGCAAAAGAAAGATGGTGCAGGCTCAGAAGCTGAGCCTGCGACATCGGCCGTCGGTGTCAGCTGTATGTTACAGCTGACACCATGCTGTAACGGCAGGGAATGGAGCTAGCTCCGATCCCTGCCATTAACTCCTTAGAAAACCCCTCAAAAGCGATCGCGGCATCTTAGTGGATTGTAGCGATTGGCATCGACACGATTTGATCGTGAAGCTGCCGATCGTTACTATGGCAACTGGAGGCCTCATAATGGCCTCCTGGTCTGCCACTTACGATAGCCTATTAGGCCCTGCCCAGAGACGGGACCTAATAGGCTTGCTGGCAGTGAATGACTGACAGCTCTAATGCATTGCGCTACGTGGGACAAAAAAAAAAAGTTGAAAAAAGTTGAATAAAAGTGTAAAAATAAAAGTTTAAAGTTAATAAAAACAAATACTGCCTTTTTTCCTATAATAAGTCTTTTATTATAGGAAAAAAATGAACACGTTAAAAAACGTACACATATTTGGTATTGCCGCGTCCGTAACAACCCAAACTATAAAACTATAATATTTTTCCCACACGGTGAACACCACAAAAAAAAACAAGAATCGCTATTTTTTTTATCACCCCCCCAAAACATTAAATAAAATGTGATCAAAAAGTCGCATGTACCCCAAAAAACAAGCCCTTACACAGCATTTTTTACTGAAAAAGAAAAAACTTATGGCTCTCAGAATATGGTGACACGAAAAAGAAATAACATTTTAAAAAAGTGATTTTATTGCGCAAACGCTGCAAAACTTAAAAAAAACTATATACACTTGGTATTGCCATAATCGTATCGACCCGCAGAATAAAGTAAAATTGTCATTTATAGCCCACGGTGACCTTGCTTGCCAAAAGATGGAATAAAAAGTGATCCAAATATCGCATGTACCCCAAAATGGTAGTAATGAAAATTACAGATTGTCCCGCAACAAATAAGCCCTCACACAGCTCCATTGGAGAAAAAATAAAAAAGTTCTGGCTCTCAGAATATAGCGACACAAAAGATGCAGAGCGTTTCAAAAGAGGATAAGATCGGGCACCATTTATCAGTGCAACACTGGCCACATATCTGCAAATTATTATTTATTTACTCCATTATTATACCCTGATGTACCCCTCACAGTTTACATATGCCCCCACATTATAAACTGAAATATCAGCAATACCCAATACAAAACTACTACCAAGCTAAATCTGCGCTCCAAAAGGCAAATGGCGCTCCCTCCTTTCTGAATCTTACAGCGTGCCCAAACAGCAGTTCACATCCACATATATGACATCGCCATACATGGGAGAACCTGCTTAAAATTTTATGAGGTATTTATCTTCGGTGGCACAAACTGGGCGCAACATATTGTGCATTAAAATGGCCATGAATAAGAACACTGCCGGTGTTCGAAACGCGTAGGCTCGGGCATCTGCCCGCATCATTAACCACCTTGAGACTGCGTCTCCTCTCAATTTTAAAGCATTGTTTTTCTACAAATAAAAGTGGGAACGACGTATCCCTTTTACCCTGACACAGCGCTGGATCATTCCTTTCTTTCTCCTACACTAAAATGGCATATCAGTGGAAAATGTGCATTAATTTCTCATGAAAAAAACACATGTGGGGTCAAAATGCTCACTACACCCCTTAAAATATCTTAAGCGGTGTCGTTTCCAAAATAGGGGTCACTACTTGGGGGTTTGTTTTACTATTTGACCTCAGAGGCCTGCAATTGTGGGCCAATGGTGTGAAAATCACCAAAATAGACCTAAGATGCGCATGCTGCTCTTCACTTCTAAGCCCTGTCATACTAGTATGTCCAGGCAAATGATAAATGCCTTGAGGGGTGTGGTTTCTAAAATGGGGTCACTTATTGGGGGCTACCACTGTACTCTGGTACCTTAGGGTTTTGCAAATGCAACATGCTGCCCAAAAACCTAGCCAGCAAAATCTGCATGCCTAATAGCGCTCCTGCATTTCTGAGCCCTGCCGTGTGTCCATACAGCAGTTTATGACCCCACATGGGCTATTGCCTTAATCGGGAGAAATTGCTTTTCAAATTTTGGGGTGCTTTTTCTCCTTTATTCCTTGTAAAAATTAAAAATGTCCACGTTTTATCAGAAGAAAAGTAATTTTGAATTTGACAGCATAATTCCACTAAATTCAGCAAAAAAACTGTGGGTTCAAAATGCTCACTATACCCCTCGATAAATTCCATCAGGGGTGTAGTTTTCCAAATGGGGTCACTTTTGGGTGGTTTCCACTGATTTGGTCCCACAGGGGCTTTGCAAATGTGACATGGCACGGAAAACCATTCCAACAAATTTTGAGCTCCAAAAGCCAAATAGCGCTCCTTTCCTTCTAAGCCATGCCGTGGGTGCAAACAGCAGTTTATCACCACATATGGGGTATTGCTGTGCTCAGAAGAGTTTGCTTTACAAATGTTGGCGTACTTTTTCTCCTTTATCTATTGTGAAAATGGAAAAATCGGAGCTAAAATTACATTTAATTAGAAAAAACATAGATTTTCATTTTCAATGCCTAATTTGCCCCTCGATAAATTCCTTCAGGGGTGTAGTTTCCTAAATGGGATCACTTTTGGGTGGTTTCCACTGATTTGGTCCCTCAGGGGCTTTGCAAATGTGACATGGCACCCAAAATCTATTACAGCAAAACTTGAGCTCCAAAAGCCAAATGGTGATTCTTCCCTTCTGAGCCCTGGCGTGTATCCAAACAGCAGTTTATTACCACATATGGGGTATTGCTATAATCAGGAGAAATTGATTTTCAATTGTTGGGGTGTTTTTTTGCCCTTTATGCTTTGTAAATATTGAAGATTTCTATATTTTATTGGAAAAAATGTTGAATTTCATTTTTACATATCAATTCCACTAAATTCAGCAAAAAACCTTGGTTAAAATGCTCACTATACCCCTTGATTAATTCCTTGAGGAGTGTAGATTGCCTAATGGTGTCTTTTTGGAGGGGTTTCCACTGTTTTGACACCACAAGACCTCTCCAAACCTGACATGGTGCCTAAAATATATTATAATAAAATGGAGGCCCCAAAATTCCCTAGGTGCTCCTTTGCTTCTGAGGCTGGTGTTTCAGTCCATAAGCACACTACGGCCACAGATGGGATATTTCTAAAAACTGCAGAATCTGGGCAATAAATATGGAGTTGCGTTTCTCTGGTAAAACCTTCTGTGTTACAGAAAAAAAATAATAATTAAAACAGATTTTCTGCAAAAAAAAAATACATTTGTAAATTTCACCTTCACTGTGCTTTAATTCCTTTGAAACACCAAAATGGTTAAGAAACTTTCTAAATGCTGTTCCAAATACTTTGAGGGTGCAGTTTTTAAAATAGAGTGTTTTAAAGGGAGTTTCTAATATATAAGGCCCTCAAAGCCACTTCAGAACTGAACTGGTCCTTGACAAAATAGCCTTTTGAAATTTTCTTGAAAATTTGGGAAATTGCTGCTAAAGTTCTAAGCCTTGTAACGTCCTGGAAAAATAAAACAATGTTAAAAAAACAATGCAAACATAAAGTAGACATACGGGAAGTGTTAACTAGTAACTATTTTGTTGTGGTATTATTATCTGCTTTACAAGTAGATACATTTAAATCTAGAAAAATGCTGATTTTTGCAAATTTTCTCTACATTTTGGTATTTTTCACAAATAAACACTGAATGTATCGACCAAATTTTACGACTAACTTAAAGTACAATGTGTTACGAGAAAACAATTTTCAGTATCGCTTGAAGAAATAAAAGCATTTCAAAGTTATTATCACATAAATTGACACGTCAAATTTGAAAAAATGCCCTGGTCCTTTAGGTGCAGGGCCAGCCTTAGGATAGATGGTGCCCCATGTGAAATTATCTTTCAGCGCCCCACCCACATCATTAAAAAAAAATGCCCCTTAAAAAAATTATATTGCCCCTTTAGTGCCCCCATACAGTATAATAATAATATTTAATAATATATATTACAACCCCTTCAAGGACACAGTATTTTGTCCTCTAATTGTGCCCACAGTATTATGCCCCCTGTAGTACCCCTATACAGTATAATGCCCGCTTAGTGGTCCCCACACAGTATAGTGCCCCCTGTAGATTGTGCCATACAGCCTCCCTGAAGACAGTGCCATAGTCCCCCAACTCCTCCTTGTAGATCGTGCCATACAGTCCCCCACCTCCCCCTTGTAGACAGTGCCCCCAATCAAAAACAAAATTTCCCACGACAAACTGAGCTGCTCCACGACGGGATCCTTGCATAGGCCGGCGTGATCCTGTAGCCTAGTACAGAGTTTCCCAACCTTTTCGGACTCGAGGCAGCACTGGAAAAATAAAATTTCCTCAGGGTACTCCTACCAAAAATTGTTTAGAGAAAGACAGAAAATTGCTAAAAACAAGCACTACACTCGTAGGGTATGTTCACGCAGTGTTTTTTGTAAGGCAAAAAAAATCTGACTAAAAATTCCTTTAGGAATTTTGAAGCAGATTTTGTATCAGCGTTGTTTGAGCTAATGCAAAAGATGCAGGCAAAAAAAGCACCAAACGAGCGCCGCAGGTATTTTTTGCCTCCTATTAATTTCAATTGGAGGTCAGAGGCGGAAACCACTTGAAGACCATCAGCCCCCTACTCACAGTAAAATGACCCTCAGCCCAACACTCACAGATTCCCCCTGTAGGTAGCGCCACACAGCCCCTTGTAGGTAGCGCCACACAGCCCCTTGTAGGTAGCGCCACACAGCCCCTTGTAGGTAGCGCCACAAAGCCCCCTTGTAGATAGCGCCACACAGCCACCTTGTAGGAATCGCCACACAGCCACCTTGTAGATAGCGCCACACAGCCACCTTGTAGATAGCGCCACACAGCCCCTTGTAGGTAGCACCACACTGCCCCCTTGTAGGTAGGGCCACACTGCCACCTTGTAGGTAGCGCCACACAGCCCCCTGTTTGGAGCCCCACACAGCCCCCCAGTAGAGAGCGCCACACAGCCCCCTGTAGGGAGTGCCACAAAGCCCCCTGTAGAGAGTGGCATGCTGCCCCCTGGTAGGGAGTGCCACATAGTACCCTGGGAGGGAGTGCCACATAGCCACCTGGTAGGGAGTGCCACACAGCCACCTGGTAGGGAGCGCCACACAGCAACCTGGTAGGTAGCGCCACACAGCCCCCTTGTAGGTAGCACCACACCGCCCCCTTGTAGGTAGCGCCACACAGCCCCCTTGTAGGTAGCGCCACACAGCCCCCTTGTAGATAGTGCCACACAGCCACCTTGTAGATAGCGCACACATCCCCCTTGTAGGAAGCGCCACACAGCCCCCTGGTAGGGAGAGCCACACAGCCACCTGGTAGGGAGTGTCACACAGCCACCTGGTAGGGAGTGCCACACAGCCCCTTGGTAGGGAGTGCCACACAGCCCACTGCTAGGGAATACCACACAGATAGTGCCACACAGCCCACAGCTCCTTAGTTGGTAGTGCCACACAGCCCACATCCCCCTTGTTGGTAGTGCCACACAGCCCACAGCCCCCTTGTAGATAGCACCCCCATTCCTGTAGCTAGCACTACCATAACTCCCTGAAGGAGCAGAATCCCCGTGTGGCATCTGCAATGCTGTGGACAGGGATTCCGTTTCAGGAGTTTCCCCTGATGTCATTGTCCATATATGGACCGGGACATCAAGCGGAGTGCTCATGGAGTGGAATCCCTGGCCACACGGGGATTCCGCTCCTTCAGGGAGCTACAGTGGCACTAGTAGATAGCAGAGCAGGGAGATACTTCCCTCATGCCCGGTATCGCAGCTAGCAGCCGCTACGGCTGCTACAGCGGTAGCGACGGCACTGAGTGAAGAAGCTCCCCGACGGAAAGGTGACTGCTGAGTTGCTGGGCCCGGGCAATTCTGAAACAAGCGGCGGAAGGGAGCCAGCACAGCGCCCCCTTCCAACTGCTGGAGTGATCTGCCCTGTGCGAAGGCACAGGTCGCACACCCCTAAGACCGGCCCTGATTAGGTGAAAACCCTTAAGGGGTTAATAACTGCATATGTATATAGATAATTTATTTGTTATAAGGGGACATATGTTTTGGGTCTTGCAACACTCCTGGACGTGCTAGAAATTACAGATGGAGTTTTCTGCACACCACCTTCTGAATTGACTGCATTATTGATACAGTAATTCAGCATTTGGGTCCCCACTTTTAACTTTGCCCAGGGCCAAACCTTGTCTAAAACTAGCCCTGGTGGTGCTGTATATATGTACTGAGCTTAGTTCTGGTGCTGTATTTATATGCTAAGTTTGGTTCTGGAGTTGTATATATGTACTGAGCTTTTCTTTGGTGCTGTATATATGTACCAAGCTTTGTTCTGGTACTGTAAATATGCATTGAGCTTGGTTCTTGCGCTGTATTTATATACTGAGCTTGGATCTGGTGTATATATGTACTGGGCTTTGTTCTGGTGCTGTATATATGTACTGAGGTTAGTTCTAGTGTTGTATTTATGTACTGAGCTTTGTTCTGGTGCTGTATTTATGTACTGAGCTTTGTTCTTGTGCTGTATATATGTGCTGAGCTTTGTTCTGGTGCTGTATTTATGTACTGAGCTTGGTTTTGCTGCTGTATATATGTACTAAGCATTGTTCTGGCACTGTATACATGTTCTGTGCTTTGTTCTGGCACCGTATCTGTGTATTAGCCGGGTGATTTGTCGCAGCTTACTGCGCATAGTGCACAGCCTAACTAAATGGACTGAGCACACTTAGGATATTGAATGTGCGCATATAGGTCTATACGTAATAGGTGAGTTTAATATAATATGTGGGTAGGTAGGTATGTGCTCTTATGTAATTATATAGAAAGTGTGGCAATTAAATTCAAGATTCTTGACAGCGAATTTCTTTATTTAGCATCCACTTTGATATAGGGTATATTTGGAATATTGTAATTGTTCTATTTGATTATTAGAATGATTTTCCATGGCGCGATATACCGTGAAACACCGCGACACCTCCCTTCCCCTCCGGTGCATATGTCTTTGTCTTCAAAACAGAGAATTTATTACAAATTTTAATACCACCCCTGGGGGGCCACACCCACCCCCTGTAGATAATGTCACACTCCCCCCTTTGTATATAGTGCCACATGCACTCCTTGTACATAGTGCCACACAGCCCCTCTTGTAGATTATGCCACACACCCTTGCAGAAGATGCCACACAACCCTTGTAGATGATGCTACACACACTCCTTGCAGATAGTGCCACACAGCCCACCTTGTAGACAGTTCCACACAGCCCCACTTGTAGATAGGGCCACACAGCCCCCATGTAGATAGTGCCACACAGCTCCCCATGTAAATTGTGCCATACAGCTCAGTTTTAGAGCCACACAGCCCCTCTTGTAGATGATGCCACACACCCCTTTGTAGAAGATGCCACACATACCTTTTGTAGATGATGCCACACAAACATCCTGTAGATAGTGCCATACAACCCTCCTTGTAGATAGTGCCACACAGCTCCCCTTTTAGATAAGACCACAAAGCACCCCCTTGTAAATCGTGCCACACATCCCCATGTAGATGATGTCACACACCACTTGCAGATAGTGCCACAAGGCCCCTCTTGTAGATAGTGCCACATAGCCCCCTTACAGATAGTGCCAAACAGCCCCCTTTGTAGATGATGCCACACACACCCCTTTAGATTATGCCACACACACACACACACACACACACACACACACACACACACACCCCTTGTAGATAGTGCCACACAGCCCTCCTTGTAGATAGTGCCACACAGCCCCCCTTGTAGACCATGCCACACAGCCCCGCTTGTAGATATGGCCACATAGCCACCCTTGTAGATAGTGTCACACAGCCCCCGCTTGTAAATCGTGACACACAGCACTCTTGTAGATAGTGCCACACTACCCCTCTTGTAGACGATGCCACACCCCTTGTGGAAGATGCTACACACACCCCTTGAAGATAATGCCACACACACACACCCTGTAGATAGTGTCACACAGCCCCCCTTGTAGATAGTGCCACACAGCCTCCCTTGTAGATAGTGCCACACAGCCCCCTTGTAGATAGTGCCACACAGCCCCCATGTAGATAGTGCCACACAGCCCCCTTGTAGATAGAGCCACACAGCCCCCTTGTAGATAGTGCCACACAACACCCCCTTGTATATTGTGTCACACAGCGCACTTGTAAATAGTGCCACACAGCCCCCATTGTAGATGATACCACACACCCCTTAAAGATAGTGCCACACATCCCCTCTTGTAGACAGTGCCACATAACCCCCTAATAGATAGTGGCACACATCCTCCCTTTTAGACAGTGCCACACAGCTCCCCTTGTAGACAGTGCCACACAGCCCTGCTTGTAGATAGGGACACACAGCCTCCCTTGTAGATAGTGCCTCACAGCCCGCATGTGAATTGTGCCACACAGCGCTCTTGTAAATAGTGCCACACCACCCCTCTTGTAGATGATGCCACACACCCCTTGTAGATAGTGGCACCCAGCCCCCCTTGTAGATAGTGCCACACAGCATCCCTTGTAGATAGGGCCACACAGCCCCCATTGTAGATAGTGCCACACAACACCCCCTTGTATATTGTGTCACACAGCACACTTGTAGAAAGTGCCACACAGCCCCCATTGTAGATGATACCACACACCCCTTAAAGATAGTGCCACACAGCCCCTTTTGTAGATAGTGCCCTATAGCCCCCCTTGTAGATAGGGCCACACAGCCCACTTTGTAGATGATGCCACACACACACACACACACACACACACACACACACACACACACACACACACACCTTAAACCAAAAAAGCAGAAAAGGTCACGAACATATAATTGAAAAGATACAAAAAAATCCTTTATTAATGTCAATTAGGCACATACAAGCAGACAAAACTAGACAAGATAAAATAGCATAACCCTCACAGGATAAAAGATGGAATCAGAACACTAAAGCTGCGGGACACCCAGATAGTAATCCGGTCACAAGATCACCCAAAGTGCTAGAATGCATAGATAGTAAGTTTTTAGGTATTTGCAAATTATATCTCTAGGTGGCTCATTTCCCTTAGGCTTCGGGCATAGTGCTCTGTGAGCTCTTTCAATAATTATTTCTTCATCAGAATAAGTATCCCCCAAAATAGATCGGGATATGGACATAATGGCATCCGAAATTTCTGCTGGCGGCACCGATTCAGGGATACCATGAAAACGTAGGTTATTTCGGCGGCTCCGATTTTCTTGATCTTCTAGAGATCTAAAAATAGTATTGAATGTAAGTTGGCAAGAGGAGAAGCTTTTCACAGTAGCTGCATTGAATTCTAAAATGGCCGCTTGGTTATTTTCCAGGGTCTCAACCCTGTGGCCAATCTGCTTAATATCCTGTTTTATCTCTGCAATATCTTTTATAGCCGGTTCTAAGGTTTTAGTAAGTACCTGGGTAATAAAGTGTCTCGTCAATGGTAGTTCCTCAGCGATCGAGGTGTCAGCAGTTTCTCCTTCCACATCAGAGGCTTCTGCACTCGTGTCTCCTTGTTGTCTGTGAGAGGACGGCGCCATCTTGGGACCTCTCGGCGGGAGAGAAGCGTTCCTTTTCTCAAAGTATTTCTCTACTTTCGCTTGTGAGGGGGTCGGAGCAATGGTCTCCGGTGTATCCCTCACCTTACTGCCTCCATACTTCACCATTGTGAAGTTTATGTCGCTAGTGTAAGCTTCTGTGGGTCTCTGGATTTACGGAGCTCAGCGAGACACGTCCATGCAGTCTCAGCGCTAGCTCCGGCCCCTAGATAGTACGTTTTTAAACAGGTGATAGGTATAACACATTTGCACAGATTGGTATATAGACATCAATAAATGTAAGTACAATCAAACAAGCAAGTTAGGCAACAATATACCTACACCTGCAAAGTACGGGAATAGCCGGGAAATCAAGACCGGGGGTTTGATGCCGGTGACGATGAACGAAGCTGCAGATACTAAGTCTCCTCAGTACTGCAGCCTGTGAGACGCCGAGATGAAACCCTTCCGTAGACTGGCGTGATCAAGTGACGTCATTGCGCTGGCCTGCGCAGGGATCCTCTCCCAGCGTCTTATAGGCTGCAGGCCTAACGTGGCCTGTATCCTTGTGAATCACAGAGCAAGGGGCTCAGCTGATAGCTTTCTGCTCCGCCATATAATTCAATTGTATCTGTGTCCTGAGGGCACAGATACAATTGAATGTGGCAGTCGCCGGGGATTCGGGGGAACCGGGCATGGGCTCCGGATGCCCGGTGCTTGCAACGCCACTAATTCCTAGCATTTGGTATTCTACTTGATGCAAAGACTAACTATATGAGGAGCAGGCTGAGAGCACTAAAGAGTAAAAGAGCCAATACAAAGTAG
Organism: Rhinoderma darwinii; assembly: GCF_050947455.1. NCBI lineage: Eukaryota > Metazoa > Chordata > Amphibia > Anura > Rhinodermatidae > Rhinoderma > Rhinoderma darwinii. The sequence continues at coordinate 493,666,436 of NC_134687.1, forward strand.
ACAAAAGCTAGATATGTCCAGTTGTAAGGCCAGAGGGATTATCAACTGACCAGAGATGAATTGTGAATATATGTATCAGGTTAGTTTACATGACATTCCGCTATGGCTCTCAACATATAACAGACAGCTGAAACTTCTCTCCTTTCTTTAGGATAGTGTTCTTATGAGATCAAACTGTACTTGACTTTCTATAATAGTGGTGGTTCTATGTGTTAATGTAGGAGAATTCTTATAGCATGGAAAGCTCTGCATGGGGTTGAGATAAAGACATTAAGTTCATATACAGTATCAAAAAAGTCTAAACTATAATAATTTTAACACGTTTCGGACTACTGGATGATTATGATCACATTAGGTCACATACCTGGCAATTTTGCATATTGCATTATTGTTTTCTGCCACTGGTGCATGGTTGTATTGCCACATGTTTTAAATAAAGACAGATAACAAAATAGCCTATGCAAGGGGCAAAGCCCTCTACAGGGGGGTTCTATCTACAGGGGGGGATGGTGCTATTTACAGGTGGTAGCGCTATCTGCAGGGGGTGGCGCTATCTACAGGGGAGGGGTGCTATATACAGGAGGTGTGGTGCTATCTGGGGTGTGTGGCACTATCTACATAGGCACTGTGGCACTATATTACCACTACCTATAGGGGACACTGTGGCGCTATCTACATGGGCACTGTGTGTGGCAGGCACTATGTTGGCACCATCTACAGTGGGAACTGTGGCACTATGTGTATCTGGCTGGTTATGAAAATTGGGGGGACCCCACAGCGTTCTTTCCAATTATTTTTTATCTTATTTTTTTTAAATGACGTGGGGTCCCCCCTATTTTTCATAACCAGCCAGATACAATAAAGCAGCAGCAGCCTAGCATTACCAGGTTGGAAAGGGCCACCGTATCTGGTCTTTCCCAGCCTGATAATACCAGCCTGCGGCTGCCCCATTGCACGACCATTACTACAGATGGTCAAGTACTGGATCGTACCCGGCTCTTCCCAGCACCGCTGGTGGCGGTGGGTACCAGGTTAATAAAGGGGGTTAGTGTTAGCCTTTCCACCGGCTAACACTAAGCCCCCCCTTAGTAATGGATGCTGTCAATCAGCCGGTGGCCATTACAAAGGCGGTAGTAATAAAGTTTAAAAAAAAACACAAAGACATAGAAAATATATTTTATTGAAATAAAAATAAAAACACACGACCCTCATTAACCATTTTATTGATAAGAAAAACAGCCGTCATCGAAGTAGTCCTGGAATCCGACGTAGTTCAACGACCGAACCTATAAGAAAACACACAAAAAACGATTAGTAACACATGTGTTAGGCTTAGATACAGGGCCCATGTGTGATACTATCTGTGGGACCCTGTATCTAAGCCTACCACAAGGTAGGCTTAGATACAGGGTCCAGCAGACAGTAATCTTATACAGTAATACAGGGCCCATCAGACAGGATCACACATTGGACATGTATGTAAGCCTACCATGTGATTGGCTTAGATACAGGGCCCAGCAGACAGCATCACACAATCTCTGATCCTGTCTCATGGGCCCTCTAAGCCTGCTACATCGTAGACTTAAAGGACTTGTCCAGTCCCTAAACATTGATGGCCTATCCTCAGGATAGGCCATCAATAGCTGATATGTCAGGGTCCGTATCCCGGTAGCCGGCCAATCAGCTGTTTTGAAGGGGCAGCAGCACTCGTACGAGAGCTGCTTCACCTTCATTTCATTTACTCGCTCACACTGTGAATCGCCGACACGGATTCACAGTGTGAGCAAGTGACCGGAATGAAGGGGAAGCAGCTCTCTAGTGCTGCGGCCCTTTCAAAACAGCTGATTGGCCGGCTCCTGGGAGTCGGACCCCGCCAATCAGCTTCAGTAGACAAGGATATTAATCTTACCCTCCTCTTCAGCCGTGGCGGAAGTTCTGTCCTGACTCTATCCAGTATCACGATGTTGTGCGCGGCGCATAGCGTTGTGACGTAATGCGCCAAACAAAGCGCTGTGACGTCAGGACCTCCGCTGCGATGCCGGAACCAGGAAGGTAAGTACTGTCAGTTTCTATAGTAACAGGGGCCCGTGGCCCGAGTTACCATAGTAACTTTTTATTGATGTGATGCGGGGGGCTGCGGGCCCCCCTGGCTTTGGGGCCCAGTCGCAATTACGACCGCTGCGACCCCTATAGCTACGACCACTGCGTTCGCTGCATCTAGGTGGATGGATAGATCGCACCCGATGGTTGCCGATGGTCGCTAATGCAACCGGAGGCCTAACAATGGCATCCTGGTCTGCCTAGTATGTAAGCCTATTAGGCCCCGCACGCAGGTGAAGCCTAAAAGGCTTGCTGTCAGTAAATAACTGACAGCTCTAATACTATGTAGGTAGTGCAGTGTATTAGAATAGCGATCATGGCTTAATGCCTTCAAGTTCCCTAGTGGGACAAAAATAAGTTAAAAGAAAGTTAGTAAAAATGTAAAAAAGTTTCAAGTTAAAAAAACAATAACTGCCTTTTTTCCCATAATAAGTATTTTATCATAGGACAAAACTGAAACCATTTAAAAATGTACACATATTTGGTATCGCCGCATCCGTAACGACCCAAACTATAAAGATATCACGTTATTTTCCCCGCAGGGTAAACACCGTAAAAAAATACAATAAAAGCAATTCCAGAATAGCTGTTTTTTGGTCACCACCGCCTTGAAAAAAAGAAGAAAAAACGTACGGCCCTCAGAATATGGTGATACAAAAAATATATATTTTTTTTTTAAAAAAGTGATTTTATTGAGCAATCGCTGTAAAATATAAAAAAAAGTTAAACATATGGTATTCCCATAATCGTATCGACCCGCAGAATAAATTTAATATGTTATTTATAGCGCACGGTGAACGCCGTAAAAAAAAGAATAAAAAACAACGTTAGAATTGCTTGTTTTTGGTCACCATGCTTGCCCAAAAATTTAATAAAAAGTAAGAAAAAAAATTTACCCCAAAATGGTAGCAATGAAAACTACAGATTGTCCCGCAACAAATAAGCCCTCACACAGCTCCGGTATCTAAAAAATATAAAAGTTCTGGCTCTCAGAATATGACAACACAAAATGTGCAGAGCGTTCCAAAAGGGGGATAAGATTGGGCACCATTTATCAGTGCGACACTGGCCACACATCTGCGGATTATTATTTATTTACCCCATTATTATACCCTCTTATTATGCCCTGATGTACTCCGCACAGATTACATATGCCCCCACATTATAAACTGAAATACCAGCAAAACACCAAACAGAACTACTACCAAGCCAAATCTGCACTCCAAAAGCCAAATGGCGCTCCCTCCCTTCTGAACCATACACCGCATTCCAAATTATTATGCAAATGTTATTTTTTAGCTGATTTTCCTAAATAGTAGATGCAAATGACAGTCAGTATGATCTTCAAGCCATCAGCCGTTGGAGTATAATACTAATTTTATTGAACAAATTTCCTAATGATAACAGATTTTTTTTTTTAAGTAAAAAACTCAAAATGCACTGTTTCAAATTATTATGCACAACAGAGATCAAAACATTTTAAAGGTTGTAAACAGAACTAAAATGGTCATTTGTTGAATTTGCAGCATCAGGAGGTCATATTTACAGAAATCAAAAGCTCTTTCAATCCAAAAAAACTTAGCAGGCCAAGTTACATGTTAACATAGGACCCCTTCTTTGATATCACCTTCACAATTCTTGCATCCATTGAATTTGTGAGTATTTGGACAGTTTCTGCCTGAATATTTTTGCAGGATGTCAGAATAGCCTCCCAGAGCTTCTGTTTTGATGTGAACTGCCTCCCACCCTCATAGATATTTTGCTTGAGGATGCTCCAAAGGTTCTCAATAGGGTTGAGGTCAGCGGAACATGGGGGCCACACCATGAGTTTCTCTCCTTTTATGCCCATAGCAGCCAATGACACAGATATATTCTTTGCAGCATTAGATGGTGCATTGTCATGCATGAAGATAATTTTGCTACGGAAGGCACGGTTCTTCTTTTTGTACCATGGAAGAAAGTGGTCAGTCATAAACTCTACGTACTTTGCAGAGGTCATTTTCACACCGTCAGGGACCCTAAAGGGGCCTACCAGCTCTCTCCCCATGATTCCAGCCCAAAACATGCCACCTCCTTGCTGATGTTGCTGTCTTGTTGGGACATGGTGGCCATTCACCAACCATCCACTACTCCATCCATCTGGACCATCCAGGGTTGCACGCCACTCATCAGTAAACAACATGGTTTGAAAATTAGTCTTCATGTATTTCTGAGCCAACTGCAACCGTTTCTGCTTGTCAGCATTGTTTAGGGGTGGTCGAATAATAGCTTTATGCACACTTGCAAACCTCTGGAGGATCCTACACCTTGAAGTTCATGGGATTCCAGAGGCACCAGCGGCTTCAAATACCTGTTTGCTGCTTTGCAATGGCATTTTAGCAGCTGATCTCCTAATCCTATTAATTTGTCTGGCAGAAACCTTCCTTATTATGCCTTTATCTAAACGAACCCGTCTGTGCTCTGAATCAGCCACAAATCTTTTGACAGTACGATGATCACGCTTAAGTTTTCTTGAAATATCCAATGTTTTCATACCTTGTCCAAGGTATTGCACTATTTCACGCTTTTCCGCAGCAGAGAGATCCTTTTTATTTCCCATATTGCTTGAAACCTGTGGCCTGCTTAATAATGTGGAACGTCCTTCTTAAGTAGTTTTCCTTTCATTGGGCACACCTGGCAAACTAATTATCACAGGTGTCTGAGATTGATTACAATGATCCAAAGAGCCCTAAGACACAATACCATCCATGAGTTTAATTGAAAAACTAATAATTAAATTAAATCCAATGTGCATAATAATTTGGAACACGGTGCACAGTGTGCGCAAACAGCAGTTTACGTGCACATATATGGCAGCTTATGAGATATTTGTCTGCAGTGACACAAACTGGGCCCCACATATTGGGCACTAAAATGGCATATCAGTGGAAAATTGCAATTTTCACTTTGCACCATCCGCTGAGCGTTCAAAACCTGTGGGGTCAAGATGCTCACTACGCCCCTTATAAAATGCCTTAAGGGGTGCAGTTTCCATAATAGAGGTCACTACTTTATTTTGTTTCAGTATTTGACCTCAGAGCCCTGCAGATGTGGGCCAATGCTGAGAAAATCACCAAAATAGACCTCAAATGCTCATTGTGATCTTTCAATCCTAAGCCCTGTCAAATGTCCATACAAATCATAAATGCCTTGAGGGGTGTAGTTTCCAAAATGGGCTCACTTCTCAGGGGTTTCTACTGTACTCTGGTACCTCAGGGGCTCTGCAAACGCGACATGGCGCCCATACACCAATCCATCAAAATCTGCGCACTAAAAGCCAAATGGCGCTCCTTCTATTTTCAGCTCTGCCATGTGGCCAAACAGCAGTTTAGGGCCACACATGTGGTATTGCCAAACTCAAGAGAAATTGAGTAACAAATTGCGTTGTGTTTTTTTCTCTTATTATCCTTCGTGAAAATAAAAACTTGAGAGCTAAATCTACATGTTTTTGGGAAAAATTTAATTTTTTATTTTCACTGCCTAATTCTAATATGAATCTATGAAAACCTGTGCGGTCAAAATGCTCACTACACCCCTAGATGAATGCCCTGAGAGGTTTAATTTCCAAAATGGAGTCTCTTCCCAGGGGTTTCTACTGGTACCTCAGGGGCTCTGCAAATGCGACATGGCCCCTAAAAACCAATTAAGCAAAGTCTGCATGCCAAATAGCGCTCCTGCCCTTCTAAGCCCTGCTGTGTGTCCAAACAGAAGTTTATGAACACATATGAGGTATTGCCATACTCGAGAGAAATAGCTTTACAAATGTTGGTGTGCTTTTTCTCCTTTATTCCTTGTAAAAATTAGAAAATTCTATGTTTTTTCGGAAAAAAAGGAGATTTTCATCTTCACAAACTAATTCCAATAAATTCAGAAAAAGAACAGTAAGGTCAAAATGCTAATTATACCCCTAGAAATATTCCTTGGGGGGTGTACTTTCCAAAATGGGGTAACATTTAGCGGGTTTCCACTGTTTGGGTCCCTCCAGTGCGTTGCAAACGCGACATGGCGCCGAAAACCATTCTATGTTTTTTCAAAAAAGAAATACAGTTTCATTTTTACAGACAAATTCAAATAAATTTAGCAAAAAAACTGTGCGGTCAAAATGCTAACTATAGCCCTATATACATTCCTTAAGGGGTATTGTTTCCAAAATGGGGTTATTTTTGGGGGTTTTCACTGTTTTGGCACCACAAGACCTCTTCAAACCTGACATGGTGCCTAAAATATATTCTAATAAAAAAAAGGAGTCCCTAAAATCCACGAGGTGCTCCTTTGCTTCTGAGGCCTGTGTTTCTGTCCATTACCACACTAGGGCCACATGTGGGATATTTATAAAAGCTGCAGAATCTGGGCAATAAATATTGAGTTGCATTTCTCTGGTAAAACTTTCTGTGTTACAGAAAAAAATGTATTACAAATGAAAAAAAAAATGAAACGTAAATTTCACCTCTACTTTGCTTTAATTCTTGTGAAAGGCTTGAAGGGTTAAAACACTTTCGGAATGCTGTTTTCAATACTTTGAGGGGTGCAGTTTTTAAAATTGGGTGTTTTATAAGGGTTTCAAATATATGGGCCCCTCAAAGCCTCTTCAGAACTGAACTGGTCCCTGAAAAAATAATCTTTTGACATTTTATTGAAAATGTAAGAAATTGCTGCTAAAGTTCAAAGCCTTGTAACGTCCTAGAAAAAGAAAAGGACGTTCAAAAAACGATGCAAACATAAAGTAGACATATGGGAAATGTTAATTAGTAACTATTTTGGGTGACATTATTACCTGATTTACAAGCAGATACATTTTAATTTAGAAAAATCATAATTTTTGCACATTTTCTCTAAATTTTGTTTTTTCCACAAATAAGCAATGAATTTATTGACCACATTTCTCGACTAACATAAAGTCCAATATGTCACAAAAAAACCAGTCTCAGAATCGTTTGGATAGGTAAAAGCATTCCAAAGTTATTACCACATAAAGTGACACGTCAGATTTGAAAAAATGGGTCTGGTCCTGAAGGCCAAAATGAGCTTGGTCCTGAAGGGGTTAATGACCCCAAGCTGTGAAGATCAATATACATCAATATACATTTTTCAAAAGTGACACTGCCGTTCTCAGAAGAATGTATTAGCAACCCTAGATCTCAACATTATTAAATGTGCATGTGATTAATTGTGAGAAATAGAAAATTTACCGAACAGACTGAAGTTTGGGGGTATTTGCAAGGAACATAGAAAAACCACATAGTCATCTCACTATCATTATCAGGTGGGCGAGTTCATGGCAGTTCTATCGTACTATTGGAAATAGTAACACTATATATATATATACACACACACACACACACACACACACACACACACACACAAGAATGGTATAAAGTAGGGATGCACGATGCATCGAAAGTTCGATACTGTTTCGATACTTTGCATCCCCAAACGATTCGATATTGTTATTTCATGTACTAAGCTATGACAATGCACTATCTCATGCTGTAAAGAATACCTCTGTGTCATTGGCTGCTATGGGCATAAAAGGAGAGAAACTCATGGTGTGGCCCCCATGTTCCCCTGACCTCAACCCTATTGAGAACCTTTGGAGCATCCTCAAGCAAAATATCTATGAGGGTGGGAGGCAGTTCACATCAAAACAGAAGCTCTGGGAGGCTATTCTGACATCCTGCAAAGATATTCAAGCAGAAACTGTCCAAATACTCACAAATTCAATGGATGCAAGAATTGTGAAGGTGATATCAAAGAAGGGGTCCTATCTTAACATGTAACTTGGCCTGCTAAGTTTTTTTTATTGAAAGAGCTTTTGATTTCTGTAAATATGACCTCCTGATGCTGCAAATTCAACAAATTACCATTTTAGGCTATGTTCACATGGAGTATTTTGCCGAGTTTTTTGACGCGGAAACCGCGTCGCAAAACTCGGCAAAAACGGCCCAAAAACGCCTCCCATTGATTTCAATGGGAGGCGTCGGCGTCTTTTTCCCGCGAGCAGTAAAACTGCCTCGCGGGAAAAAGAAGCGACATGCCCTATCTTCGGGCGCTTCCGCCTCTGACCTCCCATTGACTTCAATGGGAGGCAGAGAAAGCGTATTTCGCGCTGTTTTATGCCCGCGGCGCTCAATGGCCGCGGGCGAAAAACGGCGCGAAAATCGCCGCGAAAATCGGCGTGCAGGGAGAGGAATATCTGCCTCAAACTTCCAAACGGAATTTTGAGGCAGATATTCCTCCTGCAAAATACCCCGTGTGAACATAGCCTTAAAATGTTTTGATCTCTGTTGTGCATAATAATGTGAAACAGTGCATTTTGAGTTTTTTACTTCTAAAAAAAAATCTGTTATTATTAGGAGATTTGTTCAATAAAATTCGCATTATACTCCAACGGCTGATGGCTTGAATTATACTGACTGTCATTTGCATCGACTATTTAGGAAAATCAGCGAAAAATAAAATTTGCATAATAATTTGCAATGCGGTGTAATGTGAGGCACAATTCATCATCACACCTCGTGCCTCACATCACAAAATGGAAGACTTTTTTATTACTGTTGGCAAAGTATCGTTTTAGTATTGAAATCGAAGTCCAAATTCTGGTATCGTGACATCCCTAGTATAATGAATAATATTTCTCTGTCAATTGAAACCTACTGTATTAATTTCAGCTGCCACACAAACTGCTGTACTGTCTGTACATACAATACAGGAAGGAAGCATATGTCTCCAATATGGCCGCCCCAAGGGAAGTTTTTAAAAATTTTAACTAAATAGCTACAACATTTAAAAAAGAACAAGCAATTATTTCTCCAATTAAACTTAAATTAAATACATGAAGCATTCCCGTTAATTACTTACAGCAGTCTAATATTAATTAGCATCATTTTCTGTGTCTTTAATAAACATCCAATGGGTGCTGCCATCTGGAATACATAAAGACTGTTCGGGCTATTTAGCAGCAGCACATGGCCTGCCCAGCAGCTTCACTAGTGTACTCTCAGTCACTACAGACAGCTAAATAATGCAAGATAGACAAAACCATTGTGGGATTGTATAGGGAAAGGAAGGGACTGATGGTGAGGTGTCTTGAGTCTCAGAGAAATAGTGTTAAAAACAAAAACTTATCCTTGTCATTTTTTTATTTTTATATAATCTATTTGTTTACATTTTCAAAAGAAAATATCACAACAAGTCATAGCAGCATTTCAGTAAGGCTATATTCACACAACAGTGAAAAAGAGCCGTGTGACGGACGTTTTTTAAACGGCTGTCATACGGTCTGTATCAGAACAATGAAGTTCTATGGGTGTATTCACACGGCCGAATACTGGCCGTCAAAAAAACAACATTTTCACGGCCCAACGGCCCACATACAACTCAATGGATCAGTTTAATTGGCCGTTTTTGAGAAAGCAATCCGTGTGCTGTCCGTTAATAACTGATCGGTTGTTAGCATTGTGCCTGCCGGGGGGTTTCCAGTTGCTCGGAAACTCCTCTGTGACCAGGGCTCCGCTATTCCTCTTTCCCATTGAGGCCCTCACATGTGGACTCAATTCTATTTACGTCCTTAGGATGCTGATAAAATTGACAGTGCTTTCGAGGCAAGGGAACCATATGTTCGCTTCCCCACCATTCGCCAGTTTTTTGGTAATGCAGTCCGCGCAATGATGTAATCGCACTGCATGTGTCGTTCTGCTAGAGCAGGCCTGGTCAGAAGAGACTAGTCTGTATTGCTGGAGGAGAGAACAGTGTGGAAACAGGGACATGTGAGTGTAACACTATCTACAGGAGGCAGTGTGGCACTATCTACAGGGGACACTGTGGCGGTATCTACATGGGCACTGTGTGTGGCACTATCTTTATTAGCATTGTGGCACTATCTGCGGGTGGCACTGTTGCCCTTTCTATGAGGGCATTATCTACAGTGGGCACTGTGGCGCAATCTACAAAGGCACTGTGGTGTCTCAGGGGATTGGGACAAAAAAATGTTACAAATGAAAATCATCAGGTTTTTTAATGGATTGTATAGGGAAAGTGAAAAACGGATGGCAAACGGATGAAAAATTGACGTTAAAAAACGATCAGGCAGCCGGGAAATTAAAGAACATTTGGAGATATGCGCATGCAAAATGTCTGTGAAAAAACTGACAGTTTGATCCATTTTTAACGGCTGTTTTTTTCACTGTTGTATAAATATACCATAATAACAGAGATGCTGTAATGACAAAAGTGCAGATCATTTACATATCTATATATAGTACGTTATATACCGTATTTTTCGGACTATAAGGACGCAGTTTTAAGCAAGAATAAATCTTGCTAAAAAGTCCCTGCATCTTATACACCGCATTCCAAATTATAATCAAATGTTATTTTTTCGCTGATTTTCCTAAATAGTCGATGCAAATGACAGTCAGTATAATCTTCAAGCCATCAACCGCTGGAGTATAATGCAAATTTTATTGAACAAATCTCCTAATGATAACAGATTTTTTTTTAGAAGTAAAAAACTCAAAATGCACTGTTTCAAATTATTATGCACAACAGAGATCAAAACATTTTAAAGGTTGTAAAGAGAACTAAAATGGTAATTTGTTGAATTTGCCGCATCAGGAGGTCATAATTACAGAAATCAAAAGCTTTTTCAATCAAAAAAAACTTAGCAGGCCAAGTTACATGTTAACATAGGACCCCTTCTTTGATATCACCTTCACAATTCTTGCATCCATTGAATTTGTGAGTATTTGGACAGTTTCTGCTTGAATATCTTTGCAGGATGTCAGAATAGCCTCCCAGAGCTTCTGTTTTGATGTGAACTGCCTCCCACCCTCATAGATATTTTGCTTGAGGATGCTCCAAAGGTTCTCAATAGGGTTGAGGTCAGGGGAACATGGGGGCCACACCATGAGTTTCTCTCCTTTTATGCCCATAGCAGCCAATGACACAGAGGTATTCTTTGCAGAATGAGATGGTGCATTGTCATGCATGAAGATACATTTGCTACAGAAGGCACGGTTCTTCCTTTTGTACCACGGAAGAAAGTGGTGAGTCATAAACTCTACGTACTTTGCAGAGGTCATTTTCACACCGTCAGGGACCCTAAAGGGGCCTACCAGCTCTCTCCCCATGATTCCAGCCCAAAACAGGACTCAGCCACCTCCTTGCTGACGTCGCAGCCTTGTTGGGACATGGTGGCCATTCACCAACCTTCCACTACTCCATCCATCTGGACCATCCAGGGTTGCACGGCCCTCATCAGTAAACAACACAGTTTGAAAATTAGTCTTCTGTATTTCTGAGCCCATTGCAACCGTTTCTGCTTGTGAGCATTGTTTAGGGGTGGCCGAATAATAGCTTTATGCACACTTGCAAACCTCTGGAAGATCCTACCCCTTGAGGTTCGCGGGACTCCAGAGGCACCAGCGGCTTCAAATACCTGTTTGCTGCTTTGCAATGGCACTTTAGCAGCTGCTCTCCTAATCCTATTAATTTGTCTGGCAGAAACCTTCCTCATTATGCCTTTATCTGAACGAACCCGTCTGTGCTCTGAATCAGCCACAAATCTTTTCAAAGTACGATGATCACGCTGAAGTTTTCTTGAAATATCCAATGTTTTCATACCTTGTCCAAGGTATTGCACTATTTCACGCTTTTTGGCAGCAGAGAGATCCTTTTTCTTTCCCATATTGCTTGAAACCTGTGGCCTGCTTAATAATGTGGAACGTCCTTCTTAAGTAGTTTTCCTTTGATTGGGCACACTTGGCAAACTAATTATCACAGGTGTCTGAGATTGATTACAATGATCCAAAGAGCCCTAAGGCTGGGTTCACACGACCATGTTACGTCCGTAAAGTACGGAAGACCCGGACCGAACACACTGCAGGGAGCCGGGCTCCTAGCATCATAGTGATGTACGATGCTAGGAGTCCCTGCCTCGCTACAGGACAGCTGTCCCGTACTGTAATCATGATTACAGTACAGGACAGTAGTTCCACGCAGAGGCAGGGACTCCTAGCGTCGTACATCACTATGATGCTAGGAGCCCGGCTCCCTGCAGTGTGTTCGGTCCGGGTCTTCCGGCCGAAATACGTTCCGTACATTACGGACGTAACATGGTCGTGTGAACCCAGCCTAAGACACAATACCATCCATGAGTTTAATTGAAAAACTAATAATTAAATGTTTATGACACTTAAATCCAATTTGCATAATAATTTGGAACACAGTGTAGTCGGCAGTCAATGGACCCGGCAGCGCCGGGCCCCCTGACCGCTCCTTACTTAACCCCTTCATGACCCGGGATGTGCCGTCACATCATGGAGCGGGGAGGGGATGATGTATGGAGCGGGCTCACGCGCTGATCCCGCTCCATACACTGCAGATGTCAGCTTCTGACACGCTGCTGTAACGGCCACGAACAGCAATGGCGCTGTTCCTGACCATTTAACTAGTTAAATGCCGCGGTCAATAGTGACCACGGCATTTATAGTGGTTTTCCCATGAAGGACATTTATGACATATCCACAGGATATGTCATAAATGTCAAATAGATGCGAGTTACGGAAATAGCATGCTACACTGCTTTTGTAACTGCCATTCACTGCTATGGGAGTTACGGAAACAGCGTAGCTCAGTGAGTTACGCTGTTTCCGTAACTCATCCATGTATTGCAGTGTATTGTACCAGCGATCTAATGATCACTGTTTCAAGTCCCCTAGGGGAACTAATAAAATGTGTAAAAAAAAACAAAGTTAGATACATTTTCAGGAGTGTAAAAAAAAAAAAAAGTTCAAAATAAAACCTTTTCCCATTATTTCCAAGCACAATGTAAAAATAAAAAAATTGGTATCACTGCGTCCATAAAAGTCTGAAACGATTACAATATAGCATTATTTGACTTACACAGTGAACAGCGTAAATTTTTTTATTTTAAACCCCAGAATCGTTGTCTTTTAGTCACCATAACGCTAAAAGGAATTAAATAAAAAGTGATAAAAAAATCGTGTGTCAAAAAAAAAGTGCTAATAAAAACTACAGCTCGTCCTGCAAAAAATAAGCCCTCACACCGCTCAAACGATGGAAAAATATAAAAGTTATGGTGCTCTGAATGTGCTGAAACTGAACACATTTTTTTTTTTAACCAATAGTTTTTTCTTTGTAAGGCCTCATTTACACGAGCGTGTGCGTTTTGCGCGCGCAAAAAACGCTGCGTTTTGCGCGCGCAAAAGGCACTTGGCAGCTCCGTGTGTCATCCGTGTATGATGCGCGGCTGCGTGATTTTCACGCAGCCGCCATCATAGAGATGAGGCTAGTCGACGCCCGTCACTGTCCAAGGTGCTGAAAGAGCTAACTGATCGGCAGTAACTCTTTCAGCACCCTCGACAGTGAATGCCGAACACAATATACACCAACCTGTGAATAAAAAAAAAAATTCATACTTACCAAGAACTTCCTGCTTCCCCCAGTCCGGGCTCCCGGCCGTTGCCTTGGTGACGCGTCCCTCTCTTGTCATCCGGCCCCACCTCCCAGGATGACGCCGCAGTCCATGAGACCGCTGCAGCCTGTGATTGGCTGCAGCCTGTGCTTGGCCTGTGATTGGCTGCAGCTGTCACTTGGACTAAACTGTCATCCCGGGAGGTCGGACCGGAGTTATCGGTAAGTCAGAACGTCTTTTTTTTTTTTACAGGTTCATGGATTTTCGGAGCGGAAGTCACTGTCCATGGTGCTGAACCAGTTTAACGCTTTCAGCACCGTGGACAGTGACTGTCTCCTGACGTCGCGTACCCGAACATTTTTTACCGGTTTCGGTCAAAACGAGTTTGGCCGAACCCGGTGAAGTTCGGTGCGCTCATCTCGAATTTGACACTCCGTTTGGATGTTTGTAAACAGAAAAGCACGTGGTGCTTTTCTGTTTACATTCAGGAGTTTGACAGCTCTTGCGTGATTTTCGCACATGCAACGCAGGACCGTCCGTGTGGCATGCGTTGTTTTCACGCACCCATTGAAGTCAATGGGTGCGTGTTGCGTGAAAAACGCAAGAATATAGAACATGTCGTGAGTTTTACGCAACGCACTCACGCAGCGCAAAATTCACGCATCGTCTAAACAGCCCCATAGACTATTATAGGTGCGTACGACACGCGTGAAAAGCACGCGCGTCGCACGCGCGTATAATACGCTCGTGTAAATGAGGCCTAAAAGAAATTGTAATTTGTGAAATTTTTTACTATTTTCTGTTGTCTAAAACCTGGGTGCGTCTTATAGTCAGGTGCGTCTTATAGTCCGAAAAATACGGTAAGTAGCCATATTTATTTTTAAGATTATGCCAATGTTATATACCGACAGTAATGCGTTTGATACTCCTGTGTATTAATCAAAGTGTAGGAACATACATTAGTATACACAGAGACAAGGCCTATAAAAATGGCCCAAGAAATACAACGTCAAGGAAAAAATATCAGAACCATAAACAGAATGTGAACATTTTCACAGAAATCTGTCAATCCACTCACATACCTGATACATTAAAAAGGCAGCATTTATTGTGAGCTATGTCCAATAATATCTTGGTTAAACAGGTGATATAATCTTTGTTATTTTTCAATACCTTAAACGACAACGTTTTTCCTAAAAATTTGTGCAAAAAACTGAAAGGTAACAGGTTCTCTTCAATGGCCATTTTAATTGCTTTAGTGGTTGCTTTTAAGTAAATAAGCAAAAGGTGATCCGAGGCTTCAGACATAGTTTGGGGCCATACTATTGCTGCTGTACTCCTCTATATATAGCTCCTAAATACCCTAAAACAACGATAATATACAATAATTAGAGGAACTATATATCCATTTTCATAAGTATAAGGCCGGGTTTACACGAGCATGTGCATTTTGCGCACGCAAAAAACGCGGCGTTTTGCGTGCGCAAAAGGTACTTAACAGCTCTGTGTGTAATCGGTGTATGATGCGTGGCTGCGGGATTTTCGCGCAGCCGCCATCATTATGACACTCCGTTTGGATGTTTGTAAACAGAAAAGCACGTGGTGCTTTTATGTTTTCATTCATCCTTTTCAGTGTTGTTGCGTGAATCACACTTGTCCCACGGAAGTGCTTCCGTGTGAAATGCGTGGTTTTCACGCACCCATTGACTTCAATGGGTGCGTGATGCGTGAACAGCGCACAAATATAGGACATGTCGTGAGTTTTTCGCAGTGGACTCGCGCTGCGTAAAAATCACGCACCTGTCTGCACGGCCCCGTAGACTAATATAGGTCTGTAAGACGCACGTGAAAATCACGCTCGTTGCACGGTCGTATAACACGCTCGTGTAAATGAGCCCTAACTTTTAGCCGACATCTTGTCCTAGGTTAATCTTTATGTTACTAGTAAATATTTAAATATGTAAACCTTTGCATACTTTTTTTTTTTATAAGACAACATATTATGGGATTTTAAGCAAATTTTTAATTGTTTTTTTTATTAAGCAAAAATTTTTACTTTTTGAGATACAGCTTCTATGTATCCTGGATACATAGAAGTTGTATATTGCGCTCAAAGGCAAATTTTTCAGGGCAGCGGGACTAACGGCTTCGGTGACAGCGGGTCCAGCTGTTATCGATAACATCTAAGTTCTTGATCCACCTGTTATCATGAACTTAGATGTGATCGATAGCAGGTGGATCCTGCGTGTCAGAGACCCACTGTCACTGTACACGTCAGTAACACTGACCTGAAGGATTTGGCTTTGAGCGCAAGATACAGCTTCTTTGTATCTAGGATACATACTGTAGAAGCTGTATGTCAAAAAAGTTACGTTTTTAATAATAAAAAACAATAAAAAATTTGTTTAAAATCCTATAATACGTTGTTTTGTTTTGTTTTTTAAAAATGTGTGTAAAGATTTACATAGTCTTTCATTTATATACTTATTAGAGGTAATTCATAATTAATTCCAGTATTAGATGCCAGTCTTCACTCACATAAAAAAATTTAGCAATGTTTGTGAAGAAGGGAAAAAAAAATATTGGTACAAAGCTAGCCTTTTATATATGTTTTTAGAAAAGCAATACAGTAGATCAGCAATTTTGACATACAGTAGCACATTGCAGTATCTGTATCACACATTGTTGGACTGGGGTTCCTTAGGCTAACCACCTATACAGAACATGCACTTAATTGCATCATGAACTTTCTTGTTATTGCACATTCAGAACATATTATCAATAAGGTCAAATAGGTAATTAGGGAAACCAGGGCCGGTCTTAGGATAGATGGCAACCCGTGCGAAATTATCTTTCGGCGCCCCACCCCATCATAAAAAAAAGTATAATGCCCCCCCACAGTATAATGCCCAATATAGTGCCCCATACAGTATAATGCCCCTTTGGAGTCCCCCTTACAGTATAATAATAATATTTAATAATATATTATAACCCCTTCAAGGACACAGTATTTTGTCCACTGATTTTGCCCACACAGTATTATGCCCCCTAAGTGCCACACACGGTACTATGGGGGGGCAATATACTCCTACACAGTTTAATGTCCGCTTAGTGGCCCCCACACAGTATAATGGCCGCCTCCCCTGGCTGCCACACCCCCCGCTTGTAGATAGTGCCCCCCTGTAGATTGTGCCATACAGCCTCCCTGTAGACAGTGCCATCATACCCCACCTCCCCTTGTAGACAGTGCTCCCAAAAAAAAAAAAAAATTGTACTCACCTAGGCCCCGTTCCCATGACGAACTGAGCTGCTCCACAACGGGATCCTTGCGTAGGCCGGTGTGATCCTGTAGCCTAGTACAGAGTTTCCCAACCTTTTTGGACTCAAGTCACCAATGAAAAAATAAAATTTCCTCAGGGCACCACTACCAAAAATTGGTTCGAGAAAGACAGAAAACGGCTAAAAACAAGCACAACATTCGTAGGGTACGTTCACACAGCGTTTTTTGTAAGGCAAAAAAAATCTGCTTCAAAATTCCTTCAGGAATTTTGAAGCAGATATTGTATTGACAGCGTTATTTGACCTTTGTTTTGTGTTTTTTTTTTTTAAGCCACATGGACCCGTTGTAGGTAGTGCCCCACAGCCTCCTTGTAGGTAGAGCCAGACAGCCCCCTTGTAGATAGCACCCACCCCTACCCTTCCTGTAGATAGCGCCACTGCAGCTGCCTAAGGCCTCATTCACTCAAGCGTATAAGATTGAAAAACGCGTGAGTGACATGCATTATTCACTCACTCGCAAAGCACATCTTTTTTTTTTTTTTAGTTTTAATCGAATTGATGTGCATCCGTATGCAGTGCGTGGTTTTCACACACACCCATAGACTTTAATGCGTGCTTAGGTGTGTGAAAACGCACCAATATAGGACATGCAGTGAGTTTCACGCAGCGGACTCTCGCTACGTGAAAACTCACGCATGTGTGAACGGCCCCATTAAAATCAATGGGTCCATGTGCTGTGCGTGATTTCCATGCGCAGTACACAGACGTTCTTCACATTCGTGTGAATGGGGCCTTAAGGAGCGGAATCCCCCTGTGGCCGGGGATTCCGCTCCTGGAGCGCTCAGCTTGATGTCTCTGTCCATATATGGACAGTGACAGCAGGGGCAACTCCTGAAGCGGAATCCCCATCCACAGCGTTGCCAACGCTGTGGCCGGGGATTCCACTCCAGCAGAAGCCCCTGTCGCCTATGTCTCTACAGGGAGCTACAGTGACGCTAGTAGATAGCAGAGCAGGGAGATACATCCATGCTTTTCTATAGTGGCGTTGCTAGTGGCACTGCTAGCGGCGGCTCAACTCATGGGGAGGGGTGGGGGGGTGCCCTCATGCCCGGTGTCGCTGCTATCAGCTGCTATGGCTGCTACAGCGGTAGCGGTACCACTGAGTGAAAAGGCGACTGCTGAGCCCGGCCGCTACTTAAACAAACAGGGGAAGGGAGCCAGCGCAGCGCCCCCTTCCACCTGCTGGAGTTATGTGCCCTGTGCCGGCCCTGAGGGAATCAACCTCAAAGAAAAAGAACTAAGGAGCAAGTGATTAGCTCCAAAGTCAACTCCGAATGGGGTTGTCATCTGCTGGACATTTTAAGCCTATTTGTGTCTGGGGAATCTGGAACTTTGCTGGGCAACTCCAACCCTGGAGTCAGATGATGTTCATTTTGAAGACTTCTATAACTTTATTTGTTGAGAATTGTTCTCACTGTTTCGACTTAGGCATGAGGAAGGATGGTCATGAGTAGAAATGACTAACATTCATCTAGTATAAAGCTCATTCTCAAAGCCCTGGGATCTGAGTAATATTCTGTCAAATGTTAGGATATTTTACAGACTGTGCAGGTGCAGACATTGTACTCCATGCTACTACTATGTTCTGCATGTGGACATTCCATCTCAATGGTTCCTTTTAATAACAAAGCGTAATATGAATTATGTTAGATTACTTCCCAGTCTATTCATATGAGACCAATGTCTGTTTTTTTTACTTAGTGGAGTAGAAGAATGGGGGGTCAGTGATGGGGGCTATACATTCCTTAATTTACACAAGACAACTGTGGAGATGCATTGTGTGCTGCTGTTGGGAACATACCATGATGGTTATTTTCTCACATTAGTCAAGGATTTCATGGGGCTTGATGAAGTTTCTTAAAGAATGCAAACAATTTGTCTATGAAATTTCAACTCTGTTGTGAAGGCCCACCTGTTTTGGCTTTGGAAAAGTTACAAAAACTCAAAGGTTATGCTACGCTGTCTGCCACACAATATTAAGGTTTTCTGGCCTAAATCCAAGGGGATAGTTAGCAGTGAAAAACAGGATTGTTGACAGTCTGAGACTTTATAACATATATGTATAGGCCACTTCTAGGGTTACTTACACAGTGTAACGCTCACCTGAGTACTGTCAATGTTAATGCAGTGCATGAGTTTATAAGTACATAATATTGCATATGTTAGCAACCTTTTGAAATACAGGTAAATAAGCAAATTACAGTACAGCTGTGATGAATCGGGGTAGGGAGATGGACAGGTGAGCCCTAATCTACCCGCAACTCAGTCTCTGCCTACTTGCACGGCCCATCATAAGTGACGGCGTACAACTGGGCGACGGTCCCTACGCTCAGTAAGTCCAAGACAGACAACACAAGACAAGGGCACACAGAAGCAAAGGGGGAAGTAGGGGCAATTGCCAACGGAAACACCATAAGCAACAGGCAGTGGTGAACGAGCCGAATCAAACCAGGAGAGTACGTAGTAGCAAAATCAGAGCAGAAGAATAGTCAGGCAAGCCAGGGTCAATAAGTAACAGCGGTCAATGAGGTAAATAGCAGGAATCGCAGAGCCAGGAAACCAGACAATCACAGGCAAGGAACATGCTGCAAGTGATGGTATAAATAGACCAAGGGCGGGAGCTAGAACCGTCAGGCCAGGCTGTGATAGGTTCTCCCTCTCCTCAGCCTGCAGGCCTGAGTGGTAACAGATCGCGTCACTCTAGCAGACCTTGGAGCTGATGAAGGCTGATTAACCCCGAGCGTCGACACAGAACCTGTGTCTGGCAAACCCTTTACAACAGCTTTAGCCAACATAAATAAAATTATGAGTTGATGTGAATAGGCATGTCCCTGGACTTTTCAAAAATTCCCTCAAAAACGTACCTTTCTCATATGTTCGTAAATACAGTGTGTCTACACAGTCGAGTCACATTATTATGACCACCAGCTAATATCCAGAGTAACCGCCATGTGCAGCACGGACAGCAGCTAGACGGGCTGGGAGTGACTCAATAAGCTGGTAGGTTGTCTCAGGTATCTGGAGCCATGCTGACTGGTGTGCATCCCACATTTGCTGGAGCGTACGTGGGGGAGGATCCATAGAGCGAACAAGACGATCAAGGTGGCCCCACAGATGCTCAATTGAGTTCAAGTCCGGCGAATTAGGGGACCAGGGAAGTACTTGGAAATCTTGATCGTGCTCTTCCAACCACTGTCAGACATTTTTGGCTTTAGAGATTCTGGGTGGGATGGCCATTCCCATACCTCCACTCCAGGTTTTGATTTCTAGAGGTTCTGAGTCTCAGCTGGCCCTGATTAAAAGGGAAGCTGACAGTGTGAAGAGAGAGAGAGAGTGAGGAGGAAGTAAGTTGTTAGTCCTCCAGGGAGACTGCTATGACTGAAGCACCTAACAAAGGGGATTTGCACAATCAGGTGGTGGCTGCTACAGGGTGAGAACTTTAAAGATTGTTTTTCAACAAAGTTATATTGTTATGTTGGTTGCTTTACCCAGTGGACGCAAACTCTGTACAAAAAGGATCTGTTTGTTTGGTGCAAATAAAAAGTACCCGTTGTATCTGTTTTACCCTGTTTCCGTGTGCGTGACTGCCCAATACAGCAACCCAAGGGGGACGCCAGCTCACATATATATATATATATATATATATATATATATATATATATAAAATGATTTATTAAGTTATTTTTTTTTTCTTAAAAAATTATTACATTTTTTTATTAATGTGTATTCAGAATCCAAAGCGGAGATATCTGTTTGCGTCCATGCTACTTCGATGCTACTTTTCTATGGTTCTCTATGCTAACACATGCTAAATAATTATCGTGGTCAGTTCACCTCAAACCTGTTACCGCTTTGACGGAAGCAATACTGTAGTCTACTAAAACCTACAAATAAGAATGAGGGACCACGAAAGATGTCCACATCAGTTTTCCCACTTGGATTAATCCTTTATTTCCACTCACTGGCTGACGACACCTTGCAGGGATGGACATCATATTCTAAAATGTAAGAACATAAACCACATCCTGCATGCAGCCATCCACCTCTAAAATGAATGCCCAAAATATGTAAAGAAAAACTATTCTGATCAATTTCATAATAAATTAGTCAACTACGATATTGCTTCCGACAAAACAACGGATCCGGTGCACAAAAGACACAAACGGAAACCACGGGCATCGGCTCCGTCACCATTGAAACCAATGGTGATGGAAACGGAAACCTCTGCTTTCCGTCGGTGTCAGTTTTTGTGCCTGCTCACGGTCTTGTTCTGACGGAAACCTCTGATGGAACGTCCGAACGGGACCCCAACGCAGATGTGAACAGAGCCTTAGTTAGGAACTTAGGCCTCATGCACACGACCATAATTTTTATCCACAAATACTGATTCATTCATTTCTATGGGCCACGGGTGGGTGTCCAGGCCATATTTACTGGTGGGTGTCCGAAATGACATGCAAAAAATAAGACCTGTCTTTTTTTTTTTTTTTTTTCATTTATGGACCATGCTCCTATACTTAATAATGTGAGAACGGTCCGCAAATGCGGGTGACAGTCCGTGGCCTGTCTGTGGAGTATTTACTGACTGCTTTTCTTCATACACATAGAATAAAATACATAAGCCTGGAGCTAACACAGGGGGGAACTTACCACATTCAGATGTATACAGCTCAATTTAAGTAATCGGAAACAATATAAATATATTCATAGCAAACTTTGACTAGAGGCAGCAGCAAATAACCTTTGTGGGAGACTTTTTTTGCGCTGCAGGGAGTACAGCAGATTTTCGTAGTCCCACTAGGGGACTTAACCATGCAAATGTTTGATCTCTGATATAACACACTGCAAAACTTTTTTGTATTTTCAGCCTTTTAGAAGTACGATGGTAGCAGAGCTTAATTAGGTCCATGGTTGCCAGGGAATCCCAACCACACCCTAGGATTGATTCAGCCAATGGGATGACAGCGAGCCCTCCGCCTCTGTCTAACCACTTAAATACCACGGTCACTTATGTTACAGCTGACACCCGCTGTAGATGGTGTGAGCTCAGCTCCTGAGCCTGCACCATCCATGCACCACACATTTAGGGCGCTTGCAGCTAATTATATAGCTCCATCACCGTATATGTATGGTGTGTGACGCCAAGAGGTTAAAGTGCATCTGTCACCAAGATTTTGTTCTTCTATGTATTTTTGACAAATCATTTTAGAATGATATAATAAATATATCGTGCACTATGTTAGTTATTTTGTTAAATTGAAAGAGCATGTGTATGTGCAGCTTAATCAATATGGCTGCTCATGAATATTAACCCTTTTATGACCAAGGGTCATTGATGCCCCTGTGTCCAGGTCAAATTTTCCATTTTTGATCTGCACTTCTTTAAACGATAATGTTTCGAACCGCTTTGAATATCACAACTAGTATTAGGCCTCATTTACACGAGCGTGTGCGTTTTGCGCACGCAAAAAAACGCAGCGTTTTGCTGAGCAAAAGGCACTTGACAGCTCTGTGTGTCATCAGTGTATGATGCGCGGCTGCGTGATTTTTGCGCAGCCGCCATCATAGAGATGAGGCTAGTCGACGTCAGTCACTGTCCAGGGTGCGGAAAGAGTTAACTTATCGGCAGTAACTCTTTTAGCACCCTCGACAGTGAATTCCAATCACCATATCGAGTAACCTGTTAAAAAAAAAAAAAGAGGTTCGTACTTACCGAGAACTTCCCGGCCGTTGGCTTGGTGACGCGCCTCTCTTGACATCTGGCCCCACCTCCCTGGATGACGCGGAAGTCCATGTGACAGCTGCAGCCTGTGCTTGGCTTGTGATTGGCTGCAGCTGTCACTTGGACTGAATTGTCATCCCGGGAGGTCAGACTGGAGGAAGAAGCCGGGAGTTATCGGTAAGTCAGAACTTTTTTTTTTTTTTTTACACGTTCACGTATATTGGGATCGGAAGTTACTGTCCAGGGTGCTGAACCAGTTTAACTCTTTCAGCACCCTGGACAGTGACTGTCTCCTGACGTCACGTACCGGAACATTTTTTGCCGGGTTCGGTCAAAACGAGTTCGGCCGAACCCGGTGAAGTTCGGTTCGGACGGTTCGCTCATCTCTAAGAAACTCTGTTTGGATGTTAGTAAACAGAAAAGCACGTGGTGCTTTTCTGTTTACATTCAGAGTTTGACAGCTCTTGCGCGAATCACGCAGTTCGCACGGAAGTGCTTCCGTGCGACCTGCGTGGTTTTCACGCACCCATTGACTTCAATGGGTGCGTGATGCGCGAAAAACGCAGAATTTTAGAACATGACGTGAGTTTTTTTCAGCGCACTCCCGCTGAGCAAAACTCACGGACTGTCTGCATGCCCCCCATAGACTTGTATAGGTCCGTGCGACCCGCGTGAAAAGCACGCGAGTCGCACGGACGTATATCACGTTCGTGTAAATGAGGCCTTACTCTGTTTTTTTTTACAAGACTTATGAGGCTTTCATTTTCTAGATTAGTTTAATTAATTCAGTGTTTTTAATTTTTATGAGAAAACAATTCACTAAAAATTAAAGTAAAACCTTTTTTTTTTTTTGTTTTGTTTCGTTCACTGAACTCTCGTGTGCCGGGGCTTTGAGAGCCCCGGAATACACCCCAACTGTAGATAGTGCCACCCATAACTCCAGCAAAACCTTCTGTAAATGGCGCCACCTAAGCTCCCTCCAGCATTGGAAACCCCAGCCAGCGCTCTGGCCAAGCATTCCCCTCCTAGAGGGAGCCCCCGTCGTCATTCAATCCACGCTGTAGAAGGTGCCACCCCCTGTAGCTAGCAAACCTCCACCAGCCCCGCTGTAGATAGTATCGCACCCCCCACTGTAAATAGCGCCACCTGAACTGAGTCTAGGAATGTAATTCCTGGTGTCAGACCGCACTGGCCGTGGATTCAGCTCCTAGACAGAGCCACTAACGTCACTGTCCAAATGGCCGGGATTCCGCTCCTAGAGTCAGTTCAGGTGGCGCTTTTTACAGTGGGGGGGGGGGGGTGCGATGCTAGATAGCAACCCTCTGCTGTAGATAGTGCCACCCACAACCCCCGGGGGTGAGATGCTATCTACAGTGGGGGGTGTATTCCGGGGCTCTCAAAGCCCTGGCACACATGAGAGTGCAGTGCTTCTCACACTGATGCAGCACTGCACTCATTAAACCCCTTCCAGGCTGCCGACCTCTATACACGTGCTAACTGCACTGGGCATCGGCAGTTAGAACATATGACAGTCGTGAAGGGGTTAATAAGCGATTCCATTTTGTACAGCCCTCTTACAACATATCATTTATCAGCTTCCTCTATATGCTGACAGTTGACTGATCTGTCATGTGATCTCCAATAATCTGCTGAGCAACACAAATTGTGATTGGTTAAAGCCCTCACTGAAGATCCAACCTTTAGGGCGCTTGCACACGACCGTGTGTGCCGCCCGAGTACCATCCGTGATCCGTAGAAAGATAGATGTTCTATCATTCCACAGATCGGTGAGTCAGATCCGTGAAAACCACTGAAGTACATGGGTCCGTAAAAACTATCGGGTGCTGTGAAAAATGTCCCGAGTGGCACTCGGTCGTGTGCAAGAGGGCATAGACTCGTTCACACGTAGGCAAACCTCTTTGAATCATTTACTCCTAAGTTAAAATTCTTGAAGTATGACTCCAAATAAACGATATTGCAATATAAAATTGATTATAACTCAAAACAAGTGCTCTTTAAGACAGATGAGAAGATACAAGTCAATGTTCGTAGATGTATACTGGTCATGGCAAAAATTCTTGGATACTAGCTAATATGATACTGGAGATGTATAATAAAATCCCTTCTACAGCACAAATTAAACAAAACCTTTTGTTCTGTAATATACTTCTTCATCATAGGTCCCTTCTCGTGATGATTAGTTGATCTTGTTTTAGGCCTCTTTATGAATTAAATGTCTTAGTATGGAGTTTCTCGATGTATTAATGAGCTACAACACGTCATCATTGGTGACCATAACTTAAAAGGTGGGTGGTATTTCGACCCTCTCAGTTTGGCTATTATGAAGTTATCAATGAGTATATTGTAAGACTCTGCCTCATGCTTACTCAGGAAGATTGGAACATTCTGTTCATGTTTCTTTCTTGGAAAATACAGTACTGAAGATTAAATGGATTAGAAATGGGGTATAGATATAAGATGAGCCAGTATCTTGATTGAAAAATAAGAAAGCACAATCAGTAGTTATTCAGTGGCGCAGAACTAGAATGTAAAATGTCTGTGCTTGACTAAAGCTTGCCCCGCACTGTACAACTGCCAAAGTCCTGCCAAACAAGTTCAGTTTGTTAATCTTTGTTAGTTGTTGCCCAAATCAAATAAACATTCTGAGAAGTAGGAACTTTTTGAAAAGCACAACGCATTTGCAAATAAAGATTTCCTCCATGTCATGGCACTACAGTCATTTAATGTCAGAAATGCTCATGGTGAGGTCAGACTGGGTATATATCTCTTATATAATTTAAGATAACTTTTGCAGTCATTGATCCAAAATTCTGATTATTTGTTGTGAAATCAGGCTGTAAAATGATGACTACCATGTGTGTATAAAAAGGATGTTAATACACCTGGTACAACCAATACCATCTTCCTTTATTGTAGTGTCATTTAAACTGTCAAAATAAAGAGAAAACACAATATAATATTGAGAACATAGCATTGTTGTTGTAGTCTAACATTCAAATGACTACATAAATATTTTATAAAAAATTTGAAAAAATACAGTAAGTGGGATTTCATCCTAAATAATTTTTTTCCTATTTATACATGATATGCTAACTGATATATTAAGGCCTAGGTAATAATATTTTCTCAAGCAATGTGTAAACTGTCAGCTACTGCTACCATTATTATTAGTAATTGTTAGAAGCAGTAGTACTTAAAAAATTTGGAGAAATACAATGTTAAATGGGTTATCCTATAATCCATTTTCATACCAAAATTCCTGAAATGCTGTTAACCCGTTAGTGACCGGCCCATCGTGTTTCTACGTCGGTCACTAACGGGCCTTATTCCGATGCCATAGACTTTTTACGTCGCGGCATCGGAATAAGTAAACGGAGCAGGGAGCTGTCAAATCTCCCTGCTCTCAGCTGCTAGAGGCAGCTGAGGGCTGGGAGCGTCCCTGCTCTGCCGTGTGAGATCGATATTCGTATCGATCTCACACGTTTAACCCCTCAGATGCGGTGCTCAATAGCGAGCACCGCATCTGAGTGGTTTTGGAGAGAGGGAGGGAGCTCCCTCTCTCTCCCACCGACACCCGGCGATACGATCGCCGAGTGTCTGTGTCTCTAATGGCAGCCGGGGCTCTAATAAAGGCCCCCAGGTCTGCCTGGAGTGAATGCCTGCTAGATCATGCCGCAGGCATGACCTAGCAGATGCCTGTCCGTGTTAAACGGACAGGCAGTAATACACTGCAATACAAAAGTATTGCAGTGTATTATAATAGCGATCGCAGAATCGCATATTATAGTCCCCTAATGGGACTAGTAAAAAAGTGAAAAACAAGTTTAATAAAGTTAATTTAAAACAAAAATTTGAAAAAAAATGAAAAACCCAGCTTTTCCCCTTACAAAATGCTTTACTATTAAAAAAACAAAATAAAGTTAAAAAGTTACACATATTTGGTATTGCCGCGTCCGTAACGACCCCGACTATAAATCTATTACATTATTTAACCCGCACGGTGAACGCCGTAAAAAAAATAATAAAAAACTATGGAAAAATTGCTGTTTTCTGTGAATCCTGACTTTAAAAAAATGTGATAAAAAGTGATCAAAAAGTCGCATCTACTCCAAAATGGTACCAATAAAACTACAAGTCGAACCTGCAAAAAAAAAAAGCCCTCATACAACCGCAGCGGCGAAAAAATAAAAACGTTACGGCTCTTCAAATATGGAGACACAAAAACAAATAATTTTGAAAAAAAAGTGTTTTTACTGTGTAAAAGTAGTAAAACATACAAAAACTATACAAATTTGGTATCATTGCAATCGTAACAACCTGCTGAATAAAGTTATTGTTGTTTATACCACACGGTAAACGGCGTAGATTTAGGACGCAAAAAAGAGTGGCAACATTTCAGATTTTTTTTCTATTCCCCCCCCCCCCCCCCAAAAAAAAGTTAATAAAAGTTAATCAAGAAATAATATGTACCTAAAAATGGTGCTATTAAAAAATACAACTTGTCCCGCAAAAAACAAGACCTTATACAGCTATGTCGACGCAAAAATAAAAAGGTTATAGCTCTTGGAATGCGACGATTGAAAAACGTAAAAAATAGCTTGGTCATTAAGGTCCAAAATAGGCTGGTCATTAAGGGGTTAATAGCAGTTTTAAAGTTATTTGCAGTGCTTCTAGCATGAAAGCATACATCTTTCATCATATTTTGCTTCCCTGTGCCCCCCTTAATGCTCCTGCTGATCTGTGTTGCTGGGGGAGTGCTTTGGTCAGATTCAGTCTTTGTCTCCTTCCCCCTCTGGCAGCTGACAATATAGTCCCTTCTTAACCCCTTAATGACCAGCCTATTTTAGACCTTAGTGACCAAGCCATTTTTTTAAGTTTTTCCATCGTCTCATTCAAAGAGCTATACACTTTTTATTTTTGCGTCGACATATCTTTATAAGGTCTTGTTTTTTGCAGGACAAGTTGTAATTTTTAATAGCACCATTTTGGGGAACATAAAATTTATTGATTAACTTTTTTTTGGGGGGGGGATAGAAAAAAAACGTTGCCACACGTTTTTGCGTCCTAAATGTACACAGTTTACCGTGTGGTATAAATAACAATAACTTAATTCAGTGGGTTGTTGCGATTGCAATGATACCAAATTTGTATAGTTTTTGTATGTTTTTACTACTTTTACACAGTGAAAACACTTTTTTTTTTTTTTTTTCAAAATTATTTGTTTTTGTGTCCCCATATTTTAAGAGCCGTAACGTTTTTATTTTTTCGTCGATGCAATTGTAGGAGGGCTTTTTTTTTGCGGGACGACTTGTCGTTTTTATCGGTACCATTTTGGAGTAGATGCGACTTTTTGATCACATTTTTTTTAAGGCTGGATTCAAAGAAAACAGCCATTTTTGCATGTTTTTTTAATTTTATTTTTTACGACGTTCACCGTGCAGGTTAAATGATGCAATAAGTTTATAGTTGGGGTCGTTACGGACGCGCCGATACTTAATATGTGTAACTTTATTACTTTATTTTGTTTGTTAATAATAAAGCAGTTTGTAAGGGGGAAAAGTGTTTTTTTTTTTTCACTTTTTTTAAACTTCTTTTTTACTAGTCCCACTAGGGGACTTGACTATGCGATTATCCGATCGCATTTATAATACTTCTGTATTGCAGTGTATTATGCCTGTCAGTGTAAAACGGACAGGCATCTGCTAGGTCATGCCAGATGCATGATCTAGCAGGCATTCATTACAGGCAGACCTGGGAGCCTTTATTAGGCCCCCGGCTGCCATCGGAGACACAGACACTCTGCGTTCATATCGCCGGGTATCAGTGGGATGAGAA
Organism: Rhinoderma darwinii; assembly: GCF_050947455.1. Lineage (NCBI taxonomy): Eukaryota > Metazoa > Chordata > Amphibia > Anura > Rhinodermatidae > Rhinoderma > Rhinoderma darwinii. The sequence goes on from NC_134687.1 coordinate 493,694,926, forward strand.
GGAGCTCCCTCCTTCTCTCCAAAACCACTTTGATGCAGTGCACGCTATTGAGCACCGCATCTGAAGGGCTATTGAGCACCGATCTCACACGTTAGAGCAGGGACACCCCCAGCCCTCAGCTATCTCTGGCAGCTGAGAGATTTGACAGCTCCCTGCTCTGTTTACTTATTCCGATGCAGCGACGTAAAAAATCTATTTCATCGGAATAAGGCCCGTTAGTGACCGACGTAAAAACACTATGCGGCGGTCACTAACTGGTTTAAAGGCTATGTAAACCTTTGAAAGTGATTTTTTTTATTTTTTTAATAAAAATGTCAGTCAGTGTGTTTGGTGCAACTTTCAAATTAGTTTTTATTAAATATTATTTTAACATTTTGTGATACAGCTGCTCTGTATCTTGTATACAAAGCAGCTGTATCTTTCACTAAGAGACGGGTTCAGTGTCAGCGTGGCCATGCAGGATCCACCTGTAATCTAGCACATCTAAGTTATGAACTGTCAGAGACATGCAGGACCCGCTTTCACTGAACCCATCAGTCTGCGGACCTGATGGGTACAGGATTCAGCAAACGATACAGCTGCTATGAGTGGGTGTGAGCTGTAGTTTTATCTTTGATTGTATATTCACTGCAGTACCTCATACAAGTGAATGGTTGTGAGTTGTAGTTGGGCTACAGTCAAATGGACAAGAGAGATGCTGTATCAGGCACTGCAGTCTAGTTATTTCAGTGCTCTATCTGGACATCGATGGTCCTGGGGGTAGGACCCCAAACATCACACATTGATGGCCTGTCCTAAGGATAGGCCATCACTGTTAAAGCCTGGAAACCCATAAAAAATGCAATAAAATAGAAGTTTGAAATCCAAAAGGTAAAAAACAGAAATGATTAGACTCAGTATTAGCCATTAATGCCATTTTCTCTGTACAATGTGTATCAACAAATAAATTCTAAACTGTAAAACTGTTTGTCATTAAACAGAAATGTAGATTCATATTTTTCCTTTCAGATAATACTTTGGGCATTCTCCTTGGATGTGTGTTTGGATTCTTGACCCTCATACTCCTCTTAATATTGATTGCCCTACATGAAAAAAAGCACAGCAGGTAAGTGGTTGAACATTACCGTTATACTCTAGAATAAACATTTCCATTAAAATATATTTTTACATTAGTGTTGTTTAGCCCCCAAATGTAACCACCAGTAACACAGGGCAAATTCTACTGACAATTCACTTGCAACTAAAATTGCTGTATCGTAATTTATTTTTTGAACAAATGGCTCCCCATACAAAAATATGGTAGCAGCTAAACACGATGGGGAAAGTCCCGATTACCCCAATGCAATACATAAATTGATTGTTTCATAAAGACATCCCGTTTTAAACAGAAGTCTGATTGCTATGGGTCCGGCTTCTCTAACCCCCAGCGATTAGTTGTTATTGTTAGAGTAAGTTGCTTCTGGCCAGACAATTAAAATTTTGTATTACAACCTATTGTACATGGAACATACCGAACCTCTAAATCTGGGTATACTATTATTCTGTAATCTCCATGCTGTCATAGGTCTGGGAATAAAGATGGACACCTGTATATCAGGATATATTAATGACTTAGATGCGGACAGACAGTATTAATAGCATTATCTATAGCCCTTTCATGAATTGCTTTATCTAGAGCCCTTATATAAATAGCTGTCACGTAGGGTTCGTGGTCCCACTGGGCCATACCGCTTGGCGGTATGGCAGCTGGCCAACAGGGCGCAGGTTAAAGTCTATAGTTTGTATAGGGTACCTGTGGCAGCTCAGACAGTAGCAAGGTAGGCTAGGCTGGGACTAGACAGCAGGTAGATATCAGGCGTGGAGTCGCAGGACAGTCGTGGAATACAGCACGGCACTTGACCAGGATAGCACGGGATACAGGATACCCTGGGAACTGGAAAACACTGGGAGACTGTTTGCTTAGACAAACTAGGACACAACAAACAACGCTCAGGCACTGCATGAAAGGGCTGGGCCCTTCTTGTAGTCCAGGGTGCTTATGGGCTAATTTAACATTAAAGTCTGGTGCGCCCGCTGCCCCTTTAAGAGCAGGCACGAGCGTGCGTGCGCACCCTACGGGACCAGGCCGAGGTGAGTGGAAGTGAGCTCGCCGACCCATGGCTGCGGCCGTCAGGTGGTGAGTGAACCTGACCGGCCGCAGCCATGGACATGACCGTATCCCCCCTCTTACGCCCCCTCTTCTTGGAGCCGGAGCGAGAGAGAAACTTCTTCAGAAGGGTAGGAGCATTGAGGTTCTCCTCTGGCTCCCAGGACCTCTCTTCAGGACCAAACCCCCTCCAATCCACCAAATAAAAAGTCTTTCCTCTGACTCTCTTGGTGTCCAAGATCTCCTTAACCTCGAAAGTGTCAGAAGGGCCAATGGAGGCAACCGCAGGGCTAGGAGTCTTGGTAAAGCGGTTCAGAACCGCCGGTTGGGAATCCTGAGGGTAGGAGGCAGCCGAAGCTTGTAGGCGACAGGGTTGATCTGCTGCAGGATCTCGAAGTGTCCGAGGAACCTGGGAGCAAATTTGTATGATGGCACCCTTAGTCGAATATTCCTGGAGGACAGCCAGACCTTCGTGCCAGGAAGAAACTGATGAGGTTCTCTTCTCCTTGTATCCTTCTTCTGTTTCATGCGGTCGACCGCCAGCAGGATGGAGGATTAAGTCTGCTGCCAGATTTGCAGTAAGTTCCTAAAAGCAGTATCAGCAGCTGGTACCTCGGACGTATCAGGCACCGGGAAAGGAATTCATGGGAGTTGGCCATAGACGATAAAGAACGGTGTATTCCTTGTGGACTCGCTGGTGTGATTATTGTAGGAGAATTCAGCCCACGGAAGCAACTGTATCCAGTCATCATGCTGCTTATAGATGAAGTGGCGTAAGTAGTACTCCAAGATCTGATTGATCCTCTCGACCTGACCATTTGACTGAGGATGGTAGGCCGAGCAAAAGTCCAACTTTACACTTAGGAGTCCGCAGAGGGCTCTCCAGAACTTCGAGGTGAACTGAACCCCCCCGATCAGACACAATATGCTGCGGCAAGCCGTGCAGAATGAAGATGTGTTGGATGAAAAGCTTGGCCAGTTGAGGTGCAGAAGGAAGATCGGTCAGAGGAACGAAGTGGGCCATCTTCGAAAATCGATCCACCACCACCCGGACAGTACTGCATCCAGTAGAGCGAGGCAGGTCAGTGATCAAGTCCATAGCTATATGCTGCCAGGGAGCATCGGGCACAGGCAATGGCTGGAGCAGGCCAGCAGATCTGGAGTGAGCAACCTTGTTAGCTGCACACACAGAGCAAGAAGAAGCAAAGTCTATAATGTCCTTGGGCAGCGTGGGCCTCCGGAAATGACGGGCAATCAGATCCCGGGTCTTACGGGTCCCCGCGTGACCTGCCAGTCTAGAGGAATGTCCCCAGCGGAGGATTCTCCCTCTGTCAGCCAGGCGCACAAAAGTGCTCCCTGGAGGAATGTCCCCAACTTGTAGGGGATTGACAGAGACAATGCAAGACGGACCAATAATGTTCTGTGGAATCTCCATGGCAAGACCTGGACAAGGCATCGGCCCTCACATTCTTGTCTGCTGGGCGATAATGGAGCTCAAACTGGAACTTGGTAAAGAACAGTGACCACCTGGCCTGACAAGTGTTCAGCCGTTGGGCCGTCTGAAGATAGGTGAAGTTCTCGTGGTCCGTAAAAATCGGGATGGGATGAGTTGCGCCCTCTAGTAGATTTCTCCAATCTTGCAGAGCCAATTTGATGGCCAGTAACTCACGATCCCCAATCGAGTAGTTGCGTTCTGCAGAAGAGAAGAGCTTGGAGAAATATTCACATACCATTGACTTGCCCTTGGAACCTCTCTGGAACAGGAGTGCGCCAGCACTGACAGAGAAGGTGTCCACCTCCAACGAGAACTGTAGAGAAACATCTGGATGATGGAGGATAGAGGCTGACGTGAAGACACTCTTCAGGCTATTGAATGCGAACTCTGCCTCAGGAGTCCACACCTTGGCGTTCATGCCCTTCTTAGTGAGGTTAGAGATAGGAGAAGTCAGTGAGGAAAAGTTTAGAATAAACGGTCTGTAAAAATTGCCGAATCCCAAAAAGCGCTGTATGGCTCTCAAGCCTTGAGGGCATGGCCATTCTAGGACAGACTTTACCTTTTCAGGATCCATCTTGAGACCTCTATTCGAGACAATGTAGCCCAGGAAAGGTAGAGCATCTTTTTCAAACACGCACTTCTCCAACTTGGCGTACAGACTATTTTCCCTTAACCACAGAAAAACTTGAGGTACATGATGTGTCATAGGATCTGAAGAAAAATCATCAAGATAGACTACTACACAAACATAGAAGAGGTCACGGAAAATGTCATTAACGAACTCCTGGAAGACCGCGGGAGCATTACACAGGCTGAAGGGCATTACTAGATACTCATAGTGTCCATCATGGGTGTTAAATGCTGTCTTCCATTCATCACCCCGACGAATCCGAATTAGATTGTAAGCCCCACGCAGGTCTAGTTTGGAAAAAATCTTGGCACCACGTATACGATCGAACAATTCAGAGATCAGTGGCAACGGACACTTATTTTTCCCCGTGATTTAATTGAGACCCCGGTAGTCAATACAAGGACGCAGGTGGCCATCCTTCTTTTTGACGAAGAAGAACCCGACTCCTGCCGGGGAGGAAGACTTCCATATAAAGCCCCTCTCCAAGTTCTCTTTAACATAGGCGGACATGGACAGAGTCTCTGGCAAGGAGAGAGGATATATCCTATCACGGGGAAGGGATGCACCAGGAATCAGCTTGATAGGACAGTTATACGCCTGTTGTGGGGGCAGTGTCTCCGCCTCCCTTTTGCTGAAGATGTCCGAGAATGCAGCATAATGACCAGGCAATTCTGCCAATGACCGAGGCAGAGGAGGCTGAGCCGAATGAATCTGTACCAGGCATCGGCTGTGACATTCAGGGTCTCGCTGGAGAACCTCTTAGTCAGAGCCAAGGCAGGCCCAGCAACACGGGGTTAACGGCCTTGGATAGGACATAGAACGATAGAAGTTCGGAGTGGAGAGCCCCTACTTTGAGCCTCAGCGGCTTGGTCACAGCTATAACTAGGTCTGGCAGAGGTAGTCCATTTACTGATGCAACCATCAATGGTCTCTCCAGAGGGGTAGTGGGTATTTGAAGAAGGTCCACCAGGTCTCTACAAATGAAATTAGCAGCGGATCCAGAGTCCAGATACGCAGAGACCTGATGCGTTTTCCTACCGGACACTATGTTTACGGTTATGGACAATTTAGACGCGAGTCCTTCTTTGCCAAAGGTTGTCTTTCCTACCAACCCTAGGCTTTGGGGCTTTTGGGGACACAGACGCACAAGATGGCTTCCAAGGCCGCAATAAAGACAGTCCCGAAGTGCGTCTGCGTTGTCTCTCCTGGGTAGATATCTTACATTGGTCCTTCCTCACATATTCCTTAGGAGGATCGGCATCTGAGGACGACAGGGGTTGCTGCAAGGTAGGGACTAGGAAGAGCTCTCTCCCAACTAACCTCTTGGAGCCATTCTCGGAGCCTTCTATCAATCTGGACAGCCAGAAGGATGAGGTCCAAGGTAGATGGCAGGTCTCGAGCGGCAAGTTCGTCCTTAATTTTAGGAGACAGTCCATGCCAGAATGTAGCCACCAGGGCCTCATTGTTCCACAACAGTTATCCCGCCAGGGTGCAGAAGTGGATGGCGTACTCGCCCACAGAGATGACTCCATGGCGTAGGTTCAGCAAGGAAGCCGCTGCAGAGGAGACTCGTCCGGGCTCCTCAAACACTGAGCGAAATATCCGGAGGAACCCCTGGAAGTCACAGGTCTCTGGTCCTTGTCTCTCCCAAATAGGGTTTACCCATGCAAGAACCTTGCCAGTAAGAAGAGAGATGATGAAAGCGACCCTTGCGCCATCAGACGAAAATGCCATAGGGAACAAGCTGAAGTGGATCTGGCACTGGTTAAAAAATCCAGGACGGGTACCTGCGTCTCCATCATAGCAGTCAGGAAGTGGCAAAGAAAAACGAGGATCAACACTGCCAGGAGGTGTAGTAGGAGGAACGGCAGCTCGTGCTTTCTGCCGACATGCGAGAATGTTTAAGGCCTGGAGGAGTTGGTCTTGTCGAGACCGGAGGTCCAGCATATTCGTCCGCATCTCTTGTGACGTCGTCTTGGATCGACCAGCGGGGTCCATGGCCTGAGTGTACTGTCACGTAGGGTTCATGGACTCACTGGGCCGTACCGCCTTGGCAGTATGGCAGCTGGCCAATAGGTCGCAGGTCAAAGTCTATAGTTCGTATAGGGTACCTGTGGCAGCTGTGACAGTAGTAAGGCAGGCTCGGCTGGGACTAGGCAGCGGGTAAACGTCAGGCGTGGAATACAGCACAGCATGACTACAGAACAGCACTTGACCAGGATAGCACGGGATACAGGACACAGGATACACTGGGAACTGGAAAACACTGGGAGACCATTTGCTTAGACAAACTAGGATACGACAAACAACGCTCAGGCACTGCAGGAAAGGGCTGGGCCCTTCTTATAGTCCAGGGTGCTTATGGGATAATTTAACATTAAAGTCCGGTGCGCGCTGCCCCTTTAAGAACGCGCGCACCCTACGGAACCACTGCCGAGGTGAGTGGAAGTGAGTGCTGGCGTCTCCCGAGGAGGAGACTGGGGCCAGCGCTCGCCGACCCATAGCTGCGGCCGTTAGGAGGTGAGTGAACCTGACGGCCTGCAGCCATGGACTTGACAATAGCTTTATCTAGAGCCCTTTTCTTAATAGCGTTATCTAGAGCTCTTTTATTAATAGCTTTATCGAGAACCCTTTTATTAATAGTGTCATCTAGAGCCCTTTTGTTAATAGCTTTATATAGAATCGTTTTAGTAATCGCTTTACCTGGAGCCCATTTATGAATAGCGTTATCAAGAGCTCTTTTATTAATAGCTGTATCTAGAGCCCTTTTATTAATAGCATTCTCTAGATCTGTTTTATTAATAGCTTTATTGAGAACCCTTTTAATAATAGTGTTATCTAGAGCCCTTCTACTAATATCTTTATCTAAAGTCCTTATAGTAATAGCTTTATCTAGAGCCCTTTTATTAATAGCTTTATATAGAATCCTTTTAGTAGTAGCTTTACCTAGAGCCCTTTTATGAATAGCGTTATGTAGAGCTCTTTTATTAATAGCTTTATCTAGAGCCCTCTTAATAGCTTTGTCTAGAGTCCTTCTATTAATAGCTGTATGTAGAGCCCTTTAATAGCGTTATCTAGAGCTCTTTTATTAATAGCTTTATCTAGAGCCCTTATATGAATAGCTTTATCTTGAGTCTTTATATTAATAGCTTTATCTAGAGCCCTTTTAGGCTTCATTCACTTATCCGTCGGCTACGCTATTGATGCCGTCAAACCGACGGAACCCTTGCACAACTGAGACAAATGGAAACCATTGGCACCGGATCCATCACCATTGAAATCAATGGTGATGGAAACAAAAACCTATGGTTTCCGTTTGTTACAGCCAGGGCTCTATTCTGATGGAACGTCACAATAGAGCCCGAACGGTTATGTGAACCAAGCCTTATTAATAGCGTTATCTAGAGCCCTTTTATTAATAGCATTATCTAGAGCTCTTTTATTAATGGCTTTATCTAGAGCTCTTTTTTTGCATATAGAATAACTGCCATGCATGCAGCGCTATTCTTCCCATCAAAACAACGGCTACCACGACAGACCTCAATGTAAGTTTGTAACATCATTGGTGTCTGTATGATGGATCCGACAGTGTCATGGCTTCCATTATAAAATTATCTGGATAGTGCTGGTGTGTGATTTTCAGTCATCCAAAGACCTAAAGCGTAAAGCTAAAATACACACAAACCCTAAATGCTTTTTACTTGCTGGTGGCATTTGTGACTGCCTTTTGATGTGGAAGAACACTGTGGTAAGGGGATGTAGTGATTTTCTATGCCTGACTACCAAATAAAATGACTTCAGGGGGAAAAAATAAATTTAATTTTTAGTGCTGCGGTTCTATTAAGGGAAAGATTAATAATCACAGCTTTTTTTAACTCAATTTTACAGGCAGATACACGGACAGCTAAATCAGGTCCTCAGAGTTAGATCCCTAGCAAATGGAACAATTTTCGCTTTTTGGCTTGCCGTCTCATCAGAATTTTACATGTCCAGTTAGTGTATAGGAATGTAATGTAATCTTTAGGGTTTGTGTAGTCTAGGCCTTTGGATGTCCTGGGACCATACAGACAGGGCCGGCCTTAGGATAGATGGTGCCCCGTGAGAAATGATCTTTCGGCGCTCCACCCCCATCATGAAAAAAATGCCCCATAAAAAAATTATAATGCCCCTTTAGTGACCCCATACAGTATAATAATAATATATTACAACCCCTTAAAGGACATAGTATTTTGTCCTCTATTTGTGCCCACAGTATTATGCCACCTGTAGTACCCCTACACCGTATAATGTCCGCTTAGTGGCCCCCACACAGTATAGTGCCCCCTGTAGATTTTGCCATACAGCCTCCCTGTAGACAGTGCCATAATCCCCCACCTCGTCCTTGTAGCTCATGCCATACAGCCCCCCCACCTCCCCCTTGTAGACAGTGCGATACCGTCCCCCACTTCGTCCTTGTAGCGTCCATGGCCGCGGGCTGTCGAGTCTACTCACCACCTGACGCCCGCAGCCATGGATCTGTGAGCGCTGGTCCCCATCTCCTTCCCAGGAAAGGCCAGCGCTCTCTTCCGCTCCGGTCCGCTGTGTCCCGTAGGGTGTGCGTGCACGCTTGTGCCCGCTCTTAAAGGGCCATCGCACGCACATGTAGAAAATAATCATCATCAACACACATGATTTCCTGGACTATAAGAAGGCCTCAGCCCGACTGATCCTTGCCTGAGCGTTGTTAGTATATCCCAAGTCTGTCTTGCAAATGGTCCCTTAGTGTTTCCCGTTCCAGTTGTTACCCGTGCCCTGTTACCTGTTCCTGTATCCCGTGCTGTGTTCTTGTTCCTGTGCCTACTAGTTGGAGTCGTGTCTACTGCACCTGCTGTTGTTTGCCACGTCCTCCTGCGTCATCCGCCACGTCCAAAGGGATTCGCCACGTCTGGCACAACCTGAGGCACCTGCTGTCATCCGCCAAGTCTGGCGTTACCTGCTGCACCCACCTCCATCCGTGCCAGAGCTGTGGCCACTGTCTGGACTATCCAGGTACCCTTCTGCGGGACTTTGTATTGCTGGGGTTCCCTGTTGTTTGGCCAGCTGCCTCCCTGCTACTGCGGTGCGGCCTAGTGGGTCCACATACCCACAAACTGTGATAGTACGCTCAGGCCATGGACCCCGCTGGTCAACCTGAGACCTTGACGACACAAGCCGTGCTGGCTGAGATGCAAGACCTCCAGTCACGGGAAGACCAACTCCTCCTGTCGGTGAACGCCATTGCCCATCGGCTGCTTGCTCCAACTACAGTCGTCACCGCACCAATTCCTGCTATTCCTCCTGCTACACTTCCTGTCTGTACTAGTGCCGACCCCTGTGCTTCTTGCCGCTACCTCCATGCTATGACTGAGACCTGAGGACCTGCAGAGGATTTTTGAATCCGTGCCTGATCCACTTCAGACTACATGCCAGGTCCTTCTCTTCGGATGATATCAGAATTGCCTTCATCATCTCTCTCCTTACTTGCAAAGCCCTGGCATGGGCTAATCCTCTGTGGGAACATCAGGGACCAGAGACTTGCAATGCTTCTTACGGACCTTCCGCTCGATCTTTGCGGAACCTGGGAGAGTTTCTTCGGCTGCTGCATCTCTGCTGATCCTATGCCATTCAGTTCCGTATCCTGGCTGCTGAGTTAACCTGGAACAACAAGGCTTTGGTGGCCACATTCTGTCAGGGACTGTCTTTGGGGATTAAGGATGAGCTGGTCACTCGCGATCTGCCATCTACCCTAGACGATCTTATCCTGCTTGCCACCCGGGTTGACATGAGGATCCGGGAGCGTTCCCAAGAGGTTCTCCGGGAGAGAGAACTTCCTAGGCTGGATTCTACTTTCCAGCAATCCTTACTATACTACTCAGTCATCCCACCAGAGGATCCTATACAGATGAACCATATCAAATTGTCTATCCAGGAGAAACAATGCAGACGCACTTCTGGACTTTGTCTGTATTGCGGCCTTGGAGGCCATATTGTGCGTCTGTGTCCCCAGAAGCCAGAGAGACCCCATTGCCTAGGATTGGTTGGAGAGACCAACCCTAGGTGTAATGGTACCTAATAAAGCATTCTGTTCCAAGCTGACTATTCCTGTGACCCTAGTATCCGGCGAGAGGATGCATCGGGTTTCTGCCTATGTTGACTCTGGGTCTGCGGCAAACCTCATCCAAAAGGAGCTAGTGGATCATCTTCAGTTGCCCACAGTTCCCCTGGAGACATCTTTGTCTGTTGCCTCTGTGAATGGACTACCTCTGCCTGATCCCATCGTTTCTAAACCCAAGCCGTTGAAGCTCCAGGTTGGAGTCCTTCATTCGGAACTAATTTCTTTCCTTGTTTTGCCCAAGGCCATCAATCCTGTTCTGCTGGGCCTGCCTTGGCTTCAACTGGAATTCTGGAGATGTTCTCCAATGGGGCTCCAAGTGCCTTGGTCGTTGTCTGTTGCAGATCCATCCTGTCCAGTCTCCTCTACCTCAGTCATTTGTGGGACTGCCCCAGCCCAGTTTGCTCAGTTTGCAGATGTCTTCAGCAAAAGGGAGGCTGAGACGCTGCCTCCACATCGGACTTATGACTGCCCCATTGAACTTGTTCCTAATGCCTCTCTTCCCCGTGGGCGAGAGTTCTTCACCCGTTTCCAATTTGTGCTCCACTACTGTCCTACTGACAAGAATGTGAGGGCCGATGCCCTTTCCAAGTCATTTGAGACGGATGACACGGTGGAGTCCCTTCAAAATATCATAGACCCGTCCTGCATAGTCACTGCCAATCCTTTGCAGGTTAGAGACATCCCTCCTTTTGTTCGGTTGGCAGACAGGAGAAGAATTCTCCGATGGGGACACAGTTCTAAACTGGCTGGGCACCCAGGTGTTCGTAAAACCCGAGACCTGATTGCTCGTCACTTCTGGTGGCCCACGCTGCCCAAGGATGTTGTGGACTTTGTCTCTTCTTGCACGGTGTGTGCTTCTAACAAGGTTGCTCACTCAAAGCCTGCCGGCCTGCTTCAACCTCTGCCTGTACCCAATGCCCCCTGGCAGCACATTGCGATGGACTTTGTCACTGACCTTCCTCCCTCAGCAGGATGCAACACTGTCTGGGTGGTGGTGGACCGGTTCTCGAAGATGGCACATTTTATTCCGCTGACCTGCCTACCTTCTGCTCCCCGACTGGTGAGTCTCTTCATTCAGCACATCTTCCTTTTGCCATGCTTGCCCCTTCACATTGTGTCCGATCGGGGGGTTCAGTTTACCTCTAAATTCTGGAGGGCTCTCTGTAAGCTCCTGGATGTGAGATTGGACTTTTCCTCACCCTATCACCCCCAGTCCAATGGGCAAGTCGAGAGGATGAACCAGATCATGGAGAATTATCTCCGTCACTTCATCTCCTTACAGCATGATAACTGGGTACAGCTTCTTCCATGGGCCGAGTTCTCGTACAACAACCACACAAGAGAGTCCACCACTTCCACTCCGTTTTACATTGTGTACAGTCAACATCCTAGAGTCCCTCTTCCAGTGTCTACTACTTCTCAGGTACCCGCTGCTGACTGCATTTGGGAACTTTCTGCAAATCTGGCTACCGACCCGGTCCTCTATTTTGCTGGCTTTCAATCGCATGAAGCGAAAAGCGGATAAAAAAAAAGGAGAGCTGGCTCAGTATCTTCCAGGTACCAAAGTCTGGCTGTCCTCACGGAACATTCGTTTGAAGGTGCCTTCATACAAGTTTGCTCCCAGGTTCCTCGGTCCTTTGAGATTCCGCAACAGATTAACCCTGTCTCCTATAAACTGCGGCTGCCTCCTACCCTAAGAATCCCCAACTCCTTTCATGTGTCCCTCCTGAAACCAGTGGTCCTGAAGTGCTACAGCAAGACTTCCTGTTCCACAACTGCTCCCAGCGTTTCTTATGATGTGTTCAAGGTGAGGGAGATCCTGGACTGCAAGAGGGTAGGAGGAAGGGCTTTCTGTTTGGTGGAATGGAGAGGGTTTGGTCCTGAGGAGAGGTCCTGGGAGCCGGAGGAGAACCTCTATGCTCGTGCTCTCGTTAAGAAGTTCCTCTCTCGCTTTGGTCCCAAGAAGAGGGGGCATAAGAGGGGGGATACTGTAGCGTCCATGGCCGCCGGGTCTACTCATCTCCTGACGCCCGCAGGAAGTGTGAGTGCTGGTCCCCATCTCCTTCCCAGGAGACTCCAGCGCTCACTTCCGCTCCGGTCCGCTGTTTGCCACGTGCTGTGTCATCCGTCATGTCCTGTGTCATCTGCCACGTCCAGAGGGATTCGCCACGTCTGGTGTAACCTGCGTCACTTTCTGTCATCCGCCATGTCTGGCGTTACCTGCTGCACCCACCTCCATCCGTGCCACAGCTGTGGCCACTGTCTGGACTATCCAGGTACCCTTGTGGGGACTTTTGTATTGCTGGGGTTCCCTGTTTGGCCAGCTGCCTCCCTGCTACAGCGGTGCGGCCTAGTGGGTCCACATACCCACAACTGTGACACAGTGCCCCCAAACAAAAACAAAAATTGTACTCACCTAGGCCCCCTTCCCACGACTGGATCCTTGCATAGGTCGGTGTGATCCTTTAGCCTAGTACAGAGTTTCCCAACCTTTTTCAGACTCGAGGCAGCACTGGAAAAATTACAATTCCTCAGGGCACCCCTACCAAAAATAGTTTTGCGAAAGACAGAAAATGGCAAAAAAAAAAAGTACTACACTCGAAGGATATGTTTACACACTTTTTTTTGTAAGGCAAAAAAAATCTGCCTCAAAATTCCTTCAGGAACTGACAGCGTTGTTTGACCTTTTTGTTTTTGTTTTTTCTTAAGCCGTTGAAGCTAATGCAAAAGAGCTACAAACGGGAGACGCAGGTATTTTCTGCCTCCTATTAATTTCAATTGGAGGTCAGAGGCAGAAACCACTTGAAGACCCATAGCCCGTGTCACAGTAAAATGACCATCAGCCCCATCACAGTAAAATGACCATCAGCCCCCCACTCACAGTAAAATGACCATCAGCCCCCCACTCACAGTAAAATGACCATCAGCCCACCACTCAGATTCCCCCTGTAGGTAGCGCCACACAGCCCCTTTTAGGTAGCGCCACACAGCCCCTTGTAGGTAGCGCCACACAGCCCCCTTGTAGGTAGCGCCACACAGCCCCCTTGTAGGTAGCGCCACACAGCCCCCTTGTAGGTAGCGCCACACAGCCCCCTTGTAGGTGGCGCCACACAGCCCCCTTGTAGGGGGCGCCACACAGCCCCCTGGTAGGGAGCGCCACACAGCCCCCTGGTAGGGAGCGCCACACAGCCCCCTGGTAGGGAGCGCCACACAGCCCCCTGGTAGGGAGCGCCACACAGCCCCCTGGTAGGGAGCGCCACACAGCCCCCTGGTAGGGAGCGCCACACAGCCCCCTGGTTGGTAGCGCCACACAGCCCCCTGGTTGTTAGCGCCACACAGCCCCCTGGTTGTTAGTGCCACACAGCCCACTTGTAGGTAGTGCCACACAGCACCCTTGTAGATAGCAAACCCCCCTTTTCTGTAGATAGCGCCGGGGATTCCGCTCCTGGAGCACTCCTTGATGTCTCTGTCCATATATGGACATTGACATCAGGGGATACTCCTGCAGCGGAATCCCTGTCCACAGCGTTGCCGACGCTGTGACCGGGGAGTCCACTCCAGGAAAAGCTCCTGTCGTCTGTGTCCATTTATGGACAATGACATCATTGGCTTCTCCTAGAGTGCAATCCCCAGTGTCAGCGTCTGCAACGCTGTGGACGGGGATTCCGCTGCAGGAGTTTCCCCTGATGTCACTGTCCATATTTGGACAGTGACGTTAAAGGCTTTCCCAAGACAGGAGCCCCCGGCCAGATTGTTTGTGATGCTCTGGCTGAGGACTCTAGAATTTAAAGCCCCTGACATCACTGTCCATATATGAGCAGTGACGTCATGAGCTTCAGTAGCGCTGTGCCCGCGGAGTTTGCGGGATGTATATCACTGTGTGCCTATATGGTGGAGTAGGTCGCTACCTTCCATCTGAGGTATACATAGGGACCTTACACTTGCATTGTGGCTGCTACGTATGTTTATACCCTTTCACGTGTGGATTTTTTGGCACAATATCACGAACAATAAAATTATGGTTACGCAAAATCATGCCATAAAGGAGATGATTCTTTTTTTCATGTATTCCCATCCAGGTATTGCATATTTAAACAAAAGTAAAAAATGTTTTTTAATCAAAGCTAAATTTCTTGTCGATTTGGTTATTGGCCAAATGGCTTAAGAACATGATCACTCCCTGTTTATATGATGTATTCCGTCGTTAAAAGCCCCTGACATCACTGTCCATATATAGATAGTGACGTTAGAGGCTCCCCCAGGGGCGGAATCCCTGGGGCAATCGCTACCTGACATTCTGCTCGGGGACTCAAGCCCTAAGGAAGCTCTCTGAGGTGCACATATAACCCATACCTCTGACAGATGCCATACAGTGGCATATACTTTTTTTGCGAGATCCCTCAGAATGGAATGGCGTCGTCTATTACGTTATTCCATTCTTCAAAAAAAAGGTATACGTAAATATACCAGCCCGACGAAGGCCAAAAGGACACTCTTTTGACCTCCATCAGGGTTAGTGGGAATTTCTGCTGGAAAAAACGCAGCAGAATACAGTAGCAGCATAGTGGATGAGTTTTAACAAATCTATTTCACATGCTGTGTAAAATTTCTGATCCGAAATTGAACTGGGGTGTGTATTTTTCGGACCGCAGCATGTCAATTCCTGCTATGGAGAGTGTGCAGAATTGCTGCATTTTCAGAGGCGATGTCTCCATCTCCTAACATTGGGAAAAACGCAGCAATTTCCACACCATTTTCTGCCGTAAAAACCGCAGGAAATGGTGCGTTTTTGCCGCAGTGGAAAGCCTTTGACTTTCAAAGGCATTGCTTCCGAAATTTTCTGCAGCAATTCGGTTGTGTGTTGACAAGCCCTTAAACTGCTATTTAAACAGAAACCGAAATAGTGGATGCAGGTTCATAAATAAAACAATTTTCCTTTACTTGTTCTACATCTGTACTATCTTATAATATGTTAGAAATTATCTGTTTTTAAAGGGGTATAAATGTACATGAATTTGTCCATGCAGAAAAATATAGCATTGAACATCTTCTGTGTGTGGCACTTTGAAACTTGAATCTTCAAAGTTCCTGATCCTTCCTTCCTTTTGGCAAACATATAATTATCCGAATACCTTAGCACATTGTAATTTGAGTCAGAATGTTCTAAGTGAATACAATATGAAACATAAGCAATGACAATGATGAAAGTGTGTAATGCACGTCCAGGCTGCTGTAATCTTTCACAGTTTGTTACGTGTGTAGAATGCCAACATCATCAAATTAAACGTAATGATTAATAACATGCCGCATCCTGGCAAAAGTATGAAAATATAAATGTGTTCCTTCCTGAGCCTTGGATAACACAGGCAATGTTACAAGATAACATTATACGTATCCTATCATCTTCCTTAGGAGGCTCTCTTGCCAATAGATAAATGCTTTAAACATGATAGGTGAGGTCCGTCCAACCGTCAGCTAAATGACATGCTATTTTTAGGATTTTAACGAGTAGAATTACTTAATTTTGTAACAAATGTTTCCAGTTAATGCCACCATTCATTGATAAAGTGAAGGGGAAAAGCTTTGCCAGTTGATGTCACATTCCTATGAATTAAAGGCCATATAGAAAAGGAATCCAGAACGTGTTTAAAATGACTGAGGCTTGTACGCAGAAATTTTAAAGGAGGTAATTGATATTCTGTTGCTGTGTTCAACACTTGTATTCTCAACTCCTGTGGTTTATACAATGTGACCTCCAGCTACCAAATGGATAGTAATAGAATAATTAGAAGCACTTGAAACTAATTATAGTGGGAAGCGCAGAGGAGAGAATTTCAAAAGATGCAATAAATAACCAGGTGCAATCCTTACCTTGTAAATATGGGCTCAAATAGCATTCTGGACAAGTATTAGGATACCACATGATTAGTTCAAGTAACTAAAAAAGTGCATGTCCCCAATCTCCTTGAGGTAACATGCACATACCGTGTGCCCTGAGACAATATGGCAGAGCATAGAGGACGTACGGCTCACTAGCATGGAGAATAATAGTCTCTGTGTTCTGCTGTACAGGATACGTCGGGTGCCATATGTATGGAGATAGTCTCCTCTAGAAGCAATGCTGTTAGGGGAGAATATTTCTGTACATATGGTATCCATTGGAGTATGACTCTGTATGCCTCCATATAAAATCGGTATGGGAACCCTGTTACAGCTCCGTACAAAATCAATATGTAACATGGCCATGTCTATGAAAAGTAACACTCTGTAATAATCTATAAATAAAATTTGTTTTGCAGGAAGAAAGAGATAAACGTCCCTTCAGTGACTTTCCAGCAATCTAAAGACCCATAGAAAGAGTCTACATAAGATGTCATAAGAGACACTGCCTGACTGCCATTCTTTATATACAATGTTCTATTTTACAGAACTGTCAATGAAACAAACCAAGGAACATATCAATAAATATGAGAGAAATTATTTATGTACCATCTGTGGTCATATACTGTAGCTGTATATTATTTATAAAACAATCAGCATCTCTTAGGGTCAGTCCACACAGAGTTTTTGGCGCTGATTTTGACGCAGGAACCACATCGGAATCGGTGCAAAAAACTGACTAATTCATTGATTTCAATGGTAGGCAGAGGCATTTTTTTTCCCGGACGGCTTTTGACCGCTTGCGGAAAAAAAGTGGCATGTCTATTCTTGTCTTGGCTTCCGCCTCTGACCTTTGATTGAAATCAATGGGAGGCAGAAAAAACACATTTTATGCCTTGCGGTCCTTGCATTTCCTTTGATGGCCGCAAGCGAAAAACCCAGCGAAAAATAATTCTGAGGAAGATTTTTTCTACCTGCAAACAACTCTGTGTGAACAGGGCCTTATACCGTACTATTCCAGTCCTATTCTATAATAAAGAAAGAATAATCGTGCCATGGTAATCTTGCCATCCTGCCTTGTTTGGATCTTAAGAATTGAACATTTGTTTTCA
This sequence comes from Rhinoderma darwinii, assembly GCF_050947455.1. Classification (NCBI taxonomy): domain Eukaryota; kingdom Metazoa; phylum Chordata; class Amphibia; order Anura; family Rhinodermatidae; genus Rhinoderma; species Rhinoderma darwinii. The sequence continues at coordinate 493,712,323 of NC_134687.1, forward strand.
TACCTATGTATTAAAAAATCCATAGAAGGAAAAGTGTGGTGTTAATATTGAAGTTTACTTATTGTAAAATAAGGATTAAGGAAGCTTAAATGACATTCGACACATTAGGGTCATTTGTGAATTGTTGGTAATTCCAGTAAAAATATAGTGTTAGGTGTTAACAACATAACAACACTAGCTTCACCTTTCTTACTGACAGCTATAAATAGTATATTTCTTTAAATAATCCAGACCTTCTTCCACCACCTTAGTATGTATGCTATACGACAGGTAAGTTCCCCGTTGAAGCTGTTGCAAAGCTGCAGTGGAGAGTTTTTTTCAGTTCGTAAAGAATGTGACAGAAAATATTATAATTGTATGTGTGCCATATTATAGCTCTGTTCAACTCGTAATGTGGCAGTCTACTTTAACCCCTTCCCAACATATGATGTATACTTACGTCATAGCCAGGTAGGAGAAGTATGGAGCAGGTCAACGGCTGAGCTTGCCCTATAGAACGAGCGTGTTGGCTGTCATGTTACAGCCGACAACTCACTGTAATGAGCGGGGGATTCAGGCTCGTTAAACCCCCTAGATGCAGCAGTCAATAGTGACCGCAGCATCTAAGGTGTTAAGAAGAGGGGTGACCCTCTTTGCCAGCTTATCTGCCCACTCTCCGCGATGCAGCCTATCTGCCCCCCTTCTGGGTGCCGATATTCGGCATGACAGCCTTGGGGCCTAATGAAGGCACTCAGGTCTGCCATCTTTGTACTCCTATTAACCCTTTAACGCTCAGTGATGTACTATTCCGTCATGGTAACTATCCCATTCGCGCTCCATGACTAAATAGTACGTCACGGGAAGAACGGCCATTTCGTCCGTCTTCCCGACATATACAGGAGCTGTGACAGCTGCTGTCTTGTACAGCGGTTGCCGCAGCTCCCATAGTGGGGACCGATCGCTGTGTCCCCGCTGATTAACCCCTTAAAAGCCACGTTCAATAGCGATCGCGGCTTCTTAGGGGTTAACCACCATTGACGGCCTGCTACATGATAGCGGGCAGCGATGGTTGCGATGGCCACAAGACGCATAACAATTGCGTCCGGCTATGCCATCTACGAAAGCCTAGTGGGTCCTGAGAAAGTCAGGACCCACTATGCTTGCTGTCAGTGAGTAGCTGACAGCTCTAATACACTGCACTACGCATGTAGTGCAGTGTATTAGAATAGCGATCAGGGCCTCCTGCCCTCAAGTCCCCTAGTGGGACAAAGTAATAAAGTAAAATTAAGAAAATAATTTTAAAAGTAAAAATCCCCCTTTGTCCCTTATCAGTCCTTTTTTTTATTAATAAAAATATATAAATAAACTATACATAATTGGTATCGCCGCGTCCATTATGGCCTGAACTACAAAATTATTTTGTGATTTATCCCGTGCGGTGAACGCCATAAAAGAAAATAATAATAAACCATAACAGAATCACAATTGTTTGGTCACTTCACCTCCCAAAAAATGGAATAAAAAGAGATCAAAAAGTCGCATGTACCTAAAAATGGTACTGATCGAAACTAAAGTTCGTTACACAAAAAAACAAGTCCTTGCACGGCTTTCTTGATAGAAAAATAAAAAAGTTATGGCTTTTAGAATATGGTAACACAAAGTACATGATTTTTTTACAAAAGGTATTTTATTGTGCAAATGCCATAAGACAAACTATAAACATATGGTATCGCCGTAATCGTATCGTCCCGCAGAATAAAGTGAATGTCATTTGTAGCGCACGGTGAACGCTGTAAAAAAAAATAGAATAAAAAAACAATAGTAGAATTGCTGTTTTTTTTAGTCAGTACGCCTCTTAAAAATAGAATAAAAACTGATCAAAAAGTTGCATGTACCCCATGAAAACTACAATGAATTCCTCCAGGGGTCTAGTTTCCAAAATAGGGTCCACTTTTTGGCACCACAAGACCTCTTCAAACCGAACATGGTGCCTAATAAAAAGGAGGCTTCATAATCCTCTAGGTGGTCCTTTGCTTCGAAGGCCAGTGCTTCAGTCCATTACCACACTAGGGCCACATGTGGGATATTTCTAAATACTGCACAATCTGGGCAATAAGTATTGTGTTGCGTTTCTCTAGTAAAACCATCTGTGTTACAGAAAAAATGGAATAAAAAGGATTTTCTGACAAAAAAAATAAATCTGTAAATTTCACCTCTACTTTGCCCTAAATTCCTGTGAAACACCTAAAGGGTTAATAAGCTTTCTAAATGCTGTTGTGAATACTTTGAGGGGTCTAGTTTCTAAAATGGGGTGTTTGATAGGGGTTTCTAATATATGGGCCCCTCAAAGCAACTTCAGAACTTCGCTTCTTGAATTATACTGATAATGAGCAGTGCCCACCCCGAGATGACCCCAGTTTTGACCGTTTGTATAAACGGAGACCCCTATTAGACCGTTTCAGTGCCCGGTTTTCCAAAGAATACACCACTGAGAATTGTATTTCTATTGATGAGTCCTTGGTACATTTTAAAGGGAGGGTTCAATTCCGCCAGTACCTGCCGAGTAAGAGGGCAAGGTATGGCGTGAAGATGTATAAGCTGTGCGAGAGTGCATCAGGGTATACCTACAAAATTTAGGAAATATGAAAGGAAGGACACCAGTATTCAGCCCCCAGAATGCCCGCCCTTACTGGGAGTTATGCAAAAATTGTGTCAGATTTGGTGCACCCGCTGCTGGACCAGGGTTACCACCTCTACCTGGATAATTTTTATACCAGCGTCCCACTCTTCAAGTGCCTCGCTTCCAGAAGTATTATGGCATGCGGCACTGCTAGAAGAAATCTGAGAGGCCTCCCTAAGACTCTGCTTGGGCAAACACTCAAAAGGGGTGAGCGCAGGGCACATTCTAGCAGCAACATATTGTGTGTCAAGTACAAGGACAAGAGAGATGTCCTTGTATTGACAAGAATACATGGCCACACCAGTACCCATGTACCTACGAGGTACCAGTACAGAGACCCTCAAACTAGACTACATCCTGGACTACAATAGGTACATGGGAGGGGTGGACTTGTCAGATCAAGTCCTGAAGCCCTACAGCGCCATGCGGAAATCAAGGGTGTGGTATAAGAAGCTAACCGTGTACATCAGACAGATGGCATTGTACAATGCGAACGTGCTACGTCAATGTGAAGGCCAGATGGGAACTTTCCTGGAATTTCAAGAGGTGGTTATGCAGTACTTCTGGAAGCGAGGCCACACGCATCGTACAAGGGCAACACTTTCCAGGAGAAGTTCCCCAAACTGGCAAGAAGGGAAAAAGTCAAAAGAGGTGCAAAGTCTGCTATAAGAGTGGAATAAGTAAGGACACAATATATCAATGTGACACGTGTCCCGAAAAACCAGGACTCTGTATGAAAGAGTGTTTTCAAATTTATCATACATCTCTTGATTTTTAATTTACCACAGTTTTACTTACCCTGATGCACTCCGCACAGCTTATCCCCCTCATCTTTCCCTGTTAACAGCCACATTGAGGGTATTGCCGTACCCGGGAGAACCCACATTACAGTTTATGGGGTGTATGTCTCCGGTCAAAGTGCTCACTACACCTCTAGATGAATGCCTTAATGGGTGTAGTTTTTAAAATTGGGTCACTTCCACGGGGTTTCAACTGTACTGGTACCTCAGGGGCTTCTGATTACATGACTTCGCACCAGAAAATCCCCAGTAGGCCAAAAGGTGGTCCTTTCCTTCTGAGCCCTCCCATGGGCCCATACAGCAGTTTATCACCACAAACGGGATATTTCCGCACTCAGGGCAAATTGGGCAACAAAATGGGGTATTTTATTCCTTCTGAAAATAAGAAATTTTGTGCCAAAACGACATCTTATTGGAAAAAAATTTTTTTAATTCACAGCCCAATTAAAATAAATTCTGTGAAAAAACTGTGGGGTCTAAATGGTCACAACACCCCTAAATGAATTCTTTGTGGGCTTTAGTTTCCAAAATGGAGTCACTTCTGTTGGGTTTCCATTGCTTTTATACCTCTGGGGCTCTCCAAATGTGACATGGCACCCGAAAACCAATCCAGCAAAATCTGGACTCCAAAGAACATATAGCGCTCCTTTCCTTCTAAGCCCTCCCATGGGCCCAAACTGCAGTTTATTGCCACAAATGGGGTATTGTTGCACTCAGGAGAAATTGGGCAACAAAATTGGGTATTTGGTTCTCTGTGAAAATAAGAAATTTTAATGAAAATTTTTTATAATTTCACAGCCCAATTCAAATACGTGCTGTGTAAAAACTGTGGGGCCAAAATGGTAACAACTATCATAAATTAATTCCTTGAGGGGTGTAGTTTCAAAAATGGGGTCACTTTTGGGGGATTCCTACTATTTTGGCACCTCAACACCTCTTCAAACCTGGCATGCTGCATAAAATATATTCTAATAAAAAAGAGGCCCCAAAATGCACTAGGTGCTTCTTTTTTTCTTGGGCTTGTGTTTTAGTCCACGAGCACACTAGAGCCACATGTGGGACATTTCTAAAAAATGCAGAATCTGGACAATACATATTTAGAATTTTTTCTCTGGTAAAACCTTCTGTGTTACAGAAATTTTTTTAATAATATTGAAATTCAGTAAAAAAATGAAATTTGCACATTTCACCTCCACTTTGCTTTAATTCCTGTGAAATGCATAAAGGGTTAAAAAAAACTTTCTAAATGCTGTTTTGAATACTTTGAAGGGTCTGGTGTTTTATGGGGGTTTGAAACAGTGAAACATTGTGCGACATGGGTGTACAGGGGTCAGTCACAACGACTCATGTCGAAATAAATCTCAAAATTATAACTACACATTTGTTTCCACCATATTTTATAAAGTTAGAATTCTGTTTGGATATTGGTTCATATGGACTGTGGCATGTTTTCACAAAGGCTTATTCTTGGACTTACCAATATTTGTGCATCCAAACATTACAGACATATACAATATTTATTAATTAAATTTACCAAAAACATATCCAAATTTGCTCAATCATCGCCCAAGTTACAGAGACGTATTTTATATTGGCAAAATTGACAGGAGCCATATAGACAGTATATGATGGTTGCAGCATTACTAATTCTTATTTCATTCTGAAATCTTTGGTAAATTGTAACATACACTCCTCAACATTGAAATTGCAACACCAAGAAGGGCAAGCTGTAAGGTTCTGCAAATCGAGGCAGTAGCAAGTGTCGCTAAGAACTTCAAATGATCAAATTTTCAAGCACCTAGCTCCAATCTGTGGCATGTGGGAGGGGTATAAAAGCCAGATTGAAAGCAACGTTTTTTAGCCGCGTGAAATCTCAAAAATTGAATCAAGTGCTGTGGGATGATTGTGTGATGTCTCCTGTTCATCGACGTGGCAGTTATTGCCACTTGTCACTTGACCTTGGTTTATTGCTCCAACAGATCGCTACGCACCTAGGCTGAGATGACAGCACTGTTTAACGTTGCGTGTCCTGGAGGTTGACAGAGCAACAGCGAATGGGAATAACAGCAAGAGGTGCGGACAGGGATGATTCCAGCTTTTCTGTTGCCGGACGCAAATTGAAATGTTGCCCCCCTGATCATGATTGACATCTCCCTGGCTGTTCTACATCACTAGCGGCCTCCTCCAACTCTTGCGGATGCCCTGTTGCCTTGTACTCTGCCCAGCTTCATCGCTGCACCGTACATGCCAGGGGAGTACACCTCGCTGCATGGTACGTGCCCATGGAGTACAAGGCAATGGCGCATCCGAGAAAGTTGGAGGAAACTAGTAGTGATGTAGGACAGCCAGGGAGATGTCAATCAAGCATTGAAAGGTGGGTTTGGAGGCAGGACTATGTGACTCTTCAGGATAGCGGCACTGCCCCACGACCCTTTAAAGAGTATCTAGCATACAGCGTGCGTCGTTTTAAAAGTTGATTTTATAGATTTTGCTGCATCTGAAAAAAACATACAGGGGAATGTTTGGAAATATTGTCAGGTCATGTATTACAGCATGGTGTTGGTTCAAGGGGTTAAAACTACCTCACAGGTTCCCATTAAATAGACAATTAATTGCAACAATTCCATCTGCCCTGCAATTTTGTTGTTATAAATATATCCTATATAATTACAGCATCAGAATCAAGCTCATACATATATACAGTACCAGAACCATGCTCAGTACATAAATACAGCACCAGAACAAAACTCATTACATAAATACAGCACCAGAACCAAGCTCAGTACATAAATACAGCACCAGAAACAAGCTCAATACATACATACAACACCAGAACATGGCTCAATACATAAATACAGCACCAGCACAAATAAAGCTCAGTACAGAGATCATTTGCAAATTTAGTGCAACCCCTGCCATATAGGTTTGTACGGTATAAAACAAAAAAAAATCATACCACCGATCATCTCGCTGCAGATCATAAAGTGACTACAGTACTTATTAGAGACAGAATAAACATTTACATTGGCTGACTCACAGGTGACGTCTTCTCGGATTTTAGTCATTATTTTACTCTTTTTCTTCTCCATCCGTTCTAGATCTCTATGATAACGTCTCCCAGCCATGGCCCATTTATGCAGTTTGCCGCTCAGATGTCTTCAGCTTCTCTCTTTTAAAACATTTCCACACCTATAAACGAAGATAAAATTCTCATAGTGCCATACTCTACGTCCCTAAATATAATAGCGCCATACACTGCAGCTCTAAATATAATAGCACCATACACTGTGTCCCAGATTATATTAGCACCATACACTGTGTCCCTGATTATAATAGCACTATAAACTGTGTCCCACACACACACATATAGCCCCTTGTAGATAGTGCCCCCATAGAGCACTCTGCATATAGTGCCTGTCATAGAGCCCCTGTAGATAGTGCACCTCATAGAGCCCCCTGTAGACAGTGCCCCCATACATAGTGCCCCCGTAGAGCCTCCTGTAGATATTGCCCCCATAGAGCCCCCTAAAGATAGTGCTACCTGGAGATAGTGCCCTACATAGATCCCCCTGCAGATAGTGGCCCCCATAGACCCCCTGTAGATGGTGCTCCACATAGAGTCCCCTGTAGATGGTGCCCCACATATAGCCCCCTGGAGATAGAGCACCCTGTAGATAGAGTCACTCACACTGTTAACTGAAAAAAAACGAAAAAACTTTACATACTCACCTGATCCCGTACCCGCACCGTCCTCTAGCAGGCCTGCTCTTCTGACCAAGTCTGCTGGAGCTGAATGACGCAAGCAGCATGATGAAGTCGTTGTACCGCTTGCGTTATTGAAAGGCGCTGAATGGCAGGGCAAGGCACATTATTTCCTTGCCATTCAGCTCCTTTCAATGATGCAAATGGCGCGATGATATTGCACCGCTTCTGTCATTGAAGGCACTGAATGTCGGGCAAGGCTTATACTTACCCTGCCATTCAGTGCCTTTCAATAACGCAAGAGGCGCTGAATGGCAGGGGAAGGAGCTAATGTTCTTTGCCGTGCCAGTTATCCATGTAATTGTATCTGCGTCCTATAGATACAGATACAACTATAGTCCTGAAGGGGGTGGCGGCGGTTGGTTTCAGTGGTGCCACCGCTCCCTCGGAGAGGCAGCAAGCCACCATTTGAGGCGAGATGCTCACCTTGCCTTATGGACGGTGTGGCCCTCGGTGCGCGAAGGCGAAACTCTGCATAGATGGATCGTCTGATTGGAAGAATGGCGCATAGCGATCCATTCTGTACTGCAAGTGAAATTGGACATCACATCTCAAGCCTAGGGCGGCAACCAGTATTGGCACAAACCATCAGAAGGCGTTTGCGCAACATTGGGCTACGAGTCAGATGTCCAGCTACAGGTGTTCAATTGACCACACGCCACCGCTCTCAAAGGCAGTCATGATGCACAGAAAGACTGCAATGGAGACTGGATTGGAGGTCTTACCTCTTCAGCGATGAGTCCCTTTTGTCTCAGACGTAATGATAGCAGGAAATTAGTGGAGACCCCGTGGCCAATGCCATGAAAAGGCCTTCACAAGGGAACATCACACCTGTCCTACTTCCAGGATTATGGTGTGCAGTGGTATAATATACGGTAGCCAGACCCATCTAGTCTTCATTTCAGTACACTAACAGCTCGGCGTTACATTGATTTGTTCGTGGGACTAGTGGTACGGCCATTTCTCCAAATTGTCGCAGAAGCCGTTTTTCAACAGGACAAAGCCAGGCCGCATGTTGCTCGTGCTACTCTGAGCAGCCTGCGTGGCCTAAACGTGCTACCATGGCCTAGTGTCTCCAGATTTGTTTCCCATCGAGCACATCTGGGACGTCATTGGTCAGCAATTGCAAAGGGAGCTGCCAGCAGTCAATCTTGTTGACTTGCGTGCCCAAGTGCATTCAGCGCGGCATAGCATTCCTCATGCAACCGTTGATAACTTCATTGATAGCATGCCAAGGCATGTAAGTGTGTTTATTTCTCAGAGTGGCCTTCATACTCGATGCTGCATAAATAAAGATGTTTGAAGTATTTTGTTTTCATTTTTTTTTTATCATTTGGACAATTCCAGAACTTTTCATTCTTGGTGTTGCATTTTTAATGTTGAAGAGTGTATATTAGTGTATGACACAGTATAAAAATTATCCAATATAAGTATAATTATGTAATAAAACAACTGTAAGACTCACAAAAGACATGTCTGCAATGTTAGATCTGGAAAGAAAACTATTGTAGACCATTTTGCCTCTTTCAGGTACAAGTAGAAGGACTCATGTACACGGTCGTATTACATCTCCTTTTTGTACAATTTGAGCAGTAAATCTTTACCTTTTGAGCTCCTGCACACTGACACAGGGCCTGTATGATTTATACAAGGCTTGTGCACACTTATGTTATTCCATAAATTAATTTCACTAAGAACTTGTGATAGTAAGTTTACGATCCTACCAACTGGCGTCTGCATGGAGCCGAAACCCTGCTGACTTACAGTATTACCGGCAAAATTCGTTCTGCCGTTGACTACCGCAAGTGAGGGGAGTTTCGGCCACATGCGGATGCCAATACGTGGGACTGTACCCTCAGACACAAAGTACATAAGATATAAGTTTATTAAATACCCCAGTGTTGAGACTAGTTCCTAAAAAAGTTATATACACCATTCCACTGAATAATGGTTCAGTAAATAGAACAGATGGCCTCACTGCATGCAGGCAATGGTACTGGTGTAACTTATGTTACTCAGCAATAGATAGATACAAATCAGCAGCACAGGATCAGGAAAAAAAAATTCCTTTTAAAACGGGTGCACGCCTCCTAGGTCACAGTCCAAAGGTGACCCCTCAATCAGGACAAAAGAAAAAAGAAAATGAGGCAGCACTACCAAATATTTGGATAAGGATCCTTTTATTCCACGTGCGACGTTTCAGCTCAGTGTGAGCCTTTCTCAAGCATATTTACCAAATATTTGGTAGTGCTGCCTCATTTTCTTTTTTCTTTTGTCCTAACTTATGTTACTGGTGTAACAGCAACATAAATACGTTTTTAACATAACCCTGTTATTTGTTTTGTAAATTGAGAATTAAATAATTTAATTTGCAGTCAATGATATTATAGAATTAAGTTTATGAAATTGATACAGAGAGTAAATTGGATTTTTTTTTTACAATGAATAAGCTTTAATAAATACTCCTTTAATGAGGAGATGTTAACAACACTGTACCAATTTTAATCAAGATCTTATACTGTGGATATTTATTATTTATTGTAAATTAGAAGATCAATGAATATGTGTGGAGACTACACTAGGATCTGATCAATGTTGCACATTCTTATAGCTCTATGATAGATTATCATCTATATGCAACAATTCAACAGTAATGATCATCTGCAGATAAAATCTTCCAACATGTCCAACACATTTTTACACCAAATTTAAATTGCTTGTTATATTCACACGTTGCTGTCAACTAAATTTTTTGGTGCAATTTTGCAAAAATGTAGCCAAGAATGCAATATGATTGCAATTTTGTGAATATACCCTTGGGCCTCTTACACACACACTTTCTTTCAGCTTTTTTTTAAGCATATAAAAAACAAGCAATGCGTTTCAAGCGTTTTTAATGGCATTTTTTACATGCATTTTTGGTGGCATTTTTTATTTAGTATCAATTAGAGAAGCTAATGGAGACAAGTGCAAGAAAAAAATCCATATCTAGAGCATGTTGCGTTTTAAAAAATAGAAAAAACACTGACCCCAAAAACAATAAAAATACAACAGAAACCAAAACGCTATGTATGTCGCCATTCTCATTTTATTTTAGACTTTAAAGAAACATCTAAAGCTACAATCTTACCTATAAGCTCTCCTTCACAAACACAATTTTTAAAATGTTTTAAAAAAACGCCATGAATTTCAAGCCTTTTTCATGGCGTTTTTTACAAGCATTTTTGGTGGCGTTGTTGATAATGCAACAAGTCCTATAGAGAAGCCTATAAGAAAAACGCCATAAAAATGCCATACACAGAGCATGGTTTAAAAAACGCCCCTTGATTAAATGGCATGTGTTTAACCCTTTAAGGACTTAGGGGTTTTTGGCCTTAAGGAACCAGGTATATTTAGAAAATCTGGTATGTGCGAACATGTTGCAAACTAGAAAAAAAAAAAAGAAAGTAGCAAAAAAGCCACAGTGTGCTTACCCAATCTTCGTTCTGGGATCCCTAGTTCCTCAATGGAATGCAGTAAGGATGGGGCTTGCAGGCAGGCAAGAGATTCATACAATGTGGGAAAAAAGGACATTCCTCAGCACATCCATAAAATATAATATATAAAAAGAGCTTCATAAAGCTCTTTGTATATATAACATTTCTGGATGTGCTGAGGAATTTCCATTTTCCCAAGTTGCAAAATAGCTCTGCAATGTTTTTGTGTATCCAAGTAATTCTGAGATTGTTGTTGGGGAGCCATGTCATCTGCTGGTGTTGATCCACTGTGTTATATCAAGTCCAGAGTCAACGCAGTCATTTACCAGGAAATTGTAGAGAACTTCATGCTTCCCTCTGCTGACAAGCTTTATGGAGATGCTGATTTCATTTTCCAGCAGGACTTGGCACCTGCCCACACTGCCAAAAGTACCAATACCTGGTGTAATAACCGCAGTATCACTTTGCTTGATCGGCCAGAAAACTCGTCTGACCTAAACCCCATAGAGAATCTATGGGGTATTGTCAAGAAGAAGATGAGACACCAGACCCAACAATGCAGACGAGCTGAAGGCTGCTATCAAAGCAACCTGGGCTTCCATAACAATCAGCAGTGCCACAGGCTGATCGCCTCCATGTCACGCTGCACTGATGCAGTAATTCATGTAAAAGGAGCCCCGACCAAGTATTGAGGGCATATACTGTACATGCTTTTCAGTAGGTCAACATTTCTGTATTAAATATAATTTTTTAAATTGGGCTTATATAATATTCCAATTTTCTGAGACACTCAATTTTGGGTTTTCATTAACAGTTATCATAATCATCAACATTAAAGGGAGAAAATGCTGGAAATAGATCACTCTGTGTGTAATAAATCTATAGAATATATGAGTTTAAGTTTTTAAAGTGAATTACTGAAATACATAAACTTTTTGATGACATTCTAATTAATTGTGAAGGACCTGTATATACTGTTTGTTACAGCCTGAACAAGGGCTATAAGCTCAAAATTATACTTGACTTTTATATGAGACACTAGCTTTTACACCAGCTTTCATTATTCGGGACATGAATGCTTATTAACCTCTTCACGCGCTGCTCCGCAATAGTACGTCCTGCAGAGGGATTAGTTCCCGCATCCAGACGTACTATTGCGGAGTAGTTCCCGGCGAACCGGGAGGTCAGCTGTCCCTGACAGCTGACACTCCAGCCTTGCCGGTCAGCGGACCATCGCCGCTGATTTCGGAAATTAACCCCATAAATGCGGCGACGGATTGCCGTCGCCGCATTTAAGTGGTTTGAAGCACATCGGCAGCCCCCACGAAGTGATCGTGGGGGCTACCGATGCTTGTCACGGCAATCGGAGGTCAGACAATGACCTCCGGGTTGCCATGTACGGAAGCCTCGGAGGAGCAGTCGGCCGGTCCTCCGAGTCTTCCTGTCAGTGTGACTGTCACGTCACAATGACAGGGTATGTTCACACGAGGGCGTCCGTTACGGCTGAAATTACGGGGATGTTTCAGCCTGAAAACATCCCCGTAATTTCAGCCGTACCAGCATGTGCAGGCACTTGAACGCCGCGTCAATTATGGCCGTAATTAGCGCTGCTATTCATTGGAGTCAATGAATAGCGGCTCCAATTACGGCCAAAGAAGTGACAGGTCACTTCTTCTACGCGGGCGTCTATTTACGCGCCGTCATTTGACAGCGGCGCGTAAATATACGCCTCGTGTGAACAGACAAACGTCTGCCCATTGCTTTCAATGGGCAGATGTTTGTCAGCGCTATTGAGGCGCTATTTTCAGACGTAATTCGGGGCAAAAACGCCCGAATTACGTCCGTAAATAGGCCGTGTGAACATACCCTTAGAGTACATTACACTACGTGTGTAGTGTAATGTATTCCAGCAGCGATCAAAGCTGCAAGTCTAAGTGTCCCCTAGTGGTACAAGTGAAAAAGGTAAAAAAAAGATAATAATTTTTTTTTTTTAAAAGTATAAAAAGAAAAGTTATAAGTTATATAAACAAACTGCATTTTTTTCCTATAATAAGTCTTTCATTATAGGAAAAAAATTAACACTTTAAAAAAAGTACACATATCTGGTATCACCGCGTTCGTAACGACCCAAACTATAAAACTATAATGTTATTTTTCCCGCACGATGAACACCCCAAAAAAAATCAATAAAAAACGACACCAGAATCGCTATTTTTTGGTCACCACCCCTCCCAAAATAGAGAATAAAAAGTGATCAAAAAGTCGCATATACCCGAAAATAATACCGATAAAAACTACAACCCGTCCCGCAAAAAACAAGCTCTTACACAGCTTTTTTGACTGAAAAATAAAAAAGTTACGGCTCTCAGAATATGGTGACACAGAAAATAAATTATTTTATAAAAAAGTGATTTTATTGCGCAAACGCTGCAAAACATAAAAAAAACCCTATATACATATGGTATCGCCGTAATCGTACCGACCCGCAGAATAAAATATAATGGTCATTTATAGTGCATGGTGAACGCCGCAAAAAATAAACTAAAAAACATTGTCAGAATTGCTTGTTTTTGGTCACCCGGATTGCAAAAAAATGTAATAAAAAGTGATCAAAAAAATCGCTTGTACCCCAAAATGGTACCAATGAAAAGTACAGATGTTCTCGCAACGAATAAGCCCTCACGCAGCTCCGGTGGTGAAAAAATTAAGACGTTCTGGCTCTCAGAATATGGCGATGCAAAATGTGCAGAGTCCAAAAGCGGATAAGATCGGGCAACATTTATCAGTGCGACACCAGCCCCACATCTATGAATTATTATTTATTTACAGCATTTTTATACCCTCTTTTTATGCCCTGATGTTCTCCGCACAGATTACACATGCCCCCACATTATAAACAGAAATACCAGCAAAACCCCAAACAGAAAAACTACCAAGCAAAATCTGCGCTCCAAAAGCAAAATGGCGTCCCTCCCTTCTGAGCCCTGCAGCGTGCCCAAACAGCAGTTTGTGCCCACTTATATGGCATCGCCATACCCGGGAGAACCCGCTTAACGCTTTATGAGGTATTTGTCTTCAGGGGCACAAACTGGGCACGACATATTATGCACTAAAATGGCATATCAGTGGAAAATTGCAATATTCACACCATCCGCTGTGCATTAACCCCTTTGAGCACTATGACTTAATAGCACGTCATGGTGCGGGGGTGATGTATGGAGCGGGCTCACATGCTTAGCTCACTCCATATACTGCGGGTGTCACCTGTGTATTACAGCTGACACCCGGGACTAACGGACAGGAACAGCGATCACGCTGTTAGAGGAGTCTGTAAAAATAACAATACACTGCAATACATTAGTATTGCAGCATATTGTACCCGCGGATCCAATGATCGCTGGTAGAAGTCCCCTAAGGGTACTAATAAAATGTGTAGAAGAATTAAAGTTATTAGTAGTGAGAAAGAAAAAAGTTTAAAGTTAAAAAAAAAACCTTTTCCCATTTTTCTTCAAAAGTAATGTAAAAAAATAAACAGAATTGATATAGCTACGTCCGTAAAAGGCTGAACTATTACAATATACCATTATTTAACTCGCACGGTGAACACCGTAAAAAACTTAAATAATTTAAACTGCCAAAATTGCTGTCGTTTTCGTTTTTACCGCACAGCGAAAGCTGTAAAAACGAAAACCCCAAAAAATGGAATCAGATTTTTTTCCTATATTCCTATATTTTCCTATTTTTTTTCAGTTTCTCAGTACTTTTTATGGCACTTTAATTGGTGTCAATAGAAACTACAATTCCTCCCGCAAGAAATAAGCTCTGACATCACTCTACTGACGGAAAAATAAAAAAGTTATGGCTCTTGGAAGGCGGGTAGTGAAAAACGAAAATAAGAAAGCAAAAAATGGATCAGTCCTGAAAGGGTTAATTAATTTCTAATGAAAAAATTGTATGACCACATGTGGGGTATTTCCGTACCCGGGAGAAATAGCTTTAGGCGGGATTCACACGACCGGGTCCCGCCCGAGCCCCGAGTGTCGGCCGGTAAAATCGGCCATTTTGCCCGGCCGGTTTGCATAAAGTTTTGCATCCGTTCCGGGCCGGGCAGATCTGGACAGTGACATCAGCGGCAACTCCTGAAGGGGAATCCCCATGTGTTCGGGGATTCCGCTTCAGGAGTTTCCCCTGATGTCACTGCCCAGATATGGACAGAGGCATCAAGCGCTCTGTCCAGGAGCGGAATCCCCGAACACACGGGGATTCCGCTCCTTCAGGGAGCTAAAGTGGGGCTAGCAAATAGCAGAGCAGGGAGATACCTCCCTGCTCTGCTATAGTGGCGGCGCTACAGTAGTAGCAGCCGCAGCAGCAGCAGCTGCTAGCGGCACCATAGAAGGTGTCGCCGGGCCAGGGCGCTTTTAACAAGCAGGGGAAGGGAGCCAGCGCAGCGCTCCCTCCACCTGCTGTACACCCCGGCCCTGCCACACAGTGTACAGCGTAGCCATTCGTCCGAATGGCATAAACTCCTCCTCCTCACATGCACTCTGCGCTGTGAGGAGGAGGAGATAGAGCGCAAGCCACGGAAAACCCGGCCATCACTCGGGACACATTCCGGTGATGGCCGTGTATTACCCGGCCCCATAGACTTCTATGGGAGCCGGGCGGCCGGGTACCCGGCCGAAAATAGAGCATGTCCTATTTTTTGACGGCCGGTTTTCCCGGCCGTCAAAAAATCGGTCGTGTGAATAGCCCCATTAGGGGTCTATTATTCCTAATGCAGCCGGGTGCCGGCTGATTTATGAACGGCCGGCACCCGGACGGGAAACCCTGTCGTGTGAAGGAGGCCTTACAAAAATTGGTTGTTTATTTCTCCTTTTATCCCTTGTGAAATTGAGAAAATTCAAAATTTTTGTGGAAAAAAATTGTGATATTAATTTTCTCCGCCTAATTCTAATAAATACTGCAAAAGACCCGTGGAGTCTAAATGTTCACTATACCCCTAGAAAAATTCATTGAGGGGTGTTTCCAAAATGGGGTAACTTGGGGGGCTTCCACTGTTTTGGTCCCTCCAGGGCGTTGCAAAGGCGGCATGGCACCGAAAAACAATCCAGCAAAATCCGTGCTCCAAAATCCAAATGGCGCTACTTCCCTTCTGAGCGCTGCCATGGGTCCAATCAGCAGTTTATTACCACATATGGGGTATTGCCGTAATCAGGAGAAAATGCTTTACAAATGTTGTGGTTCTTTTTTCCTTTATTCCTTGTAAAAATTTACAATTTCTATGCTTTTTCAAAAAAAAAGTTGATTTTCATTTTCACTGCCTAACTCCACTAAATTCTGCAAAAAACCTGTGTGGTCAAAATGCTAACTATACCCCTAGATAAATTTCTTGAGAGGTGTAGTTTCCAAAATGGGGTCATTTTTGGGGAGTTTCCCCTGTTTTGGTCTCTCCAGGGCGTTGCAAAAGCGACATGGCACCGAAAATCAATCCAGCAAAATCCGTTCTCCAAAATCCAAATGGCACTCCTTCCCTTCTGAGCCCTGCTGTGGGTCCAATCAGCAGTTTATTACCACATATGGGATATTGCTGTAATCAGGAGACATTGCTTTACAAATGTTCGGGTGATTTTCTTCATTATTCCTCGTAAATATTACAAATTTCTATGTTTTTTCAGAAAAAAAGTAGATTTTCATTTTTACAGACTAATTCCAATATATTTAGCGAAAAACCTGTGTTGTCAAAATGCTAACTATACCCCTAGATAAATTCCTTGATAGGTGTAGTTTCCAAAATGGGGTCACTTTTGGAGGGTTTCCCCTGTTTTGTTTCCTCCAGGGTGTTGCAAACGCGACATGGAACCGAAAACCAATCCAGCAAAATCCGTGCTCCAAAATTCAAATGGCGCTCCTTCCCTTCTGAGCCTTGCTGTGGGTCCAATCAGCAGTTTATTACCACATATGGGATATTGCCGTAATCGGGAGACATTGCTTTACATATGTTGGGGTGCATTTTCTTTATTATCTCTTGTAAATATTAAAAATTTCTATGTTTTTTCAGAAAAAAGTAGATTTTCATTGTTACAGACTAATTCTGATAAATTTAGCGAAAAACCTGTGCAGTCAAAATGCTAATTATACACCTAGATAAATTCCTTGAGGGGTGTAGTTTCCAAAATGGGGTAACTTTTGGGGTGTTTCCACTGTTTTGGCACCACAAGACCTCTTCAAACCTGACAAGGTGCCTAAAATATATTCTAAAAAAAAGGAGGCCCAAAATCCACTGGGTGCTCCTTTACTTCTGAGGCCAGTGCTTCAGTCCATTATCACATTAGGGCCACATGTGGGATATTTCTAAAAACTGCAGAATCTGGGCAATAAATATTGAGTTGCATTTCTCTGGTAAAACCTTCTGTGTTACAAAAAAAAAATGTATTAGAAATTAATTTCGGCAAAAAAATAAAATTTGTAAATTTCACCTCTTTTTTGCTTTAATTCCTGTGAAACGCATAAAGGGTTAAAACACTTTGTGAATGCTGATTCGAATACCTTGAGGGGTGCAGTTTTCAAAATGGGGTGACTTCTGGGGATTTTCTAATATATAACCCTCAAAGCCAGCTTAGAACTGAACTGGTCCCTGAAAAAATAGCCTTTTGAAATTTTCTTTAAAATATGAGAAATTGCTGCTAAAGTTCTAAGCCCTGTAACGTCCTAGAAAAATAAAAGGACGTTCAAAAAATGATGCAAACATAAAGTAGACATATGGGGGATGTTAACTAGTAACTATTTTGTCTGGTATTACTATCTGTTTTACAAGCAGATACTTTTAAATTTATAAAAATGCTAATTTTTGCAATTTTTTTCTAAATTATGGTGTTGTTCAGAAATAAATAGCCAAATTATCGACAAAAATTTTTCACTAACATAAAGTACAACATGTCACGAGAAAACAATCTCAGAATCGCTTGGATAAGTAAAAGCATTCCAACGTTATTACCACATAAAGTAACACATGTCAGATTTGAAAAAATTGGCTGGGTCCTGAAGGCCAAAACAGGCTGGGTCCTGAAGGGGTTAAAAAGAACTCACATATGCATACCAACAGTTTGAAGTGCTGATTTATATTTTGTGTATTTGCATTTATAATTACATTTCAGTTTACCAAAGTATATCGGGACATCTTATTGTTGACCTGGGATAGTTCAGCCTGAATACTATTAACAATTGTTTTTGAACTGATCATGATTGATCAGCCCATGGTTCCTATCTATTTCTATGTGAAAATCTGCTACAAACAGTGGCGTAACTACCGCAGTAGCAGCCGTAGCGGCACGGCCCCCCCCCCATTTCGGAGGCTCCGCTAGCAGCCGTTATGGCTGCTACAGCGCGACGCCACTGAAGGGTTTGTTCCTACAAAAGACATGCATCCCCTATCCACAGGATAGGGGATACATGTGGGATCACTGACACGGCCAGCGATAAGGAGAATGGAATGACAAACCTCGGACTTCCAGTGGTCTGGCGGCAGCCCCATAGAATGGAATTGTGCATCGGTCGCACTTGTGCGCATGCGTGACCAGCACTCCTTTCATTTTTATTGAACTGCGCAGACCCCGGAAGTCCGAGGTTTCTCATGGAGAACTTCATGTTCTCCTTATCGCTGCCAGCGATCACACATGTGTCACCTATTCTATGGATAGGGGATACATCTCTTTTGTAGGACAAACTATAGGGCGTTTTTGTGTTTTGTTTTTTTGAGGGGGTTTAGGGCTGTATGGCGTTATCTACAGGGGGGGCTGTATGGTGTTATCTATGGGGGGCAGTATGGCGTTATCTACAGGGGCTGTGTGGCGTTATCTACAGGGGAAGGGCTGTATGACGTTATATACAAGGCAAGGGCTGTATGGCGTTATCTACACGGGGCTGTATAGCGTTATCTACAGGGGGTGAGCTGTATGGCGTTATCTACAGGGGGCTGTATGGTGTTATCTACAGGGGAAGGGCTGTATGACGTTATCTACAGGGGGGGCTATATGGCGTTATCTACAGGGCAAGGGCTGTATGGCGTTATCTACAGGGGAAGGGCTGTATGGCGTTATCTACAGGGGAAGGGCTGTATGGCATTATCTACAGGGGGAAGGCTGTATGACGTTATCTACAGGGGGCTGTATGGCGTTATCTACAGGGGAAGGGCTATATGACGTTATCTACAGGGGAAGGGCTGAATGGCGTTATCTACAGGGGAAGGGCTGTATGGCATTATCTACAGGGGGGCTGTATGATGTTATCTACAGGGGGGCTGTATGCCGTTATCTACAGGGGAGGGCTGTATGGCGTTATCTACAGGGGGATTGCTGTATGGCGTTATCTACAGGGGAAGGGTTGTATGGCGTTATATACAGGGGCTGTATGACATTATCTACAGGGGGGCTGTATGGCATTATCTACAGGGGGAAGGCAGTATGACGTTATCTACAGGGGGCTGTATGGCGTTATCTACAGGGGAAGGGCTATATGACGTTATCTACAGGGGAAGGGCTGCATGACGTTATCTACAGGGGAAGGGCTGTATGGCGTTATCTACAGGGGGGCTGTATGATGTTATCTACAGGGGGGCTGTATGCCGTTATCTACAGGGGAGGGCTGTATGGCGTTATCTACAGGGGGATTGCTGTATGGCGTTATCTACAGGGGAAGGGCTGTATGGCGTTATATACAGGGGCTGTATGACATTATCTACAGGGGGGCTGTATGGTATTATCTACAGGGGAAGAGCTGTATGACATTATCTACAGGGGGACTGTATGATGTTATCTACAGGGGGGGCTGTATGGCGTTATCTACAGGGGGAGCGCTGTATGGCGTTATCTACAGGCGAAGGGCTGTGTGACGTTATCTACAGGGGGCTGTATGGTGTTATCTACCGGGGGAGGGCTGTATGGCGTTATCTACAGGGGAAGGGCTGTATGGCGTTATCTACCGGGGGGGCTGTATGACGTTATCTACAGGGAGCTGTATGGAGTTATCTACAGGGGAAGGGCTGTATGACGTCATCTACAGGGGAAGCGCTGTATGGCATTATCTACAGGGGGGCTGTATGGCGCTATCAACAGGGGGAGGGCTGTATGGTTTTATCTACAGGGGAAGGGCTGTATGGCGTTATCTACATGGGGGGCTGTATGGCGTTAGCTACAGGGGAAGGGCTGTATGACGTTATCTACAGGGGGAGCGCTGTATGGCGTTATCTTCAGGGGGGCTGTATTACATTTTCTACAGGGGCTGTATAGCATTATCTATAGGGGAAGGGCTGTATGACATTATCTACAGGGGGCTGTATGGCGTTATCTACAGGGGGGGCTGTATGGCGTTATCTACAGGGGAAGGGCTGTATGGCGTTATTTACAGGGGAAGGGCTGTATGGCGTTATCTACAGGGGAAGGGCTGTATGGCGTTATCTACAGTGGAAGGGCTGTATGGCGTTATCTACAGGGGGTTGTGTATGGCGCTATCTATAGGGGGCGCTGTGTGGCGGAATCTATAGGGAGGCACTATCTACAAGGAGGGGTTTGTGTGATACCCAGGGGAGGGCGGGGGGGCCCCAGTCAAAAGTTTGGTTTGGCATTAATTGGTTGGCATTAATCAAAAGACGTTTTGCAAAAAAAAAACGCTAGTGTGGATGTGCCTTTTCAGGTAAATAATGATCGCTATGGTTGCCCTTTTAGTGATATTGCTCAGACATCTTTCTAGAAACATTAAAGGGAATCTGTCACCTTGAAAATAAATACTGTCCAATATGAATTTAGCATGTTATAAAGCAATAGGAGCTGAGCAGACTGATATATTGTTTTGTTAGAAAAGATTCAGTATGACATATTTTATTCACTTAAAGAGGCTCTATCACTACAGGGTGGGCCATTTATATGGATACAACTAAATAAAATGGGAATGGTTGGTGATAGTAACTTCCTGTTTGTGGCACATTAGTATATGGGAGGGGGGAAACTTTTCAAGCTGGGTGTTGACCATGGCGGCCATTTTGAAGTCGGCCATTTTGTATCCAACTTTAGTTTTTTCAATGGGAAGAGGGTCATGTGACACATCAAACTTATCGAGAATTTCACAAGAAAAACAATGGTGTGCTTGGTTTTAACGTTACTTTATTCTTTCATGAGTTATTTACAAGTTTCTGACCACTTATAAAATGCGTTCAAAGTGCTGCCCATTGTGTTGGATTGTCAATGCAACCCTCTTCTTCCACTCTTCACACACTGATAGCAACACCGCAGAAGAAATGCTAGCACAGGCTTCCAGTATCCGTAGTTTCAGTTGCTGCACATCTCGTATCTTCACAGCATAGACAAGTGCCTTCAGATGACCCCAAAGATAAAAGTCTAATGGGGTCAGATCGGGAGGCATTTCTTCTGCGGTGTTGCGATCAGTGTGTGAAGAGTGGGAGAAGAGGGTTGCATTGACAATCCAACACAATGGGCAGTGGTCAGAAACTTGTAAACAACTCTTGAAAGAATAAAGTAACGTTAAAACCAAGCACACCATTGTTTTTCTTGTGAAATTTTCGATAAGTTTGATGTGTGACATGACCCTCTTCCCATTGAAAAAACTAAAGTTGGATACAAAATGTCCGACTTCATAATGGCCGCCATGGTCAACACCCAGCTTGAAAAGTTTCCCCCCTCCCATATACTAATGTGCCACAAACAGGAAGTTAATATCACCAACCATTCCCATTTTATTTAGGTGTATCCATATAAATGGCCCACCCTGTACATTATAAGTGTCCCATCTTCTACATAATGTGATCAGCACTGTAACGTATTTTTATTTAGAAAATTGATCAATTTTGACTAAGTTATGACCTATTTTAGAGTTATGCTAATGATTTTCTTAATGCCCAACTGGGCGTTTTTTAGCTTTTGACCAAATGGGCGTTGTAAAGAGAAGTGTATGACGCTGACCAATCAGCGTCATACACTTCTCTCCATTCATGTACTCAGCACATGTGCTGTCACTTACTCACACATTAACGTTACTGAAGTTTCTTGAGAGTGAATAGACATGACCTCCAGCCAGGACGCGATGTCTATTCACAATCCCGACACTTCAGTAACGTTTTTTTGTGTGACTTACTCACACAGCACATCGAGATCACGCTGTGCTGTCATTAAGTCCCACTTGATCGTTACCGAAGTGTCGGGACTGTAAATAGACATCGCGTCCTGGCTGAAAGCGATGTCTATTCACTCTCAAGACACTTCAGTAATGTTAATGTGTGAGTAAGTGACAGCACATGTGCTGAGTACATGAATGGAGAGAAGTGTATGACGCTGATAGGTCAGCATCATACACTTCTCTTTGCAACGCCCACTTGGTCAAAAGCTAAAAAACTTCTAGTTGGGCATTAAGAAAATCATTAGCATAAATCTAAAATAGGTCATAACTTGGTCAAAATTGATTGTTTTTCTAAATAAATATACATTACAGTGCCGATCACATTATGTAGAAGATGGGACACTTATAATGTAGTGATAGAGCCTCTTTAAGTGAATAAAATATGTCATACTGAATCTTTTCTCACAAAACAATATATCAGTCTGCTCAGCTCCTATTGCTTTATAACTTGGTCATAACTTGGTCAAAATTGATTGTTTTTCTAAATAAAAAAGCACTGCTGTAATCTACATTACAGCGCCGATCACATTATGTGGAAGATAGGGCACTTATAATGTGGTGACAGAACCTCTTTATATCCCTGCTCATTCTGGGCTTAACCTGTTCTACTTGTTGACAGCCTTCGTTGAATGAGTGTACATTCAGAGATAAATAACAGTTACTGAGTAGGACCACCCAGTGGAATCTCAAGCCAAGAATGAGCAGGGATTTAAGCGAATAAAGTGTCATACTTAGTAATTTCTCATAAAAGTATATATATCAGTCTACTCAGCTCCTCCTGCTCTATAACATGGTAACTGCAGATTGAACAACATGTTCAATGTGACATGTTCCCTTTAAGGCTAGATTCACACACAGTGTTTACTTGCGTTTTTAGTGGTGTTTTTCATAGCGATTTTTCTGGATGTGTTCTTTAAATGCTGCGGCCAGATGTTACTTTAAATTCGATAGTAATATATTGTGATCCCTGGTGGTGCGCGCACGCTCACTCGCTCGCTCCCCTCCTCCTCCTCCCTCCCGTCAGCTTTCGGCTTCTGCCTCTGTTTCTTGCCTTGTGCTCTTTGTAGCGTGGATGAATGCCTGACCAATGGATGAACGTCTGACCACTCAAAATAGTTTTATGCGGCTTGCCTTAGAGGCACTGAAGGCTACCGCCCTGGCTTGCTTAGGCCTACTTATTGTTAAGGTTTGGCTGTTTGTATACCGTGGGTGGTGCTGATTGCTGTAGGCCTACTCCACTCTATGGGATACTTAGATTGTTGAGCTTTTTCCCCCACTTTGCTGAGCCCTGAAGGCCTAAACAAAATAGGCGCCTGAGCCCTGAATGCCATTACACCGCTACACCAATGCTGAAGTATGCATGGGGGAAGTATTCTTTTTTTTTTTCTTTTGGAGCGGGTGAGCCATTAACTATATGAATACCTAAATGTAAGTTATTATTGAAGAAGAAGATATATAGGGCAAAAGCGTTCAATGAAATACTAATGCTAAAATTTCTTATTGGAAGCTAAAAGTCGACTTACAAATGATAAGTTGCTGATCTAGTTATTTGAGTTGCTTGGATGTAAAGCTTGGATATAAAATTTAGGTGAAATTCCCTATCTTTATCTCTATTGACAACACAATTGTGATTCAGCCCTGTCTGAAAAACGAAAATGCATGGACTGGGTCTGATTCTATGTATATAGGGATGATCTATTG
This sequence comes from Rhinoderma darwinii, assembly GCF_050947455.1. NCBI lineage: Eukaryota > Metazoa > Chordata > Amphibia > Anura > Rhinodermatidae > Rhinoderma > Rhinoderma darwinii. The sequence continues at coordinate 493,735,905 of NC_134687.1, forward strand.
AAGGATGCTCACTTAAAAGAGTACTTGAGTATCTGAGAACTTTTTTTTTTTACTCTTAACCCCAACTTTAACAATTTTTTTACTGTTATACAAAAGGTAATACGGTGAGAAGAAATCAGACCCTACCTGATGATGCCCCTGCGGTTAAACAGAGACGATGTGGTGCAGCTGCCACTGTGACTGAAAATTAGGATTGATACAAGAGGAGATTACAGACAAATCTAAGGCTAATACTCAAGGTAGAATGGAAAAATACTTTAAATCTGTGGATAGTGCAAAATATGCGGAGATGTCTCCCTGGGGAAAGGAGGGGCAGGTGGAGCAAGTGGATTATAATGGAGAGAGGCACCCCAGAGAGAGATCGACGAGAGATGATGAGGTATCTAGGGGGGCTGCCTTACAAGACTTGAAGGGGATAGGTGTCTCCTCTCAAAATTTAAATTACCGCTGTTCGAACAGATATAAAATGTGGGCCTTGAGTCAAAGCAAACATTAGATATTCTCCAAAAACAAATTAATTGAGCATGATCTGATATTATCATGATAAGAGAAGGTATAAAACAGATACAGGAAAGAGTGGGAGAAGTGGAACAAAGAGTTGGGAAAGTTGAGGACTCTGTTAACAGTATGTCAAAGAAATTAAAAACATTGTCTATCTCTAACCAGCAGTTGATGCAGAAACTAACAGACTTGGATAGATCCAGGTGATGAAATGTAAAAGCAATCGGTTTCACAGAAAAAGCAGAAAAAGGGAACTGTATCACCTTTATAGTGGAATGGATAACAAGGACTATGGGGAAGGAAGGTTTCTCTAGCCTGTGCGGGATAGAGAGGGCTCATGCAATCCCATTACGGGCCGTATCATCAGGGAATAACCCTCGCCCTATATTATTTAAATTTGTCTCTTCATCGGACAGAGATTGCACACTCAGAAAAGCTAGGGAGTTGCAACCAATTGAATACAATGTTAGAAGTAGAGATGAGCGAACTTTTCAAAAGTTCGGTTCGGCTAGTTCGCCGAATTTCACAAAAAAGTTCGATTCGGACCGAACCTGTCACTTCTGTGCGCCGAGCATGCTACTGTCCAGGGTGCTGATAGAGTTAATGGGCTGCACTAACTCTTTCAGCAACCTTGACAGTACATGCTCGGCGCGTGGAAAATACAATTTAAATGTAATAAAAAAATAAAAATTATACGTTCGTACTTACTTTCCTCCTGTCTGGCCTCCAGCGATGACGTTTCATCCCTTTCGCCGCTGCAGCCAATCACAGGCTGTAGTGGCGGTCACGCACGTCAGGATGACGCTTCATCCCACGTGACCGCCTCTGCAGCCAATCACAGGCTGCAGCGGCGACATGGATGAAACGCCATCGCTGGAGGCCGGACAGGAGGAAAGTAAGTATGAACGTATTATTTCTTTTTTTTGGCATGTATGTATGTTGTCATGTATGTATGTATGTATGTATGTATGTTTGCATGTATGTATGTATGTTTGCATGTATGTATGTTTGCATGTATGTATGTATGTTATGTATGTATGTATATATGTGCATGTATGTTTGCATGTATGTTGGCATGTATGTATATATGTGCATGTGTGTATGTATATTTGCATGTGTATGTTTGCATGTATGTTGGCATGTATGTATATATGTGCATGTGCGTATGTATATTTGCATGTATATATTTGCATGCATGTATGTATGTTTGCATGTATGTATGTTTGCATGTATGTATGTATGTTTGCATGAATGTATGTTTGCATGTATGTATGTTGTCATGTATGTATGTTGTCATGTATGTATGTATGTTGTCATGTATGTATGTATATATGTGCATGTATGTTTGCATGTATGTTGCCATGTATGTATATATGTGCATGTTTGTATGTATATTTGCATGTATATATTTGCATGTATGTATGTATGTATGTATGTTTGCATTTATGTATGTTTGCATGAATGTATATATGTATGTATGTTGTCATGTATGTATGTTGTCATGTATGTATGTTGTCATGTATGTATATATGTGCATGTATGTTGGCATGTATGTATAGATGTTTGTATGTATATTTGCATGTATATATTTGTATGTATGTATGTATGTATGTATGTTTGCATGTATGTATGTTGTCATGTATGTTTGCATGTTTTTATTTTTGCATGTATGTTTGCATGTATGTTTATATATATGTGCATGTATGTAATTATGTTTGCATGTATTTATGTTTGCATGTATATTTGTGCATGCTTGTATATATGTATGTATGTATCTTTGCATGTTTTTATGTTTTCATGTGTGTGTGTATGCATGTATGTATGATAGTTTGCATGTATGTATGTATATATGTGTGTATGTTTGCATGTATATATGTGCATGCTTGTATATATGTTTGTTTGTATATATGTATGTATGTATGTATGTTTGCATTTATGTTTGTTTGTATATATGTCTGTATGGCCATGTATGATACTGTCTGCTGGCACCCTGTATCTAAGTCAACTTCACGGCAGGCTTCTAAACATGGTATAACAGTCAGTATCACACATTAACCCCTTCCCGACATTTGCCGTACATGTACGTCATGGAAAGCATTGACTTCCCGCATCTTGCCGTACATGTACGCCGAATGTTTGGGACCGGCTCAGAAGCTGAGCCGGTGCCATCATCACCGGATCTCAGCTGTATCTTACAGCTGACATCCGGCTGTAACGGCGGGGACCGAAATTAGCTTCGATCCCCGCCATTAACCCCTTAAGTGCAGCGCTCAAACGCGATCGCTGCACTTAAGGTGTTTGCAGCTCATCGGAACCCCAGTAATGAAATTGCCGGGGTTCCGGTGGCTGCAATGGCAACCGGAGGCCTAATACTGGCCTCCCGGTCTGCCTAGCACCGAAGCCGGTCAAGATCCGCCCGGCGGCGGAGCCTGATCGGCTTCCGTAGCTGCCGGCAAGATGGCGCCGGGTCAGGAGCTGATCCGGCGTCATCAGCGGTGGAAGTCAGCTGTACTGTACAGCTGACATCCACCTGTAACGGCAGGAACCAGAGCTAGCTCCGATCCCTGCTATTAACCCCTTCGATGCAGCAATCGAAAGCGATTGCTGCATCGTAGCGGTTACTAGCAGATCGCCAGCCCTGACAGGCAATCAGGACTGGCGACTGCTGTTATGGCAACAGGAGACACAATGGTCTCCTGCTCTGCCATTACGGAAGACGATTTAGGCCCCGCCGGGAGGCGAAGCCTAATCGGCTTGCTGTCAGTGAATGACTGACAGATCTAATACATTGCACTACATAGGTAGTGCAATGTATTAGAAAAAAAAAAATCTGACCATTGGACCTTCAAGTCCCCTAGTGGGACTTGAGAAAAAGTGTAAAAAAAGTGTAAAAAAAAGTGCAAATAATAAAAGTTTGAAACCAATAAAAGTTTCAAGTAATCAAATAAAACACAATCCCCCTTTTACTCTTATCAAGTCCTTTATTATTGAAAAATAATAATAAACCATATGTATTTGGTATCGCCGCGATCGTAACGACCTGAGGTATCAAAATATTATATTATTTATTGCACGCGGTGAACAGCGTAAAAAAAACGTAAAAAACGTTACCAGAGTTTCTGTTTTTTAGTCACTTTGCCCTACAAATGTTAGAATAAATAGTGATCAAAAAGTCGCACGTATCCAAAAATGGTACCTATAAAAACTATAGCTCGTCCCGCAAAAAACAAGCCCTCATACACCTCCGTCGACAAAAAAATTAAAAAGTTATGGTTCTCACAACTTGGCGACAGAAAAAATACATTCTTTTTACAAAAGTAATTTTATTGTGCAAAAAGCTGTAAAACATAAAAAAGTGCTATAAATTAGGTATCGCCGGAATCGTACTGACCCGCAGAATAAAGTTAACATGTAGTTTATAATGCGTGGTGAACGCTGTATAAAAAAAAACCGAAAAAAGCTGTGCCAGAATTGCGTTTTTTTGTTTACCTGGCATCCCAAAAAATAGGATAAAGGGTGATCAAAAAGTCGCATGTACACCAAAATGGTACCAATAATAACTACAGCTCGTCCTGCAACAAACCAGCCCTCATACCGCTACGTCTATGAAAAATAAAATATGTTATGGCTCCAATAAGTCAGGAAATAAAAAAATATGCAGTTGTGCCCGAGGGGAACATTTCTTCTGTTTGAAGAGGCGATTTATCAAGGACCTAAAATTAGGGAACCAGGAAAGGGAGGGCCCAAACATATCCGCTGGAAGCGACGGTGCCCGTATTATACCAGGACAACACTTCCTAGCAAAATTCCCCAAACTACAAAGGCGCGGAGTGTGGATCAAAAGGGGGATAATAAAGGACGCCATATATCAGTGCGACACCGGCCTGTGCAGAAAGGATTGCTTCACAGCGTAACACACATCTATGGATTATTTTATTGTTTTTTTTTACCCCATTATTATACCCAGTGGCGGATTAAGTAGACCATGGGCCCTGGGCTGTTACCCAAACTTGGGCGCCCCTTCCTCACCGCCGCCCTGCCGCGGCGTAACTATTTTTAACACTACCTTTTTGGGCAAGCATTAACAGTGTTACGATTTCCCTTGTCACAGCGCGGTGTCCCTACATACTGACAGTATCACACTGTGCAGGGACACAACCTCCTGACAAGGGGAATTGTCTATCAGTCCTGGACTGCAGAAAGACTTTTTGTGAAATACAAGGATTCCTATAATAAAAGTGTCAGGAGAGGTGACAGATTCTCTATAAATCTAGTGACTCACAGGTGACGACGTCTCAGATTCTAGTAGTTTTTTTCCTCTTTTCTTCTCCATCCGGTCCAGCGCTCATGACGACTTCTCCCGGCCATGACTCATTTCTGCATAATTTGCCACTCAGACATCTCCTCACTTTTCCAACATTTCCACACCTATAAACGAAAATAAAGTTATCATGGTGCCACATACTGTGCCCCTAAATATAATAGCACCAAACACTGCGTGCCTGAATATAATAATACCACACACTGTAAAACACCACATATACACACAGCCCCCTGTACATAGTGCCACACACAGCCCCCTGTACATAGTGCCACACACACCCCCATAGATATCGCCATACACAGCCCCCTCTATATATCACACATCCCCCCGTAGAGAGCGTTACACACAGCCCCCTATAGATAGTGCCATACAGCCCCCCTGTAGAGAGCGCCACACAGCCCTCCCCCTCTTGTAAATAGCACCAAAAAGCCCCCCCTATAAAGAGCGCCACACACATACCACTGTGGATAGCACTACACAGCCCCCCCTTGTATATAGTGGCACACAGCGCTCCCCCTTGTATATAGTGGCACACAGCGCTCCCCCTTGTATATAGTGGCACACAGCGCTCCCCCTTGTATATAGTGGCACACAGCGCTCCCCCTTGTATATAGTGCCACACAGCACTCCCCCTTGTATATAGTGGCACAAGGTTATGTACACATTTAAAAACGTTATATATATATATATATATATATATATATATATATATATTAGTATGTGTGTGATTGATTGATTTAATTAAAAAATATTTTCACTTTTTGAGATACAGCTGCTTTGTATCCTGTATCCGTCAGGTCAGCAGGACTGACAGGATCAGTGACACGCAGGATCCACCTCAAATCTATCACATCTAAGATTATAATTTAGCGCAGGGCCCGTTTCACTGATCCCGTCAGTCCTGCTGACCTGACGGATACAGGATACAAAGCATCTGTATCTCAAAAAGTGAAAATATTTTTTAATAAAACGGAATTACAAAGTTGCACCAGACACACATTTTTATAAAAAAAAAAAAAAACCGACGTGATTTTTGCGACGTTTTTTTCCGTAGACAATGCAGGTTTAATTTTTATCGTTTTTATGCACACCTTTTTTGCTATTTTAGAATTTTTATTCATAAAGTTTGAAAATAATAGTAAAAAAATAAGCTTTTTTAAGTTTCAGATATTTTTTTTGGTAATAACATAGTTTTACCCTAAAATAGACCTGTTATTTGTGATCGTCATTGTTTACCGTAAATTTTTATATATTACATGTCTATATTAGGGTAATTGGGTCAGCGCTAGCGTTACAACAATGATTGGCGGGGGGGGAAGTTTTTTTTGGGGGTGGGTATTTTATGTGTATTTATTATTTACATTTTTTTTGCACTTTACTTTACTATTTTTTTATTATTATGTTCTGTTCCTCAAAGGTCAAAAAAGACCTTTGGGGAACTTTATATATATTTTTTCTTTCTTTTACACCATGTTTTTCCACTGTAACTGGAGCTGCACAGCAGCCCCAGTTACAGGGGAAATCAGCCCTCTCATAGTGACGATTGTCACTAATAGGGCTGTGCTGGGTCTAGTAAGACCCAGCAGCAGTCTGTCACTAACGGCACCCGGCGATCATGTGACCAGTCACACGATCACCGGGAGGAATAGAGACAGCGCCGCTGCTGCTGTCTCTATTCCTATACACAGCGTTCATTGAACGCTGTGTAAGAAGACATCGGAGAAGACAGAAGCAGCGAAAGCTGCTTCTGTCTTCTCCTCAGGATCCCCGGCAGTCACTGACAGTCGGAGACCCGACATTCAGCTGCCCGATCGCGCGGGCAGCAAGTTAAAACCCGAGCCGTAGAAAGTCTATGGCTCGGGTTTTAAGGACCCGTCCCTGACCGCTGGCCGTAAAAATACAGCCAGCGGTCGGGAACCAGTTGGGCAGGAGGATAAGCCAACTAACCTCAGCCCCGGTGACCGCCCGGCTCTTCTCTTCTGTTGCAGCTTTGGAGTAACAGAACAGCCATCCGTCGCTGTTCTGTTACTCAATGGCGCACTTGTCAGGGAGGCGTATCCTACCCCTTTCCCGGCCAATTCCCTGCTCCTCCCCTCCTCATCTTCGGAAGTTAGCAGCGCTAGCGCGCTGAATAGGTTTGGAAGATGATGTGCGGTTCGGGCTGCCATGGGCCCCCTGGGAGCCTCGGGCCCCGGGCGGCCGCCCGAATCGCCCATATGATAATCCGGCACTGATTATACCACCTGACTCTGCCCCTTATATACTCTGCCCCTTATATATAGGGTGTGACGCCAGACAGCAGGATAACATACCATGGGTAAGACTCTAACATGTTACTCATACACCTTCCTCTATACCAGTTTGTGGATGGGCTAGGTATTTCTGCCCTATCCCTTATGTTTATAACCATCTACCATGATCTAGGACTGTGTATACTAATTGAAATTGACTTTTCAGTCCCCTCTGTGTTATCCTTTTGAGTATAATACCTCTATATTTATACACTGTGATCTATACCTGTCTGGCTTCCAAACATTTCCACACTGTGGCAATCATCCTTGATTTTAATGTGTGATATATGTTTTATGTTTTGTATAAATAAAGATCATTATGTTTATTAGTCAAAGCTGTGTATTGACTCCATTTTTTAGGTTTTTGCCCTTATATACTCCGCCCAGCTTACATATGCCCTACATTATAAACGGAAACACCAGTAAGACTCCAAACAAAACTACTACCAAGCAAAATCCACGCTCCAAAAGCCAAATGGCATTTCCTCCCATCTGAACCCAACAGCGTGCCCAAACAGCAGTTTCCTTCCACATATATGGCACCGTCATACCCGGGAGAACCCTTTTAGCAATTTTTGGGGTGTGTGTCTCCAGTGGCATAAGCTGGGCACGACATATTTGCCACTGAATGGCATATCTACGGAAAAATATAAATTTTTTAATTTGCACCATCCACAGCGCGTTCATTTATGGAAAAGACCTGTGGGGTGAAAATGCTCACTACACCCCTTAATAAATGCCTTGAGGGGTGCAGTTTCCATAATGGGGTCACTTCCCAGGGGTTTATTTTTATTATTTCACATCTGAGCCTCTGCAGTTGTGAACCAATACTTTGTAAATCGCCAAATTAGGCCTCAATTTTACATGGTACGCTTTCACTCCTGAGCCTGGTCGACTGTCCAGGCAAGAGATTAGGGCCACATGTAGGGTGTTTCTAAAACCAGGAAACCCAGCATAATAATTAGAGAGCTGTCTTGTTATGGTGGCACAAGCCGGGCACCACATATTGTCCACATATCTGTGGAAAAAATCCCATTTTCACTCTGCAACATCGAGTTCACACTAATTTCTACAAAACACCTGCAGGGTTAACATGCTCACTACACCCCTAGGTAAATGCATTGAGGGGTGTAGTTTCCAAAATTGGGTCACTTCTGGGGGGTTTCCACTGTTTTGGGCCCACAGGCGCCCAGAAACCAATCCAGCAACATCTGCACTCCAAATGGCGGTCCTTCCCTTCTGAGCCCTGCCGTGTGCCCAAACAGCAGTTTATGACCACATATGGGGTATTGCCGTACTCGGTAGAAATTGGTTTACAAATGTTGGGTTCTTTTTTTTCCTTTATTTGTTGCGAAAATGAAAAAATTTGCGCTAAAGCTACGTCTTATTGAAGAAAAAGGATTGTTTTTTTTTCCACTGCCCAATTCTAATAAATTCTATGAAACATCTGTGGGATCAAAATGCTCACTTTGCCCCTAGATGAATTCCTCAAGAGGTGTAGTTTCCTAAATGGTGTCACTTTTTGGGCGTTTTCATTGTTTTTTCCCCTCAGGGGCTTTGCAAATGTGACATGGCCGCCGCAAACCATTCCTGCTAAATGTGATCTCGAAAGCCAAATAGCGCTCTTTCCCTTCTAAGCCAAGCCGTGTCTCCAAACAGCCATTTATTACCACATGTGGGGCATTGTTTTACTCGGGAGAAATTGCTTTACAAATTTTGTGGTGCTCTTTCTCCTTCAGTCCTTGTGGAAATGAGTAAAAATAAGCTAAACCTACATTTTCTTTGAAAAAATGTTGATTTTTATTTTCAGGGCCTACTTCCAATAATTTCTGCAAAAAACCTGTGGGGTCAAATCACTCACTATACCCCTAGATAATTTCCTCAATGGGTGTAGTCTCCAAAATGGGGTCACTTGTGGGGGGTGTCCACTGTTTTGTCCCCTCAGGGACTTCGTAAATGTGACATGGCCTCCGCAAACCATTCCTGCTAAATGTGATCTCCAAAAGCCAAATAGCGCTCTTTCCCTTCTCAGCCATGCCGTGTCTCCAAACAACCGTTTATTACCACATGTGGGGTATTGTTTTACTCGGGAGAGATTGGTTTACAAATTTTACGGTGCTTTTTCTTTTTCAGTCCTTGTGGAAATGAGAAAAAATTAGCTAAACCTATATTTTCTTTGAAAAAATTTAGATTGTCATTTTCAGGGCCTATTTACAATAATTTATGCAAAAAACCTGTTGGGTCAAAACGCTCACTATACCCCTAGATAATTTCCTCAATGGGTGTAGTTTCCAAAATGGGGTCACTTGTGGGGGGTTTCCACTGTTTTGTCCCCTCAGGGGCTTTGTAAATGTGACATGGCCTCCGCAAACCATTCCTGCTAAACTTGAGCTCCAAGAGCCAAATAGTGCTCCATCCCTTCTCAGCCCTGCCGTGTCTCCAAACAACCGTTTATTACCACATGTGGGGTATTGTTTTACTCGGGAGAAATTGCTTTACAAATTTTATGGTGCTTTTTCTTCTTTAGTCCTTGTGGAAATGAGAAAAAAAATCGCTAAACCTACATTTTCTTTGAAGAAATGTTGATTTTAATTTTCACGGCCTACTTCCAATAATTTCTGTAAAAAACCTGTGCTGTCAAAATGCTCACTGTACCCCTAGATAATTTCCTTGAGGTGTGTAGTTTCCCAGATGGGGTCACTTTTGGGGGATTTTGACTGTTTTAGCACCGCAAGAGCCCTTCAAACCTGACATGGTGCCTAAAATTTATTCTAACAAAAATAAGGCCCCAAAATCCACTAGGGGTTCCTTTGCTTCTGAGGCCGGTGCTTCAGTCCAGTAGCACGCTACGGCCACATGTGGGATATTTCTTAAAACTGCAGAAACTGGGCAACAAATATTGAGTTGCATTTCTCTGGTAAAACCTTCTGTGTTATAAAAAAAATTGTACAAAAAATTTATTTCTGCAAAAAAATATGAAATTTGTAAATTTCACCTCTACTTTGCTTTAATTCCTGTGACATGTGTAAAGGGTTAAGACATTTTCTAAATGCTGTTTTGAATACTTTGAGGGGTGAAGTTTTTAAAATGGGGTGACTTTTTGGGGGTTTCTAATATATAAGGCCCTCAAAGCCACTTCACAACTGAACTGGCCCCTGTAAAAATGGTCTTTTGAAATTTTCTTGAAAATGTGAGAAATTGCTGCTAAAGTTCTAAGCCTTGTAACGTCATAGAAAAATAAAAGGATGTTCAAAAAACGATGCCAATCTAAAGTAGACATATGGGGGATGTTAATTAGCAACAATTTTGTGTGGTATAACTGCCTGTCTTACAAGCAGATACATTTAAATTGAGAAAAATGCTAATTTTTGCAATTTTTCGCTACATTTTGGTGTTTTTCACAATTAAATACTGAACATATCGAGCAAATTGTGCCAGTAACTTAAAGTCCAATGTGTCACGAGAAAACAATCTCAGAATCGCTTGGATAGGTGAAAGCATTCCGGAGTTATTACCACATAAAGTGACACATGTCAGATTTGAAAAATGAGGCTTGGTCAGGAAGGTCAAAAGTGGCTAAAGAGGGAAGGGGTTAAACTGAATCTAAGCCTACGACATGTTTTATTTCATTTTTTTTTTTTTTTACAGGTTTGGTGTTTGGACTACGTCGGTTTCGAGGACTACTTCGATGACGGTTTTTTTTTCTACAATAAAATGGTTAATGAGGGTTGTGTTGGGGGTGCTTTATTTCAATAAAATATTTTATCTATATCTTTGTCTTTTTCTTTTCAAATTTTATTACTACCACTTTAGTAATGGCCGCTGTCTGAGTGACAACATCCATTACTACGGCGAGGCTTAGTGTTAGCCGGTGCAGAGGCTAACACTAACCACCATTATTACCCCGGTACCCACCACCACCAGGGGTGCCGGGAAGAGCCAGGTACGATCCAGTACCCGACCATCTGTTGTGATGGTTGGGCTCTGGGGCGGCCGCAGGCTGGTATTATGAGGCTGGGAAGGGCCAAAAACAGTGGACCTTCCCACCCTTGTAATGCTAGGCTGCTGCTGCTGTGTTGTATCTGGCTGGTTATAAAAGTGGGGAGGACCCCACGTCATTTTTTTAAATTATTTATTTATTTATTTTTTTTAAAAAGACATGGGGTTCCACCCAATTTATCATAACCAGCTACATACAACACAGTGTTATTAGCCTGGGAATTGACAAAACCAGTGGCCCTTCCCACCCATGTAATGCCAGACTGCTGCGGCCTTGTATATGGCTGGTTATTAAAAATGTGGGGGACCCAACGTCTATTGTTAAATTTGTTAAATTCCCCAAAAAATACGACGTGGGGTCCCCCCCATTTTTATAACCAGCCCGATACAACACAGCAGCAGCAGCCTAGCATTACAAGGGTGGGAAGGTCCACTGTTTTTGGCCCTTCCCAGCCTCATTATACCAGCCTATGGCCGCCCCAGTACCCGACCATCACAACAGATGGTCGGGTACTGGATCGTACCAAGCTCTTCCCGGCACCCCTGGTGGTGGTGGGTACCGTGATAATTATTTATTGGTGGTTAGTGCTAGCCTCTGCACCGGTTAACACTAAGTACCGCCTTAATAATGGATGCTGTCAATCAGCCAACTGCCATTATCTAGGCACTAATAAAGTTAAAAAAAAAACACAAAGACAATTCTTTTTTATTGAAATAAGAAATCCCCAACAAAACCCTCGTTAACCATTTTATTAAAATTTGAAAAAACGTAGATCTACGCAGTAGTCCAACGAATCGAAGATGTAGTCCAATCGGTACATCAAAATCTGCAGCAACATAAAAAAACAGTTATCAATGTGAACAATAACAATACTTCTACTAACCTACACACATATATACACGCACACACAAACAACCATACACAAACACACACATATACACAAACACACACACATAAACACACACCCATATACACAAACACACACATATACAAAAACACACACACACACACACACACACACAAACATATATACAAATACACCCATATATACACACACATATACACAAACACATATACACAAACACACCCATATATACACAAACACACACATAAACACACACCCATATACACACACACACACACACACATATACAAAAACACACACACACAAACATCACACAAACATATACACATACACCCATATATACACACACACATATACACAAACACACCCATATATACACAAACACACATATAAAAACAAAAACAGACAAAGACACATACCCAAACACACACACTGTTTCTTTTAAATGCTGCTGGGGAACCCGCTCAATCCACTATACAAGGCCTCATTTACACGAGCGTATTATACGCGCGTGCGACGCGCGTGCTTTTCACGCGTGTCGTACGCATCTATAATAGTCTATGGGGCTGTTTAGACGATGCGTGAATTTTCGCTGCGTGAGTGCGTTGCGTAAAACTCACGACATGTTCTATATTCTTGCGTTTTTCACGCAACACGCACCCATTGACTTCAATGGGTGCGTGAAAACAACGCATGCCACACGGACGGTCCTGCGTTGCATGCGCGAAAATCACGCAAGAGCTGTCAAAAGGATGAATGTAAACAGAAAAGCACCACGTGCTTTTCTGGTTACAAACATCCAAACGGAGTGTCAAATTAGAGATGAGCGCACCGAACTTCACCGGGTTCGGCCGAACTCGTTTTGACCGAACCCGGCAAAAAATGTTCGGGTACGCGACGTCAGGAGACAGTCACTGCCCACGGTGCTCAAAGACTTAAACTGTTTCAGCACCATGGACAGTGACTTTCGATCACAATATACATATACGTGTAAAAAAAAACAGAAGTTCGGACTTACCGATAAGTCCCGGCTCCTTCCTCCAGTCCGACCTCCCGGGATGACAATTCAGGCCAAGTGACAGCTGCAGCCAATCACAGGCCAAGCACAGGCTGCAGCCAATCACAGGCTGCAGCGGTCTCATGGCCTGCCGCGTCATCCTGGGAGGTGGGGCCGGATGACAAAAGAGGGACGCGTCACCAAGGCAACGGCCGGGAGACCGGACTGGAGGAAGCAGGCAGTTCATGGTAAGTTTGAACGTCTTTTTTTATTCACAGGTTGGTGTATATTAAGATCGGCATTCACTGATGAGGGTGCTGAAAGAGTTACTGACAATCAGTTAGCTCTTTCAGCACCTTGGACAGTGACGGGCGTCGACTACCTCATCTCTATGATGGCGGCTGCGTGAAAATCACGCAGCCGCGCATCATACACGGATGACACACGGAGCTGTCAAATGCCTATTGCGCGCGCAAAATGCAGCGTTTTTTGCGCGCGCAAAACGCACACGCTCGTGTAAATCCGGCCTAAGGCTGCGCTATAGTGCCGCATTTAAAAGAAACAGGATCCTGACCTGTCCATAGAGTTTAAGGCAGCACAGAGTATTTCAGGAGATGAGCGTGCAGTTTCAGTGCTGCTGTGAACTCTGCTCTTACCATTACGTAGCTCTCAGTCTGTTACCTCTCCTCCACTCCTGTCCTCAAGAACACCTTCACATGATTGGCAAGTCACCACGTAATGGTAAGAGCAGAGTTCACAGCAGCACAGAGTATTTCAGGAGATGAGCGTGCGGATCTTGTGCGGGGTGGTGACTTGCCAATCATGTGAAGGTGTTATTGAGGACAGGACATCCCCGTAATTTCAGCCGTAACGGCATGTGCAGGCGCTTGAACGCCGCGTCCATTACGGACGTAATTGGCGCTGCTATTCATTGGAGTCAATGAATAACGGCTCCAATTACGGCCAAAGAAGTGACAGGTCACTTCTTTGACGCGGGCGTCTATTTACGCGCCGTCATTTGACAGCGGCGCGTAAATATACGCCTCGTGTGAACAGACAAATGTCTGCCCATTGCTTTCAATGGGCAGATGTTTGTCAGGGCTATCGAGGCGCTATTTTCGGGCGTAATTCGGGGCAAAAAATCCAGAATTACGTCCGTAATTAGTGTGTGTGAACACAGGGTATGTTCACACGCTCTAATTACGGACGTAATTCGGGCGTTTTTGCCCCGAATTACGTCCGAAAATAGCGCCTCGATAGCCCTGACAAACATCTGCCCATTGAAAGCAATGGGCAGACGTTTGTCTGTTCACACGAGGCGTAATTTACGCGCCGCTGTCAAATGACGGCGCGTAAATAGACGCCCGCGTCAAAGAAGTGACCTGTCACTTCTTTGGCCGTAATTGGAGCCGTTATTCATTGACTCCAATGAATAGCAGCGCCAATTACGTCCGTAATGGACGCGGCGTTCAAGCGCCTGCACATGCCGTAACGGCTGAAATTACGGGGATGTTTTCAGGCGGAAACATCCCCGTAATTTCAGCCGTAATGGACGCTGTCGTGTGAACATACCCTTATAATGACAGCACGGCTCGTAAAAGCGGCCGGCTGCCCGTGGCCGGCCGTGCTCGTAATTACGAGTCGTAATTACGAGCACGGCCCATAAAATAAAAAAATAGAACATGTTCTATCTTTTTAACGGCACGGGCACCTTCCCGTGAGAAAACGGGAAGGTACCCGTGGCTAACACAAGTCTATGGGCCCGCTATTTCGGGTCGTAATTACGACCCTTAATAACGGGTGTTTTTACGGTCGTGTGCATGAGGCCCCATAATGACGGGTGGCTACATGTGTGCACCCGTCATTACGGCAGCGTTGCTAGGCGACGTCAGTAAATAGTCACTCTTCAGGGTGCTGAAAGAGTTAACTGATCGGCAGTAACTGTTTCAGCACCCTGGACAGTGACTACCGATCACAATATAGAGTACCTGTAAAAAAAAAAAGACGTTCATACTTACCGGGAACTCCCTGCTTCCTCCAGTCCGGTCTCCTGGCCGTTGCCTTGGTGACGCGTCCCTTGCGACATCCGGCCCGACATTCCTTGATGACGATGCAGCCCATGTGAGCGCTGCAGCCTATCACGGGCTGCAGAGGCCTCTGCAGCCAATCACGGGCTGCAGAGGCTTCTGCAGCCAATCACAGGCTGCAGAGGCCTCTGCAGCCAATCACAGGCTGCCGCGTCAGAAAAGAAGGTCGGACTGGAGGAAGAAGAGGGACTCGTCCGCAAGACAACGACGAGGTACGTATGAAATGCTTTTTATTTTATTTTTAATCAGCAGCCTCTTTTCTCTATCAGTGATTGATAGAGATAAGTGGCTGCCGATTTGTATTATATTTTTGACCGGGTTCGGTCAAAACGGGTTCGACCGAACCCGGTGAAGTTCGGATTCGCTGCGGACCGAACTTTTCCGGAAGTTCGGACCGAAACCGGGTTCGGTTGTCCCGGTTCGCTCATCTCTAGTTAGAAGGATCTCTTTCTATCCTGATTACTCAAAAGAAACTCAAACACGCAAAGCAAAATGTATTGATGTTAAAAAAAAAAGTTGAAAGAGAAGAAAATTAAGTGTATGTTGCTATTTTCAGCCAAACTATGAGTAATTTATCAAAATAAGATGATTTACTTTATGGATCTGAAAGAGCCGACTGACTGGTTGGACACTAAAGAATACTAAACAATAAGGAAGGATTGGGATGGTGGGGAGGGGATAAGAGATAAGGTGTAGAGGTTCTGTAGTCTTCAGGCAAATGTGTGTAAGCGGCACAGGCCGTAAGTGTGGGAAGTACGGGTAGGGTGGGGGAGAGTTATAAGGGGGTTGTGTTTTTTTTTCTTTGTACCCTTTCTCCTGCTTCTCCTCCTCAGGTACTGTATGATGGAATGTGATGATGTGGGTGGTCTGTTGGAATGTTAGAGGCTTGGCGGGGAGATTGAAGAGGGTGGCAATTTTCCAAATGATAAAAAAACATATGCCAGGCATAGTGTGTCTATTAGAAACGCCTTTTATGAAAGAGAAATGTTATCTAGAAGATGGTTTGGGACAGAAATACATGCAGTGTACTCAAATGGCAGAGCAAAATAAAAATCTTAAACGCTCTTGTCCATTATCCATTTGTAAAAGAGGTTGGGTGGGTGGACCTTTGGAGGTCCATTACCCAGAATGGGAAACAATACTCTTATTTAATAAGACATGTAATACCTTTTCTAGGATAGATATGGTTTTTGGATCAACTAATTCTCTCTCCTTGGTCCAAAAGATTAAATATAAACCTAGTTCGATATCTGACCACTTACCTCTGATGTTGCTGATTAGACCGATGGCCCCTCACTAATTATCCCGTGGTTTTAGATTCAACCCTCACTGGTTAACATTGATAACAGGTAAAGATACCATTTGTAAACAACTGACTGAGTATTTGAGTTTATAAAATTAAACTCTGACATGACTTCAGTGGTAATTGTTTGGGATACCCTAAAGGCATTAACAAGGGGGCTGATGAAGGGTCATATATCTGGGATAAAAAAAAAGATTCAGTGGGAGGAAGACAAGGCTAAGAAGAGGGTACAGGAATCAGAATCTATATACATTCTTAGAAAGGATGATGACGACTCTTATAAAAAATGGTGTAAAGCTGTAGAGACATATGAGCAAGTACAACTTCGTAAGGCAAAAATAGAACACTTTTTTCGAGACCAAAGACAATATATTGATGTGAGGAAACCTGGTAGCTTTTTGGTGAAAAGAATAAGCAAGATCAGGGGGGGGATTTGCCGCAATTATGGATAAAAGTGGGAGGATATGGAGGGAACAGAAAGATATTCAACAAGTATTTTTTTCCTTTTATTCCAGACTGTATACTACAGAATATAGAGGGCCAGTGATAAAGATAGGTAACTATTTAGATTAAATCGTAGTGCCTAAAATGACCCCAGAACAAAGTTCTATGCTGGATGTCAAAATCATATTGGAGGAGGTTGTTAAAGTTATCAAAGAGATGCATAGACTTAAATCGTCAGGACCAGATGGACTCTTGTATGAATTGTATCAAACTTATAGGGATATATTAGCTCCATTAGTTATGGAAGTCTTTAACCCCTTAATGACCAGGCCTTTTTGCGCGTTAATGGCCAAAGATTACTTTTTGTTTTTTCACACGCATTCTAAGAGTTGTAACTTTTGTTTTATTCAGTCGACATTGTCGTGTAAGGGCTTGTTTTTTGTAGGGCGAGTTGTATTTTTCAATTGCAGCATTTTTGGTTGCATATAATATTTTGATTAACTTTTATTAACTTTATTTTAGGAAAGAATTGAAAATAAACAGCTATTCCAGCATTGATTTTCGCGTTATAAATTTACACCTTTCACTACACGGCATAAATAATATGTTAAATGTATTCTACGGGTCGGCACGATTGTGGAGATACCAAATATGTAAAGGTTTTATGTTTTCTTACGTTTGCAAAATAAAAAACCTTCTAAAAAAAAATTTTGTTCTTGCATCGTCGTTTTTCAAGAGCCGTAACTTTTTATTTTTCCGTCAATGTAGCCATATGTGGGCTTTTTTTTGCGGGACAAGGTGTAGTTTTCATTGGTAGTATTTTGCGGTACATAGGACTTATTGATTAACTTTTATTTAATTTTTTTACTGTGGGAATGGGAGAAAAAAATAATTTTTCCATCCTTTTTTGCGTTTTTTTTTGGACGCCGCTCATCCAGCGGTTTAGTTAATATGTTAACTTTATTGTTTGAGTTGTTACAATTGTGGCGATATGATATATGTGTATGCATTATTTTATTTTTTATACTTTTACTAAATAAAACTACTTTTTTTATTTTTAGTTTAAATCTTTTTATTTATTTGTTTCATAAACTTTATTTAACTATTTTACTTTTTTTGTTTTTTTGTCCCACAAGGGGACCTCACCTTGCGATCTTCTGATCACGGGTATACTGCTTTGGTATACTTTGTGTAAAACTGACAGGTAATCTGGCCTAATAGGCAGTTGCTGAAGGCAGACATGGGGGACTTTGTTAGGCCCCCGACTGCCATGGAAACCTAACGATGCCCCACAATATCTTTGCGGGGGTGCCAATGGGGTGACAGAGGGAGCTCCCTCCTTCTGTCAAACACATTAGATGCCGCGGTCGCTATTGATAGCGGCCTCTAATGGGTTAAACTTCCGGAATCGGAGTGTCCTTCGATTCCGGCAGTTGGGGCAGGAGCAAGGATGTGTATAACAGACGTACTCCTGCCGCTGATCGCGTGGGTACACTGGCAGTACCCACGAGATCAGAGTGACGGATATATCCATCGCTATGCAGGAACTAGCTCCTGCTTGTGACGGATATATCCGTCGCTCGTCGTTAAGGGGTTAAAGAGGCTATGTCACTAGTTTAGTAATGCCTTATCTCCTAGCTGATCTAATAGGCACTGTCCCACTGATAATTCTAGTGAAAATTGTGTCCTAAAACATTTATTATTTTAAAAGTTATGAGTTTTGTCTTAAATATGTAAATGCGCTTTTATTAGACAAGTGGGAGGTAACAGCAGCGATTCTCCTGAGGTGGAGCTACCTCTCAGTGTCACGGCGCGGGGTGCGGACCCACTGGGTCGTACCGCGTAGCGGGGTAGCAGCTGGCCAACAAGGTACAAAACAATGTCTATAGTTTTGAACGTGTACCTGAGGCAATGTAGACAGTGGCAGGAGCACGACTTGACTTTCACAGTAGGTGACGCCGCGGATGCAGCAGGTGATGCCGCGGATGCAGCGGGAAGACACGACTTGACTCTCACAGCAGGTGACGCCGTGGATGCAGCGGGAAGACACGACTTGATTTTCGCAGCAAGTGACGCTGCGGATGCAGCGGGAAGACACGACTTGACTTTCACAGCAGGTAACGATAGCACAGGATACAGGGTACAGGCAGCTGGAACAGGTAACACTGGGAACTGGAAAACACTGGGAGACCTTTAGAAAGACAAACTAGGGTATACAACAACACTCAGGCAAGGAATTAGTGGGCAGGGTCCCTTATTATAGTCCAGCAGCCATTTGGGCTGATAACTGATGTAAGGCAGCTGGACGCGTACTGTTCCTTTAAGGTCGTGCATGCGCGCGCGCCCTGCGGAACACAGTCCGAGGACCCGGAAGAGAGTGCCGGCGTCTCCCTGGAGGGAGCGCACGCCGGGAAGAGAGGCGTCCATGGCCGGGATCGTCAAGGGGTAAGTTAGAACAACGACCCCCAGCCATGGACGTAACACTCAGCCTCTGACACTGTCCTATCAGAATGAAGCTGCTTCGCACATAGCATGAGAGGCAGTCTAGAGGGAAGGGGGATCACTTCAAACAGCCATATCTCGGACTTGGGACCACCTAGAACAGCGGGTCTGGTGGCATATGAAAGAGGAGATTCTAACCAGGATTGCAATTCTAGCTGTGACACAACCGGAGATATCACCATGCGGGGTGTGATGTATGGAGTGGGCTCACCCGCTGAGCCCGCTCCGTACCCTGCGGGTGATCAATCACAATCGCATCATCTAAAACATTAGAAACAGCTCATCCCCCCAACGACGCTTCTGGCAGGGCTTATCAGGAGCCTGTAAAAATGACAATATACTGCAAAACATTAGTATTACAGTGTATTTTACCAGCGATCTAATGAGCGCTGGTTTAAGTCCCCTAGGGGGACTAATAAACTGTGTGAAAAAAAGTTTAATAAAGTATTTAGTAATGTAAAAAAAAAAAATATATATATATATATATATATATATATATACTAAAGGTTCAAAAAAAAGCTTTTCCCTGTTTTCTGATGTAATGTAAAAAATAAAAAAATAAACAAAATTGGTATCGCCGCATCAGTAAAAGTCCGAACTATTACAATATAATATTATTTCAAAAAATTAAACCGCCAGAATCGCTGTTTTTGGGTCACTTCATATACCACAAAAAATGAATCTCGTGTTGCCCTAAAATAGTACTAATAGAAATACAACTCGCCCCTCAAAAAATAAGCCCTCATACAGCTCAATCTACGTAAAAATAAAAAAGTTATGGCTCTCAGAATGTGGCGACAAAACACAAATTTATTTTTAACAATTAGTTTCTTCCTTGTAAAAGTAGTAAAACTTAAAAAAACTATATAAATTTGATATTGCCGTAATTGTATTGACTTGTATATTTAACATGCAATTTTTTACAGTACGGTGAAAGTCGTAAAAACGAGGAATCGCTGTTTTTTTCCTATTCCACCCCACAAATAATTTTTCCCCAGTTTCCCAACACATTTTATGGTACAATAAATGGTGCAGTGAAAAACTACAACTCGTCCCCCAAAAAACAAGCTCTCATATTGCTATATTGACGGAAAAATAAAAAAGTTGTGGCTTTTGGAAAGTGCGGAGGAAAAAATGAAAATAAAAATAAAAAAAATGGCTGTGACAGGAAAGGATTAAGTTTCCCGAGGTTCTGGGTATCTGGCTCTTGGGAACCTTTGACATGCTGCTGATACTCAATAATAATTAAAAATTGGTGGCTTTTCTTTTCTTTTTTTTTTTTGCAAGGTTAACTAATCGGCGCATGCGCGGTGTAATCTTTATGCTTAACGTTCTCATCGGCACTACTGCGCATGCGCCGATTAGGATGTAGGGACGTGTGCACGTTCACTTCACTACGGGGCTAGACGTGAACTCGCCTAGTATGCTGCCTGGCCCCTGTCAATCAAAGGAAGCAGGGAGGGGGATTGGTTGAACTGGGGAAGGACGAGAGAGCATTTTGGAGCAATGGTGACGCCCTCGTTGCTCCAAAATGCTAATTTGCATAAATGTAATTAAAGCTTTTTCTCTTCAAAGGAGGCACTCTGTGAAAAACTGAAGGGTGAATTCACACACAGCATTTTTAGAAAAAACTTTTTTGTGCCATTTTTCCATGTGTTTTTTGTTGCGTTTCTTTGCAAAACCAGATATTAGCTGGAAGTTATAGTTACATATTTAAATTGTAACATCGTTAGTACGGTTGAAAAAAGCATACGTCCATCAAGTTCAACCAAAGGATGGGAGAAAGGAAAGGGATATAGAACTAAAGAACTTTATTTTACCTCTATTGATCCAGAGGAAGGTAATATATATATATACATATATATATATATATATATATATATATATATATACGGTATATATATATATCCATAAGTTATGAACGAATCTGCAGTTATAAAGGAAAAATTTCCCTCCTAATCCCAAGTGGCGATCAGACTGGATCAAGAAAGAAGAAAAATCTGCCAAGAAAAGAACGCTTAAAAGACAATTTAATATTAAATTCTTTAAAATTTGGGCTAAGTTAGCCAATATATTCCTGAAAATACCAAGCTAACCAAGTAGGTGAAGACTAGATAAGGGTATCAATAGTGTGTAATCATTTACATAAACTTCAACTGTTTGTAAGGCCTCGTTTACACGAGCATGATATACGCGCGTGCGACGCGCGTGTTTTTCATGCGTGTCGTACGCACCTATATTAGTCTATGGGGACGTGCAGACAGTCCGTGAGTTTTGCTCAGTGTGAGTCCGCTGAAAAAAACTCACGACATGTCCTATCTTTGTGCGCTGTTCGCGCATCACGCACCCATTGAAGTCAATGGGTGTGTGAAAACCATGCATGCCGCACGGAAGCACTTCCGTGCGAACTGCGTGATTCGCGCAACAGCTGTCAAACTCTGAATGTAAACAGAACAGCACCACGTGCTTTTCTGTTTACAAACATCCAAACGGAGTGTCATAATGATGGCGGCTGCGCGAAAATCACGCAGCCGCGCATCATACGCTGATGACACACGGAGCTGGTATGTGCCTTTTGCGCACGCAAAACGCCGCGTTTTTTGCGTGCGCAAGATGCAGACACTCGTGTAAACCCGGCCTAAAAATGCCACATAATATATACTATCCCTACCTGGACTAGTAGCAAAATGTGCATTCACACTGAATAAAGATCTGATACCTAGCAAAGTGTACATTATCACTGAATAAAGATCTGATACGTAGCAGAGTGTGCATTCACACTGAATAAAGATCTGATACCTAGCAGAGTGTGCATTCACACTAAATAAAGATCTGATACCTAGCAGAGTGTGCATTCACACTGAATAAATATCTGATACCTAGCAGAGTGTGCATTCACACTGAATAAAGATCTGATACCTAGCAGAGTGTGCATTCACACTAAATAAAGATCTGATACCTAGCAGAGTGTGCATTCACACTGAATAAATATCTGATACCTAGCAGAGTGTGCATTCACACTGAATAAAGATCTGATACCTAGCAGAGTGTGCATTCACACTGAATAAAGATCTGATGCCTAGCAGAGTGGGCATTCACACTGAATAAAGATCTGACACCTAGCAGAGTGTGCATTCACACTGAATAAAGATCTGATACCTAGCAGAGTGTGCATTCACACTGAATAAAGATCTGATACCTAGCAGAGTGTGCATTCACACTGAATAAAGATCTGACACCTAGCAGAGTGTGCATTCACACTGAATAAAGATCTGATACCTAGCAGAGTGTGCATTCACACTGAATAAAGATCTGATACCTAGCAGAGCGTACATTCACACTGAATAAAGATCTGATACCTAGCAGAGTGTACATTCACACTGAATAAATATCTGATACCTAGCAGAGTGTGCATTCACACTGAATAAAGATCTGATGCCTAGCAGAGTGTACATTCACACTGAATAAAGATCTGATGCCTAGCAGAGCATACATTCACACTGAATAAAGATCTGATGCCTAGCAGAGTGTACATTCACACTGAATAAAGATCTGATACCTAGCAGAGTATTCATTCACGCTGAATAAAGATCTGATACCTAGCAGAGTGTGCATTCACACTGAATACAGATCTGATACCTAGCAGAGTGTGCATGCACACTGAATAAAGATCTGACACCTAGCAGAGTGTGCATTCACACTGAATAAAGATCTGATACCTAGCAGAGTGTGCATTCACACTGAATAAAGATCTGACACCTAGCAGAGTGTGTATTCACACTGAATAAAGATCTGACACCTAGCAGAGTGTGCATTCACACTGAATAAAGATCTGGTACCTAGCAGAGTGGGCATTCACGCTGAATAAATATCTGATACCTAGCAGAGTGTGCATTCACACTGAATAAATATCTGATACCTGGCAGAGTGTGCATTCACACTGAATAAAGATCTGATACCTAGCAGAGTGTGCATTCACACTGAATAAAGATCTGATAGCGAGCAGTGTGTGCATTCACACTGAATAAAGATCTGATACCTAGCAGAGTGTGCATTCACACTGAATAAAGATCTGACACCTAGCAGAGTGTGCATTCACACTGAATAAAGATCTGATACCTAGCAGAGTGTGCATTCACACTGAATAAAGATCTGATACCTAGCAGAGTGTGCATTCACACTGAATAAATATCTGATACCTGGCAGAGAGTGCATTTACACTGAATAAAGATCTGATACCTAGCAGAGTGTGCATTCACACTGAATAAAGATCTGATACCTAGCAGAGTGTGCATTCACACTGAATAAAGATCTGATACCTAGCAGAGTGTGCATTCACGCTGAATAAGGGCATGACCACACATGGCGGAATTCCTCCGCAACTGTCCGCATCAATGCCGCACCTAATCCGGGTTGCGGATTACGGCTGCGGATCTGCACAAAATGTGCAGAAAATTGATGCGGACTAGCTGCTGCGGACTGCGGGAAAAGTGCTTCCCTTCTCCCTATCAGTGCAGGATAGAGAGAAGGGACAGCACTTTCCCTAGTGAATAGTGAAAGTAAAAGAAATTCATACTTACCGCCCGTTGTCTTTATGACGCGTCCCTCCTTCGGCATCCAGCCCGACCTCCCTGGATGACGCGCCAGTCCATGTGACCGCTGCAGCCTGTGCTTGGCCTGTGATTGGCTGCAGCCGTCACTTACACTGAAACGTCATCCTGGGAGGCCGGACTGGAGACAGAAACAGGGAGTTCTCGGTAAGTACGAACTTCATTTTTTTTTACAGATACATGTATATTGGGATCGGTAGTCACTGTCCCGGGTGCAGAAACAGTTACTGCCGATCGCTTAACTCTTTCAGCACCCTGGACAGTGACTATTTACTGACGTCTCCTAGCAACGCTCCCGTCATTACGGGAGCCCCATTGACTTCCTCAGTCTGGCTGTAGACCTAGAAATACATAGGTCCAGCCAGAATGAAGAAATGTCAAGTTAAAAAAGCAAGACGCATCCGCAGCACACATGACATGTGCATGACAGCTGCGGACTTCATTGCGGAACTTTGAATCTCCATTGAAGTCAATGGAGAAATTCCGCCATGAGTCCGCCACTGCTCCGCAACAGACAGAGCATGCTGCGGACACCAAATTCCGCTCCGCAGCCTATGCTCCGCAGCGGAATTGTACGCATCGTGTAAACGAACACTGCTAAATTAAAGTGAAAGTCAATGGAGAAACGGCTCCGCTGCGGATTAACGCTGCGGAGTGTCCGCAGCGGAATTTAAGTGAAATTCCGCCATGTGTGAACCCGCCCTAAAGATCTGATACCTAGCAGAGTGTGCATTCACACTGAATAAATATCTGATACCTGGCAGAGTGTGCATTCACACTGAATAAAGATCTGATACCTAGCAGAGTGTGCATTCACACTGAATAAAGATCTGATACCTAGCAGAGTGTGCATTCACACTGAATAAAGATCTGATACCTGGCAGAGTGTGCATTCAGACGAACGGGAAAAACGTCCGTGCAACGCGCGTGATTTGCGCGCGCGTTTCACGGAACTATATTAGTCTATGGGGCCGTGCAGACATGTCCGTGATTTTTACTCAACGTGAGTCCGCTGAAAAAAGGTCACGAGATGTCCGTTCTTTGGGCGTTTTGCGCGAATCACGCACCCATTGAAGTCAATGGGTGTGTGAAAACCACACATGTCGCACGGAAGTACTTCCGTGCGAACAGCGTGATTCGCGCAACAGCTTTCAAAAGGATGAATGAAAACAGAAAAGCACCACGTGCTTTTCTGTTTACAAACATCCAAATGCACGCAGCCGCGCATCATATGCTGCTGCCCCACGGAGCTGTTAAGTGGCATTTGCGCACGCAAAACACCGCGTTTTTGCATGCGCAAAAATGCCATGCTCGTGTGAATGAGGCCTAAAGGTCTGATACCTAGCAAAAGTGTGCATTCACACTGATTAAAGATCTGATACCTAGCAGAGTGTGCATTCACACTGAATAAAGAAGATCTGATACCTAGCAGAGTGTGCATTCACACTGAATAAAGATATGATACCTAGCAGAGTGTGCATTCACACTGACTAAAGATCTGATACCTAGCAGAGCATACATTCACACTGAATAAAGATCTGATACCTAGCAGAGTGTACATTCACACTAAATAAAGATCTGATACCTAGCAGAGTGTGCATTCACACTGAATAAAGATCTGATACCTAGCAGAGTGTGCATTCACACTAAATAAACATCTGATACCTAGCAGAGTATGCATTCACACTGAATAGAGATCTGATACCTAGCAGAGTGTGCATTCACACTGAATAAAGATCTGATACCTAGCAGAGTGTGCATTCACATTGAATAAAGATCTGATACCTAGCAGAGTGTGCATTCACATTGAATAAAGATCTGATACCTAGCAGAGTGTGCATTAACACTGAATACAGATCTGATACCCTAGCAGAGTGTGCATTCACACTGAATAAAGATCTGATAGCGAGCAGTGTGTGCATTCACACTGTATAAAGATCTGATACCTAGCAGAGTGTGCATTCACACTGAATAAAGATCTGATACCTAGCAGAGTGTGCATTCACACTGAATAAATATCTGATACCTAGCAGGGTGTGCATTCACACTGAATAAAGATCTGATACATAGCAGAGTGTGTATTCACACTGAATAAAGATCTGATACATAGCAGAGTGTGCATTCACACTGAATAAAGATCTGATACCTAGCAGAGTGTGCATTCACACTGAATAAAGATCTGATACCTAGCAGAGTGTGCATTCACACTGATTAAAGATCTGATACCTAGCAGAGTGTGCATTCACACTGAATAAAGATCTGACACCTAGCAGAGTGTGCATTAACACTGAATACAGATCTGATACCCTAGCAGAGTGTGCATTCAAACTGAATAAAGATCTGATAGCGAGCAGTGTGTGCATTCACACTGTATAAAGATCTGATACCTAGCAGAGTGTGCATTCACACTGAATAAAGATCTGATACCTAGCAGAGTGTGCATTCACACTGAATAAATATCTGATACCTAGCAGGGTGTGCATTCACACTGAATAAAGATCTGATACATAGCAGAGTGTGCATTCACACTGAATAAAGATCTGATACATAGCAGAGTGTGCATTCACACTGAATAAAGATCTGATACCTAGCAGAGTGTGCATTCACACTGAATAAAGATCTGATACCTAGCAGAGTGTGCATTCACACTGATTAAAGATCTGATACCTAGCAGAGTGTGTATTCACACTGAATAAAGATCTGATACCTAGCAGAGTGTGCATTCACACTGAATAAAGATCTGATACCTAGCAGAGTGTACATTCACACTGAATAAAGAGCTGATACCTAGCAGAGTGTGCATTCATGCTGAATAAAGATCTGATACCTAGCAGAGCGTACATTCACACTGAATAAAGATCTGATACCTAGCGGAGTGTGCATTCACACTGAATAAAGATCTGATACCAAGCAGAGTGTACATTCACACTGAATAAAGATCTGATACCTAGCGGAGTGTGCATTCACACTGAATAAAGATCTGATACCTAGCAGAGTGTGCATTCACACTGAATAAAGATCTGATACCTAGCAGAGTGTGCATTCACACTAAATAAAGATCTGATACCTAGCAGAGTATGCATTTACACTGAATAGAGATCTGATACCTAGCAGAGTGTGCATTCACACTGAATAAAGATCTGATACCTAGCAGAGTGTACATTCACACTGAATAAAGATCTGATACCTAGCAGAGTGTGCATTCACATTGAATAAAGATCTGATACCTAGCAGTGTGTGCATTCACACTGAATAAAGATCTGACACCTAGCAGAGTGTGCATTAATACTGAATACAGATCTGATACCCTAGCAGAGTGTGCATTCACACTGAATAAAGATCTGATAGCGAGCAGTGTGTGCATTCACACTGTATAAAGATCTGATACCTAGCAGAGTGTGCATTCACACTGAATAAAGATCTGATACCTAGCAGAGTGTGCATTCACACTGAATAAATATCTGATACATAGCAGAGTGTACATTCACACTGAATAAAGATCTGATACCTAGCAGAGTGTGCATTCACACTGAATAAAGATCTGATACCTAGCAGAGTGTGCATTCACACTGAATAAAGATCTGATGCCTAGCAGAGTGTGCATTCACACTGAATAAAGATCTGGTACCTAGCAGAGTGTACATTCACACTGAATAAAGATCTGATACCTAGCAGAGTGTGCATTCACATTGAATAAAGATCTGATACCTAGCAGAGTGTGCATTCACACTGAATAAAGATCTGATACCTAGCAGAGTGTGCATTCACACTGAATAAAGATCAGATACCTAGCAGAGTGTGCATTCACACTGAATAAAGATCTGACACCTAGCAGAGTGTGCATTAAGGGCGGGTTCACACATGGCGGAATTGCACTTAAATTCCGCTGCGGACACTCCGCAGCGTTAATCCGCAGCGGAGCCGTTTCTACATTGACTTTCACTTTAATTTAGCAGTGTTCGTTTACACGATGCGTACAATTCCGCTGCGGAGCATAGGCTGCGGAGCGGAATTTGGTGTCCGCAGCATGCTCTGTCTGTTGCGGAGCAGTGGCGGACTCATGGCGGAATTTCTCCATTGACTTCAATGGAGATTCAAAGTTCCGCAATGAAGTCCGCAGCTGTCATGCACATGTCATGTGTGCTGCGGATGCGTCTTGCTTTTTTTACTTGACATTTCTTCATTCTGGCTGGACCTATGTATTTCTAGGTCTACAGCCAGACTGAGGAAGTCAATGGGGCTCCCGTAATGACGGGAGCGTTGCTAGGAGACGTCTGTAAATAGTCACTGTCCAGGGTGCTGAAAGAGTTAAGCGATCGGCAGTAACTGTTTCTGCACCCGGGACAGTGACTACCGATCTCAATATACATGTATCTGTAAAAAAACATATAAGTTCATACTTACCGAGAACTCCCTGTTTCTGTCTCCAGTCCGGCCTCCCAGGATGACGTTTCAGTGTAAGTGACGGCTGCAGCCAATCACAGGCCAAGCACAGGCTGCAGCGGTCACATGGACTGGCGCGTCATCCAGGGAGGTCGGGCTGGATGCCGAAGGAGGGACGCGTCATAAAGACAACGGGCGGTAAGTATGAATTTCTTTTACTTTCACTAGGGAAAGTGCTGTCCCTTCTCTCTATCCTGCACTGATAGGGAGAAGGGAAGCACTTTTCCCGCAGTCCGCAGCAGCTAGTCCGCATCAATGTACTGCACATTTTGTGCAGATCCGCAGCCGTAATCCGCAACCCGGATTAGGTGCGGCATTGATGCGGACAGTTGCGGAGGAATTCCGCCATGTGTGGTCATGCCCTAACACTGAGTACAGATCTGATACCCTAGCAGAGTGTGCATTCACACTGAATAAAGATCTGATAGCGAGCAGTGTGTGCATTTACACTGTATAAAGATCTGATACCTAGCAGAGTGTGCATTCACACTGAATAAAGATCTGATACCTAGCAGAGTGTGCATTCACACTGAATAAATATCTGATACCTAGCAGGGTGTGCATTCACACTGAATAAAGATCTGATACATAGCAGAGTGTGCATTCACACTGAATAAAGATCTGATACATAGCAGAGTGTGCATTCACACTGAATAAAGATCTGATACCTAGCAGAGTGTGCATTCACACTGAATAAATATCTGATACCTAGCAGGGTGTGCATTCACACTGAATAAAGATCTGATACCTAGCAGAGTGTGCATTCACACTGAATAAAGATCTGATACCTAGCAGAGTGTGCATTCACACTAAATAAAGATCTGATACCTAGCAGAGTATGCATTTACACTGAATAGAGATCTGATACCTAGCAGAGTGTGCATTCACACTGAATAAAGATCTGATACCTAGCAGAGTGTACATTCACACTGAATAAAGATCTGATACCTAGCAGAGTGTGCATTCACATTGAATAAAGATCTGATACCTAGCAGAGTGTGCATTCACACTGAATAAAGATCTGATAGCTAGCAGAGCGTGCATTCACACTGAATAAATATCTGATACCTAGCAGAGTGTGTATTCACGCTGAATAAAGATCTGACACCTAGCAGAGTGTGCATTCACACTGAATAAAGATCTGACACCTAGCAGAGTGTGCATTAACACTGAATACAGATCTGATACCCTAGCAGAGTGTGCATTCACACTGAATAAAGATCTGATAGCGAGCAGTGTGTGCATTCACACTGTATAAAGATCTGATACCTAGCAGAGTGTGCATTCACACTGAATAAAGATCTGATACCCAGCAGAGTGTGCATTCACACTGAATAAATATCTGATACCTAGCAGGGTGTGCATTCACACTGAATAAAGATCTGATACATAGCAGAGTGTGCATTCACGCTGAATAAAGATCTCATACCTAGCAGAGTGTGAATTCACACTGAATAAAGATCTGATACCTAGCAGAGTGTGCATTCACGCTGAATAAAGATCTCATACCTAGCAGAGTGTGCATTCACACTGAATAAAGATCGGATACCTAGCAGAGAGTGTATTCAGACTGAATAAAGATCTGATACCTAGCAGGGTGTGCATTCACGCTGAATAAAGATCTGATACCTAGCAGAGTGTGCATTCACGCTGAATAAATATCTGATACCTAGCAGGGTGTGCATTCACACTGAATAAAGATCTGATACATAGCAGAGTGTGCATTCACGCTGAATAAAGATCTGATACCTAGCAGAGTGTGCATTCACGCTGAATAAATATCTGATACCTAGCAGGGTGTGCATTCACACTGAATAAAGATCTGATACATAGCAGAGTGTGCATTCACGCTGAATAAAGATCTGATACCTAGCAGAGTGTACATTCACACTGAATAAAGATCTGATACCTAGCAGAGTGTGCATTCACGCTGAATAAAGATCTCATACCTAGCAGAGTGTACATTCACACTGAATAAAGATCTGATACCTAGCAGAGTGTGCATTCACACTGAATAGAGATCTGATACCTAGCAGAGTGTGCATTCACACTGAATAAATATCTGATACCTAGCAGGGTGTGCATTCACGCTGAATAAAGATCTGATACCTAGCAGAGTGTGCATTCACGCTGAATAAAGATCTGATACCTAGCAGAGTGTGAATTCACACTGAATAAAGATCTGATACCTAGCAGAGTGTGCATTCACACTGAATAAAGACCTCATACCTAGCAGAGTGTACATTCACACTGAATAAAGATCTGATACCTAGCAGAGTGTGCATTCACATTGAATAACGATCTGATACCTAGCAGAGTGTGCATTCACACTGAATAAAGATCTGATACCTAGCAGAGTGTGCATTCACACTGAATAAAGATCTGATACCTAGCAGAGTGTGCATTCACACTGAATACAGATCTGATACCTAGCAGAGTGTGCATTCACACTGAATAAAGATCTGATAGCTAGCAGAGTGTGCATTCACACTGAATAAAGATCTGATACCTAGCAAAGTGTACATTCACACTGAATAAAGATCTGATACCTAGCAGAGTGTGCATTCACACTGAATAAAGATCTGATACCTAGCAAAGTGTACATTCACACTGAATAAAGATCTGATACCTAGCAGAGTGTGCATTCACACTGAATAACGATCTGATACCTAGCAGAGAGTGCATTCAGACTGAATAAAGATCTGATACCTAGCAGAGATTGCATTCAGACTGAATAAAGAGCTGATACCTAGCAGAGTGTGCATTCACACTGAATAAAGATCTGATACCTAGCAGAGTGTGCATTCACACTGAATAAAGATCTGATACCTAGCAGAGTGTGCATTCACACTGAATAAAGATCTGACACCTAGCAGAGTGTGCATTCACACTGAATAAAGATCTGATACCTAGCAGAGTGTGCATTCACACTGAATAAAGATCTGATACCTAGCAGAGTGTGCATTCACACTGAATAAAGATCTGATACCAAGCAGAGTGTGCATTCACACTGAATAAAGGTCTCATACCTAGCAGAGTGTGCATTCACACTGAATAAAGATCGGATACCTAGCAGAGTGTGCATTCACACTGAATAAAGATCTGATACCTAGCAGAGTGTGCATTCACACTGAAAAAAGATCTGATACATAGCAGAGTGTGCATTCACACTGAATAAAGATCTGATACCTAGCAGAGTGTGCATTCACACTGAATAAAGATCTGATACCTAGCAGAGTGTGCATTCACACTGAATAAAGATCTGATACCTAGCAGAGTGTGCATTCACACTGAATAAAGATCTGATACCTAGCAGAGTGTACATTCACACTGAATAAAGATCTGATACCTAGCAGAGTGTGCATTCACACTGAATAAAGATCTGATACCTAGCAGAGTGTGCATTCACACTGAGGCCTCATTTACACGAACGTATTATACGCGCGTGCGACGCGCGTGCTTTGCACGCATGTCGTACGCACCTATATTAGTCAATGGGGCTGTTTAGACGATGCGTGAATTGCGCTCATTGCGTGTGCGCAGAAAAAAACTCACGACTTGTTCTATAATCGTGCGTTTTTCGCGCACTCACGCACCCATTGAAGTCAATGGGTGCGTGAAAACCACGCATGCCGCACGGAAGCACTTCCGTGCGAACTGCGTGATTCGCGCAAGAGCTGTCAAACTCCTGAATGTAAACAGAAAAGCACCACGTGCTTTTCTGTTTACAAACATCCAAACGGAGTGTCAAATTCGAGATGAGCGCCCCGAACTTCACCGGGTTCGGCCAAACTCGTTTTGACCGAAACCGGTAAAAAATGTTCGGGTACGCGACGTCAGGAGACAGTCACTGTCCACGGTGCTGAAAGCGTTAAACTGGTTCAGCACCATGGACAGTGACTTCCGCTCCGAAAATCCATGAACCTGTAAAAAAAAAAAGACGTTCTGACTTACCGATAACTCCGGTCCGACCTCCCGGGATGACAGTTCAGTCAAAGTGACAGCTGCAGCCAATCACAGGCCAAGCACAGGCTGCAGCCAATCACAGGCCAAGCACAGGCTGCAGCCAATCACAGGCTGCAGCGGTCTCATGGACTGCGGCGTCATCCTGGGAGGTGGGGCCGGATGACAAGAGAGGGACGCGTCACCAAGGCAACGGCCGGGAGCCCGGACTGGGGGAAGCAGGAAGTTCTTGGTAAGTATGAAAGTCTTTTTTTATTCACAGGTTGGTGTATATTGTGTTCGGCATTCACTGTCGAGGGTGCTGAAATAGTTACTGCCGATCAGTTAACTCTTTCAGCACCTTGGACAGTGACGGGCGTCGACTAGCCTCATCAATATGATGGCGGCTGCGCGAAAATCACGCAGCCGCGCATCATACACGGATGACACACGGAGCTGCCAAGTGCCTTTTGCGCGCGCAAAACGCAGCGTTTTTTGCGCGCGCAAAACGCACACGCTCGTGTAAATGAGGCCTGAATAAATATCTGATACCTAGCAGGGTGTGCATTCACACTGAATAAAGATCTGATACATAGCAGAGTGTGTATTCACACTGAATAAAGATCTGATACATAGCAGAGTGTGCATTCACACTGAATAAAGATCTGATACCTAGCAGAGTGTGCATTCACACTGAATAAAGATCTGATACCTAGCAGAGTGTGCATTCACACTGATTAAAGATCTGATACCTAGCAGAGTGTGCATTCACACTGAATAAAGATCTGACACCTAGCAGAGTGTGCATTAACACTGAATACAGATCTGATACCCTAGCAGAGTGTGCATTCAAACTGAATAAAGATCTGATAGCGAGCAGTGTGTGCATTCACACTGTATAAAGATCTGATACCTAGCAGAGTGTGCATTCACACTGAATAAAGATCTGATACCTAGCAGAGTGTGCATTCACACTGAATAAATATCTGATACCTAGCAGGGTGTGCATTCACACTGAATAAAGATCTGATACATAGCAGAGTGTGCATTCACACTGAATAAAGATCTGATACATAGCAGAGTGTGCATTCACACTGAATAAAGATCTGATACCTAGCAGAGTGTGCATTCACACTGAATAAAGATCTGATACCTAGCAGAGTGTGCATTCACACTGATTAAAGATCTGATACCTAGCAGAGTGTGCATTCACACTGAATAAAGATCTGATACCTAGCAGAGTGTGCATTCACACTGAATAAAGATCTGATACCTAGCAGAGTGTACATTCACACTGAATAAAGAGCTGATACCTAGCAGAGTGTGCATTCATGCTGAATAAAGATCTGATACCTAGCAGAGCGTACATTCACACTGAATAAAGATCTGATACCTAGCGGAGTGTGCATTCACACTGAATAAAGATCTGATACCAAGCAGAGTGTACATTCACACTGAATAAAGATCTGATACCTAGCGGAGTGTGCATTCACACTGAATAAAGATCTGATACCTAGCAGAGTGTGCATTCACACTGAATAAAGATCTGATACCTAGCAGAGTGTGCATTCACACTAAATAAAGATCTGATACCTAGCAGAGTATGCATTTACACTGAATAGAGATCTGATACCTAGCAGAGTGTGCATTCACACTGAATAAAGATCTGATACCTAGCAGAGTGTACATTCACACTGAATAAAGATCTGATACCTAGCAGAGTGTGCATTCACATTGAATAAAGATCTGATACCTAGCAGTGTGTGCATTCACACTGAATAAAGATCTGACACCTAGCAGAGTGTGCATTAACACTGAATACAGATCTGATACCCTAGCAGAGTGTGCATTCACACTGAATAAAGATCTGATAGCGAGCAGTGTGTGCATTCACACTGTATAAAGATCTGATACCTAGCAGAGTGTGCATTCACACTGAATAAAGATCTGATACCTAGCAGAGTGTGCATTCACACTGAATAAATATCTGATACATAGCAGAGTGTACATTCACACTGAATAAAGATCTGACACCTAGCAGAGTGTGCATTAACACTGAATACAGATCTGATACCCTAGCAGAGTGTGCATTCACACTGAATAAAGATCTGATAGCGAGCAGTGTGTGCATTCACACTGTATAAAGATCTGATACCTAGCAGAGTGTGCATTCACACTGAATAAAGATCTGATACCTAGCAGAGTGTGCATTCACACTGAATAAATATCTGATACATAGCAGAGTGTACATTCACACTGAATAAAGATCTGATACCTAGCAGAGTGTGCATTCACACTGAATAAAGATCTGATACCTAGCAGAGTGTGCATTCACACTGAATAAAGATCTGATGCCTAGCAGAGTGTGCATTCACACTGAATAAAGATCTGGTACCTAGCAGAGTGTACATTCACACTGAATAAAGATCTGATACCTAGCAGAGTGTGCATTCACATTGAATAAAGATCTGATACCTAGCAGAGTGTGCATTCACACTGAATAAAGATCTGATACCTAGCAGAGTGTGCATTCACACTGAATAAAGATCAGATACCTAGCAGAGTGTGCATTCACACTGAATAAAGATCTGACACCTAGCAGAGTGTGCATTAACACTGAATACAGATCTGATACCCTAGCAGAGTGTGCATTCACACTGAATAAAGATCTGATAGCGAGCAGTGTGTGCATTTACACTGTATAAAGATCTGATACCTAGCAGAGTGTGCATTCACACTGAATAAAGATCTGATACCTAGCAGAGTGTGCATTCACACTGAATAAATATCTGATACCTAGCAGGGTGTGCATTCACACTGAATAAAGATCTGATACATAGCAGAGTGTGCATTCACACTGAATAAAGATCTGATACATAGCAGAGTGTGCATTCACACTGAATAAAGATCTGATACCTAGCAGAGTGTGCATTCACACTGAATAAATATCTGATACCTAGCAGGGTGTGCATTCACACTGAATAAAGATCTGATACCTAGCAGAGTGTGCATTCACACTGAATAAAGATCTGATACCTAGCAGAGTGTGCATTCACACTAAATAAAGATCTGATACCTAGCAGAGTATGCATTTACACTGAATAGAGATCTGATACCTAGCAGAGTGTGCATTCACACTGAATAAAGATCTGATACCTAGCAGAGTGTACATTCACACTGAATAAAGATCTGATACCTAGCAGAGTGTGCATTCACATTGAATAAAGATCTGATACCTAGCAGAGTGTGCATTCACACTGAATAAAGATCTGATAGCTAGCAGAGCGTGCATTCACACTGAATAAATATCTGATACCTAGCAGAGTGTGTATTCACGCTGAATAAAGATCTGACACCTAGCAGAGTGTGCATTCACACTGAATAAAGATCTGACACCTAGCAGAGTGTGCATTAAGGGCATGACCACACATGGCGGAATTCCTCCGCAACTGTCCGCATCGATGCCGCACAGAATCTGCGTTGCAGATTCTGCAGCGGATCTGCACAAAATGTGCAGTACATTGATGCGGACTAGCTGCTGCAGACTGCGGGAAAAGTGCTTCCCTTCTCCCTATCAGTGCAGGATAGAGAGAAGGGACAGCACTTTCCCTAGTGAAAGGAAACGATTTTCATACTTACCGGCCGTTGTCTTGGTGACGCGTCCCTCTTTCGGCATCCAGCCCGACCTCCCTGGATGACGCGCCAGTCCATGTGACCGCTGCAGCCTGTGCTTTGCCTGTGATTGGCTGCAGCCGTCACTTACACTGAAACGTCATCCTGGGAGGCCGGACTGGAGACAGACGCAGGGAGTTCTCGGTAAGTATGAACTTATATGTTTTTTTACAGATACATGTATATTGGGATCGGTAGTCACTGTCCCGGGTGCAGAAACAGTTACTGCCGATCGCTTAACTCTTTCAGCACCCTGGACAGTGACTATTTACAGACGTCTCCTAGCAACGCTCCCGTCATTACGGGAGCCCCATTGACTTCCTCAGTCTGGCTGTAGACCTAGAAATACATAGGTCCAGCCAGAATGAAGAAATGTCAAGTTAAAAAAGCAAGACGTATCCGCAGCACACATGACATGTGCATGACAGCTGCGGACTTCATTGCGGAACTTTGAATCTCCATTGAAGTCAATGGAGAAATTCCGCCATGAGTCCGCCACTGCTCCGCAACAGACAGAGCATGCTGCGGACACCAAATTCCGCTCCGCAGCCTATGCTCCGCAGCGGAATTGTACGCATCGTGTAAACGAACACTGCTAATTTAAAGTGAAAGTCAATGGAGAAACGGCTCCGCTGCGGATTAACGCTGCGGAGTGTCCGCAGCGGAATTTAAGTGAAATTCCGCTATGTGTGAACCCGCCCTAACACTGAATACAGATCTGATACCCTAGCAGAGTGTGCATTCACACTGAATAAAGATCTGATAGCGAGCAGTGTGTGCATTCACACTGTATAAAGATCTGATACCTAGCAGAGTGTGCATTCACACTGAATAAAGATCTGATACCCAGCAGAGTGTGCATTCACACTGAATAAATATCTGATACCTAGCAGGGTGTGCATTCACACTGAATAAAGATCTGATACATAGCAGAGTGTGCATTCACGCTGAATAAAGATCTCATACCTAGCAGAGTGTGAATTCACACTGAATAAAGATCTGATACCTAGCAGAGTGTGCATTCACGCTGAATAAAGATCTCATACCTAGCAGAGTGTGCATTCACACTGAATAAAGATCGGATACCTAGCAGAGAGTGCATTCAGACTGAATAAAGATCTGATACCTAGCAGGGTGTGCATTCACGCTGAATAAAGATCTGATACCTAGCAGAGTGTGCATTCACGCTGAATAAATATCTGATACCTAGCAGGGTGTGCATTCACACTGAATAAAGATCTGATACATAGCAGAGTGTGCATTCACGCTGAATAAAGATCTGATACCTAGCAGAGTGTGCATTCACGCTGAATAAATATCTGATACCTAGCAGGGTGTGCATTCACACTGAATAAAGATCTGATACATAGCAGAGTGTGCATTCACGCTGAATAAAGATCTGATACCTAGCAGAGTGTGAATTCACGCTGAATAAAGATCTCATACCTAGCAGAGTGTACATTCACACTGAATAAAGATCTGATACCTAGCAGAGTGTGCATTCACACTGAATAGAGATCTGATACCTAGCAGAGTGTGCATTCACACTGAATAAATATCTGATACCTAGCAGGGTGTGCATTCACGCTGAATAAAGATCTGATACCTAGCAGAGTGTGCATTCACGCTGAATAAAGATCTGATACCTAGCAGAGTGTGAATTCACACTGAATAAAGATCTGATACCTAGCAGAGTGTGCATTCACACTGAATAAAGACCTCATACCTAGCAGAGTGTACATTCACACTGAATAAAGATCTGATACCTAGCAGAGTGTGCATTCACATTGAATAACGATCTGATACCTAGCAGAGTGTGCATTCACACTGAATAAAGATCTGATACCTAGCAGAGTGTGCATTCACACTGAATAAAGATCTGATACCTAGCAGAGTGTGCATTCACACTGAATACAGATCTGATACCTAGCAGAGTGTGCATTCACACTGAATAAAGATCTGATAGCTAGCAGAGTGTGCATTCACACTGAATAAAGATCTGATACCTAGCAAAGTGTACATTCACACTGAATAAAAATCTGATACCTAGCAGAGTGTGCATTCACACTGAATAAAGATCTGATACCTAGCAAAGTGTACATTCACACTGAATAAAGATCTGATACCTAGCAGAGTGTGCATTCACACTGAATAACGATCTGATACCTAGCAGAGAGTGCATTCAGACTGAATAAAGATCTGATACCTAGCAGAGATTGCATTCAGACTGAATAAAGAGCTGATACCTAGCAGAGTGTGCATTCACACTGAATAAAGATCTGATACCTAGCAGAGTGTGCATTCACACTGAATAAAGATCTGATACCTAGCAGAGTGTGCATTCACACTGAATAAAGATCTGACACCTAGCAGAGTGTGCATTCACACTGAGGAAAGATCTGATACCTAGCAGAGTGTGCATTCACACTGAATAAAGATCTGATACCTAGCAGAGTGTGCATTCACACTGAATAAAGATCTGATACCAAGCAGAGTGTGCATTCACACTGAATAAAGGTCTCATACCTAGCAGAGTGTGCATTCACACTGAATAAAGATCGGATACCTAGCAGAGTGTGCATTCACACTGAATAAAGATCTGATACCTAGCAGAGTGTGCATTCACACTGAATAAAGATCTGATACATAGCAGAGTGTGCATTCACACTGAATAAAGATCTGATACCTAGCAGAGTGTGCATTCACACTGAATAAAGATCTGATACCTAGCAGAGTGTGCATTCACACTGAATAAAGATCTGATACCTAGCAGAGTGTGCATTCACACTGAATAAAGATCTGATACCTAGCAGAGTGTACATTCACACTGAATAAAGATCTGATACCTAGCAGAGTGTGCATTCACATTGAATAAAGATCTGATACCTAGCAGAGTGTGCATTCACACTGAATAAAGATCTGATACCTAGCAGAGTGTGCATTCACACTGAATAAAGATCTGACACCTAGCAGAGTGTGCATTCACACTGAATAATGATCTGATACCTAGCAGAGTGTGCATTCACACTGAATAAAGATCTGATACCTAGCAGAGTGTGCATTCACACTGAATAAAGATCTGATACCTAGCAGAGTGTGCATTCACACTGAATAAAGATCGGATACCTAGCAGAGTGTGCATTCGCACTGAATAAAGATCTGACACCTAGCAGAGTGTGCATTCACACTGAATAATGATCTGATACCTAGCAGAGTGTGCATTCACACTGAATAAAGATCTGATACCTAGCAGAGTGTGCATTCACACTGAATAAAGATCTGATACCTAGCAGAGTGTGCATTCACACTGAATAAAGATCAGATACCTAGCAGAGTGTGCATTCACACTGAATAATGATCTGATACCTAGCAGAGCGTGCATTCACACTGAATAAATATATGATACCTAGCAGAGTGTGCATTCACACTCAATAGCGTCAAAGCAACACCTAAGGCCTGATTCACACTAGTGCTGCACATCTCGGACGTGAAGAACGGTAGTTGTTCACGTCCGAGGTGCATCCATGCTCAGCGCTGCGGGACGCGATGTCACGCATCCACCGTAGTTGAGAGTCTATGGAGGGATGCGTGAAAAGATAGGAAATGTCCTATTTTCCCACGGACCCTTCACATGGTCCGTTGAAACAACGGCTATGTGAACGGCCACATTGAATTACATAGGTCCGTGGGACGGATGCTGTTTCATCGGCGGTCCCATGGACGTTTAAGGGCGGGTTCACACATGGCGGAATTTCACTTAAATTCCGCTGCGGACACTCCGCAGCGTTAATCCGCAGCGGAGCCGTTTCTCCATTGACTTTCACTTTAATTTAGCAGTGTTCGTTTACACGATGCGTACAATTCCGCTGCGGAGCATAGGCTGCGGAGCGGAATTTGGTGTCCGCAGCATGCTCTGTCTGTTGCGGACCAGTGGCGGACTCATGGCGGAATTTCTCCATTGACTTCAATGGAGATTCAAAGTTCCGCAATGAAGTCCGCAGCTGTCATGCACATGTCATGTG
Organism: Rhinoderma darwinii; assembly: GCF_050947455.1. Lineage (NCBI taxonomy): Eukaryota > Metazoa > Chordata > Amphibia > Anura > Rhinodermatidae > Rhinoderma > Rhinoderma darwinii. The sequence goes on from NC_134687.1 coordinate 493,775,908, forward strand.
TGCTGCGGATGCGTCTTGCTTTTTTAACTTGACATTTCTTCATTCTGGCTGGACCTATGTATTTCTAGGTCTACAGCCAGACTGAGGAAGTCAATGGGGCTCCCGTAATGACGGGAGCGTTGCTAGGAGACGTCTGTAAATAGTCACTGTCCAGGGTGCTGAAAGAGTTAAGCGATCGGCAGTAACTGTTTCTGCACCCGGGACAGTGACTACCGATCTCAATATACATGTATCTGTAAAAAAATATATAAGTTCATACTTACCGAGAACTCCCTGCGTCTGTCTCCAGTCCGGCCTCCCAGGATGACGATTCAGTGTAAGTGACGGCTGCAGCCAATCACAGGCCAAGCACAGGCTGCAGCGGTCACATGGACTGGCGCGTCATCCAGGGAGGTCGGGCTGGATGCCGAAAGAGGGACGCGTCACCAAGACAACGGCCGGTAAGTATGAAAGTCGTTTACTTTCACTAGGGAAAGTGCTGTCCCTTCTCTCTATCCTGCACTGATAGGGAGAAGGGAAGCACTTTTCCCGCAGTCCGCAGCAGCTAGTCCGCATCAATGTACTGCACATTTTGTGCAGATCCGCAGCAGAATCTGCAACGCAGATTCTGTGCGGCATGGATGCGGACAGTTGCGGAGGAATTCCGCCATGTGTGGTCATGCCCTAACACGTTCATGTGAATCATGCCTAAGACACAGTAAATTGAGCACCGGCATATAAAGGCTTTCACACTTATAGATAACAGCGCAGCATCTATAGCAGTAGTGTGAATGCACAATAGTGTGAATGATAGAAATTTAGCACCTTAGACAAGAGTGTGCATTCACACTTAAGGAAAGATTAAACACCTGGATCAGACTGGATCAACATTCAAACGAGAATTCTTTACATTGACATAGGCGCTGATATTATTCTGTTATAAGAAATTATCTAAGCTTTTTTTTAAAGCCATCTAATTTAACGGCCCCCAGAGAACTCTATGAATTCGTTTTTAGGCCCCATGCACATGGCCGTAAATATACAGGAAGGAGTCGTGCATTGGGCCTTAACAGCTGTTTTTCAGGAATCAATCCTTGTGACGGCCGTTAAAAACTGATCTTGGCCCTCCCAAGAGGACTCTCTGGACAAAGCGCTACTGTAAGAACTGAGCCCAGGTACGTCCTTGACGTCACTGTCCATATATGGACAGTAATGTCAGGGCTTTGAATTATGGAGTCCCCAGCCAGAGCATCGCAAGTTCTCTGGTCGGGGACTGCTGTCTTGGGAAAGCCCTTGATGTCACTGTCCATATATGGATAGTGATGCCAGGGGCTTCTCCAGGAGCGGAATCCCCACCCAGAGCATTGCCGATGCTATCCCGGGGATTCCGCTCTTAGAGGGAGCCCCTGACTATCTCTATATATATATCTATATATATCCAGGGTCTCCTGCTGGAGCGGAATCCATGGACAGGGCATGGTTTCGCTCTGGCTGGGGATTCTGTTCTTAGAGGGTGTCCCAATTGCGCTATCTGCAGGGTTTGTAGCGCTATCTACAGGGTGGGGTGTGTGTGGCGCTATCTACAGGGTGATGTGTGTGTGGCGCTATCAACAGGGGGTGTGGTGCTATCTACAGGGGAGGTGGCGCTATCTACAGTGGGGTGTGGCTCTATCTTCAAGGGGGTGTGGCACTATTTACATGGACACTGGCACCATATGGGCACTATCTACAGGGGACAATGTGGCGCTATGTGGGCAAATTGCCACTATCTACAGTGGGCACTGTAGCACTATGTGGGCACCGTGGTACTATGTGGGCACTGGCGCTATTTATGTGGCCACTATCTACAGTGGGCACTATCTACATGGGCACTGTGGTGTTTTCAGGGGATTGGGACAAAAAAAAAAACCTGATAAATGAAATCTGCTTTTTTTTAACGGCCATGAAAAACGGATGTCCGCAATGACAAACGGACAGATGGACTGGAAATGGATAAAAATTTGGAGACACACTGATGCAAAATAGCCATGTAAAACTGACAGTTGACAGTGAATGTAGCCTTGAGGTAAAGAAGGCTTGTCACATGGTGCAGATGGTGTAGGGCCCGGTGCAGGTTGTGTTGTGGAATAAATTCCACAAACATAGGAGTAACGGCAAAACATGTCTTTACTTTCAGACTGGTGGTGAATGTCTCACATGCAGCCACAGCAAACTATTACAATAATTCTTCTCAGTAGCCACTGTGAGGCACAGTCTTATATGCAACGGTTTAGGAAGGCAGATAATGGATGTCAAGCTGAATACTTGATGCAGACAGTGCCAAGGACACCTCTTCCTTGATGCAAGGGGTTGTCTGCTTGGGCCGAGTGAGACACAAAATGGCGGCTGCTGGCTGCTTCACTTCTGGCTTAGTGCCCCTTGAGATGGTGGTTGCTGATTCTAACATGTGGCTCCATTTTTGCAGTCACTACTGCTTCGGTCAAAAAACGGAAATCTTACAGAAAGGAGACAAACGGAAACCATTAGCAATGGAAGCATTACCATTGAAATCAATGGTAATGCAAACGGAAGTTATGTTTTCGTGGTTTCGGTTTGCCTTTCCGTTGATGGGTTCCTCCGACGGAAAGGTCTGACGGAACCCATCAACGGAAACCGAACACTGATGTGAACACAGCCTTAATATGTTTCACCTTTCTGAAAGCTTTTGTTTTAATTTCTTCCCATTATCTTTTCTTGAATTATGTGTATTGCTGTAAACTAGGCTGGAATTATACAAATGTGTCCTACTTTTGCTTGAATTTGGTTAACCCCTTAGTGACCAACAATACGCCTTTTAACGTTCGTCACTAAGGGGCCTTAGGCTAGGCTGACGGCTTTTCACGTTCGCCTAGTCTAAGTCCTGCACAGGTCTCCCGCGGCATTTAACTTTGTTTACAGAGGGAGTAAGCTCCCTCTGTCACCCATTGGCAGCCCGCGAATGCAATCGCGGGTCTCCGATGGGTGTCATGGCAGCCGGGGGCTTGATAAAAGCCCCCAGGTCTGCCCTGGACATATGCCTGTTAGGACGCGCCGGAGGCACGTCCTAACAGATTGCCTGTCAGATTTACACTGACAGGCAATAATGCTTTGGTATACTAAGTATACCAAAGCATTATAGCAGCGATCTGAAGATTGCACAGTAAAGTCCCCTAGTGGGACTAGTGAAATAAATAATAAATGTGAAATAAAAATTATTTATAAAAAGTACAGTAAAAAAATAAATAAAACCATTTTTTTCCATAAAAAGTGGTTTTATTTAGTAAAAGTGTAAAAAATAAATAAAAGTACACATATATGGTATCGCCGCGACCGTACTTACTCCATTAATAAAGTTAATATGTAATTTAAACCGCAAGGTGAACACCGTAAAAAAAAAATGCAAAAAACTATGGCGAAATTGCAATTTTTTTCCATTGCCCCCCCCAAAAGTCATAATAAAATTGAATCAATAAGTCCCATGCACCCCAAAACAGTACCAATCAAAACTACGTCTCGTCCCGCAGAAAACAAGCCCAAAAAATCACTACATTGATGGAAAAATAAAAAAGTTACGGCTCTTGGAAAGCAACGATGCAAAAACAAATAATTTTAGTTCAAAAGTGTCTTTATTATGCAAAAGTTGTAAAACATAAAAAACCTCTACATATGTGGTATCGCCGTAATCGTACCGACCCATAGAATAAAGGTAACGTTATTTATGCCGCACAGTGAACGGCGTCAATTTAAAAACGCATAGAACAATGGTGGAATTTCAGGTTTTTTTTATAATCCCCCAAAAAAAGTTAATAAAAGTTAATAAAAAAATTATATGTACCCTAAAATGGTGCTATTAAAAAGTACAACTAATCCCGCAAAAAAACAAGTCCTCATACAGCTATGTAGATGAAAAAATAAAAAAGTTCTAGCTCTTTGAATGCAACTATAGAAAAACGAATAAAATAGCTTGGTCATTAGGGCCTAAAATGGGCTGGTCACTAAGGGGTTAAGGACTTACATTTATCATGAAATAAATTAAATTACAATATCGCGACCTGCTAGCAAAACCTTTGACAGGCTGCAGTTCAATTTACACCACTGGGTGGCCACACATAGACACATATAGCATAGACATCTCGTGACAGAGTATGGCAAAATCATGTTGTTGTTTTTTTTTCAAAGCTGGTCATCTTGCCCCACACATCTCAGGATATATTGAGATAAAGGATAAAGATAAGGAAGGACACATCTGTATGCACACAGAAAAAGTCCAAGATTACAAATGGATTGCACACACACTTGGTGAGAACACATTCCCATCATGCCTAGAAATCACCTAGGATTTTACTGTAGATGATTACCATATAGATAGCAGTGTATCATCAATTTCAAAGGTAAAATACAGTTCATAGCTATAAAACACATTCATCCATTAATCCAAGTTATATATGACACGTGATCATATAGTGGCAAATTAACAATAATGAGATAATGCATTTCACTGTATCATTATTACATATGGAGCGGCAGATGTGGTAATAACACATGACTTAAGGTATGTTTGATGACTTTCGCTATCTATGACCTTACACCCCAAATCCCAATAAGAGACCACACAAGAATTTTGGTGTAAAGGCCACAGCAGCCATTTATTAAATACACACCTTTTTATGCGATAAAATAGCATAACCATAAAACATCATAAACACTCCATAATAAACATCCTGCTCTATTTCCAACATTCTCCAGATAAAGGATCCTTGAAGGCACTTCAGTCATTAAATAAAAAACTCCATCCTTTCCTTGTTAGGTCTGGACTTCTTGCCCTACAGCCGTTCTGCACCTGACCCGAGGGCATCAACCATCTCCAAGACCTCTCTCTCCCTTCCTGGGGACCCTGCCCATCAGGAATATATGCAATATCAGCTGGGTAACCACTCCCCAGCCCCTCCAATACTATCCAGGGTTAAACGCCCCGAGTTCTCTTTCAACAATCTCCATTGTTGATTCTCCTTCTTGCCATTACGTGCCTCCAAAGACCCCTCCTCCTACCGCCACGACAATCATGTGTGACCCCTTACACATGATTGTCCCTCCACAACTGCAGGGCTTTCTCCATGCCTTCCTTGATGTCCAGGGTCCACATATCTAGACCCACCTCGTTCAAATGAACGCCATCCGCCCTAAGGAAACCGACCTCTCTGCCCTCCAACTCTTTATGCCGCACCACAACACCACCATTGCGTGCCACAAACCTGCCAACCACCTTGTTCACCTTCGCTCTCGCTTTATTCAGACTATGAACTGAACGGGCCTGACGCCACACCTTGCGAGCCACAATATCCGACCAGACGATCAGCATTCCCGGAAAAGACGACCACAACCGCAACAGATCAATCTTTACATCCCGCACCAAATCCCTGGACGACCGTATGCCTAAATCGTTGCCACCAAGGTGCACCACCAGAATATCCGGCGCCCTGTCCAATCCTGCATAGAACTGTAGCTCTGGCAACAAGCTACACCACAGCATGCCCCGCAGACCCAACCATCTGACCTGAACCTCTGAATGATCCAGGCCCAACTGACGTCCAGCCGGACGAACATCTGCACGTACACCTCCCCAGTGCACGTAGGAGTGCCCAATGATCCATATCAAGCAGGGACCTGCACCTAAAACAACACAAAACAGCGATGTAACAACACCATATCCACCTCCAGCACATCTTATACCCACCGCCTCAAAGCAAGTGAGGCCGCACATACAACCTATATCGGTCTGACTCCCACCTACCGATCTTCTTAACCATCGCCAGGGATAAACCCCACCGAGCTGCTTCCGTAGCTGCGCCAATTCTAAAAGAGTGAAAGCTAAAACCTGCTCCACCTCTGCCAGACAACAGGATAAATTTTTTGAACACCTGTGAAAACTGGAATTTTGACAAAGACAAACCATCTGAATGAACCAACAAGGATGCCGACCCCTCAGGCCTCACTGCAACAAACTCTCGAAAACAGTGAACCGGGCACACCCGCGACCCTGGTAACTCATACAAGCGAACCACAAAACCTCTCCCCTCCTGATCTGTCTTTGATCTACGAAGCAAACAAGATAGGCAGGAGCCATCCAATTCAACATCCGCGTACAATAAACCCCCTGCCACACTCTTACTGGCCGACACCAACTCCGATATCCTGAACGCCCCAAAGAACGCCAAAGAAAAGGCCAGTGTAAATAACCGCGCTTCAAACGCCAAAACACAAACATCCCCCAATAAATCACAAATTGCTACTAAAAGCTCAAATGACACCGGCTTCCTATGGTCCCTAACTGCGGAACCTCTCCTGAAACCCTTCATTGCCAGCCGAACCAAAAAGGACTTAGTCACGTCCTCCTCACCTTTTTTCTTGAACCAAAACGCCAAGGCCGACAAACTCCGAGCAACCGCTGCTGCAAACGCCCCTTTACTGTACGCATTTCCTATATAATACAACAAACACGCCGACCGATCTGCAATGCCTGCCTGCGCATTTTCCAACAAAGCCTCCCATACCTGCCATACCGCACTGTACCTCTGCCACGTAACCGCACTAACAGACCTTTCCACGAGCGACATCGCCATTGTCACACCACCTTCCACAGATGCTCTGGACAAGGCAGGCCATGAGACTCCGCCCCCAGCGCCAGCAGACGAAACCTGTCCCACTGTTGACGAGAAAGGGAATCAGCCACAGCATTAAGCACCCCAGGAATATGCACTGCCACAAAATGCGCATTCAACATCAAACCTCTCATATCTAAATGCCGCAATAGTCGCACGACCGGCGGAGAATTAGCTGCCTGCGCATTAACGGCCTGAAGCACACCCAGATTGTCACATACGAAACAAACTCTCCGGTCCCGCAGACAATCCCCCCACAACTCCGCAGCCACCACAATCGGGAACAATTCCAGCAGAGCCAAGTTACGGACAAAACCACATTCATGCCATGCATTTGGCCAAACTCCTGCACACCAAATAAGTCCCAAATCCACATGCACCTGATGCATCAGTATACAGCTCCAAGTCCACACTAGACACCGGCTGGTACATGAGCACCGACCGCCCATTGTAGCTCTGCAAAAACTCCCCCCAAACCAACAAATCAGCTTTCAACTCCGCCGACAACCTAATAAAATGATGGGGAGAATGAACCCCTGCGGTAGCACTTGCCAATCGCCTGCAAAACACCCGCCCCATGGGCATAATCCTACAAGCGAAATTTAAATGTCCCAATAGAGATTGCAAGTCCCGCAACTGTATCTTCTTCCTACGCAGCGGACTCGCCACCAACTCTCTCAACTCCAGCAACTTATCATCAGGCAAGCGACACTCCATGTTGTCTGAATCAATCATGATTCCCAAAAACGTAATGACCGTCATGGGTCCCTCAGTTTTGTCAGGCGCCAGAGGTACCCCAAAATCCTTTGCCACTCGCTCCATAGTATGTAGCAATCCTGCACACACATAGGTACCCGGCGGCCCGATAAACAGGAAATCATCCAAATAATGCAGCGCAGATTGCACCTGCGCCTCCCGACGGACCACCCACTCCAAAAACGTGCTAAACATCTCAAAATAAGCGCATGAAATGGAGCAGTCCATCGGGAGGCAACAATCTACAAAATATTCCTCCTGCCAATAACATCCCAGCAAACAAAAACTATCCGGATGCACCCGCAATAAACGAAAAGCGGCCTCAATGTCCGTTTTCGCTAACAGTGAGCCCTTCCCGTACTTGCGAACCCAAACAACCGCCGCATCAAAGGAAGTGTAACTGACCGCGCACAAGGCCGGATCAATGCCGTCATTTACCGACTCGCCTTCCGGATAAGACAAGTGATGAATAAGGCGGAATTTATTCACCTCCTTTTTAGGAACCAAACCTAACGGGGAAACCCGCAAACTAGAAACAGGCGGGGAGGAAAACGGACCCACCATGCGGCCCAACGCCACCTCCTTCAGCAGCTTATCCGTAACCAGATCAGGCCGCGGCAAAGCAGACGACAAATTACGGACTACCCCATCACGTCCAGCCGACGTACAAGGAATCCGAAAACCTTCTGAAAAACCTAACAACAACAACTCTGCCACTTTCTTATTTGGATACCCCCTTAAAAACGGGAGCATCCTTTCCACCCTCACCGGCGTCGCCCCTCTTCTGCTCAGCATCTCCCTGCCTGCCCTTATGCTTCTTGAAGCATCTGGACAAACCATGGGTGCCTCCGCAACCGGAGAACTCGTGCTTGTACCTACAGTCTGGGCCAAACTTGCAATGCCCCTCGTTATACTGCCAGCAACACCCCTTTCCTGAGGAACCTGACCGACCCGCTGCTGACCCTTGCCCGCCGGCCGCATCCCGAAAGGGCTGCTGCCCCTCTTTTGGAGCAGGCATCAGACGCATCCACAAACTGATATCCTTGTGATCCCATCGCAACGACGGGCGCACCGACTTCCGCTGACGAAACTGTTCGTCATACCGCAACCACGCATTACCACCGTATACCCGATACGCCTCCCCTACTGCATCCATATAACAAAATAGCGCCGAACAATTCTCCGGCGCCTTCTCACCCACCACGCTAGCCAAAATAGCGAAGGCCTGCAGCCAATTCGCGAAAGTCAGAGGAATCAAGCGATAACGCCGCCGCTCCTCCTCCTCCTTCTTACTTTCATCCGGTTTCCACCGGTCCAAATTAAACTTCTCCAAAGGTAATAAAGAAAAAATCTCCACATATTCATCTTTCCAGATCTTTTCCCTAATCTCAACCTTCAAATGCGCCCCCAGCGGGCCCTCAAAACACACATAAACCTCGCCTTTAGCAGCGTCAGCCAAACGCACATCCTCCACCACTTTCTTAGCCGTACTAGCTGCCGCATCAACCGCTTTTTCCACCGCCGCTACAGCACCCACCACCGGCGCCACTTCACTAGCAACCGCAATCCCTGCCGCAGCTGCACTAGAACTCGCCTCGCTAGCAACCGCACTCCCTGCCGCACTAGCACTCGCCTCGCTAGCAGCGCCCCATACCCTCGCTGGCGACTGCTCTACACCTGGCAAAACTCTCGTAAAATATTCCTGCATCCCTCTAAACAATAAATGCATCTGTGACATAGACAACATCCCCCCCACATCCCCCCCACACTTCCCCGGCACCACATCCGTGGTAGACTTACCCGGCCGTCCCTGAGGTGACCTCCCAGCGGACGCGTCCACCACTCCGGATGAGCACGGCATCGGTCTTGATGGTCCTGGGGAGTGGTGCTCCTGCACCCCACGCTCCCCGTAGCTCCCCGAACTTCCAGTAGCTGACGTCCTAGGCCCAGCAGAACGCGGCCCGTCCACGGTCCTGCCACCCGCTGCTGGTGTGGCATAAGCAGAATGACAGCCCTGCCGTCCCAGTCCTTCTGCAGGGCTATCAAAAATGAACCTCCTTCCTGGTGCTGAATGGACAGCTGACCGCTGCCCCCCCCCGTCCGGATGGGGCCCGGCGTTACTCCCAGAAGCTGCCCGGGTACTTCCGGTCGCTGCCGCCTCACGCCTCACTGCTCCAGCAGGAGGCGATCTCGCTCCCCATCTGGAGCCCGCCCGCCTCTTCCTGCGGGTCAGGCCTCGTGTCCGTATGTCCCTTTGCAGAGCTCCTCCGGCACCTGGAACATCGGCGCCGGAGAAAGCCGTCACTTCCGGTCCAGCGCGCACTTCCAGTCCAGCGCGCAATTCCGGTCCCGCCTCCACTTCCGGCCCGCCTCCACTTCCGGTCCCGCCTCCACTTCCGGTCTTGTCGTTGAAGACAGGAGGGGGGAAGATGGCCGCCGCGCCCCCCCCCCCTCCTGTCACCTCCAGTCTCGCCCGCCTAATGGGATTCCTCCCAGACCTCCGCAGACCGTCGCCAGGGTGCAGCTCCGGACCTGAAGGAGGAGGAGGGTCCCTAGAGGGGCTCCCTCGGCGCTGACGAGACTGAGGCGTTACTTCTGGGGCAGGCCTCTCCATAGGCCTGGAACGCCCGCTGCTGCGTCCCTCGCTCTCCACTCCAGCCGCTGGAACCGGAGGAAGATCCCCGGCAAACAGCTGATCAAGCCAGCCAGCACCGTGCTGCATCGCCGCATACCGGATCCTGGCCATCGTGAGCTCCATCGCCGCATCCATAACAGGTACAGTGAAGGAAATAAGTATTTAATCCCTTGCTGATTTTGTAAGTTTGCCCACTGTCAAAGAAATGAACAGTCTAGAACTTTTAGGCTAGGTTAATTTTACCAGTGAGAGATAGATTATATAAAAAAAAACACAGAAAATCACATAGTCAAAATTATATATATTTATTTGCATTGTGCACAGAGAAATAAGTATGTGATCCCTTTGGCAAACAAGACTTAATACTTGGTGGCAAAACCCTTGTTGGCAAGCACAGCAGTCAGACTTTTTTTGTAGTTGATGATGAGGTTTGCACACATGTTAGATGGAATTTTGGCCCACTCCTCTTTGCAGATCATCTGTAAATCATTAAGATTTCGAAGCTGTCGCTTGGCAACTCGGATCTTCAGCTCCCTCCATAAGTTTTCGATGGGATTAAGGTCTGGAGACTGGCTAGGTCACTCCATGACCTTAATGTGCTTCTTTTTGAGCCACTCCTTTGTTGCCTTGGCTGTATGTTTCGGGTCATTGTCGTGCTGGAAGACCCAGCCACGAGCCATTTTTAATGTCCTGGTGGAGGGAAGGAGGTTGTCACTCAGGATTTGACGGTACATAGCTCCATCCATTCTCCCATTGATGCGGTGAAGTAGTCCTGTGCCCTTAGCAGAGAAACACTCCCAAAACATAATGTTTCCACCTCCATACTTGACAGTGGGGACCGTGTTCTTTGGGTCATAGGCAGCATTTCTCTTCCTCCAAACACGGCGAGTTGAGTTAATGCCAAAGAGCTACATTTTAGTCTCATCTGACCACAGCACCTTCTCCCAATCACTCTCAGAATCATCCAGATGTTCATTTGCAAACTTCAGACGGGCCTGTACATGTGCCTTCTTGAGCAGGGGGACCTTGCGGGCACTGCAGGATTTTAATTCATTATGGCGTAATGTGTTACCAATGGTTTTCTTGGACTGTGGTCCCAGCTGCCTTGAGATCATTAACAAGTTCCCCCCGTGTAGTTTTCGGCTGAGCTCTCACCTTCCTCAGGATCAAGGATACCCCACGAGGTGAGATTTTGCATGGAGCCCCAGATCAATGTCGATTGACAGTCATTTTGTATGTCTTCCATTTTCTTACTATTGCACCAACAGTTGTCTCCTTCTCACCCAGCGTCTTACTTATGGTTTTGTAGCCCATTCCAGCCTTGTGCAGGTCTATGATCTTGTCCCTGACATCCTTAGAAAGGTCTTTGGTCTTGCCCATGTTGTAGAGGTTAGAGTCAGACTGATTAATTGAGTCTGTGGACAGGAGTCTTTTATACAGGTGACCATTTAAGACAGCTGTCTTTAATGCAGGCACCAAGTTGATTTGGAGCGTGTAACTGGTCTGGAGGAGGCTGAACTCTTAATGGTTGGTAGGGGATCAAATACTTATTACTCTGTGCACAATGCAAATAAATATATATAATTTTGACTATGTGATTTTCTTTTTTTTTTTTATATAATCTATCTCTCACTGGTAAAATTAACCTAGCCTAAAAATTCTAGACTGTTCATGTCTTTGACAGTGGGCAAACTTACAAAATCAGCAAGGGATCAAATACTTATTTCCTTCACTGTAAGTGTAAAACTGTTTTTGTTTTTTTTTAAACAGTTATACTAACAGGACAATTATTTTCTCCTGTTGTCCAGCGGGAAAGAGGGCTGCCTCTTCCCCGCATGGACTTATATACATTACACTCCACCCACCACATATAGATACATTTGCCCCATGCCCCTTTCACTTAACCCTCTAATCCCTATAAAATACCCTAAAACATAGTAGCCTAAAACCCCAAACACCTAGTCATGCGCTCCCTTCATTACGGCTGCGCCTACATTACGTTGGACTTACTGAACCCTCTTCCCCAATAGATACGTTCTACATACTTAAATCAATTTAGTGAAACAAAAAAATGAATACATGAGAAATTCCTTTTAAGGGTATCGTTTTTATAGTTCCACTGTATGTATAGGAAAATATTGGTACTGTATGCAGCTACTTTCTGCTTCCAACTATAGTATGTGTTTTTCTCCTGTAAAATAAAAAATTACTTGGCTTTGAAAGAAATGAAAAGCTGAGACTTCACAAAACTTGTCAATCATAACGTAGGAGTCAAGTAACTCCAGTACACCCACATCAGTTGTTCCCATACAGCCGCAAATTTTGAAACCTTCTAAACAGAAGCCAAAGTAAAACACATCATGGATTACCAATACCCAGACAAAGGCCAAAACTACAAACCATGAAAGGGATGTCAAAGTTAGCATTTTGCAGTGAGGAAAATTTTAGATCCATTACAAATACTTAATTGCAGTTTCACCAGAAGGATTATCATTAACCCTTAGGCTTGGTTTCTAATATTTGTCTGTATAATAATACACTACATCAAAGCTTCACTAACACAGCTGATATTCACATTTCAGCTATTTAATGTATATTATTACCTTATTATGTGTGCCATTAATTGCTTGGAAAATAAGAAATATTAACTGGGATAAAGGTGATGGATGGCTTAGATGTATTTTCATTTGCAGGTTTGGGCAATTATTGTATTAACCAAACATTGTCAAAAAATCTCACTGCACTCATTTACAGTTTCTGGAAACATCAGTGCATATTAGGCTCTATTCACATTACACTTTGGCTTTACGTTCGGTCTATATGCTGGGGAAATCTCCCAATATATATTCCAAATATATCCATAGGTACCAATTGACCCAACATATCACAAAAGAGTGTCCTTTTGTCAGATGTTTGGGGAATATGTGCCAGTATTACCTTTTTTTCTGCTGTACTGAAAAGTGTACTTGACTATGCTTTTCAGTACAGAGGTATTACACCAAGAAACATACAGTTGTAGCCATCTTTATCTTTACTCTTAATGCATTAAATACACAGTTGCAAGAAACTTTGACTTGACTTTTTCAATGACTTTTCAATGGCTTTTGTTGTGTGATATCACGCTGCAGCAAGTTATCAGTGTCCAGATAAACTTGTCTACATCTGTATACCTCTAAGAATACTTTTCTTTATCGCGACATACTGTATGTAACTGTATGGTATACAGTTTCATAAATCGGGGCTTTATATTCGGTGCACACATCGGGGGATTTTTTTTACAAATGTAAAGAAAAAGTGTGATGTGCTCACAGCCTCATATGATCAGGGCATATAAATTGATATAATGATCAGTTTAGTCTTTAGGTGTAAAGTGCCGCAATAGGGCACCGTATTACAGAGATATAGGCAGCATAGCCCCATACAGTGCGATGGGTTTTATATTACAGATCCTGGTCATAGCATAGGGAGTTGTAAAATGGTCATGTTTATGAGTCCTAATAATGTGCAAAGCAGCAATCAAAATGTCAGGTCCGTATTTCAGGGTAGCTTCCTTCACCCTGTTATTTCACACCGAATAACCACTTCTGTAAATTGAGAGCCGAAGGCATGCCTGGAAAGAAGTAAACCAGCCACAGAGATGTTGGTACACAGCTTTCCTGTAATGGCCGGAAGGAGGTGAAGGGAAAGTGAGCCCTAATCTACCCACCGCCCTGTCCCTGCCTACTTGCAACGACCCGCCCTAGGCGACGAGGTACAACTGGGCGGCGGTCCCTACGCTGTCTAAGTGCACAGGAAAACAAACAGGGAACATGCAAGGGAAGGGGCAGTAGCCACGGAACGCCACGAGGAAACGGAGCGGCGAACGGACAGTCAGGACCAGGACGAAGTGAGTACACCCAAGCGGGCAAGGAGACAGAAGCAAGCCAGGGGCAAAGCAAGCAGGTCAAGCAGAACTGCAGCAAGGCAGAAGCACGGCAGAAGCAGGCTGGAGCAAGCAGCAGTGGGGCCAGGAATCCAAAAGAATTACAAGCACTGAGGGAGAGAACAGGGCAGGTAATAAAGGACAGGGGGCGGAGCTAACTCCGACAGACCAGGCCGCGATAGGCTCTCCCACTCCTGAGCCTGCCACCCTGGTTGGTGGGAGATGGTGTCAGTCGAACAGGTCTGGCCTCAGGTGTGGATTGATTAATCCCAGGAGTATACCTAGATGAAGTACCTGGCAGATCCCTAACAGTACTCCCCCTTTTATGAGGGGCCACCGGACCCTTACTAAGGGGACCCGGTTTAGTGGGGAAGAGAAGGTGGAACCTCCTGATCAATACCCCAGCGTGAACATCACGGGCAGGTACCCAAGTCCTCTCCTCCGGCCCGTATCCTCTCCAATGGACCAGGTACTGGAGGGAGCCCTGGACCATCCTACTGTCCATAATCTTGGCCACCTCGAATTCCACCCCCTCAGGGGTGAGAACGGGAACAGGAGGTATCCTCGAGGGGGACCAGGACGGGGAGCAGCGTTTAAGGAGGGAGGCATGGAAGACGTCATGTATGCGAAATGATGGGGGGAGCTCCAGACGGAAGGATACAGGGTTGATGACTTCAATGATCTTATAAGGTCCAATAAATCGGGGAGCAAACTTCCTGGACGGGACCTTAAGGCGCAAGTTCCTGGACGACAACCAGACCAAATCCCCGACGACAAACCGGGGGTTAGCAGAACGTCTACTATCCGCCTGAATCTTTTGTGCGCTCTGGGACGCCTCTAGGTTCTTCTGAACCTGGGCCCAGACAGTGCACAGTTCCCGATGAACCTCCTCTACCTCAGGATTATTGGAACAACCAGGGGAGACGGAGGAGAATCTTGGGTTAAACCCGAAATTACAGAAAAACGGGGAGACCCCTGACGAGTTACTGACCCGGTTATTCAAGGAAAATTCAGCAAGGGGAAGGAATGAGACCCAATCGAATTGACAGTCAGAGATGAAACACCTTAAATATTGTTCCAGGGATTGGTTGGTCCTTTCCGTTTGGCCATTAGTTTCGGGATGGAAGGCGGAGGAGAAGGACAGATCAATCTCCAACTTTTTACAAAAAGCTCTCCAAAATAAGGAAACAAATTGTACCCCTCTGTCAGAAACGATATTGACTGGGGCCCCATGGAGACGCAGGATGTGTTTCACAAACAAAGAAGCTAACGTCTTGGCGTTAGGTAGCTTCTTAAGGGGCACAAAGTGGCACATCTTGCTGAAGCGGTCGACTACCACCCACACCACCGACTTGCCCTGAGATGGAGGCAAATCGGTGATAAAATCCATGGAGATATGGGTCCAAGGTCTCTGGGGAATGGGCAAGGAACGTAGTAGGCCCGCAGGTCGGGACCTAGGGGTTTTGGACCTAGCGCAAACCTCACAAGCGGCGACGTAAGCCCTAACGTCTTTAGGCAACCCAGGCCACCAATAGTTTCTGGTAATGAGGTGTTTGGTGCCCAAGATGCCAGGATGACCAGATAGAGCGGAGTCATGGTTTTCCCTGAGTACCCTCAGCCGGTATTGCAGGGGAACAAACAGTTTGTCCCCAGGGACGTTCCCGGGAGCTGCACCCTGATCAGCCGCGATATCAGAAGCTAAATCAGAATCCGTGGCAGAGACGATTATACCAGGGGGTAAAATACAAGCAGGATCCTTCTCAGAAGGAGGATTGGCCATGAAACTACGTGACAGAGCATCAGCCTTAATATTCTTGGACCCAGCCCTATAGGTAACCAAGAAATTAAATCTGGTAAAGAATAGTGCCCACCGAGCTTGTCTAGGATTAAGCCTCCGGGCCGATTCTAGGAAAACCAGATTCTTGTGATCCGTAAGGACCGTTACCTGGTGTCTGGCCCCCTCCAGGAAGTGCCGCCACTCCTCAAAAGCCCATTTAATGGCTAGAAGTTCGCGGTTGCCAATATCATAGTTACTCTCCGTGGGCGAAAACTTCCTAGAGAAGTAAGCACAGGGGCGGAGATGGGTGAGGGAGCTGGTACCCTGGGACAAGACGGCCCCCACTCCCACCTCGGAAGCGTCAACCTCCACAATAAATGGCTCCTCTTGGTTGGGCTGAATCAGCACGGGGGCCGAGATAAAGCACTTCTTGAGGGTCTCAAAGGCCTGGACGGCCTCAGGGGGCCAATGGAGGACATCAGCACCCTTGCGGGTAAGGTCCGTAAGAGGCTTAGCGACGACCGAGAAGTTGGCAATAAATCTCCTGTAATAGTTGGCGAACCCTAAAAAACACTGTAACGCCTTAAGGGAGGCAGGTTGGACCCATTCCGCCACAGCCTGAACCTTGGCAGGGTCCATGCGGAATTCATGAGGAGTGAGGATTTGCCCTAAAAATGGTATCTCCTGTACCCCAAAGACACATTTTTCAGTCTTAGCAAACAGATTATTCTCCCGAAGGACCTGGAGCACCTTCCTGACATGCTCCACGTGGGAGGACCAGTCCTTGGAAAACACCAGTATGTCATCAAGGTACACAACAAGAAAATTACCCAGGTACTCTCTCAGGATTTCATTAATAAAATTCTGGAAGACAGCAGGGGCATTACACAACCCAAAGGGCATGACCAGGTATTCGAAATGACCCTCGGGTGTGTTGAACGCAGTTTTCCACTCATCCCCCTCTTTGATGCGGATAAGGTTATATGCCCCCCGTAGATCGAACTTAGAAAACCATTGGGCTCCCTGAACCTGATTAAAAAGATCCGGAATCAAAGGAAGTGGGTACTGGTTCCTTACGGTGACCTTATTCAGGTTACGATAATCAATGCACGGCCTAAGACCACCATCCTTCTTCCCCACGAAGAAGAAGCCAGCACCTACAGGAGAAGTCGAGGGGCGAATGAAACCCTTGGCCAGGCATTCTTGGATATACACCCTCATGGCTTCACGTTCAGGACATGAAAGATTAAATATCCTACCCTTAGGAAGCTTGGCACCAGGCACCAAATCGATAGCGCAATCGTAATCTCTATGGGGGGGCAACACCTCGGAGGCCTCCTTAGAAAACACATCGGCGAAGTCCTGAACAAACTCAGGAAGCGTGTTTACCTCCTCCCGGGGAGAAATAGAGTTAACAGAAAGACATGACATAAGACATTCATTACCCCATTTGGTGAGATCCCCAGTATTCCAATCAAACGTGGGATTATGCAACTGCAACCAGGGAAGGCCTAAAACCAGATCAGACGATAATCCCTGCATCACCAGTACAGAGCACTGCTCCAAATGCATGGAGCCAACCAGGAGTTCAAAAACAGGAGTATGCTGAGTAAAATAACCATTAGCAAGGGGAGTTGAGTCGATTCCTACTACAGGGATAGGATAAGGTAAATCAATACAAGGCATGTTTAGAGACATAGCAAATTCCGCAGACATGATATTAGCAGATGACCCTGAATCCACGAAAGCACTGCCCGTGGCAGCCCGGCCAGCAAACGAGACCTGAAAGGGAAGCAAAATTTTATTGCGTTTCACATTAACGGGAAATACCTGTGCGCCCAAGTGACCTCCCCGATGATCACTTAGGCGCGGAAGTTTTCCGGCTTCTTATTCTTGCGCCTGGGACAGGTGTTCAGTAGATGCTTGTCGTCCCCACAGTAGAAGCAGAGACCATTCATTCTGCGAAACTCCCTACGTTGTCGAGGGGACATGGAGGCCCCGAGTTGCATAGGTACCTCCGAGTCCTCCGTGGAGGGGCGAGGAGACGGGACCTCGGGGGGGATCGCAGAAAAGTCAGAGGGGAGCACACTGAAGCGTTCTAGCTGACGTTCCCTGAGACGTCGGTCAAGTCGTACTGCTAGGGCCATAACCTGGTCAAGGGAGTCAGACGAGGGGTAGCTAACCAGCAGATCCTTCAGGGCGTCAGATAATCCTAACCTAAACTGGCACCTTAGGGCCGGATCGTTCCACTGAGAAGCTACGCACCACTTCCTAAAATCAGAACAGTATTCCTCAACCGGTCTCCTACCCTGACGTAAGGTCACCAGCTGACTCTCGGCTAAGGCAGTCCTGTCAGTCTCGTCGTAAATGAGTCCGAGGGCAGAGAAAAAACGATCCACAGAGGAAAGTTCAGGGGCGTCAGGAGCCAAGGAGAAGGCCCACTCTTGGGGCCCTTCCTGGAGTCGGGATATGATGATACCCACCCGCTGGTTCTCGGAACCTGAGGAGTGGGGCTTTAGGCGGAAATACAGTCTGCAACTCTCCCGGAAGGAGAGAAACGTCTTACGGTCCCCTGAGAACCGGTCAGGTAACTTGAGGTCGGGTTCTAGAGGTGAGGTGAGGGGTACTACTAAAGCAGCGTCACCCTGATTGACCCTTTGGGCCAGGGCCTGGACCTGTAGGGAGAGGCCCTGCATCTGCTGGGCCAGGGTCTCAAGGGGGTCCATGATAGCGTCAGCGTAGGAGAAATGGTAGACTAGGTAAGGGCTTGTAATTATGTAATGGCCGGAAGGAGGTGAAGGGAAAGTGAGCCCTAATCTACCCACCGCCCTGTCCCTGCCTACTTGCAACGACCCGCCCTAGGCGACGAGGTACAACTGGGCGGCGGTCCCTACGCTGTCTAAGTGCACAGGAAAACAAACAGGGAACATGCAAGGGAAGGGGCAGTAGCCACGGAACGCCACGAGGAAACGGAGCGGCGAACGGACAGTCAGGACCAGGACGAAGTGAGTACACCCAAGCGGGCAAGGAGACAGAAGCAAGCCAGGGGCAAAGCAAGCAGGTCAAGCAGAACTGCAGCAAGGCAGAAGCACGGCAGAAGCAGGCTGGAGCAAGCAGCAGTGGGGCCAGGAATCCAAAAGAATTACAAGCACTGAGGGAGAGAACAGGGCAGGTAATAAAGGACAGGGGGCGGAGCTAACTCCGACAGACCAGGCCGCGATAGGCTCTCCCACTCCTGAGCCTGCCACCCTGGTTGGTGGGAGATGGTGTCAGTCGAACAGGTCTGGCCTCAGGTGTGGATTGATTAATCCCAGGAGTATACCTAGATGAAGTACCTGGCAGATCCCTAACATTTCCCCAGATCAGACAGGAAGCCAACTGAACTTTATTCAGAACAAAGAAACACAGGAAAAGACACATGCCCCCTCCATAGAGATGTGGGAGTGCCCAAGCCCCACCGGCTTCTCAGCTGCAAGTTCTTCTGTACACTCCTCTTGCATTCCAGGGGGCGGTGTCTTCCATAGGCGTGTCCGACATGAACAAAGAACTTGTTATATATCAGTATATTACACAAAGAACTGAAATGTATATACATATGTGTGAGGATAATATTTTTGCAAACAATATACATGGTAATGATCCCTGACACTATAAACAACTGTGGTAATAAGCAGAGCAAACATCAAACTTAAAGGGGATGTCCAGGATAAGGATCTGTTTTTTTTGGCAGAAATGGTGCCAATCTTATGTACATGGACTTCATCTAGTATTGTAGGTGAGACCCATTCACTTAAATGTGGATGAGATGCATGTCATGCCACTTTAATGTCACTGACCGCCGGCATCCCCTACTGAGTGGCAGCCACGACCGCAGGACACTCAAAGCACACGCGACTGCATCTCTCCACTGTTTCCCCTAGGATGTGCACACGTGCTCGTTCCTGTTCTTAAAGGGCCAGCGTGCACACCAGTAAAATTGTCCCTGCCCAATCCCAACTCACGTTGGTCTTTAAAAAATACTCCGCCTCCTTCCTCCTTGCCTGAGCGTTGTTGTGTCTACCCATGTTTGTTCTGAAAATGGTTCCTTAGCTATATTCTGTTTTCCCGTATCCGTTATCCCGTTTCCGGTATCTAGTAATTCTGTTTAATTCCGCTGCCCGTGTCGGTCCGTGCCGGTCCAGACGTCTACATTACATCCAAGTCAAGTGCCTGCCACATCAAGTGTCTGCCAAGTCAAGTGTCTGCCAAGACTTGTATCCAGGTACTCTTGTCCTAAAGACTATTTTTGACTCTTGTTTGGCCAGCTTCTACTCCACTACGCGGAGCGGCCCAGTGGGTCCACATACCCCACGGTCATGACAATGCAATAGCAGACAAAGCCTATGGACAATAGTGGTGCTGTTTCTGGAAAGAAAACACAGACCCCTTTTTCTAATCTAGAACAACCCCTTTAAAGGCCCAGGCAATAGTCCTGCCTTCCCATATACCATAGCTAGCCTATTAAATCTCAAGAACAACTATACCATAATCATTAAAGTTTTGTGTGCTATTCAGTAATGAATTCACATATTCACACAACAATAGTACACATTTTTATTTTACAGATTAAATTAATAAAATTAAGAGTGAGAAAAGTAAGGTAAGATTCATCAATCATAAGTCTGGACTTGGGAAAGAAAGTAATATTATAATATTCCTGAATGATACAGTATGTTGTTCTCTAGGGGCACTACTCTGCACAAAATCAGAGATACATATATGGGCCCTTAGCAGGCTATAGCTGCCGTATTACAGATTTGTACTACAACAGTGTGCAAGAGCCTTTACTGTGACTACAATTTATAGATTCAATAAATTCCAATAAAATTACTGGTCATAAGTAAGCACTGTATTCCATCCTATTATATTGCTATGGACTGTGTAGTGAAACCATGCACTGCAATACATAGGTTAACACTGTGTGAGCTAATGCTTTACGCTAACTGCAGCCAAAGGCTAAAAAGGATGTGATGGAATTATCACACCACAGAGATGTGGTTGCCCTAGATGCTTTGATAACTTTGAGAAGAATTCCAAATTACAGGGAAGACAATCTTGCAGCACACAAGCCACAGAAATAGCTTCTTTGCTTTTCAACCAAATATTTTTCTGATGAATGTATTAACTGCTCAAAAAATACAGTTCTTCTATCCAATGTTTTCTTACTTCATAGGTCTCCTATTTACAGGAAGAAAACAGTAACATATGTATCTAGACAGACAGAGATAGATAGATAGATAGATAGATAGATAGATAGATAGATAGATAGATAGATAGATAGATAGATAGATAGATAGATAGATAGATAGATAGATAGATAGATAGATAGATAGATAGATAGATAGATAGATAGATAGGAGATAGATAGATATGAGATAGATAGATAGATAGATAGATAGATAGATAGATAGATAGATAGATAGATAGATAGATAGATAGATAGATAGATAGATAGATAGATAGATAGATAGATAGATAGATAGATAGATCCTTATTTATGGATGTTTGGATATGTAATACATTTAGATAATTGTTCTAAACATGGACTATTAATTGGCTATAAAAGTTCTTATGTTTGGAACCAAACCTGAAATGCACTGCAGGACAACACATGGTTTTGATGATCATGTCCTATTACTAGACAGATGGTAATCCAATACATACAATTTGTGAAAACTGTGGCCAAATCCACAACAAAATTCTGTAACAGATTTTAAGATTAAAAGCATGCCTACTATATGCTCCAATAATTTTTTTCTGCTACATGTGAATGGGGCTTTGATAAATCCCATTCGTATGCATTGTACTCTACTTTGTTCCGAACAGCATCTGAACAAAGTCTAATAATAATTCAGTTCAATCATTTCCAGTCCTATTGAGATTGAAAGAGAACACATTGGGGCAGACTTACTAATGTGTCTGCGACTGAAATGTGTTGAAAAATGTGCCAGAATTTGGCACATTTTGGCGTAATGTGTGACATTTCAATATAAAACAGATGTTTGCACCTCTCAAGACACTTAAAAAAAAGTTCTGAAAAAGGGCCTGGGCCTAACAAAAAGGGGATGAGGCTTAAAATGTACCAAAATGCACCAAAGACCTAGTTTAAAATTTGGACGCAAATTAAGCAAAATCAAAAGCGGTATAAAGAGGAGAAAATTGTCTCGCATGTATTGCCGGATACACCAAATTTATGACACAGAATGCATCACTGTGATGAATTTGATGCATCTTCTGGCTGCCTGGCCTAAGTTTGCACTGTCTAAAACTTACCCAGCTCAGTACATCTGCCCCATTGTGATGTCACAAGGAGTAAAATCAAATATCAAACCCATTGGATTGTATCAAATAATGGTGATATGCATTAAAATAAAAGAAAATAACAGCAGAAGCAGATTCCCAGTTTTAATTGTAATGATTGTTAAAATGTAATCAGCATGGGCGTAACTACCAAGTATAGCAGGTGCCATGAGGCACAGCAGCTAAGGCGGCTCAGAGGTGAGGTGCAGATAGTGATCACAAAAGTAGTGGAAAAATGTAATGCAGATCGCTGGTAGATAAAGGGAAGGGGGGAAAGAAACAGAATAAAAGGTGGACACAACAAGATTTTTTTAAAATGTTGTTGATGATGGTGCTTGTGGTAGAGTGAAGCCCCATAATAATTTTGCTATAGTTACATTTTACAATGTAAACAGTACAACTATGACATTCTGCACCTTGTCCTCCACCCCACTGCATCTAATACTATCAGTGGTCTCTTCTAATGGAATGAGCTGTGGGAGGTGAGATTGTCTTACCACTGGAGACACTGAGACCAGTCCTCTTCTTCCTTGCACCAGGCCATGGGCAGCGGTCAATTACAACTTTTCTGAGCTGCTGAAAAGATCCACCACCAGACAGGCCCATAGGAGCCTTACTTCCTACCAAGTTAGCCCTGACATTGGGTCTTCCTGTCCCCTGAGATGCATATTGCAGCCGTGACTGAGGACTATTAACCGCTGGCTCTTTACTGCAGCTTCCTACAGCTGACTGGACACGGCCCTACACAGCGGCACATGCTGCAGGAAATGCCCCCACATTGCAGCCTACTCTGCAGCTGAGACCTTACTGTCCACTTTAGGCCAGAGGAAGTTGTGGCTTGCAGATGACAGGTTAGGGCACGCTGCTTAGTGCCCCGCTGTGAGCTACCTCATTGCTGCCTCCCACCCTAATTCTCCTCACTTGCAACTATCCATACGTGATAATTAAAGCAACCTAAGCTTGCCAGCACCCCTGAACCCGACTCTCGTTGTTTAGACTGTTTCTTTGGGAACACCGCATATAACACGCGATCTACCTCCAATACAGCGCTGATAGCCCTATCTTCTTTACCAATTCCTAGACCGGCTCTTTCTATCGCCTCATCTTAATGTTTAGAGGAGTATGCCAGATGCTAAGTTAATGAGGAAGAATTGACACTGCCATCTTCGGGCAAGGACATTTAATCTATTCCCACCATAAAGGACTTTGAACTTTATGTGACTAGACTTGAAAACACCTAAAAGCAGTAGAAGCAATCTTTTATACAAGATATACAAGATATACAAGATATACAAGACATAGGTGTTAGAGTGGACGAGACTGAACGTAATCAGATTGATTTTTCTTCATGGGCCTCTGATCATAATAATGCTATACAATACCTGCTAACAGGGAGGAGTAGCAGGCAACCGAACTTGAAGATATTGAAAGCAGGAACCAGCACAACAAAATCAGAGTGCAAGGTGTCCAAGAGACTGTCTCTACTAAAGAGTTGGACTCTACTCTAAAACAAATCCTTGCACCGTTACTAGAATCTCCTGAAAGACCCCCAATAAATCTAGACAAAGTACACAGGACTCTTAAAAACCCTCCATCGTCGAGCCAATGCCCTAGAGATATCATATGCAGGCTTCATTTCTACAAAATAAAAGAAGCCATTATGAACGCTGCTCGTCAGCATGGATAGATCACCCATGAAAGATCACAAACTCTTTTACTCCCGGATCTTGCTAGATGCATCCTCCAACTAAGAAGGGCACCCTCCTTTATTGGATGCGCTGTGGGAGCATAATATTGTGTACTGCTGGGGGTACCCTTTTTCACTAATAGCCTGCAAAGATGAGAAGGCAGCTGCCTATAGCCATCTGAGTGATCTCCTGAACTTTTATTGGAACTTTCAGCCTCCCAATGATAGACCTCCCAGACTGGCCAATGTCTCATATTCTCCCAACATTAAGCCTCCAAATTTAACAGCTGGCATGAAGTTACCAACAGAAGAAAGAGATCCACACATGCCCCAGTTTACAGCAGGGGGTTGCCCACGGCTCATGTTACTTGATTTGAGACTGACCATACTACTATGTCTATTGCATATGTGTTTTTCATGCGCCTCTCTCTTACTGAAATTTGCATATTGTGTTCTTGTTTTATGCCTTCTTGTTAAATGTTTCTGTTTTCCCTTTAAATCTTACATTATTGTCCATAAGCAGGTGGAGACTTAGGCCCATCACCTTTATTAGCAAGATTCAGTGATCTTAAAGGAACAGTGTCATCACAAATTATTTTTTTATATGTTAAAGATGTTAGTGCTTTATTATAAACGTTTATATTTATTTGTGTGTTTGTGTTTTACTTTTTCTTATTTTTACACTTTTTCTTCCCTATGGGGGCTGCCATTTTTTGTTCCATTTCTGTATGTGTCGATTAACGACACATACAGACATGGAATACGGCAGCCACAGTCCCATAGGGACTGTGAACGGCTCCCGTCCCATTCACTTGTGTGTACGGCGTCTGTGTGGGAACTGCGCATGCGCCGCTCCCACACAGTCCAATTTGAAATTGGCGCCGTCCGGCGCCATTTTCCTGTGGACCGGAAGTCGCGGCCGGACAGTAATATTACTACTTCCGGACTTGTGCACTTGCACCAGCGGCAGCAGACGGAGCGGACGGGCCGGAGGGAGCCGCGGCGGCAGGAGCAGGTAAGAGATTTAAATGTATGTTCCGTGTTTGTGTGTGTTTACTACTGTATGTAAACCTACTACACTGTGTGTTAGCTCAAAAAATGGCGACACACAGTGTAGGAGGTTACACCGTTCAAACCCCTCGTTTATCCCGGCACTAGCCAGGATAAAGGAGGGGGGGATGCTGAGAGCTCACTAGAGCGAGGGCTTTTCACCCAATGTTGCAATGCTGCAATTTTGGGAATAGCTCCATCTAGTGACCAGAAATGGGTAATATTATAAATTAGAATTAATTTATAATATTTCCTGACTAGTGAAAAAAATAAAAAAAATTTGAACAATGTTTAATCACCCACACACTACATGTTTAATTTTAAAAAAAAAAACATGTTTTTCTGGCAGGATAGACTGTTGTTGAACATAATAGCTTTGGTGTGTGTCTGGAAGTGGGGGTGGCCACAGGGGGCTCTCTGGTCACTTTTGCTTCTAACCTTCCTGTAGTTAGTTGTCACCACAATGTAGATTTCTAGCTTTGGAGATTTATTTTCCTCCTATATTTTTCTGAAGTTTGGGTTGATCTCTCTATCTTTCATGTTGTCCTAGTTTGTCTTGTAGTTGTCCTATCCCTCTTCCATTCCTTCCTTTCGCTATCCTTTCCCATTATTCCATTACTATTAGAATAACTGGTCATGGCTAGCCTCAAAGTATGCTCTTTTAATGTCAAAGGGTTCAACAAACCTAAATAAAACTGAGTCAGATTTTATACATAACGCATACGTTCTCCATTGTTATGTTGCAGAAGACACATTTCCCTTCTTCTAATACTCCCTACTGTCAAAATAGGTACTAACCTGTATAGTATGATAGTACCAACCCACAAGATGCTTCCAAGGGAGTCCCTATGCTCTTCCGTAAATACTTTTCCCCACAAATTCTGGAATCAATTGTTGATCCACAGGGTCTTTTTCATTTCCTGCGTGTATTCTTCTCTTCCAAAGTTCAAAGCACTGTGAAAGTTGTTTTTCCAAACCAGGGTCAACTTTAGTTTAGGAGATCCACCCTTTTGCCCAACTAGAATCGTTCGTTGGTAGCTCGCCAATTATTCTTAAAGGAGACTTCAACATCATCTTTGATCCTGCCCTAGACATATCTTTGGGTAAGTCTCCTTTGCTGTCATCCATAGATTACGGAGACATTTGAGTAGACTTCAATTAGTAGATGTGTGGCGCACAAAGCATCTGTCAACTAAGCACTACAGTTTCTATTCTGCTGTGCATAATGTGTACAGCACAACTGATTAAATTTTCCTTTCACACTCCTTGTTAGACTTTCAACTCTCTACCGGTATTGACTCGATCCTCTGGGAAATTTGTTAATTTCTGGACGTTATATTTTACTATCATATCTATGTGATAACTATTTGATCAATAATGTCCCCATGATGTTGGCAACAATATTCTCAGTATAGCTCTTTTTCTGTTTTTAGATATATTTATGGTATACATTATTATAGATGAATTATGATGATTCACATTTTTAGCTTTTATACACTCATTTGCTTTTTTAGGTTGGGTACTTTCAGGCACGACCCATTATGCTACCCAGATGGTTCTTCTGTAAGCTTACTTCCCTATGAATGGCCTTCATCTGGGGGCATAAACCTCCGCAACTGCGCCTATCAGTCCTCACAAAATAGAATCAAGATGGGGGAGTGGGATTACCAGATTGCCATCTTTATCACGCTGCCACACTGGCTAATTGCATTGTTGATTTATTCCACATTGAAGGTGTTAGGAGGTGGGTGTCCTAAGAATCCTCCCTTTCCACATCCTTCCCCTGTATATAGTGTCTCACATATAGCTCCCCCTGTATATTGTCCCCACATATAGACCCCCTGTGTGGATAGTGCCCCACATCCCCACATATAGACGCCCCCTGTATATAGTGTCCCACATCCCCACATATAGACCCCCCTGTAGATAGTGGTCCACATCCCCCATATAGACTCCCCTGTATATAGTGGCCCACATACCCACATATAGACCCCCCTGCATATAGTGGCCCACATCCCCACATATAGACCCCCTGTATATAGTGGCCCACATCCCCACATATAGACCCCCTGTATATAGTGGCCCACATATAGACCCCTCTGTATATAGTGGTCCACATCCCCACATATAGACCCCCTGTATATAGTGGCCCACATCCCCACATATAGACCTCTTCTGTAGATAGGGCCCCACATCCCCACATATAGACCTTTCCTGTATATAGTGCCCCGCATCCCCATATATAGACCCCCCTGTAGATAGTGCCCCACATATAGACCCCCCGTATACAGTGACCCACATCCCAACATACAGATTACCCCCCCTGAAGATAGAGCCCCCACTATAGATAATGCCACTCACAGTTTTATTAGAAAAAAATCAAAAAACTTTACATACTCACATGATCCCGTTCCCACGCCGTCCAGTGGCAATGCAGATCTGCTCTCTTCTGAGCAGGTCTGCTGGAGCTGAACGACGCGTCGTTCAAAGGCGCTGATTGGCAAGGCAGAATGACTTGCCCCGTCAATCAGCGCCTTTCAAGCACGGAAGCGGCGCAATGACGTCATCGCGCCGCTAGCGTCGTTAAAAGGCGCTGATTGGCGGGGCAAGTCATTTTGCCCCGCCAATCAGCGTCATTGTACATGCCCGGCCATTCAGCGCTAATGCATGTATTTGTACCTGCGTGCTATAGACGCAGATACAACTACTGCAAGACGGGGTGGCTGTCACTAGCACCAGGTGCCCATCTGGTGCTAGCGATGCCTACGGGCATGAGGGGGCCTAAGCCGCCCGTCCCATACATGTTAGAGACTCGGCGGCGCGTGCCTCGTAGTGGCGGCGCTACCGCTGTAGCAGCCATAACGGCTGCTAGTGGCGCCATCGGGCATATGGGGGGGTGTGTCGGCTGGCAGCACGGGCCCCCTCAAGCCACGGGCCCCGTAGCAGCCGCTACGACTGCTACCGCGGGAGTTACGCCACTGTGTATATTCTTCCACCTCTGATATTTGTTGGCATTGTCACAACAACTCGGGCCCGTATTACCATATTTGTTGGGAATGCCCTGACAGCTAAATTATGTGGACAGGGTTTGTTTTTTTTTACTGTATAACACATAATCCCCACCTACGTCCCCATATCTTCCAGATATTGCATTGTTGTCCCTGATCCCTTGTCCCTTACCTTTGGCTAAAAAGGGGTTGTTTAGAAACCGGAAGCAGTTGGGATCTTCACTTGTGGGTGCTTTCCTCGATCATTTAAATCATATAATGAGAATAGAGGAGATGTTGGTTACTGAGATGGACAAGATCTTTTTCCTTCGTAGCAGTGTAGCAGCCCTGGATGTTTTTTAATCTAATCAGTCTAATGGGTACAGGTCTTGGCTGGCCTCTAACTCTTCATAAGCAACTTGCTCGCCAGAACCTCAGCTTTTACAGTTTTTCACGTTATCCCATTTCCTCTTCTTTCCTTGTGTTCTTTCCTCCTCTGTCTGATTGTCGTATGTTGTCATCGTCATGTTATTACAATTAGCTGAACAGATTATTCTATTCCTCAGAGAGTAAACGCTCATATAATGGATGTTTAAGCTGACATTCCTTGATTTCTACTGCAGACCTCATTTTATTTGAAATGGTCAGTCCTTCAACCTACGATTCTATAGTTATTGCATATGTTCTGCTCTTTATGTTCAGCCATTATTTGGAACCCGGATAGCCCTTTAAGATATAAATTAGCCTTTAATGAACTTTAAGTACATATTTTTTAGGATACTGTATGCACAGCAATTGTCTAATACATATTTGTTATCAGTACTGCTCACTTTACAAATGGGGGTGATAAAATAAAAGATATGAGAATCCATTAACTTGTATTCTGTTGAACGACTTTTCTGGCTATCCCTCTTTATAATTGGATCTCTCCCTTTTATCAGTAAAATGATTCTAATGATACAGCAGGAGTCTTTTAGAGGTATAATATTCTCTATGCCCCTTCGCCGGAGAAGTCATCAGTAAAATACGTAAAATATTGGGGAGGGGGGGGGGGTCCAGTTACAGATTTTGTATTTGGATCCAGAAGCTTCAAGTTATGTCTCTGTTGATATATCAGTGAATAAGAAATGCCTAATAAATCTTAAAAAATGAGACTAAAAAAGATTTGACCAGAATTTGAATGCTAGTCAAATTTCACATAATCCCTGCTAACATCCTCGTGTCCAAAACAACTGGGAAATGTTGTCATACTTCTCACAATTTTAATTTTAGCTGTTCTGCGGGGCTTCTAATTTCAGGCATGCACAGACTGGTTTCCTGGTAACTGTTTGGAAGGTGTAATTAATAACTTAAATACTTGCGTCAATTCCTATATGTGAGACACAGAACACAAAGGGAGCTACAAAGTAGGAGGTTATAACCAGGGAGATGATTGACTGGAACTGTGGATGGGAGGAGAATGGAACTGCAGAAATCATAAATGCACTATTACATGGCATGTCTTATTGGGGAATGACCTTTAACATGACAATCTAACACATTTATTCAAGAGGTGATCAGGTCAGAAGGTTGAAATAAGGCATGACTGAATAGAAGTGACTGCTTGGGTCAAAGGTGGAGCACATTTTAATTAAAAAAGAAGCTACTTGCTGCCTTGCTGATAGCATTGCTCAGACAAGTAATAGAGGGAAATAGAACGGCTGAGGAGACGACTGTGGGGGTGGGGGATTATTTTTATTCTCAGCAAGGTTTCAAAAACCTTTTTAAGGTCTGAGATAGAGAGACACGTGTTTCAAGTGATACTGAAGTATTTCATGATATTCATGTCTTTAAAGAGAATCTGTCACCACTTTTGAGGTTTATTAAGTACAAGGCCTAGCCATAGGTATTTTGTATGCCGCTCTATGGTGCCTCCGTATGGTCACTATATTATGAGGATATTCCACAGCATCAGATGGAACATGCACAATTTTTTACTGTCAGATTCATATGGAAAAGACTTTCATATTATGGGTCTGTACAACTCGGAGGTTCTTTAGAGCCATAATACAGAAGTGTGCATTAGGCTTTAGTTTAACTCCCTTGTAGGCATATATATATATGTATATATAAATATAAATATGTGTGCATAAATATGTATGTATATACAGTGAAGGAAATAATTATTTGATCCCTTGCTGATTTTGTAAGTTTGCCCACTGTCAAAGACATGAACAGTCTAGAATTTTTAGGCTAGGTTAAATTTACCAGTGAGAGATAGATTATATAAAAAAAAAAAAGAAAATCACATTGTCAAAATTATATATATTTATTTGCATTGTGCACAGAGAAATAAGTATTTGATCCCCTACCAACCATTAAGAGTTCAGCCTCCTCCAGACCAGTTACACGCTCCAAATCAACTTGGTGCCTGCATTAAAGACAGCTGTCTTACATGGTCACCTGTATAAAAGACTCCTGTCCACAGACTCAATTAATCAGTCTGACTCTAACCTCTACAACATGGGCAAGACCAAAGAGCTTTCTAAGGATGTCAGGGACAAGATCATAGACCTGCACAAGGCTGGAATGGGCTACAAAACCATAAGTAAGACGCTGGGTGAGAAGGAGACAACTGTTGGTGCAATAGTAAGAAAATGGAAGACATACAAAATGACTGTCAATCGACATCGATCTGAGGCTCCATGCAAAATCTCACCTCGTGGGGTATCCTTGATCCTGAGGAAGGTGAGAGCTCAGCCGAAAACTACACGGGGGGAACTTGTTAATGATCTCAAGGCAGCTGGGACCACAGTCACCAAGAAAACCATTGGTAACACATTACGCCGTAATGGATTAAAATCCTGCAGTGCCCGCAAGGTTCCCCTGCTCAAGAAGGCACATGTACAGGCCTGTCTGAAGTTTGCAAATGAACATCTGGATGATTCTGAGAGTGATTGGGAGAAGGTGCTGTGGTCAGATGAGACTAAAATTGAGCTCTTTGGCATTAACTCAACTCGCTGTGTTTGGAGGAAGAGAAATGCTGCCTATGACCCAAAGAACACCGTCCCCACTGTCAAGCATGGAGGTGGAAACATTATGTTTTGGGGGTGTTTCTCTGCTAAGGGCATTCACTGCATCAATGGGAGAATGGATGGAGCCATGTACCGTCAAATCCTGAGTGACAACCTCCTTCCCTCCACCAGGACATTAAAAATGGCTCGTGGCTGGGTCTTCCAGCACGACAATGACCCAAAACATACAGCCAAGGCAACAAAGGAGTGGCTCAAAAAGAAGCACATTAAGGTCATGGAGTGGCTTAGCCAGTCTCCAGACATTAATCCCATCGAAAACTTATGGAGGGAGCTGAAGATCCAAGTTGCCAAGCGACAGCCTCGAAATCGTAATGATTTACAGATGATCTGCAAAGAGGAGTGGGCCAAAATTCCATCTAACATGTGTGTAAACCTCATAATCAACTACAAAAAATGACTGACTGCTGTGCTTGCCAACAAGGGTTTTGCCACCAAGTATTAAGTCTTGTTTGCCAAAGGGATCAAATACTTATTTCTCTGTGCACAATGCAAATAAATATATATCATTTTGACTATGTGATTTTCTTTTTTTTTTTTTATATAATCTATCTCTCACTGGTAAAATTAACCTATCCTAAAAATTCTAGACAGTTCATGTCTTTGACAGTGGGAAAACTTACAAAATCAGCAAGGGATCAAATACTTACTTCCTTCACTGTATATATATATATATATATATATATATATATATATATATATATATATATATATATATATATATATATATATATATATATGTATATATATATATATGTATATATGCATATGTATATATATATATATATATGTATATATATATATATATATATATGTATGTATGTGTATATATGTATATATATATGTATGTATATATATATATATATGTATATATATATATGTATGTGTATATATGTATATATATGTATATATATGTATGTATGTATATATATGTATGTATGTATGTATATATATATATGTGTGTGTATATGTGTATATGTATATTTATATACACTACCGATCCAAAGTTTAGGGTCACTTAGAAATTTCCTTATTTTTGAAAGAAAAGCACAGTTTTTTTCAATGAAGATAACATTAGATTAATCAGAAATACACTCTATACATTGTTAATGTGCTAAATGACTATTCTAGCTGCAAACGTCTGGTTTTTAATGCAATATCTACATAGGTGTATAGAGGCCCATTTCCAGCAACCATCACTCCAGTGTTCTAATATTACATTGTGTTTGCTAACTGTGTTAGAAGGCTAATGGATGAGTAGAAAACACTTGAAAACCCTTGTGCAATTATGTTAGCACTGCTGTAAACAGTTTTGCTGTTTAGAGGAGCTATAAAACTGACCTTCCTTTGAGCTAGTTGAAAAGTTGGAGCATTACATTTGTGGGTTCGATTAAACTCTCAAAATGGCTAGAAAAAGAGAGCTTTCATGTGAAACTCGACAGTCTATTCTTGTTCTTAGAAATGAAGGCTATTCCATGCGAGAAATTGCCAAGAAACGGAAGATTTCCTACAACGCCTCACAGGTCCTCAACTGGCAGCTTCATTAAATAGTACCCGCAAAACGCCAGTGTCAACATCTACAGTGAAGAGGCGACTCCGGGATGCTGGCCTTCAGGGAAGAGTGACAATGAAAAAGCCATATCTGAGACTGGCTAATAAAAGGAAAAGATTAATATGTGCAAAAGCACACAGACATTGGACAGAGGAAGATTGGAAAAAAGTGTTATGGACAGACGAATCGAAGTTTGAGGTGTTTGGATCACACAGAAGAACATTTGTGAGACGCAGAACAACTGAAAAGATGCTGGAAGAGTGCCTGACGCCATCTGTCAATTATGGTGGAGGTAATGTGATGGTCTGGGGTTGCTTTGGTGCTGGTTATGTGGGAGATTTGTACAAGGTAAAAGGGATTTTGAATAAGGAAGGCTATCACTCCATTTTGCAACGCCATGCCATACCCTGTGGACAGCGCTTGATTGGAGCAAATTTCATCCTACAACTGGACAATGACGCAAAGCACAGCTCCAAATTATGCAAGAACTATTTAGGGAAGAAGCATGCAGCTGGTATTCTATCTGTAATGGAGTGGCCAGCGCAGTCACCAGATCTCAACCCCATAGAGCTGTTGTGGGAGCAGCTTGACCGTATGGTACGCAAGAAGTGCCCATCAAGCCAATCCAACTTGTGGGAGGGGCTTCTGGAAGCATGGGGTGAAATTTCTCCCGATTACCTCAGCAAATTAACAGCTAGAATGCCAAAGGTTTGCAATGCTGTAATTGCTGCAAATGGAGCATTCTTTGACGAAAGCAAAGTTTGAAGGAGAAATTTATTATTTCAAATAAAAATCATTATTTCTAACCTTGTCAATGTCTTGACTATATTTTCTAGTCATTTTGCAACTCATTTGATAAATATAAGTGTGATTTTTCATGGAAAACACAAAATTGTCTGGATGACTCCAAACTTTTGAACGGTAGTGTATATATTCACGCATGCATATGCAGCACGGTCGCCCAGTGGTTAGCATTATTGCCTTTCAGTGCTGGGGTCCTAGGTGCAAATACAACCAAGGATAACATTTGTGTGGAGTTTGTATGTTCTCCCCATGTTTGCGTGGGTTTCCTGCCATGCCCCAAAATGTACCAATGGGATATTTAGATTGTAAGCACCAGTGGGGACAGTAAGTGAGGAGCTCCGTACAGCGCTGCAGAATATGTTGGCGCTATATAAGTAACAGAAATAATAATAAATAGGTGACTTTTTGTGGCATTTCAAGTGAATGAGTCTTGTGTCTGAATGAATCAAAAGACTAAAGCTGCAGCAGCGGGGTCTTTGACCAATCAGATTCAGTGTAGCTTAGCAGAATATGTGAGGTCACATAATACACCTTTCAGCTGCTTAGTCCTATATTCTAAGAGGGCTGGACAATTTGGAGCCCCTCATGAATATTCATTAGAAGCTATTTTGTTAAACAGATTCAGGTTCAGCTATAGAGTAAGATAATGGAAGAAAATAACAGTCAGTCAAACAGTGCAGAATACATTTATCATTTGATTCTATAAAGATTGCTCCAAAGACAGAGATGAACAGGCTTTTGTTTTTTCCACATTTGCGTTTTATGCCATTCAGTTTGTCTTATTAGTAGAAAAAAAAATCAGGCATGCTGTAGAGCTACAATTGCCTAACAATGTATGTTAGTTTGCCCAGCGCCGCAGTGTCCATGAGGTGAACCAACTGCCGCCACCTCGTCCTGCTCTTATGTATTGAGCTCAGTTCTGGTGCTGTATTTATGTACTAAGCTTGGTTCTAGTACTGTATTTATGTACTGAGCTTGGTTCTGGTGTTGTATGTATGTACTGAGCTTGTTTCAGGTGCTGTTTTTATGTACTGAGCTTTGCTCTGGTGCAGCGTTTATGTACTGAGCTTTGTTCTAGTACTGTATGTATGTACTGAACTTGTTCTGGTGCTGTATTTATGTACTGAGCTTGGATCTGGTACTGCATTTATGTACTGAGCTCTAGAGCTGTAATTATATAGGACATATTTATAATAACAAAATTGCAGGACAGAGGATTTTTTTTCAATTCATTGCCTTTTTAATAGGAACCTGTCAGGTAGTTTTAAACCCTTGAACCGCCACTATGCGGTAACACATGACATGACAATATTTCCAAACATTCCCTTGTATGTTTTTTTCAGATGCAGCAAAATCTATAAAATCAACTCTTAGAACTGCGCACACTATATGCTAATTATTTATTAAAGGGTCATGGGGCAGTGCCAATATCCTAAAGAGTCACATAGTCCTTCCTCCAAACCCACCTTACCATGCTTGATTGACATCCCCCTGGCTGTGATACATCACTACCAGTCTCTTTCAACTTTCACGGATGCGCCATTGCCTTGTACTCCTCTGCACACACCTTGCCACGAGGTGTACTCTGCCCGGCTTCATCACTGCACCGCGCATACCAGGGGAGTACAAGGCAATGGTGCATCTGCAAGAGTTGGAGAAGACTGGTAGTGATGTAGAACAGCCAGGGGGATGTCAATCAAGATCTGGGGGGTTCCATTTACATTTTTGCCTCAGGAAGCAGAAAAGCTAGAATCGGCCCTGAGTTTGCCTAACATTTGATGGTAGAGGAAAAACTCTGTCATAGGCTGGTGTTACATGGCAGCACTACGATCACATTTTAGTGTCCCTATTAAAGATACAATACATGATATAACTCCCCACCTCCCACGGTTCTACTAAACAGAACTTATATTACTATATAACCTGGGTGTTCCGTGATGTACTGGGTTCGAGAGCTGTGGCCATAACATCGACGTCAAAATGCAGGCTTATTATGACTGTATGATATCGGCCTTAGTGTAAAATCTGGAATTACTGCTTAAATGAGAACCTAAAACAAGAATTTGCTATGGTCACAATTTGGAAATGTGCATTCTCTAAGCCATAGTCAGTTTGCCACTGGCTAGACTGGGGTGAGGAATCAAAGTGATACCATAATTGTACTCACTTAACCCTGAAAGGAGGAATGGACTTTGCTGCAGGAAAATCTCCAGATCGCGGTCCCCTGAATAGCCAAGGATCGGATTCAGTAACACAGATGCATTAATAACATAATCTGGAACAGAGTCAAGATTTGTCACCGGGAGAGCAAACACAATGCGACAGACCAGAAGATGAGACAGGAGTCATATCCAGAAACAAGGCCGAGGTTAGGATTAAAGTCATTCAGGAGTCAATAACAGTTTTAAATAGCATGAACAGGAGCAAGGAATGGGTATGAACCTCGATCAACAGGCAATGCATGGTAGGACGACTCCCCATTACAAATACCGTCAGGCATAATGCCATCTTCGGGTACTGGCTGCCTTAGCAAACTGACACTACTCTGCAGTCTAAACAGGAGACATGAGCCAAGGCAAGAGAAGAGGAAGCGTCTGGTTGCCGAGCAATTGGATGCAGCCATCGGCAGGGGCCGTGGCCAGTCACCGGGACACGGCGCTGGAACCAGGCGAGGTAGGTAACAGAATTGATGCAAAAAATATATTGGAAAATAATATAGCTTTCATTATAAAGAATAACATTTCTTTGCACAATACCCTTTTAATTATATATTACTTATTGTTGGATTTGAGAGAGAAAAAATGAGATGATATTTTCAGTTAAGAAACTGTTGATATAATATGTGAACTCTGATGTATACAGGAGTAACTCCTCTTAATTGCAAAGGAAACCCAAGCAACATCATGTGGCATTACTTAATGCAGACTTGCATATTGTGAGCTAGTGTAGGTGCACTGGTGCCTCACTTCATAACTATATTTGTTAGTTGCAATATTTAAGAGGTTGAAAGGAGGGAGAGAGAATATTCCAAAGTTGGAGTTTATGCATCATGAGGCTAAAGTAAAAACAAAAAACCTTAAGAAGAGTAAGGAACACTGACTCAAAATTGAAATTATGCTTCTGTAAAAAAATGCAAAACTTAAAACACCATAGTTACATAATGGGGTGGTGTTATGGTCTTGTTCCTACGATACACAGAAAAAGAACGAACCAGGTGGCACAATTCACCAAATGCACCCTCCTTTCCACACGACTTTGGTAAGGGTCGATGGTATTTGGCTGGCCCCAGGACTTCGGTGCCTCTAGCTAGCCCGGCGATATATTCTCTTGATAAGGTCAGTGAAATGGGAACCAGACAAATGATTGGGAAGTTAGAGATACGATTCCCCATAGTCTTAAACACGTACCAATCTTGTGAAAGAGGAAAAAACACAACAAGTTGCTTCTTTGGATATTGTCTGATATTTAACATGGGATGGTTGACAGACATATGCTTATATGCTCACCTGAGGACGTTGTTCAAACAGCGCACAACATACCGTACATAAAGGCATGAAATATAAGAGGGCTTGCTGTCTGCGATCCGGTCCGATGCTTGGATGGTGTAGCCATAGGGATTTAAAGAAAAAAACACTTGTGTGCGATCTTGTTTTCGTTGGTGCTTTCCTCTTGTTGTGCCACACAAATTAGGCCGAACAGTCTAAAGTAGTAGTAGAAAATTTGCATTTTTGGAGTGTGCATGAGACCAATTCCCATGAACCGCATATAGTCTGACAATGTGTTGGATGTAGAGTCTGGCTAAAGTCTGAAAGTTAGATAGTTGCGGCATTGCTTATGAAAACTATCAACCACAAGTCATATAACAGTCTTGTCATAGTAACTGGGAAGATCCATGATAAAATCCATGAATATGTGAGTACATGGCCTGTCGAGCAAAAAAAGGAGGCTGTAGAAGACTTGAGGGCAGCGGTAAAAGTTATTTGGAGCAAGTAGTTATTTCTGAGACCCCAAGCAAAGTTATGTCTGGGGGTCCTAATCAAACACACTTATAGAGAGTGTCACACACAGTTCCCCTTGTAAAGAGTTCCACACACAGTACCACCTCTAGTAAGTGTCACACACAGTGCCCACATAGAGAGTGCCACCCCCTGTAGATAGTGCCACACACAGTGCCCCCTGTAGGTAGTGCCACACACATTGTACCCATAGGAGGTCTCACACACAGAGTTCCATCTGTACATAGTTACCCACACAGTGCCGCCAGTAGATACTGCCCCACTCAGTGCCATCTGTAGATAGTGCCCCTATTCAGTAATTGTGCCCCCCAAACAAAGAATAAAAGTTATACTGACCTAGCCCTATTTCCACAATGAATGGAGCTGCACAGCAGGCCTCCTTAGACACATTAGGCCTGCTGTCACAATCTGAGGGTATGTGGACCCACTGGGCCATACCGCCGTAGCGGGATAGCAGCTGGCCAACAGGGTACCAAGCCAATGTATAAAAAGTCAAAGCACAAGGGTACCTGTAGTGGTTCAGACAGTAGCAACGGCTAGGCACAGATGGGACCTTGATAGCAGACACCAGATGTGGTGTAAGGTCTAAGGCGCAAGAACAAATAGCACGGGATACAGGATACAGGTAGCAGGGCACGGGAAACAACGGGAACAGGATAACACTAAGGGACCATTTGCAATACTAACATAAGAAAATACAACAAGGGCCCTTCTTATAGTCCAGGGTGATCATGGGCTAATAAGTGCTAATTCCCATGTGCGCGTGCTGGACCTTTAAGGCCGGGCATGAGCATGTGCGCGCACCCTACGGGACACAGCGGACCGGAGCGGAAGTGAGCGCTGGCGTCTCCTGGGGAGGAGATGTGGGCCAGCGCTCACAGACCCATGGCTGCGGCCACCAGGGGTGAGTAATCCCGACGGTCCGCGGCCATGGACGCTACACCTGCATCCTATAAGATGCTGAGTGCTGAGACAGAGGCCCCTTGCAAAGGTCGGCACAATGAATCGACGTCAGTGCATCGGCCTAATGTGGCTTGTAGCCTAGTGAATGGTAAAGCAGGGAGATGACAGTTCCCTGCTCCGCCATAGTATTAAATTGTATCTACATCCAAAGAACGCAGATAAATTTGAATATGACAGTCACCCAGGGATCTTATGCCTTATGCTAGCAACGCCACTGCCGACAACTGAATATGCGTCCTGAGGATACAAATACAGTTAAAAGTTTTGGTGCTGTCAGGGGGACTCACGCAATTGCGTAGTGGTAAAAGCCAACACTGGAAGCAGGCACAGGTTTCACAGGCGTTAACACAGGCCTTCA
This sequence comes from Rhinoderma darwinii, assembly GCF_050947455.1. NCBI lineage: Eukaryota > Metazoa > Chordata > Amphibia > Anura > Rhinodermatidae > Rhinoderma > Rhinoderma darwinii. The sequence continues at coordinate 493,814,481 of NC_134687.1, forward strand.
TATTCGATAATATGTAGGCCACCAAAATAAAAGTAATACTAGCCTACAAGTACCTGAGATGCTTGGAGGCCCAGCTAACATACACAGTCATGTACTTCTTGCTGTTTTTGTTGTAGAGGTACAAAAAAATTTCCCTGCAGGTGTAGACTCAGGGGCAAGTTGCTGAGAGGTCTTAATCTCCCCAGCCAGGTCAGCAGAAATAGTAAAAACCACAATTGCAGAATCAGAACCTCCTAAAGGTCATCGGTGGCGACAAAAGTAAAAAGTAAAAATAAAAAGCAACTATGGCATGAGCTAAAATTTGCAACTATTTTACGCCAGAAAACTGGCGAAAACCGTTTACTATAATCCCCCATTGTATCCTAAGAAGGTGAACATGTGACTCATGACTGACAAAATCAGAGGAGGATATACTGTAACACCATAAAATGTCTGAAAATATTGTTTACAAAATCCTGGAAGATTTTATAAAACCCAAAAGGCATAACCAGATATTAATAATGCCCCTCTGGAATATTAAAAGCAGTCGTCCACTCATCCCTCTGTGGGAGCTCAATAAGATTATATGCCCCTCCAAGGTTTAGTTTGGTAATGTACTGAGCACCATGTAGTTGGTTAAAAAGGTCTGGGATGAAGTGTAGGGGAAATTGGCTCTTAATTGCGATCTTATTAAGTTCTCAGAAATCAATATAGGGTCGTAAATCACCATTTTTTATAGCTATAAAGAAAAATCCTGCCCCATAGGAGAGGTAGAAGGCTCTATAAACCTCTTTCTCAAACTATCAGCAATATACTTATGTTTAGGAAATGAGAGATTATAGATTCGCAGCTTAGGAAGGCAGGAGCCAGGAATAATATCAATGGTTCAGTCATGAATTATATGAGGTTGCAGTTTGTCACAGTGTTCTCAGAATTTTTTTTAGAAAAACTGCTATAGTGTTTAAGCAAAATGTACTGGGATGGTCTCAATGGAATTAAATGACAAGGCTAAGTAATGTGAGTGATATTCAGGATTACATTCAATTATACCACCCAGTCCAGTCGCCAGTTCACCACTGGATTGTGTTAATGCAGCCACAGTAACCCCAACACCACTGCGGCAGACAATGATTGAAAACCCAAAAAATGACATGAATTCTACATGCATAGAACCAACCAGGACAGAGATTTCACATGTGACAAATTCAAGAATCCCCTGAGAGAGGGAAATTGTCAACATCAGTAACATGAATGGGATACAACAACTTAATCAGGGGTAAATTTTACATCTTGACATCAATAAAGTTAGTGGCGACACCGCTATCAAGGAAGGCCCTAACCCAAACCGATTAGGGTTACCTGACAGCTTGACAGGCAACATAATGCTAGAGCAGTCAGTAGGGAATAACTGTGAGTCTAGGTGAGCTTCCCTGGACTCGCCTCGGCACAGAAGTTTTCAGGCTGTCGTTGCTTAGTACAGGCATTTATTCAGTGTCTAGCTTTACAGCAGTAGCAGCAGAGACCTAGATCTCTGTGACAAGCTCGTTCATCAGGTGTAGGTTTTGTTGCCTCAATTTGCATGGGTTCCTCTGCAGATAATTGAGGCACCTCAACTGCAGGAGCAGAATTTAGAGCAAACAACGTTCTTGGCAACGTTCTCCGGTCTAGTTAAATAGACAATGACATGACTGATGGGTAATAGTCAAACATGTCATTGAGAGCATTAAATAGGCTCAAACAGAAATTACTTCTCCGAGCAGGATCGGTCCATTGGGAGTGAATAGTTCAGCGTCTAAATTAGGTACAATATTCCTTAATCAAGGAATCTTGTACTTGGCTGTGGCCACTCTATCTGGATCATCATACAGTAGCACCAAAGCTGTAAAGAAAACAACTAATGAAGACAGCTCTTGAGAATAGGGTGGCAGACACAATGCCTACCTCTGCAGTTCTCCACAGAGGAAGGCAATAACCAGATCAACTTGCGTCTGCACAGTTCCAGAGGAGCAAGGACAAAGTTTGAAACACACATGGAAACTTTCACAAAAAGTTAAAAAGTCTCTACGAGGGGCACAGCGTGGTCTACAGAGCTTGGATCATGGGCACTATACCACTCTGAAGTTCATATGCCATTATTATTGTTTGCATTTATGGCATTATGACACATTATAGTGGGAGATAGATTGACCTTTTGAGTGAGGGATCTTTACCTGCCATATCACAGTGCATTATGCATATTAGGTGTGTTCAGGATTTCCACTCATGTCCTTCCACAGACACCCGCTGTTTCTTTCAGAATTATGCTTTATTTGCCTCTTTATGTTTGTTAATTTATTTTAATTTTTATGTCATTACAATAAACTTTATAATATTTTGTGTACATTTTGGTAGTTCAGTGCTCCTTTTCTTCATTTGGTATAGATCATTGTGGCGTTTCTACCGGCATTGGATGAAAAAATGGGGGACATCGTGATATTGGTCATCATTGTGCCCAGCCCCACTACTGATGTCATGTGAGCTAAATGTTGTTGAAAGTCTTTACAATTACCTAAAAACCGATTTGGAGGGTTTATATTGGGCTCAACTTCAGGAATAAAAATCGGAGTTGCAGCATCCTGAGCTTCCGATGACTCTTGTTGAGCCAGGCGTTCAGTCAGTTTATGCACCATTTGCATAAGGTTCCACACTTAATTGGTTAACAACCATACTAGCTCCATCTTGGCCAGCTACACTGTTCTGGTCTGATTCCTATGATGGGCGATACAATTCAATTATAGCACCTTTCTTTTCATATGACTTCAGTTAGGGTCAAAGGGACAAGGCTGGACCCAGGACCTCTAACTAGCCTAGTGGTGGATTATCTGGATAATGTCAGCGAAATGTGAACCAGAAAAACAATTTGGAGACTGGAGATATGGTTGCTTAGGGTAATAGCAATAAAAAGTCTTAAACACGTACCAAGATAGTCACATAGCGGAGTTATGCAGTTCTGGGTTCTGGTTGGCTAAATGTTGCAGAACCGGGTCCTTTGTACAGAGGTAGAGTCATCAGACAATCCAGGCTTTGGTAACAGTAATGTAGCAGAGCCGAGTATGTGGTACAAGGGGAAATCCAAGAGAATCGTCAAGGACAGAAAACAAGTTACAGTATAGTTCAAGTTCAGAATAGCAAAACCAAGTTAGGGAAACTAATAACTATAACTACCGCTGAGGCCAGCATGTATGGAATTTAAATAGAACACCTAGCGCTCTGACTGGCCAGACGGCGCTCTGCGCATGCATTGCCAGACATCCCCTACAGCTTTTCCGAGAAACTAATTGTGGCACCGGCCGGGATAGATAGTGCTAGACCTTTGGGAGGTACTTACATTATAGTTGGCCATAAAGTAGGGAATGTTCCACCATTCAGAAAGGCAAACAATGAGTTTACATAAAGGTATTTCCAAACATTAGTAAATAAATAAATCTAGTAAATTACACCTCTCTATAAACAATGTGATGCCATTATCCATAGCTAGATACAATGAAGCTCACGGAATGTCTACATATTTTAAGGTTGGTAAATCACTGTATTGTGCCGTGCTGTGAGATCTATTCCATCACAAAATGAGGCACTTGATGTTATCTGCCCTCTTTTCACGCCTTACTGATGACCGTAGCAAAAATGTAATCTACAGTATAATAGTACAAACATGTCAAGACTCCCAAAATACCACTCCATGTCCTTTCATACGGTTGTATTTGTCTGTCTCTATGGTGAGGATTAGACTGTGCGTGCATTAGTTCCTTTAGTTCTGCACTGTAATGGAGTATAGGAGCAGCTGAAATGTCTCAGGGCTTGCTGGATCTTGCTTTATGTTAGAAAAAGAAAGAAAAAAAACGTTATAAATATTGAATTGTTTGGGAAACAAGAAAGTGCAAAACAAAGTTTTGTTACCTGTATTAAACCCACATCATAAAGGGCAAGTAAGGAAAGCAATCAAGTGTAATAAATAAAAGAGCACTATCTATTTATCTATCTATCTGTATAAGATATCTATAAGACTTCAAAATGTTACTCACCTCTTCAGATGCCAAATCCTGCCAAAGGCCACGTCCGGCTGTTAGGCAAACAGACACCTCCTCCCCTGTTGCCTCTGTTCCAGTGATGCCCCAGCTACCTCCTTCTTTTTGCCGGGTGCATTGGCTTGCCATGGCCACCGGCGGCCACTGATGACATAAGGCTTGGCAGCCTATTTAAAGAAGAGGCTTCTATAAATACTTTGCTTGTAGATGAAGGTTGTTTTGCTATTGTTCCTATTGCTATTTTGACTATGTTCCTGACTCCTGATCCTAACCTTGACATCGGCCTTGTTTCTAGATTAAGCTCCTGTCTTACCCTTAAGATTTAACGGTATGGCAGCTGGCTAACAGGACACAGGTGTAATGACGGGGTAGGGAGACAGACATGTGAGCCCTAATCTACCCGCCACTCAGTCCCTGCCTACTTGCAACAACCTGTCCTAGGCGACGGGGTACAACTGGGCGACGGTCCTTACGCTCAGTAAGTGCAAGACAGACAAACAGACAAGGGTACACAGAAGCTAGGGAAACGGGGCAGCTGCCCACGGAGACACCGTGAGCAACAAGAGTAGTGAATGAACCGAGTCAAACCTGGAGTGAACGAGGTACAAAAACGCTGAGCAGGAGAGTGGTCAGAAAGCCAAGGTCTATAACAAGCAGAGGATGAGTAGCCAGGAAACAAGCAGAGCAGAATCACAAGCAAAGGAGGAACAGGAAAGGCAGGTATAAATAGACAGTGGGCGGGAGCTAGCTCCGTCTGGCCAGGCTGTGATAGGCTCTCCCACTCCTAAGCCTGCAATCCTGAGTGGTGGAAGATGGAGTCAGTCTCACAGACATAGGAGCAGGTGCAGACTGATTGCCCATGGGCGTCGACACAGAAGCTGTGTCTGGCAAATCCTTTACAACAGGTCAAAGTTTATAGTTCAAATAGGTGTACCTGTGGCAACTTCGGACAGCAGCAAGACAGGCTCGGATGAGACTTTGGCAGCAGGCAGACACCAGGCGTGGTGTAACAGGACAGGAATAGTACTTAGCGCAGCTTGACTCCAACTCTATACTGCACTTGGTTCTGGATAGCACGGGACACAGGATACAGGTAGCAGGAACGGGAACACAGGGAACTAGGAAACACTAAGGGACCATTTGCAGAGACAAACATAGGAAAACTACAACATTGCTCAGGTAATGCAGGAAGGGGCTGGGCCCCTCTTATAGTCCAGGGTGCCCATGGGCTAATTTGGTCTTTAATTCATGTGAGCGCGCTGGCCCTTTAAGAGCTGAGGAGGAGATGGGGACCATGCTCACTGATCCATGGCTGCGGCCGTCAGGAGGTAAGTAAACCTGGCGGCCCGCGGCCATGGGCATTACAATTTGTCACCTGGCTCTTGTGCTTTTCCTGGAATCTACTCCTGGCCTGCCTTCTGACTACAATTCCATCTCATCCTTTGGCTTGTTGCATCCTGACCCCTTACTGTTGACAACCCTTGTTTACGTTCTTGACTACAGTGTTGAATAAAGTGCATTAAACGCCTAAATTATATTACAATATCTATATTTATTTATGTTTTTATGGAATAGATGTAATAAATTAAGCAAAGACAATATGCAAAAGGAGGCAGAGATCGAGTGAAAAACTGAGTGCGCCTATCTTGTTGAGATTTCTCTTAAATAATACTGTTGGTTGCTGTCATCTGTGGGTATGTGGACCCACTGGACCGTACCGCCGTAGGGGGATAGCAGCTGGCCAAACAGTGTACCAAGTCAATGTCTATATAGTCTAAGCACAAGGGTACCTGTAGCAGTTCAAACAGTAGTAACTGCTAGGCTGAGATGGGACCTTGGCAGCAGACACCAGGCATGGTGCAACACAGCAGGCATGAACGATGGCACAACACGACTCCAACTTTCTAAGGCACAGGAACAACGGTAGCACGGGATACAGAATACACGTAGCAGGTACGGGAACACTGGGAACAGGATAACACTAAGGGACCATTTGCAAGACTAATACGGGTAAACACAACAACACTCAGGCAATGAGTGAAAGGGCAGAGCCCTTTTTATAGTCCAGGGTGATCATGAGTTAACTGATGATTATTTTCATGTGTGCGCGCTGGCCCTTCAAGGCCGGGCACGACCGTGCGTGCACCCTACGGGACACAGCAGAATAGAGAAGAAGTGAGCGCCGGCATCTCCTGGGGAGGAGATGCGGGTCAGCGCTAACAGATCCCGTCGGGGAGTGAGTAAACCCGACGGTCCACGGCCGTGAACGCTACAGTTGCATGTCAATGATGCTGGTGAACATCTGATCAGAAATGCTGACCTATCTTTCTATACAATTCATGAAAGCAGGGAAGGTATTAGTAAAAGGTTGTTATAGCCATACTAGAAAATCAGGGGCCATGCCAATGTTTAAATAGATGAAAACGTTTTTTAAAAGTAGATAGTTTTCATATGAATTTAGGTTTATTTACAAATCTTCAAGTTGAATGATTTTATGTAGTGATATGGTACACATTGCAGATATGTAATGCAATCCTCCACAACCATGGTCCCCAGCATTGCTAAAAAGTCATTTAGATACATACTAATACTCTTCTAACATGTTTTCAAAACTTAGAATTTAAGGTTGGAATTTTAATATTGTATTAATATTGTAGTGTAGTTTAATTGTCATAATGGATAACAAAATATAAAAAGTCATAGTACATTAAAATACAGCAAAAGCAATGTAAATTTCCAAAAGGTTACAGTAAATCATTGCAAAGTAGTAAGTATTGAACACAGGGATTCTTAAATGTCAATAACTGCTTTCACTAAACAGTAGGGGGATAAAAACAACACACAGTGCACATAGTGCATCAAGTGATATAGTAAAAAGGCCACAGACAGGTGATCAGTTCTAATAACCAAACCGAAAATGCAGCACGGATCAATATAGCCCACTTAATATAAAAAATATATATAAAATATAATGAGAAAAAATGTTATACAAATTACACGGGCCGATCCTAGGGTGTTTACCCAAACAGCATCAAAACTGAGTATATACAACTTAGAAAGAAAGATGCTGAAGAAACAAAATTTATGAAGAATAGAAAAAGGCTTTATTAACATACATAATACAACACAGTAGACAATGTATAAAAGCGGAAAAATCCACAGACCAACAGTTAAAACGGGACACTGAGCTGTGTATCCACCAAGTACTTATGAGTTACAGATTTATATCTATGATTAACCTTTCAGAAAAAATATAAGAGACCATATGTGAATATATCAATATATAACATATAGATTTGCAGATGCAAATATAGGCCATAGCATAATGAAAAATTTAACCGTATATATATGTAACATTAGGCTGCATACAAACAACCCATTTGTGCAAAAGTGCTAGTAAACCACATAAGCGCAGGGCAATGTGAATAGGCCATAGATATGGTCAATGCCTAATGGATTAATAAATGTAGCGATATATATCACAAGTACCATGAACATACAAGTGGTCAAGTATGTACTGAAGGAAAAATCAATATATAACAAATAGAGGTAGCATATTTAAACAGGATATACCATACCCATGGTCAAATGCCAGGAGAGACACAGCCAGAGTCCACCCCAACGCGCGATTCGGCGCAAATGCCTTCATCTGGGGGTGGCATTAGACCATAGTCAGAGACTGTTTAAATGGATCAGGGCCAATGAATAAAGCCTGCGTCACCTGCAAAGTGTTCCATAAGATGACTAATACCCTCGCTGCATACTTACCGGTCGCTGTGTTCTGGATAGTGAAGTGGCCGCGCCCCGAGAGCGTCAGTCGCGAGGTGCCGGAACCGGAAACACGTCACCGCGTCATGGGACCCGGTCACGTGAATACAGAATCCGACACGTCACGAGTGACGGAAACAGAGGCCGGTCACCACGCACCAATGACAGAGCGACACAGTGAGGCAGGATACAACAGGACGCACGTGAATTTGAGGAACGAAGAGACATTTAAGAAAACAAAAGCACCTGCATCAGTATGCTAGTTGATACATCCCTTATGGAAACAATATAGTACATCTACCGTTATAGTGTGTGTAAATACCTTTTTCCAAAGTATCAAGAAAAAGGGGAAGACATATATAATCATAGATATATGAATAGTGAAAATATATATATATGAATAGTGAAGGAATATGTAATAAAAAGTGAAACAAAGTGAAAAAATAAAATGTGTATATGTGTATACAAAAAATAAAAAAAATAAAAAAACGTGATAGGTGAAAATGTAAAAGTATTAGTGAAATAATAAATAAAGTGCTGTATATAGCACAAAAAATGTGAACAATTTGTATGTGAGTGGAGAGTGAAAGTGAATAATAAATGATGAATACATGATTATGATTGTGTGTGAACTATAACTGATTCATAGTACCATTTATATATCATAAAGTACATGGAAATCTATATATTTATACAATCCAAAATATACCAACATATACACTAACGTTCAAAAGTTTGGGGTCACACAGAAAATGTTGTGTTTTCCATGAAAACTCACACTTATATTTATCAAATGAGTTGCAAAATGACTAGAAAATATAGTCAAGACATTGACAAGGTTAGAAATAATGATTTTTATTTGAAATAATAATTTTCTCCTTCAAACGTTGCTTTCATCAAAGAATGCTCCATTTGCAGCAATTACAGCATTGCAGACCTTTGGCATTCTAGCTGTTAATTTGCTGAGGTAATCGGGAGAAATTTCACCCCATGCTTCCAGAAGCCCCTCCCACAAGTTGGATTGGCTTGATGGCCACTTCTTGCGTACCATACGGTCAAGCTGCTCCCACAACAGCTCTATGGGGTTGAGATCTGGTGACTGCGCTGGCCACTCCATTACAGATAGAATACCAGCTGCCTGCTTCTTCCCTAAATAGTTCTTGCATAATTTGGAGGTGTGCTTTGGGTCATTGTCCTGTTGTAGGATGAAATTGGCTCCAATCAAGCGCTGTCCACAGGGTATGGCATGGCGTTGCAAAATGGAGTGATAGCCTTCCTTATTCAAAATCCCTTTTACCTTGTACAAATCTCCCACTTTACCAGCTCGAAAGCAACCCCAGACCATCACATTACCTATGGCAACCATAGCCTAACAATCGCTTCCTAGTACGGAAGCCTATTAGGCCCCGCCGGGAGGCGAAGCCTAATAGGCTTGCTGTCAGTGAATAGCTGACAGCTCTAATACACTGCACTATGTAGGTAGTGCAGTGTATTAGAATAGTGATCAGGGCTTCATGCCTTCAAGTTCCCTAGTGGGACGTTAAAACAAGTTAATAAAAATGTTGTAAAAAAGTTAAAAAAAATAATTTTTATGTTAAAAAACCACTATAACAGCCTTTTTTCCTATAATAAGTCTTTTATTATAGGAAAAACTAAAAAACATAAAAAAAAGTACACATATGTGGTATCCCCGCGTCCGTAACGACCCAAACGATAAAAATATCACGCTATTTTACCCGTACGGTGAACACCGTAAAAATTTATAATAAAAAACTATTCCAGAATCGCTGTTTGTTAGTCGCTACCCCTCGCAAAACAGAATAAAAAAAGGGATCTAAAAGTTGCATGTACCCCAAAATTATACCATTAAAAACGCAGCCCGTCCCGCAAAAAACAAGCTCTCCCACTGCTTTTTTGACGGAAAAATAAAAAAGTTATGGCTCTCAGAATCTGGTGACACCAAAAAGAAATTATTTGAAACAAAAGTGATTTTATCGTGCAGACGCTGCAAAACATAAGAAAAACTATATACATATGGTATCGCTGTAATCGTACCGACCCGCAGAATAACGTAAAATTGTCATTCATAGCGCATGGCGAACGCCGTAAAAAAATTAAAAACATCAGAATTGCAGGTTTTTTGTCACCTTGCTTGCCAAAAAAATGAAATACAAAGTGATCAAAAAATCGCATGTACCACAAAATAGTACCAATGAAATCTACAGATTGTCCCGCAACAAATAAGACCTCACACGGCTCCGGTGAAGAAAAAATAAAGACGTTTTGGCTCCCAGAATATGGCGATGCAAAATGTGCAAAGTGTCCAAAAGCGGATAAGATCTGGCACCATTTATCAGTGCGACACTGGCCACATATCTGTGGATAATTATTTATTTACCCCATTATTATACCCTCTTATTATTCCCTGATGTTCTCCGCACAGCTTACATACGCCCCCACATCATAACTGAAATACCAGCAAAACCCCAAACAAAACAACTAGCGAGCAAAATCCACGCTCCAAAAGCCAAATGGTGCGCCCTGCAGCATGCCCAAGCAGCAGTGTACGTCTACATATATGGCATCGCCATACCCGGGAGAACCCGCTTAACAGTTTGAGGTATTTGTCTTCAGTGGCACGAACTGGGCACAAAATATTGTGCACTAAAATGGCACATACCTGTGGAAATTTGCAATTTTCACTTTGCACCATCCACTGAGCATTCATTTCTAATAGAAAAAAACAACCTGTGTGGTCAAAATGCCTTGAGGGGTGCAGTTTCCAAAATGGGGGTCACTACTTGGGGGTTTGTTTTACTATTTGACCCCAGAGCCCTGCCGTTGTGGGCTAATGCTGCGAAAATCACCAAAATAGGTCTCACATGCGCCTTTCACTACTAAGCCCTGTCATATGTCCAGGCAAATGATAAATGCCTTGAGGGGTGTAGTTTACAAAATGGGGTCACTTCTCAAGGTTTTACACTCTACTCTGGTACCTAAGAACGCTCTGCAAATGCGACATGGCGCCCATACACCAGTACAGCAAAATCTGTGCTCTAAAAGCCACATAGCACTCCTTCCATTTTGAGCTCTGCCATATGCCCAAACAGCAGTTTAGGGCCATACATGGGGTATTGCCGTACTCGGGAGTAATTGGGTAACAAATTATGTGTTGTTTTTTCTCCTATTACCCCTTGTGGGGAAAAAAATTGGGTGCAAAACTACATATTTTTGGTAAAAAAAATAATTTTTCATTTTCACTGCCTCATTCTAATACAATCTATGAAACACCTGTGGGATCAAAATGCTCAGTACACCCCTAGATGATTACCCTGAGGGGTAAAGTTTCCAAAATGGAGTCACTTCTCAGGGGTTTCTACTGTACGGGTACCTCAGGGGCTCTGCAAATGCGACATGGCGCCCAAAAACCAATCAACCAAAATCTACATGCCAAGTAGCACTCCTGCCATTCTGAGCCCTGTGGTGTATCCAAGCAGCAGTTTATAACCACATATGGGGTATTGCCGTACTCGGGAGAAATTGCTTTACAATTGTTGGGGCGCTTTTTCTCCTTTATTCCTTGTGAAAATGAAAACAATTCAACATTTTAGTGGAAAGAATGTAGATTTTCATTTTCACTGCATAATCCCAATAATTCAGCAAAAAACTGTGGGGTCAAAATGCTCACTATACCGCTAGATAAATTCCACGAGGGGTATAGTTTCCCAAATGGGGTCACTTTTGCCGGGTTTGCACTATTTTGGCCCCTCAGTGGCTTTGCAAATGTCACATGGGGCCGCAAACCATTCCAGGAAAACTTGAGCTCCAAAAGTCAAATGGCGCTCCGTCCTTTCTAACTAACGCCATGTGTCCAAACAGCAGTTTATTACCACATATGGGGTATTGCTGTGCTCAGAAGAGTTTGTTTTACAAATATTGGGGTGTTTTTTCTCCTTTATCTGTTGTAAAAATGAAAAAATCTGAGCTAAAACTACATTTTATTATAAAAAATTTAGATTTTCAATTATACGGCATAATTCCCATAAATTCAGCAAAACCCGTGTAGGGTCAAAATGCACACTATACCCCTAGAAAAATTCCTTGAGGGGTGTAGTTTCCAAAATGGGGTCACTTTTGGGGAGTTTCCACTGTTATGGTCCCTCCAGGGCTTTGCAAACACGACATGGCACCGAAAACCATTCCAGCAAAATCTGCGCTCCAAAATCCAAATGGCCCTTGTTCCCTTCTGAGCCCTGCCATGGGTCCAAACAGCAGTTTATTACCACGTATGGGGTATTTCCGTAATCGGGAGACATTGCTTTACAAATGTTGGGGTGCTTTTTCTCCTTTATTCCTTGTAAAATATAAAACATCGTATGTTTTTTCAGAAAAAAAGTAGATTTTCATTTTCACAGACCAGTTCCAATAAATTTAGCAAAAAACCTGTGGGCTAAAAATACTAACTATACCTCTTGAAAAATTCCTTGAGGGGTGTAGTTTCCAAAATGCGGTCACTTTTGGGGGGTTTCCACTGTTTTGGCACCACAAGACCTCTTCAAACCTGACATGGTGCCTAAAATATATTCTAATAAAATAGAGGCCCCAAAATCCACTGGGTGCTCCTTTGCTTCTGAGGCCGGTATTTCAGTCCATTACCGCACTAGGGCCACATGTTGGATATTTCTAAAAATTGCAGAATCTGGGCAATAAATATTACATTGCGCTTCTCTGGTAAAACCTTCTGTGTTACAGAAAAAACTGTATTACAAATGAATTTCGTAAAAAAAAACAGAAATTTGTAAATTTCACCTCTACTTTGCTTTATTTCCTGTGAAATGCCTAAAGGGTTAAAATAATTTCTGAATGTGGTTTTGTATACTTTGAGGGGTGCAGTTTTTAAAATGGGGTGTTTTATAGGGGGTTTCTAATATATAAGGCCCTCAAAGCCACTTCAGAACTGAACTGGTCCCTGAAAAAATAGCCTTTTGAAATTTTCTTGAAAATGCGAGAAATTGCAGCTAAAGTTCTAAGCCTTGTGAGGTCATAGAAAAATAAAAGCACGTTCAAAAAATGATGCAAACATAAAGTAGACATATAGGAAATGTTAACTAGTAAATATTTTGTGCGGTATTACGATCTGTTTTACAAGCAGATACATTACAATTTAGAAAAATTCAGATTTTTGCACATTTTCTCGAAATTTTGGTGTTTTTTACAAATAAATATTGAATTTAACGACTAAATTTTTTCAGTATCAAAAAGTACAACATGTCACGAGAAAACAATCTCAGAATCGCTTGGATAGGCAAAAGCATTCTTGAGTTATTACCACATAAAGTGACACATGTCAGATTTTCAAAAATCGGCTGTGTCCACAAGGCCAAAATAGGCTGTGTCCTTAAGGGGTTAATGATGCTGCCAGTTGAGGACCTGTGAGGCATCTATTTCTCAAATTAGAGACTCTAATGTACTTGTCTTGTTGCTCAGTTGTGCAGCGGGGCCTCCCACTTCTCTTTCTACTCTGGTTAGAGCCTGTTTGTGCTGTCCTCTGAAGGGAGTAGTACACACCGTTGTAGGAAATCTTCAGTTTCTTGGCAATTTCTCACAAGGAAAAGCATTCATTTCTAAGAACAAGAATAGACTGTCGAGTTTCACATGAAAGCTCTCTTTTTCTAGCCATTTGGAGAGTTTAATCGAACCCACAAATGTAATGCTCCATATTCTCAACTAGCTCAAAGGAAGGTCAGTTTTATAGCTCCTCTAAACAGCAAAACTGTTTACAGCGGTGCTAACATAATTGCACAAGGGTTTTCAAGTATTTTCTAATCATCCATTAGCCTTCTAACACAGTTAGCAAACACAATGTACCATTAGAACACTGGAGTGATGGTTGCTGGAAATGGGTCTCTATACACCTATGTAGATATTGCATTAAAAAACAGACGTTTGCTGCTAGAATAGTCATTTAGCACATTAACAATGTATAGAGTGTAATTCTGATTAATTTAATGTTATCTTCATTGAAAAAAACTGTGCTTTTCTTTCAAAAATAAGGACATTTCTAAGTGAGGTTCACTGAAGTAACAATTAAGTAAAAAATACCTTTTAATAGTAACTTGTTAAAAACAGGGGTAACACACCACTGTGACATAAGCCCCACCGTGATTATTAAAAAATGTATTAAATAAAAAACACTGAGTCATTATGATGCATATATCTCGGTGTTTGTAACGATATTTTGTCTGGAATCAGCATATATCCAGGGCACACCAGTAGTACAATCCCCAAATAAAGCACAGGTGTCCGAATGAATCGGCTCTCCTAGTGCTGGGTGTAACACAATATGACTGTCCCCAATGCAAACATTCCATAAACAATAAATGACCCTACGCGTTTCAGATACTCATCCTCAGGGGTCCGTATCTTGGTAACTCTGGCCTCTTCACCAGCGATAGTGATATTCACCAGCAGATATTCTGCTGTGCGTCACGGCAAGATGCACGTATCGATGTCAACGGCATACTTCATTGCAGGCGCTAGGTTACTATAAACGCTAAAACTCCACCCCTCGTATTAGGCGGCAACACATGAACTGACCAATCCCAGCACCCACTCGATTCGTGACACCTGCCCATGTGACCCCCCGCCGTCAGCTGACAACCAGGGGTCATCATCGGCCGCATCAACCCAAACGCGCAGGCGCAGTAGAAGCCAAGGACAAGTCGCCCGGACTGCCAAACACGAGGAGGTAAGCGCTACACGATAATGTATTATAAGTATATCTTGCGGGACAGTTAAACACCGCAAGTAGACTACCTCACAGAGCAACTCAAAAGTAATTAAACACATGTGAGGTGGACAAGAATACTAGATCCCTCATATCAGGAGGGACTGACAGGCGATCTCCAAATGTATCGATTGACCCATATGGCCATCTCAAAACTTAGTATATTAGGCAATATGAACTCACCCACCTTATAGGCAACCCAGTGGAGAAAGGCCACCCATAGGGGAATGGTGAGGCATGTTAAATAAAACATGTATAATTAGTCTGCTCATTTAAACCTGCTGGTTGTATACATTCACCATTCCCCTATGGGTGGCCTTTCTCCACTGGGTTGCTTATAAGGTGGGTGAGTTCATATTGCCTAATATACTAAGTTTTGAGATGGCCATATGGGTCAATCGATACATTTGGAGATCGCCTGTCAGTCCCTCCTGATATGAGGGATCTAGTATTCTTGTCCACCTCACATGTGTTTAATTACTTTTGAGTTGCTCTGTGAGGTAGTCTACTTGCGGTGTTTAACTGTCCCGCAAGATATACTTATAATACATTATCGTGTAGCGCTTACCTCCTCGTGTTTGGCAGTCCGGGCGACTTGTCCTTGGCTTCTACTGCGCCTGCGCGTTCGGGTTGATGCGGCCGATGATGACCCCTGGTTGTCAGCTGACGGCGGGGGGTCACATGGGCAGGTGTCACGAATCGAGTGGGTGCTGGGATTGGTCAGTTCATGTGTTGCCGCCTAATACGAGGGGTGGAGTTTTAGCGTTTATAGTAACCTAGCGCCTGCAATGAAGTATGCCGTTGACATCGATACGTGCATCTTGCCGTGACGCACAGCAGAATATCTGCTGGTGAATATCACTATCGCTGGTGAAGAGGCCAGAGTTACCAAGATACGGACCCCTGAGGATGAGTATCTGAAACGCGTAGGGTCATTTATTGTTTATGGAATGTTTGCATTGGGGACAGTCATATTGTGTTACACCCAGCACTAGGAGAGCCGATTCATTCGGACACCTGTGCTTTATTTGGGGATTGTACTACTGGTGTGCCCTGGATATATGCTGATTCCAGACAAAATATCGTTACAAACACCGAGATATATGCATCATAATGACTCAGTGTTTTTTGTTTAATACATTTTTTAATAATCACGGTGGGGCTTATGTCACAGTGGTGTGTTACCCCTGTTTTTAACAAGTTACTATTAAAAGGTATTTTTTACTTAATTGTTACTTCAGTGAACCTTATAAATTTTTCATATTGTGGGAGCACAATTAAATCTTTATCAAACTATACAGTGAAATTACATTTAGTCCATACAGTTAATAATTTCATTATATCTAGGTATGGCAGCCTTTGCACTTTCTGAATTAAATACAGATGGGTGGATGAGTGAGGCTAAAAGCGTTTTTTCTGAATGTGAACTGATGTATACAGTTCAGGGTGCATCTCTTAAATCTACCTTCAAAAACCTTAATAGATTGCATAAAGATTATACTAGAAGCTGGTGGGAGATCCAGAGTCTGGAAAACTATTTAAAGAACAAGATAGTTCCCAGAGGTCTCAGGGTCCCCATTGTCCCAGCATCAAGATTAAAAACCGCTAATATAAAAGAAAGGTGGGAACAGGAGATCACAGGGAGCTCACTTAGGCTGATGCAGATTTTGGTAGAGGAAGAAAAAGTCCAGTTTGACTTTATTAGTGCTGACCTTAAAAAAGAGATTGAGGCAGCTAAATCCTTGGTAGATACCCCTGGTTTTGATAAAAGGGACAAAATCCTCCAACAAACTTTAGAAAGGTTCACTAATCATCTAAAGGAACGTAAACACTTCCAATTCCAGAGAGACCTACAGGAATTTAGGGAGAAAAAAGCGTACGATTTTGTTACTACACAACAACAGCAATATCAACAGACCAACAGGGGGCCGAGGGAATCTGACCCTTCCACATCAGAGAGTGAAACTACAGACTCTGAAAGAGTGGGCCCATTTTTTGGTGGTAGTGGTGGGAAACAAAAATTTAGGGGAGGAGCAAGAGGTAGAAATAGAGGCCGTGGGAGAGCCTCTTCTAACAGTGGCAAAAAATGTTTAGCCAACAATCCTCCCATTTCCCGCTATATGCTGAGGGGACAAAAGGATTAGTGAAGGGGAATAATATGGATAGGCTTCAAATCATTAACCTTTCTGAATATAATTTGAGTGCATCAGAGAATACATTATTAGAAAAGGGACTTTCTTTTGTCCCTACAGTTAAATTTGACTCATTTTCGTGGATAAAAGATCTCAACTTATTTGCTCGTAAACTTAAATGGATAAAAAATTTTAAACACCATAATAGGAAAAAATGTATGGAATTAGGGTTAGAGGAGTCTGATATGGAAGGCCTTTCAGCCCTAGAGGGGTTACTAGAGGAATCTGGAAGAGCTCCAGGTATAGGTCCCTTCACCAACCTAAAAATGAAGAGTAGGAAGCTGCCACCTATAGGAGACTTTACCAATGTAGATTTATTTGTGGATATGGTGGGAGATGAGATCAAAAGTCTTAGTCAGGACAGCAGGGGCATGGATAACAACTTGACTTGGTCTGAACGTTTAGCTCTGACCACTTTAGAGAAAAAACAGAATATTGTTCTAAAGGCATCTGATAAAGGTGGGAACATTGTGGTCATGAGCAGGGATGATTATAAGAAAATGTGTGAGGACATTTTGTTTAACCATGACTGCTATACCATCTTAAAGGATAACCCTACGGCACTATTCAAGAAAGAGTTGCTGAGCATCTTGAGTGATGCAAAGAGCAGATCTTTGATTAGTGCAGGTGAGTTCGGGTTCCTATACCCACAATTTCCTGTTATGGCGTGTTTTTATAGCCTGCCCAAAATCCATAAAGGGTATCCTCCCTTACGTGGCAGACCCATTGTTTCAGGCATCAATAATTTAACTCAAAATGTGAGTACATATGTTGATCAGGTGTTGCGCCCTTTTGTCTTGAGTCTTACATCATATGTACGTGACACTATGGATGTCTTGAAACAGATTGACGGTATTTCTCTGGAGAAAGATACAATCCTGGCTAGTCTGGATGTTGAGGCGTTGTATTCATCCATACCTCACAAATGTGGTTATAAAGCGGTCGAGTATTATCTGGGATCTAGAGGTACTCAGTTTGCAGCTCATAACCAATTTGTTCTGCAGTTATTACAGTTTGTTCTCGAAAAAAATATATTTATTTTTGAAGACAAAATTTTTCATCAACAATGTGGTACTGCAATGGGGAGTCCTGCTGCTCCCACCTATGCAAATTTATTTCTTGGCTGGTGGGAGGAGACAATTGTTTTTGGGGACAAATTTGTCAAATGGACTTCATCCGTTGGATTATGGATTAGATATATTGATGACGTGTTGATCCTCTGGAACTCCACAGCGGATGAGTTCCATAGTTTTGTAGCAGCCCTCAACATTAATGATATAGGACTAAAATTCACATGTGAGATCAGTGAGAAAGAATTGTCTTTTTTAGACTTGAAAATCACAAAAACAGAAGAAGGCACAATCCGAACCAAGGTACATCGGAAAGAAACAGCAACTAATAGTTTTCTGCAATGGAATAGCTGTCATCCGTATTCCCTCAAACGTGGCATTCCGAAAGGCCAATTTATGAGAGTACGCAGGAATTGTAGCTCTATGGGTGATTTTGAGTGCCAGGCCCAGGAACTCAAAACAAGATTGAAGGACAGAGGCTTCCCCAAGAGTGTTATTAGGAAGGCCTATGAGGGAGCAAGGGATGCAGATAGGCAATGTCTCCTGGTCCCTAAAAAACGGAAAGAAGAACAGGTCACGAGACTCATAGGCACCTATGATTCCAAACAAAATGATATTATGCAGATACTGAACAGGTATTGGCGTATTCTCAGTTCTGATGTAGATTTAGTAGATCAGATCACACAGAGGCCGTCTGTTACGTATCGGAGAGGGAAAAACATAAGGGACAGAGTCATGCATAGCTGTTTTGACCCCATTTCACCTAGGGGTACGTGGCTGGATAGACAAATACCAGGCACTTTTAGATGTGGTAGCTGTAAAGCCTGTGAATTCATTTTTAAAGGGAATAGCTTCACTAGTGTTGTTACACAGAAACAATACAATATTCGTGATTATGTCAATTGCAAGACAGCGGGAGTGGTCTACCTAATCACATGTCCATGCCCCCTTAATTATGTGGGTAAAACAGCACGACAATTTCGTCGCCGTATTAGGGAGCATGTTGGAGATATTATCCATGTTAGGGACACCCCAATATCTAAGCATGTGCATACTAAACACCAAGGTCAGGCATCATGCTTAAAGTTTCAAGCAATTGAACTTGTTAGACCCCCTAAAAGAGGAGGGGACTGGGACAACCTGATTTTACGCAAAGAAGCACAATGGATCCATAGACTGGAATGTATACAACCAGCAGGTTTAAATGAGCAGACTAATTATACATGTTTTATTTAACATGCCTCACCATTCCCCTATGGGTGGCCTTTCTCCACTGGGTTGCCTATAAGGTGGGTGAGTTCATATTGCCTAATATACTAAGTTTTGAGATGGCCATATGGGTCAATCGATACATTTGGAGATCGCCTGTCAGTCCCTCCTGATATGAGGGATCTAGTATTCTTGTCCACCTCACATGTGTTTAATTACTTTTGAGTTGCTCTGTGAGGTAGTCTACTTGCGGTGTTTAACTGTCCCGCAAGATATACTTATAATACATTATCGTGTAGCGCTTACCTCCTCGTGTTTGGCAGTCCGGGCGACTTGTCCTTGGCTTCTACTGCGCCTGCGCGTTCGGGTTGATGCGGCCGATGATGACCCCTGGTTGTCAGCTGACGGCGGGGGGTCACATGGGCAGGTGTCACGAATCGAGTGGGTGCTGGGATTGGTCAGTTCATGTGTTGCCGCCTAATACGAGGGGTGGAGTTTTAGCGTTTATAGTAACCTAGCGCCTGCAATGAAGTATGCCGTTGACATCGATACGTGCATCTTGCCGTGACGCACAGCAGAATATCTGCTGGTGAATATCACTATCGCTGGTGAAGAGGCCAGAGTTACCAAGATACGGACCCCTGAGGATGAGTATCTGAAACGCGTAGGGTCATTTATTGTTTATGGAATGTTTGCATTGGGGACAGTCATATTGTGTTACACCCAGCACTAGGAGAGCCGATTCATTCGGACACCTGTGCTTTATTTGGGGATTGTACTACTGGTGTGCCCTGGATATATGCTGATTCCAGACAAAATATCGTTACAAACACCGAGATATATGCATCATAATGACTCAGTGTTTTTTGTTTAATACATTTTTTAATAATCACGGTGGGGCTTATGTCACAGTGGTGTGTTACCCCTGTTTTTAACAAGTTACTATTAAAAGGTATTTTTTACTTAATTGTTACTTCAGTGAACCTTATAAATTTTTCATATTGTGGGAGCACAATTAAATCTTTATCAAACTATACAGTGAAATTACATTTAGTCCATACAGTTAATAATTTCATTATATCTAGGTATGGCAGCCTTTGCACTTTCTGAATTAAATACAGATGGGTGGATGAGTGAGGCTAAAAGCGTTTTTTCTGAATGTGAACTGATGTATACAGTTCAGGGTGCATCTCTTAAATCTACCTTCAAAAACCTTAATAGATTGCATAAAGATTATACTAGAAGCTGGTGGGAGATCCAGAGTCTGGAAAACTATTTAAAGAACAAGATAGTTCCCAGAGGTCTCAGGGTCCCCATTGTCCCAGCATCAAGATTAAAAACCGCTAATATAAAAGAAAGGTGGGAACAGGAGATCACAGGGAGCTCACTTAGGCTGATGCAGATTTTGGTAGAGGAAGAAAAAGTCCAGTTTGACTTTATTAGTGCTGACCTTAAAAAAGAGATTGAGGCAGCTAAATCCTTGGTAGATACCCCTGGTTTTGATAAAAGGGACAAAATCCTCCAACAAACTTTAGAAAGGTTCACTAATCATCTAAAGGAACGTAAACACTTCCAATTCCAGAGAGACCTACAGGAATTTAGGGAGAAAAAAGCGTACGATTTTGTTACTACACAACAACAGCAATATCAACAGACCAACAGGGGGCCGAGGGAATCTGACCCTTCCACATCAGAGAGTGAAACTACAGACTCTGAAAGAGTGGGCCCATTTTTTGGTGGTAGTGGTGGGAAACAAAAATTTAGGGGAGGAGCAAGAGGTAGAAATAGAGGCCGTGGGAGAGCCTCTTCTAACAGTGGCAAAAAATGTTTAGCCAACAATCCTCCCATTTCCCGCTATATGCTGAGGGGACAAAAGGATTAGTGAAGGGGAATAATATGGATAGGCTTCAAATCATTAACCTTTCTGAATATAATTTGAGTGCATCAGAGAATACATTATTAGAAAAGGGACTTTCTTTTGTCCCTACAGTTAAATTTGACTCATTTTCGTGGATAAAAGATCTCAACTTATTTGCTCGTAAACTTAAATGGATAAAAAATTTTAAACACCATAATAGGAAAAAATGTATGGAATTAGGGTTAGAGGAGTCTGATATGGAAGGCCTTTCAGCCCTAGAGGGGTTACTAGAGGAATCTGGAAGAGCTCCAGGTATAGGTCCCTTCACCAACCTAAAAATGAAGAGTAGGAAGCTGCCACCTATAGGAGACTTTACCAATGTAGATTTATTTGTGGATATGGTGGGAGATGAGATCAAAAGTCTTAGTCAGGACAGCAGGGGCATGGATAACAACTTGACTTGGTCTGAACGTTTAGCTCTGACCACTTTAGAGAAAAAACAGAATATTGTTCTAAAGGCATCTGATAAAGGTGGGAACATTGTGGTCATGAGCAGGGATGATTATAAGAAAATGTGTGAGGACATTTTGTTTAACCATGACTGCTATACCATCTTAAAGGATAACCCTACGGCACTATTCAAGAAAGAGTTGCTGAGCATCTTGAGTGATGCAAAGAGCAGATCTTTGATTAGTGCAGGTGAGTTCGGGTTCCTATACCCACAATTTCCTGTTATGGCGTGTTTTTATAGCCTGCCCAAAATCCATAAAGGGTATCCTCCCTTACGTGGCAGACCCATTGTTTCAGGCATCAATAATTTAACTCAAAATGTGAGTACATATGTTGATCAGGTGTTGCGCCCTTTTGTCTTGAGTCTTACATCATATGTACGTGACACTATGGATGTCTTGAAACAGATTGACGGTATTTCTCTGGAGAAAGATACAATCCTGGCTAGTCTGGATGTTGAGGCGTTGTATTCATCCATACCTCACAAATGTGGTTATAAAGCGGTCGAGTATTATCTGGGATCTAGAGGTACTCAGTTTGCAGCTCATAACCAATTTGTTCTGCAGTTATTACAGTTTGTTCTCGAAAAAAATATATTTATTTTTGAAGACAAAATTTTTCATCAACAATGTGGTACTGCAATGGGGAGTCCTGCTGCTCCCACCTATGCAAATTTATTTCTTGGCTGGTGGGAGGAGACAATTGTTTTTGGGGACAAATTTGTCAAATGGACTTCATCCGTTGGATTATGGATTAGATATATTGATGACGTGTTGATCCTCTGGAACTCCACAGCGGATGAGTTCCATAGTTTTGTAGCAGCCCTCAACATTAATGATATAGGACTAAAATTCACATGTGAGATCAGTGAGAAAGAATTGTCTTTTTTAGACTTGAAAATCACAAAAACAGAAGAAGGCACAATCCGAACCAAGGTACATCGGAAAGAAACAGCAACTAATAGTTTTCTGCAATGGAATAGCTGTCATCCGTATTCCCTCAAACGTGGCATTCCGAAAGGCCAATTTATGAGAGTACGCAGGAATTGTAGCTCTATGGGTGATTTTGAGTGCCAGGCCCAGGAACTCAAAACAAGATTGAAGGACAGAGGCTTCCCCAAGAGTGTTATTAGGAAGGCCTATGAGGGAGCAAGGGATGCAGATAGGCAATGTCTCCTGGTCCCTAAAAAACGGAAAGAAGAACAGGTCACGAGACTCATAGGCACCTATGATTCCAAACAAAATGATATTATGCAGATACTGAACAGGTATTGGCGTATTCTCAGTTCTGATGTAGATTTAGTAGATCAGATCACACAGAGGCCGTCTGTTACGTATCGGAGAGGGAAAAACATAAGGGACAGAGTCATGCATAGCTGTTTTGACCCCATTTCACCTAGGGGTACGTGGCTGGATAGACAAATACCAGGCACTTTTAGATGTGGTAGCTGTAAAGCCTGTGAATTCATTTTTAAAGGGAATAGCTTCACTAGTGTTGTTACACAGAAACAATACAATATTCGTGATTATGTCAATTGCAAGACAGCGGGAGTGGTCTACCTAATCACATGTCCATGCCCCCTTAATTATGTGGGTAAAACAGCACGACAATTTCGTCGCCGTATTAGGGAGCATGTTGGAGATATTATCCATGTTAGGGACACCCCAATATCTAAGCATGTGCATACTAAACACCAAGGTCAGGCATCATGCTTAAAGTTTCAAGCAATTGAACTTGTTAGACCCCCTAAAAGAGGAGGGGACTGGGACAACCTGATTTTACGCAAAGAAGCACAATGGATCCATAGACTGGAATGTATACAACCAGCAGGTTTAAATGAGCAGACTAATTATACATGTTTTATTTAACATGCCTCACCATTCCCCTATGGGTGGCCTTTCTCCACTGGGTTGCCTATAAGGTGGGTGAGTTCATATTGCCTAATATACTAAGTTTTGAGATGGCCATATGGGTCAATCGATACATTTGGAGATCGCCTGTCAGTCCCTCCTGATATGAGGGATCTAGTATTCTTGTCCACCTCACATGTGTTTAATTACTTTTGAGTTGCTCTGTGAGGTAGTCTACTTGCGGTGTTTAACTGTCCCGCAAGATATACTTATAATACATTATCGTGTAGCGCTTACCTCCTCGTGTTTGGCAGTCCGGGCGACTTGTCCTTGGCTTCTACTGCGCCTGCGCGTTCGGGTTGATGCGGCCGATGATGACCCCTGGTTGTCAGCTGACGGCGGGGGGTCACATGGGCAGGTGTCACGAATCGAGTGGGTGCTGGGATTGGTCAGTTCATGTGTTGCCGCCTAATACGAGGGGTGGAGTTTTAGCGTTTATAGTAACCTAGCGCCTGCAATGAAGTATGCCGTTGACATCGATACGTGCATATTGCCGTGACGCACAGCAGAATATCTGCTGGTGAATATCACTATCGCTGGTGAAGAGGCCAGAGTTACCAAGATACGGACCCCTGAGGATGAGTATCTGAAACGCGTAGGGTCATTTATTGTTTATGGAATGTTTGCATTGGGGACAGTCATATTGTGTTACACCCAGCACTAGGAGAGCCGATTCATTCGGACACCTGTGCTTTATTTGGGGATTGTACTACTGGTGTGCCCTGGATATATGCTGATTCCAGACAAAATATCGTTAAAAACACCGAGATATATGCATCATAATGACTCAGTGTTTTTTGTTTAATACATTTTTTAATAATCACGGTGGGGCTTATGTCACAGTGGTGTGTTACCCCTGTTTTTAACAAGTTACTATTAAAAGGTATTTTTTACTTAATTGTTACTTCAGTGAACCTTATAAATTTTTCATATTGTGGGAGCACAATTAAATCTTTATCAAACTATACAGTGAAATTACATTTAGTCCATACAGTTAATAATTTCATTATATCTAGGTATGGCAGCCTTTGCACTTTCTGAATTAAATACAGATGGGTGGATGAGTGAGGCTAAAAGCGTTTTTTCTGAATGTGAACTGATGTATACAGTTCAGGGTGCATCTCTTAAATCTACCTTCAAAAACCTTAATAGATTGCATAAAGATTATACTAGAAGCTGGTGGGAGATCCAGAGTCTGGAAAACTATTTAAAGAACAAGATAGTTCCCAGAGGTCTCAGGGTCCCCATTGTCCCAGCATCAAGATTAAAAACCGCTAATATAAAAGAAAGGTGGGAACAGGAGATCACAGGGAGCTCACTTAGGCTGATGCAGATTTTGGTAGAGGAAGAAAAAGTCCAGTTTGACTTTATTAGTGCTGACCTTAAAAAAGAGATTGAGGCAGCTAAATCCTTGGTAGATACCCCTGGTTTTGATAAAAGGGACAAAATCCTCCAACAAACTTTAGAAAGGTTCACTAATCATCTAAAGGAACGTAAACACTTCCAATTCCAGAGAGACCTACAGGAATTTAGGGAGAAAAAAGCGTACGATTTTGTTACTACACAACAACAGCAATATCAACAGACCAACAGGGGGCCGAGGGAATCTGACCCTTCCACATCAGAGAGTGAAACTACAGACTCTGAAAGAGTGGGCCCATTTTTTGGTGGTAGTGGTGGGAAACAAAAATTTAGGGGAGGAGCAAGAGGTAGAAATAGAGGCCGTGGGAGAGCCTCTTCTAACAGTGGCAAAAATTTTTTAGCCAACAATCCTCCCATTTCCCGCTATATGCTGAGGGGACAAAAGGATTAGTGAAGGGGAATAATATGGATAGGCTTCAAATCATTAACCTTTCTGAATATAATTTGAGTGCATCAGAGAATACATTATTAGAAAAGGGACTTTCTTTTGTCCCTACAGTTAAATTTGACTCATTTTCGTGGATAAAAGATCTCAACTTATTTGCTCGTAAACTTAAATGGATAAAAAAATTTAAACACCATAATAGGAAAAAATGTATGGAATTAGGGTTAGAGGAGTCTGATATGGAAGGCCTTTCAGCCCTAGAGGGGTTACTAGAGGAATCTGGAAGAGCTCCAGGTATAGGTCCCTTCACCAACCTAAAAATGAAGAGTAGGAAGCTGCCACCTATAGGAGACTTTACCAATGTAGATTTATTTGTGGATATGGTGGGAGATGAGATCAAAAGTCTTAGTCAGGACAGCAGGGGCATGGATAACAACTTGACTTGGTCTGAACGTTTAGCTCTGACCACTTTAGAGAAAAAACAGAATATTGTTCTAAAGGCATCTGATAAAGGTGGGAACATTGTGGTCATGAGCAGGGATGATTATAAGAAAATGTGTGAGGACATTTTGTTTAACCATGACTGCTATACCATCTTAAAGGATAACCCTACGGCACTATTCAAGAAAGAGTTGCTGAGCATCTTGAGTGATGCAAAGAGCAGATCTTTGATTAGTGCAGGTGAGTTCGGGTTCCTATACCCACAATTTCCTGTTATGGCGTGTTTTTATAGCCTGCCCAAAATCCATAAAGGGTATCCTCCCTTACGTGGCAGACCCATTGTTTCAGGCATCAATAATTTAACTCAAAATGTGAGTACATATGTTGATCAGGTGTTGCGCCCTTTTGTCTTGAGTCTTACATCATATGTACGTGACACTATGGATGTCTTGAAACAGATTGACGGTATTTCTCTGGAGAAAGATACAATCCTGGCTAGTCTGGATGTTGAGGCGTTGTATTCATCCATACCTCACAAATGTGGTTATAAAGCGGTCGAGTATTATCTGGGATCTAGAGGTACTCAGTTTGCAGCTCATAACCAATTTGTTCTGCAGTTATTACAGTTTGTTCTCGAAAAAAATATATTTATTTTTGAAGACAAAATTTTTCATCAACAATGTGGTACTGCAATGGGGAGTCCTGCTGCTCCCACCTATGCAAATTTATTTCTTGGCTGGTGGGAGGAGACAATTGTTTTTGGGGACAAATTTGTCAAATGGACTTCATCCGTTGGATTATGGATTAGATATATTGATGACGTGTTGATCCTCTGGAACTCCACAGCGGATGAGTTCCATAGTTTTGTAGCAGCCCTCAACATTAATGATATAGGACTAAAATTCACATGTGAGATCAGTGAGAAAGAATTGTCTTTTTTAGACTTGAAAATCACAAAAACAGAAGAAGGCACAATCCGAACCAAGGTACATCGGAAAGAAACAGCAACTAATAGTTTTCTGCAATGGAATAGCTGTCATCCGTATTCCCTCAAACGTGGCATTCCGAAAGGCCAATTTATGAGAGTACGCAGGAATTGTAGCTCTATGGGTGATTTTGAGTGCCAGGCCCAGGAACTCAAAACAAGATTGAAGGACAGAGGCTTCCCCAAGAGTGTTATTAGGAAGGCCTATGAGGGAGCAAGGGATGCAGATAGGCAATGTCTCCTGGTCCCTAAAAAACGGAAAGAAGAACAGGTCACGAGACTCATAGGCACCTATGATTCCAAACAAAATGATATTATGCAGATACTGAACAGGTATTGGCGTATTCTCAGTTCTGATGTAGATTTAGTAGATCAGATCACACAGAGGCCGTCTGTTACGTATCGGAGAGGGAAAAACATAAGGGACAGAGTCATGCATAGCTGTTTTGACCCCATTTCACCTAGGGGTACGTGGCTGGATAGACAAATACCAGGCACTTTTAGATGTGGTAGCTGTAAAGCCTGTGAATTCATTTTTAAAGGGAATAGCTTCACTAGTGTTGTTACACAGAAACAATACAATATTCGTGATTATGTCAATTGCAAGACAGCGGGAGTGGTCTACCTAATCACATGTCCATGCCCCCTTAATTATGTGGGTAAAACAGCACGACAATTTCGTCGCCGTATTAGGGAGCATGTTGGAGATATTATCCATGTTAGGGACACCCCAATATCTAAGCATGTGCATACTAAACACCAAGGTCAGGCATCATGCTTAAAGTTTCAAGCAATTGAACTTGTTAGACCCCCTAAAAGAGGAGGGGACTGGGACAACCTGATTTTACGCAAAGAAGCACAATGGATCCATAGACTGGAATGTATACAACCAGCAGGTTTAAATGAGCAGACTAATTATACATGTTTTATTTAACATGCCTCACCATTCCCCTATGGGTGGCCTTTCTCCACTGGGTTGCCTATAAGGTGGGTGAGTTCATATTGCCTAATATACTAAGTTTTGAGATGGCCATATGGGTCAATCGATACATTTGGAGATCGCCTGTCAGTCCCTCCTGATATGAGGGATCTAGTATTCTTGTCCACCTCACATGTGTTTAATTACTTTTGAGTTGCTCTGTGAGGTAGTCTACTTGCGGTGTTTAACTGTCCCGCAAGATATACTTATAATACATTATCGTGTAGCGCTTACCTCCTCGTGTTTGGCAGTCCGGGCGACTTGTCCTTGGCTTCTACTGCGCCTGCGCGTTCGGGTTGATGCGGCCGATGATGACCCCTGGTTGTCAGCTGACGGCGGGGGGTCACATGGGCAGGTGTCACGAATCGAGTGGGTGCTGGGATTGGTCAGCTCATGTGTTGCCGCCTAATACGAGGGGTGGAGTTTTAGCGTTTATAGTAACCTAGCGCCTGCAATGAAGTATGCCGTTGACATCGATACGTGCATCTTGCCGTGACGCACAGCAGAATATCTGCTGGTGAATATCACTATCGCTGGTGAAGAGGCCAGAGTTACCAAGATACGGACCCCTGAGGATGAGTATCTGAAACGCGTAGGGTCATTTATTGTTTATGGAATGTTTGCATTGGGGACAGTCATATTGTGTTACACCCAGCACTAGGAGAGCCGATTCATTCGGACACCTGTGCTTTATTTGGGGATTGTACTACTGGTGTGCCCTGGATATATGCTGATTCCAGACAAAATATCGTTACAAACACCGAGATATATGCATCATAATGACTCAGTGTTTTTTGTTTAATACATTTTTTAATAATCACGGTGGGGCTTATGTCACAGTGGTGTGTTACCCCTGTTTTTAACAAGTTACTATTAAAAGGTATTTTTTACTTAATTGTTACTTCAGTGAACCTTATAAATTTTTCATATTGTGGGAGCACAATTAAATCTTTATCAAACTATACAGTGAAATTACATTTAGTCCATACAGTTAATAATTTCATTATATCTAGGTATGGCAGCCTTTGCACTTTCTGAATTAAATACAGATGGGTGGATGAGTGAGGCTAAAAGCGTTTTTTCTGAATGTGAACTGATGTATACAGTTCAGGGTGCATCTCTTAAATCTACCTTCAAAAACCTTAATAGATTGCATAAAGATTATACTAGAAGCTGGTGGGAGATCCAGAGTCTGGAAAACTATTTAAAGAACAAGATAGTTCCCAGAGGTCTCAGGGTCCCCATTGTCCCAGCATCAAGATTAAAAACCGCTAATATAAAAGAAAGGTGGGAACAGGAGATCACAGGGAGCTCACTTAGGCTGATGCAGATTTTGGTAGAGGAAGAAAAAGTCCAGTTTGACTTTATTAGTGCTGACCTTAAAAAAGAGATTGAGGCAGCTAAATCCTTGGTAGATACCCCTGGTTTTGATAAAAGGGACAAAATCCTCCAACAAACTTTAGAAAGGTTCACTAATCATCTAAAGGAACGTAAACACTTCCAATTCCAGAGAGACCTACAGGAATTTAGGGAGAAAAAAGCGTACGATTTTGTTACTACACAACAACAGCAATATCAACAGACCAACAGGGGGCCGAGGGAATCTGACCCTTCCACATCAGAGAGTGAAACTACAGACTCTGAAAGAGTGGGCCCATTTTTTGGTGGTAGTGGTGGGAAACAAAAATTTAGGGGAGGAGCAAGAGGTAGAAATAGAGGCCGTGGGAGAGCCTCTTCTAACAGTGGCAAAAATTTTTTAGCCAACAATCCTCCCATTTCCCGCTATATGCTGAGGGGACAAAAGGATTAGTGAAGGGGAATAATATGGATAGGCTTCAAATCATTAACCTTTCTGAATATAATTTGAGTGCATCAGAGAATACATTATTAGAAAAGGGACTTTCTTTTGTCCCTACAGTTAAATTTGACTCATTTTCGTGGATAAAAGATCTCAACTTATTTGCTCGTAAACTTAAATGGATAAAAAAATTTAAACACCATAATAGGAAAAAATGTATGGAATTAGGGTTAGAGGAGTCTGATATGGAAGGCCTTTCAGCCCTAGAGGGGTTACTAGAGGAATCTGGAAGAGCTCCAGGTATAGGTCCCTTCACCAACCTAAAAATGAAGAGTAGGAAGCTGCCACCTATAGGAGACTTTACCAATGTAGATTTATTTGTGGATATGGTGGGAGATGAGATCAAAAGTCTTAGTCAGGACAGCAGGGGCATGGATAACAACTTGACTTGGTCTGAACGTTTAGCTCTGACCACTTTAGAGAAAAAACAGAATATTGTTCTAAAGGCATCTGATAAAGGTGGGAACATTGTGGTCATGAGCAGGGATGATTATAAGAAAATGTGTGAGGACATTTTGTTTAACCATGACTGCTATACCATCTTAAAGGATAACCCTACGGCACTATTCAAGAAAGAGTTGCTGAGCATCTTGAGTGATGCAAAGAGCAGATCTTTGATTAGTGCAGGTGAGTTCGGGTTCCTATACCCACAATTTCCTGTTATGGCGTGTTTTTATAGCCTGCCCAAAATCCATAAAGGGTATCCTCCCTTACGTGGCAGACCCATTGTTTCAGGCATCAATAATTTAACTCAAAATGTGAGTACATATGTTGATCAGGTGTTGCGCCCTTTTGTCTTGAGTCTTACATCATATGTACGTGACACTATGGATGTCTTGAAACAGATTGACGGTATTTCTCTGGAGAAAGATACAATCCTGGCTAGTCTGGATGTTGAGGCGTTGTATTCATCCATACCTCACAAATGTGGTTATAAAGCGGTCGAGTATTATCTGGGATCTAGAGGTACTCAGTTTGCAGCTCATAACCAATTTGTTCTGCAGTTATTACAGTTTGTTCTCGAAAAAAATATATTTATTTTTGAAGACAAAATTTTTCATCAACAATGTGGTACTGCAATGGGGAGTCCTGCTGCTCCCACCTATGCAAATTTATTTCTTGGCTGGTGGGAGGAGACAATTGTTTTTGGGGACAAATTTGTCAAATGGACTTCATCCGTTGGATTATGGATTAGATATATTGATGACGTGTTGATCCTCTGGAACTCCACAGCGGATGAGTTCCATAGTTTTGTAGCAGCCCTCAACATTAATGATATAGGACTAAAATTCACATGTGAGATCAGTGAGAAAGAATTGTCTTTTTTAGACTTGAAAATCACAAAAACAGAAGAAGGCACAATCCGAACCAAGGTACATCGGAAAGAAACAGCAACTAATAGTTTTCTGCAATGGAATAGCTGTCATCCGTATTCCCTCAAACGTGGCATTCCGAAAGGCCAATTTATGAGAGTATGCAGGAATTGTAGCTCTATGGGTGATTTTGAGTGCCAGGCCCAGGAACTCAAAACAAGATTGAAGGACAGAGGCTTCCCCAAGAGTGTTATTAGGAAGGCCTATGAGGGAGCAAGGGATGCAGATAGGCAATGTCTCCTGGTCCCTAAAAAACGGAAAGAAGAACAGGTCACGAGACTCATAGGCACCTATGATTCCAAACAAAATGATATTATGCAGATACTGAACAGGTATTGGCGTATTCTCAGTTCTGATGTAGATTTAGTAGATCAGATCACACAGAGGCCGTCTGTTACGTATCGGAGAGGGAAAAACATAAGGGACAGAGTCATGCATAGCTGTTTTGACCCCATTTCACCTAGGGGTACGTGGCTGGATAGACAAATACCAGGCACTTTTAGATGTGGTAGCTGTAAAGCCTGTGAATTCATTTTTAAAGGGAATAGCTTCACTAGTGTTGTTACACAGAAACAATACAATATTCGTGATTATGTCAATTGCAAGACAGCGGGAGTGGTCTACCTAATCACATGTCCATGCCCCCTTAATTATGTGGGTAAAACAGCACGACAATTTCGTCGCCGTATTAGGGAGCATGTTGGAGATATTATCCATGTTAGGGACACCCCAATATCTAAGCATGTGCATACTAAACACCAAGGTCAGGCATCATGCTTAAAGTTTCAAGCAATTGAACTTGTTAGACCCCCTAAAAGAGGAGGGGACTGGGACAACCTGATTTTACGCAAAGAAGCACAATGGATCCATAGACTGGAATGTATACAACCAGCAGGTTTAAATGAGCAGACTAATTATACATGTTTTATTTAACATGCCTCACCATTCCCCTATGGGTGGCCTTTCTCCACTGGGTTGCCTATAAGGTGGGTGAGTTCATATTGCCTAATATACTAAGTTTTGAGATGGCCATATGGGTCAATCGATACATTTGGAGATCGCCTGTCAGTCCCTCCTGATATGAGGGATCTAGTATTCTTGTCCACCTCACATGTGTTTAATTACTTTTGAGTTGCTCTGTGAGGTAGTCTACTTGCGGTGTTTAACTGTCCCGCAAGATATACTTATAATACATTATCGTGTAGCGCTTACCTCCTCGTGTTTGGCAGTCCGGGCGACTTGTCCTTGGCTTCTACTGCGCCTGCGCGTTCGGGTTGATGCGGCCGATGATGACCCCTGGTTGTCAGCTGACGGCGGGGGGTCACATGGGCAGGTGTCACGAATCGAGTGGGTGCTGGGATTGGTCAGTTCATGTGTTGCCGCCTAATACGAGGGGTGGAGTTTTAGCGTTTATAGTAACCTAGCGCCTGCAATGAAGTATGCCGTTGACATCGATACGTGCATCTTGCCGTGACGCACAGCAGAATATCTGCTGGTGAATATCACTATCGCTGGTGAAGAGGCCAGAGTTACCAAGATACGGACCCCTGAGGATGAGTATCTGAAACGCGTAGGGTCATTTATTGTTTATGGAATGTTTGCATTGGGGACAGTCATATTGTGTTACACCCAGCACTAGGAGAGCCGATTCATTCGGACACCTGTGCTTTATTTGGGGATTGTACTACTGGTGTGCCCTGGATATATGCTGATTCCAGACAAAATATCGTTACAAACACCGAGATATATGCATCATAATGACTCAGTGTTTTTTGTTTAATACATTTTTTAATAATCACGGTGGGGCTTATGTCACAGTGGTGTGTTACCCCTGTTTTTAACAAGTTACTATTAAAAGGTATTTTTTACTTAATTGTTACTTCAGTGAACCTTATAAATTTTTCATATTGTGGGAGCACAATTAAATCTTTATCAAACTATACAGTGAAATTACATTTAGTCCATACAGTTAATAATTTCATTATATCTAGGTATGGCAGCCTTTGCACTTTCTGAATTAAATACAGATGGGTGGATGAGTGAGGCTAAAAGCGTTTTTTCTGAATGTGAACTGATGTATACAGTTCAGGGTGCATCTCTTAAATCTACCTTCAAAAACCTTAATAGATTGCATAAAGATTATACTAGAAGCTGGTGGGAGATCCAGAGTCTGGAAAACTATTTAAAGAACAAGATAGTTCCCAGAGGTCTCAGGGTCCCCATTGTCCCAGCATCAAGATTAAAAACCGCTAATATAAAAGAAAGGTGGGAACAGGAGATCACAGGGAGCTCACTTAGGCTGATGCAGATTTTGGTAGAGGAAGAAAAAGTCCAGTTTGACTTTATTAGTGCTGACCTTAAAAAAGAGATTGAGGCAGCTAAATCCTTGGTAGATACCCCTGGTTTTGATAAAAGGGACAAAATCCTCCAACAAACTTTAGAAAGGTTCACTAATCATCTAAAGGAACGTAAACACTTCCAATTCCAGAGAGACCTACAGGAATTTAGGGAGAAAAAAGCGTACGATTTTGTTACTACACAACAACAGCAATATCAACAGACCAACAGGGGGCCGAGGGAATCTGACCCTTCCACATCAGAGAGTGAAACTACAGACTCTGAAAGAGTGGGCCCATTTTTTGGTGGTAGTGGTGGGAAACAAAAATTTAGGGGAGGAGCAAGAGGTAGAAATAGAGGCCGTGGGAGAGCCTCTTCTAACAGTGGCAAAAATTTTTTAGCCAACAATCCTCCCATTTCCCGCTATATGCTGAGGGGACAAAAGGATTAGTGAAGGGGAATAATATGGATAGGCTTCAAATCATTAACCTTTCTGAATATAATTTGAGTGCATCAGAGAATACATTATTAGAAAAGGGACTTTCTTTTGTCCCTACAGTTAAATTTGACTCATTTTCGTGGATAAAAGATCTCAACTTATTTGCTCGTAAACTTAAATGGATAAAAAATTTTAAACACCATAATAGGAAAAAATGTATGGAATTAGGGTTAGAGGAGTCTGATATGGAAGGCCTTTCAGCCCTAGAGGGGTTACTAGAGGAATCTGGAAGAGCTCCAGGTATAGGTCCCTTCACCAACCTAAAAATGAAGAGTAGGAAGCTGCCACCTATAGGAGACTTTACCAATGTAGATTTATTTGTGGATATGGTGGGAGATGAGATCAAAAGTCTTAGTCAGGACAGCAGGGGCATGGATAACAACTTGACTTGGTCTGAACGTTTAGCTCTGACCACTTTAGAGAAAAAACAGAATATTGTTCTAAAGGCATCTGATAAAGGTGGGAACATTGTGGTCATGAGCAGGGATGATTATAAGAAAATGTGTGAGGACATTTTGTTTAACCATGACTGCTATACCATCTTAAAGGATAACCCTACGGCACTATTCAAGAAAGAGTTGCTGAGCATCTTGAGTGATGCAAAGAGCAGATCTTTGATTAGTGCAGGTGAGTTCGGGTTCCTATACCCACAATTTCCTGTTATGGCGTGTTTTTATAGCCTGCCCAAAATCCATAAAGGGTATCCTCCCTTACGTGGCAGACCCATTGTTTCAGGCATCAATAATTTAACTCAAAATGTGAGTACATATGTTGATCAGGTGTTGCGCCCTTTTGTCTTGAGTCTTACATCATATGTACGTGACACTATGGATGTCTTGAAACAGATTGACGGTATTTCTCTGGAGAAAGATACAATCCTGGCTAGTCTGGATGTTGAGGCGTTGTATTCATCCATACCTCACAAATGTGGTTATAAAGCGGTCGAGTATTATCTGGGATCTAGAGGTACTCAGTTTGCAGCTCATAACCAATTTGTTCTGCAGTTATTACAGTTTGTTCTCGAAAAAAATATATTTATTTTTGAAGACAAAATTTTTCATCAACAATGTGGTACTGCAATGGGGAGTCCTGCTGCTCCCACCTATGCAAATTTATTTCTTGGCTGGTGGGAGGAGACAATTGTTTTTGGGGACAAATTTGTCAAATGGACTTCATCCGTTGGATTATGGATTAGATATATTGATGACGTGTTGATCCTCTGGAACTCCACAGCGGATGAGTTCCATAGTTTTGTAGCAGCCCTCAACATTAATGATATAGGACTAAAATTCACATGTGAGATCAGTGAGAAAGAATTGTCTTTTTTAGACTTGAAAATCACAAAAACAGAAGAAGGCACAATCCGAACCAAGGTACATCGGAAAGAAACAGCAACTAATAGTTTTCTGCAATGGAATAGCTGTCATCCGTATTCCCTCAAACGTGGCATTCCGAAAGGCCAATTTATGAGAGTACGCAGGAATTGTAGCTCTATGGGTGATTTTGAGTGCCAGGCCCAGGAACTCAAAACAAGATTGAAGGACAGAGGCTTCCCCAAGAGTGTTATTAGGAAGGCCTATGAGGGAGCAAGGGATGCAGATAGGCAATGTCTCCTGGTCCCTAAAAAACGGAAAGAAGAACAGGTCACGAGACTCATAGGCACCTATGATTCCAAACAAAATGATATTATGCAGATACTGAACAGGTATTGGCGTATTCTCAGTTCTGATGTAGATTTAGTAGATCAGATCACACAGAGGCCGTCTGTTACGTATCGGAGAGGGAAAAACATAAGGGACAGAGTCATGCATAGCTGTTTTGACCCCATTTCACCTAGGGGTACGTGGCTGGATAGACAAATACCAGGCACTTTTAGATGTGGTAGCTGTAAAGCCTGTGAATTCATTTTTAAAGGGAATAGCTTCACTAGTGTTGTTACACAGAAACAATACAATATTCGTGATTATGTCAATTGCAAGACAGCGGGAGTGGTCTACCTAATCACATGTCCATGCCCCCTTAATTATGTGGGTAAAACAGCACGACAATTTCGTCGCCGTATTAGGGAGCATGTTGGAGATATTATCCATGTTAGGGACACCCCAATATCTAAGCATGTGCATACTAAACACCAAGGTCAGGCATCATGCTTAAAGTTTCAAGCAATTGAACTTGTTAGACCCCCTAAAAGAGGAGGGGACTGGGACAACCTGATTTTACGCAAAGAAGCACAATGGATCCATAGACTGGAATGTATACAACCAGCAGGTTTAAATGAGCAGACTAATTATACATGTTTTATTTAACATGCCTCACCATTCCCCTATGGGTGGCCTTTCTCCACTGGGTTGCCTATAAGGTGGGTGAGTTCATATTGCCTAATATACTAAGTTTTGAGATGGCCATATGGGTCAATCGATACATTTGGAGATCGCCTGTCAGTCCCTCCTGATATGAGGGATCTAGTATTCTTGTCCACCTCACATGTGTTTAATTACTTTTGAGTTGCTCTGTGAGGTAGTCTACTTGCGGTGTTTAACTGTCCCGCAAGATATACTTATAATACATTATCGTGTAGCGCTTACCTCCTCGTGTTTGGCAGTCCGGGCGACTTGTCCTTGGCTTCTACTGCGCCTGCGCGTTCGGGTTGATGCGGCCGATGATGACCCCTGGTTGTCAGCTGACGGCGGGGGGTCACATGGGCAGGTGTCACGAATCGAGTGGGTGCTGGGATTGGTCAGTTCATGTGTTGCCGCCTAATACGAGGGGTGGAGTTTTAGCGTTTATAGTAACCTAGCGCCTGCAATGAAGTATGCCGTTGACATCGATACGTGCATCTTGCCGTGACGCACAGCAGAATATCTGCTGGTGAATATCACTATCGCTGGTGAAGAGGCCAGAGTTACCAAGATACGGACCCCTGAGGATGAGTATCTGAAACGCGTAGGGTCATTTATTGTTTATGGAATGTTTGCATTGGGGACAGTCATATTGTGTTACACCCAGCACTAGGAGAGCCGATTCATTCGGACACCTGTGCTTTATTTGGGGATTGTACTACTGGTGTGCCCTGGATATATGCTGATTCCAGACAAAATATCGTTACAAACACCGAGATATATGCATCATAATGACTCAGTGTTTTTTGTTTAATACATTTTTTAATAATCACGGTGGGGCTTATGTCACAGTGGTGTGTTACCCCTGTTTTTAACAAGTTACTATTAAAAGGTATTTTTTACTTAATTGTTACTTCAGTGAACCTTATAAATTTTTCATATTGTGGGAGCACAATTAAATATTTATCAAACTATACAGTGAAATGACATTTCTAAGTGACCCTAAACTTTTGAACGGTAGTGTGTATATATATATATATATATATATATATATATATATATATATGCATGTATAAACATATATCCCAATATGGTTCCTCAAAACTTTCAAGTGGATCTGCAGCGGTTTGCATGTTTTCCAACAATACACACCAATATTCACTCCAACAGGTATGATAGGGTTATCGATACACTTCTAATCTGTATGAAAGAAAAAATAGAGATAATAAAATCACACAAAGATAAAATTAAAAAAAATAAAATGTAACCAACACCACTAAAATGTACTGGCAATCAGAGAAATGCAGAAAATCCAGTGGTCTCATTGAGACCCTTGGGAAATACTTTTTGGAGCCTCCAAATCCACTTATATTCTCTTTGTAAGGGAAGTTTCTTGAGATTACCGCCTCTCATGTTGATACTAATGTGATCAATCCCTTTCACTTTCAGTAATCTGGAGTTGCATGAATGGTGAAGTAAAAAATGTTTGGGGATTGTCTTTAGCTGCTCCACATCGACTGCTGTCTTAGCGCTTTCAATATCTCTGACATGTTCTCTTACACAAATTCGTAACTCACGAGTGATCAGTTCTGCTGACCTGGTTGGTTGTGCTAGGAGCACAACATCCTTGAAAGCGTGTTTTTAAATTATTGCTGCGGCCTGGGTTCCGATCCCGATCCAAAGGGTCCAGTGTTAAATGGTAATTTGAGAAGTTTGAGGAAAAAGCAAATTTTCCCTGGCGCTGCTAACTGGTAAAACCCTTCTTGAGTAATGAGGATTTGAGTATTTGAAACAAGCAAATGTAATATCAGATATTGTTAACCCCTTAACCCCTTCCCGCACCTTTACGTAACTGCACGTTGAGGTTTGCAGTAAGTTTGTGCACCTCGACGGCCAGTTACGTCAGTGCTTTGACAGTTAACCGCCGCGCGGCGCTACACCACAGCGGCGGTTAACTGTGCAGGGTGTCTACCCTGCATTTTCCGTTGCCGATCAGTGGCCCATCGCCGCTGATTTCGGCAGTTAACCCCTTAATTGCAGCGTTCGATTGCGCTCACCACATTTAAGGTGTTTAGCACAGATCGGCAGCCTCCACGTGAAATCACGGGGGCTGTTGAGGGTACCCATGGCAACCGGATGCCAGACAATGGCTTCCGGGCTGCCATGTACAGAAGCCTATGAGGACCACCCGGAGGCTGGTTGTCGTAGGCTTCCTGTCAGTGTGATAGTAGGTACATAGGTAGTGCCCCGGGCGCAACTTAGGGGGGGGCGCCAGCGCCACCTCCTACTGCACTATAAATGTACCAGTGTCTATAGGACACAGGTACAATTAGAAGCAATGAATGTCCGGGTACATTCCGTGCCCGGCCATTCAGCTCTTTTCCATGAGTGAAGCGGTATCGTGCTTTTGTCGCTGACTGACAGGGAAAGTCATCCTGCCCAGCCAATCAGCACCTTTCATAGATGCTTTGTTCAACCCCCAGGAGACCTGCGCAGAAGAGAGCAGGTCTCCATTGCATGGGAGCGGGATTAAGGTGAGTTTGAATAGTTTGTTATTTTATTGTAATAAAAAAGTGTGTGTCAATTTCTACAGGGGGGCTTTAGCTATGGGGGGCTTTATCTACAAGGGGGGCTTTATCTATGGGGGGCTTTATCTATGGGGGGTTTTATCTACAGGGGGGCTTTATTTATGGGGGCTTTATCTACAGGGGGGCTTTATGGGGGGCTCTATCTACAGGGGGCTATATACTGGGGTGGGCTATCTATGGAGCACAATATACAGGGGTCGGCTATATCTACAGAGGGCTATATACAGGGGTGGGCTATCTGTGGAGCACTATATACAGGGGTGGACTATATGTGGAGCACTATATACAGGGGTGGACTATATGTGGAGCACTATATACATTGGTGGGCTATATCTACAGGGGGGCTATATACAGGGGTGGGCTATCTGTGGAGCACTATAGGGGGAGCTATTTGTGGGACACTATATATAGGGGTGGGCTATATGGGGGCACTATCTACAGGGGGCTCTATGGGGGCACTATCTACAGGGGGCTCTATGGCAGGCACTATCTATAGGGGGCACAGTGTGTGTGTGTGTGTGTGTGTGTGTGTGTGTGTGCGTGGGACACGGTGTATGGTGCTATTATAATTAGAGGTGCAGTGTATGGCGCTATTATATTTAGGGGCATAGTGTGTGGTATAATGAGAACTTTGTTTATAGGTGTAGAAATGTTGGAAAAGTGAGAAGCTGAAGACATCTGAGCGGCAAACTGCAGAAATAGTCTGTGACCGGGAGAAGTCATCATAGAGGTCTGGACCGGATGGAGAAAAATAACTAGAATCTGAGAAGTCACCGGTGAGTCACTTAATGTAATGTAATGTAATCAGCACTGTAGTCACTGTATGATCTGCAGTGAGATGATGGGGGGTATGATTATGATATGATTTATTTTTTGTGAAACAGCAACTCCCAGCATATCCTTACCATTGTTCGGGCCGTGCTGGGAGCTGTAGTTTTACGCCGTACATACCTATACAGCAGGGGTTGCACTAAATTGAGCTGTATTTGTCCTGTTGTATTTATGTGCTGAGCTTGGTTCTGGTGCTGTATATATGTACTGAGCTTTGTTCTGGTGTTGTATTTATGTACTGAGCTTTGTTCTGGTGTTGTATATATGTACTGAGCTTGGTTCTGGTGTTGTGTATAGAACTATATTGCTTGTAAAATGTACAAATGTTTTTATGCTCGAGTTACATAAAAAGAAATGTGAAAAAGAAATGACACGTCATTGATTGGTAGAGAAAACAAACACGGCGAGGAGGAAGGAGATGTCGGGAAAGAGGTTGAGGGGTGGCGCCAAACTTAATCTTTGCCCCGGGTGCTGGAGAACCTAGCTACGCCTCTGGGTAGCTTAATGTATTCCAGCAGCGATCAGAGCTGCAAGTCTAAATGTCCCCTAGTAGAACAAGTAAAGAAAGCAAAAAAAAAGAATAAAAATGTTTTAAAAAAAGTGTAAAAATAAAAGTTATAAGTGACATAAACAAGAACTGCTTTTTTTATTATAGGAAAAAAATTAACACGTAAAAAAAAAGTACACATATTTGGTATCACCGCGTTCGTAACAACCCCAACTATAAAACTATAATATTATTTTTCCCACACAGTGAACACCGCAAATAAAATAAACGAAAAACAATGCCAGAATCACAATTTTTTTGGTGAACACCCCTCCCAAAATATACAATAAAAAGTTATCAAAAAGTCGCATGTACGCTAAAATAGGACCAATACAAACTACAACCCGTCCCACAAAAAACAAGCCCTTACACAGCTTTTTTGACTGAAAAATAAAAAGTTATGGCTCTCAGAATATGGTGACACAGAAAATAATTTATTTTATAAATAAGTTATTTTATTGCGCAAACACAGCAAAATGTAAAAAAAACTATATACATATAGTATCGCCGTAATCGTATCGACCCGCAGAATAAAATATAATGGTAATTTACACCCCATTTCAAATTATTATGCAAATGTTATTTTTTGCTTATTTTCCTAAATAGTCGATGCAAATGACAGTCAGTATAACTGTTGGAGTATAATGCAAATTTTATTGAACAAATCTCCTAATGATAACAGATTCTTTTTTTAGAAGTAAAAAACTCAAAATGCACTGTTTCAAATTATTATGCACAACAGAGATCAAAACATTTTAAAGGTTGTAAAGAGAACTAAAATGGTAATTTGTTGAATTTGCAGCATCAGGAGGTCATATTTACAGAAATCAAAAGCTCTTTCAATCAAAAATAACTTAACAGGCCAAGCTACATGTTAACATAGGACCCCTTCTTTGATATCACCTTCACAATTCTTGCATCCATTGACTTTGTGAGTATTTGGACAGTTTCTGCTTGAATATCTTTGCAGAATGTCAGAATAGCCTCCCAGATCTTCTGTTTGC
Source organism: Rhinoderma darwinii (assembly GCF_050947455.1). Classification (NCBI taxonomy): domain Eukaryota; kingdom Metazoa; phylum Chordata; class Amphibia; order Anura; family Rhinodermatidae; genus Rhinoderma; species Rhinoderma darwinii. Next base: position 493,855,416 of record NC_134687.1, read on the forward strand.
TTGAGGATGCTCCAAAGGTTCTCAATAGGGTTGAGGTCAGGGGAACATGGGGGCCACACCAAGAGTTTCTCTCCTTTTATGCCCATAGCAGCCAATGAACAGAGGTATTCATTGCAGCATGAGATGGTGTATTGCAATGCATGAAGATAATTTTGCTACGGAAGGCACGGTTGTTCTTTTTGTACCAGAAAGTGGTCAGTCATTAACTCTACGTACTTTGCAGAGGTCATTTTCACACCGTCAGGGACCCTAAAGGGGCTTACAAGCTATCTCCCCATGATTCCAGCCCAAAACATGACTCTGCCACCTCCTTGCTGACGTCGCAGCCTTGTTGGGACATGGTGGCCATTCACCAACCATCCACTACTCCATCCATCTGGACCATCCAGGGTTGCACGGCACTCATCAGTAAACAACACGGTTTGAAAATTGGTCTTCATGTATTTCTGAGCCCACTGCAACCATTTCTGCTTGTGAGCATTGTTTAGGGGTGGCCGAATAATAGCTTTATGCACACTTGCAAACCTCTGGAGGATCCTACACCTTGAGGTTTGCGGGACTCCAGAGGCACCAGCGGCTTCAAATACCTGTTTGCTGCTTTGCAATGGCATTTTAGCATCTGCTCTCCTAATCCTATTAATTTGTCTGGCAGAAACCTTCCTCATTATGCCTTTATCTGAACGAACCCGTTCGTGCTCTGAATCAGCCACAAATCTTTTCACAGTACGATGATCACGCCTACGTTTTCTTGAAATATCCAATGTTTCCATACCTTGTCCAAGGTATTGCACTATTTCACGCTTTTCGGCAGCAGAGAGATCCTTTTTCTTTCACATATTGCTTGAAACCTAAGGCCTAATTAATAATGTGGAACGTCCTTCTTAAGTAGTTTTCCTTCGATTGGGCACACCTGGCAAACTAATTATCACAGGTGTCTGAGATTGATTACAATGATCCAAAGAGCCCTAAGGGTGTGTTTACACGTGTAAACTGCATTTACGTCTGAAATTACGGAGCTGTTTTCAGGAGAAAACAGCTCCGTAATTTCAGACATAATTGCTCGTGATCGCAATTTGCGAGGCGTCATTGACGGCCGTAATTTGGAGCTGTTCTTCATTGAATTCAATGACAAACGGCTCAAATTACGTCCAAAGAAGTGTCCTGCATTTCTTTGACGAGGCAGTCATTTTACGCCATGTCTTTTGACAGCTGTCAAACGACGACGCGTAAATTACAGGTCGTCGGCACAGTACGTCGGCAAACCCATTCAAATGAATGGGCAGATGTTTGCCGACGTATTGGAGCCGTATTTTCAGGCGTAAATTGAGGCATAATATGCCTCGGTTACGCCTGAAAATAGGTTATGTGAACCCAGCCTAAGACACAATACCATCCATGAGTTTAATTGAAAAACTAATAATTAAATGTTTATGACGCTTAAATCCAATGTGCATAATAATTTGGAACACGGTGTATAGCCCAGGATGAACGCCGTAAAAAAAATAAATAAAAAAACATTGTCAGAATTGATAGTTTTTGGTCACCTTGCTTGCCGAAAAATGGAATAAAAAGTGCTAAAAAAAATTGCATGTACCCCAAAATGAAACCAATGAAAACTACAGATTGTCCCGCAACAAATAAGCCCTCCGGTGGTGAAAAAATAAAAAAAGTTCCGCCTCCCAGAATATGGCAATGCAAAATGTGCAGTGTTCCAAAAGCAGATAAGATCGGGCGCCATTTATAAGTGTGACACATATATGCGGATTATTATTTATTTACCCCATTATTATACCCTTTTATTATGCCCCTGATGTAACCTGCCCAGCCTACATATGCCCCCACATTATAAACTGAAATACCAGCAAAACGCCAGAGCTACTACCAAGCAAAATCTGCGCTCCCTAAAGCCAAATGCCGCTCCCTCCATTCTGAGCTCTACAGCGTGCCCAAACAGCAGTTTACATCCACCGATATGTCATCGACATACCCGGGAGAACCCGGTTAATATTTTATGAGGTATTTGTGGCACAAACTGGGCTCCACATATAGTGCACTAAAATGGCACATCAGTGGAAAATGGTAATTTTCACTCTGCACCATCCGCTGTGCATTAAACCCTTCGTGCACCACGACTTAATAGCATGTCGTGGTGTGGGGGGTGATATATGGAGCGTCTCACGTGCTGAGCCAGCGCCATATGCTGCTACGCTGCGGGTGTCAGCTGTGTATTACAGCTGATATCCGGAACTAATGGACAGAAACAGCGATCGCGCTGTTACAGGAGCCAGTAAAAATCACAATATACTACAATACATTAGTATTGCGGTGTATTCTACCAGTGATCTAATGATTGCTGGTTCAAGTCCCCTAGGGGGACTAGTACATTTTGTAAAAACAAAAGTAAATAGTTATTATTAGTTGAAAAAATGTAATAAGTCCAAAAAGAAACCCTTTTTTCTCTAAAGTAATGTAAAAAAAAAAAACAATCCACAAAATTGGTATCGCTGCGTCCGTAAAAGTCTAAACTATTACAATATACCATTATTTAACTCGCACGGTGAACGCCGTGAAAAATAAAGAGTTTTAAACTGCAAAATCTCTGTTTTTTGGTCACCTTTGCTCTACCAAAAATTTTTATAAAAAGTGCTCAAAAAGTTGTATGTACCAAAAAATTACACCAATAAAAACTACAGCTCGTCCCGCAAAAAATAAGCCCTCACACCGCTCTATTGACGGAAAAATAAAAAAGTTATGGCTCTTGGGAAGCGGGAAGGAAAAACGAAAAAGAAAAAGCAAAACATGGATCAGTTCGGAAAGGTTTAATTAATTTCTAATGAAAAAACATTTATGACCACATGTGGGGTATTGCCGTTCTCGGGAGAAATTGCTTTACAAATGTTGGGGTGCTTTTACCTCCTTTATCCTTTGTGAATTGAAAAAAAATCCAAATTTTAGTGGAAATAATGTTGATATTAATTTGACGGCCTAATTCTAATAAAATCTGCAAAAGACCTGTGGGGTCTAAATGCTTACTATACCCCTAGATAGATTCCTTAAGTGGTGTAGTTTCCCAAATGGGGTTACTTTTGGGGGGCTTCCACTGTTTTGGTCCCTCGGGGGGCTTTTCAAATTCGACATGACACCCAAAAACTATTCCAGCTAAATTTGAGCTCCAAAAGCCAAATAGCGCTCCTTCCCTTCTAAGCCCCGGACTGGGTCCAAACAGCACTTTATTACCACATATGGCATATTTACGTAATCGGGAGAAATTATTTGACAAATGTTGGGGTGCTTTTTCTCCTTTATTCCTTGTAAATATTTAAAATGTCTATGTTTTTACAGAAAAGATTTTTACCTTTACAGACTAATTCCAATGAATTCAGCAAAACAACTGTGGGGTCAAAATGCTAGCTTTACCTCTAGAAAAATTCCTTGAGGGGTGTAGTTTCCAAAATGGGGTCACTTTTGGGGGGTTTCCACTGTTTTTATCTCTCCAGTGCATTGCAAACCCGACACGGCACTGAAAACTATTCCAGCAAAATCAAAAATCAAAAATCCAAATGGTGCTCCTTCTCTTCTGAGCCCAGCAGTTTATTACCACATATGGGGTATTGCTATAATCGGAAGAAATTGTTTCACATATGTTGGGGTGTTTTTTCTACTTTATTCCTTGTAAAAATTAAAAAATAGATTTTTATCTTTACATACTAATTCAAATAAATGTAGCAAAAATACTGTAGGTTCAAAATGCTAACTATACCCATAGATAAATTCCTTGAGGGGTGTAGTTTCCACGATGGGGTCACTTTTCAGGGGTCTTTACTGTTTTGGTACCACAAGACCTATTGAAACCTGACATGGTGCCTAAAATATATTCTTAAAAAAGGAGGCCCCAAAATCCACTAGGTGCTCCTTTGCTTCTGAGGCCGGTGTTTTAGTCCATTAGCACACTAGAGCCACATGTGGCGTATTTCTAAAAACTACAGAATCTGGGAAATAAATATTGAGTTGCATTTCTCGGGTAAAACCTTCTGTGGTACAGAAAAAATTTATTACATATTAATTTTGGCAAAAAAAAATGACATTTATAAATTTCACATCTACATTGCTTTAATTCCTGTGAAACGCCTAAAGTGTTAAAACACTTTATGAATGCTGTTTTGAATACTTTGAGGGGTGCAGTTTTCAAAATGAGGTAATTTATGGGGACTTCCTAATATATAAGGCCCTCAAAGCCACTTCAGAACTGAACTGGTCCCTGAAAAAATAGGCTTTTTAAATTTTGTTGAAAATATGAGAAATTGCTGTTAAAGTTCCAAGCCTTGTAACGTCCTAGAAAAATAAAAGAATGTTCAAAAAACTATGCAAACATAAAGTAGACATATGGGAAATATAAACTAGGAAGTATTGCTATCTATTTTACAAGTAGATACATTTAAATTTAGAAAAATGCAAACTTTTGCTAATTTTATCTAAATCTTGGTGTTTTTTACAAATAAATATTGAATTTATCGACCAAATTTTTTCACTAAAATAAAGTACAATATGTCTCGAGAAAACAATCTCAGAATCACTTGGATAGGTAAAAGAATTCCAGAGTTATTACCACATAAAGTGACACATGTCAGATTTGAAAAATCGGCTTCGTCCTGAAGGCCAAAACAGGCTCAATCCTGAAGGGGTTAATACCGAAGGTATTTTAAACCTTAATGACCGAGCAATTTTTTACGTTTTTTCCATCGTCGCATTCAAAGATCTGTAACTTTTTTATTTTTGCGTCGACATAACTGTATAAGGACTTTTTTTTTGCGGGACAAGTTGTATTTTATAATAGCACCATTTTGGGGTAGATATAATTTATTGATTAAATTGTTAATAACTATTTTACAGGAAAAAATTACTGGTACTGGAAAAAAAACTGAAATTTCCCCATCTACTTTGCGTCTTCATTTTACGCCGTTTACCGTGTGGTATAAATAACATAATAACTTTATTCAGCGGGTCGTTACGATTGCGGCGATACCAAATTGATTTTTTCCTACTTTTACACAATAAAAACACATTTTTTTCAAAATTATTTGCTTTTGTGTCGCCATATTTTAAGAGCCATAACTTTTTTATTTTTTGACCGATGCAGCTGTATGAGGGCTTTTTTTTTTGCGGGACGACTTGTAGTTTTTATTGGTAACATTTTTTTTTATCAAATTCTTTTGAAGGCAGGATGAACAGAAAACAGCAATTCTGGCATTGTTTTTTGTTATATTTTTTTACGGCGGTTACCGTGCGGCGATACCAAATATGAGTAATGTTTGACTTTTTTTCATAATAAAGTATTTTGTAAGGGGAAAAATTGGGGGTTTTTATTTTTTTTAACTTGGGACATTTATTTATTTATTTCAAACTTTTTTTTAACTTTTTTTTCTTTTTTTTAGTCCCACTAGGGGACTTTACTGTGCAAACTTTTAATCGCTATTATAATACACTGCAATACTTCTGTATTGCAGTGTATTATTGCCGGTCAGTGTAAAACTGACAGGCACCTGTTGGGTCATGCCTCTGGCATGGTCTAACAGGCAATTACTAAAGGCCCACCTGGGGGCCTTTGCTAGGCCCCCAGGCTGCCATAGAACTCATCGGCACCACGCGATGCACGTGGGGATGCCAGAGGGATGAGAGAGGGAGCCCCCTCCCTCTAAAATCATTCAAATGCGGCACTCGCTATTGAGCGCCGCATCTGAGGGGTTAAATATGATCGGAGACCACTGCTAGTGGTCTTCGATCGTTGCCCTGAAGCCCGAGGCTGTTACTAACAGCCCGGGCTTCAGCAGCACACTGCACGATGTGGGGAAAGATCTTCTGAAGTGCCGACGTGAAAATGCGGCGCTTCAGAAGAACTACCCTGAACAGCCGACGTAAAAACACTATACACCGGTCGTTAAGGGTTTAATATCTGATATTACATTTGCTTGTTTACCAGTTAGCAGCGCCAGGGAAACTTAGTTTTTTCCTCAAACTTCTCAAATTACCAATAACAGCTTTCAGTCCTCAATAATACAATCTTGTGCATGATTATCTTATGCCAATGTATAAGAAAGAGAGGCAATTGGCTTGCTGTAAAGTATGTTGCTAACTCATGAAGTCCAGGGCATCTTTAAGTAGTGACTATGTATGCATTAACATCTTACTAGGATCCACTGACGTGAGCTGCACTGAGGTGCATGAGCAATTAAGACCAATGTTAACCATATTAGGTCAGGGATCTCAAGAGTGCAAGTGTAGTTTGGAGAGCTAGGCCTCATTCACACGAATGGGATAATCGGCCGTGTGACAGCCGTTTTTTTAACGCCCATCACACTGCTACATTAAAATCAATGTACTTCTATGGGGCTATTCACACAGCCTTTTTTTTAACGAACCGTATGAACGGCCCATGAAAAAATTGGACATGTCCTGTTTTGCCCGTTTTCCCAGATCTTTCAATAGACTCAAGTCTATGAGGGATCTGTGAAATCGGGTCCTGCGCAGGTTTTTCACAGCCGATTTGGCACCCGTTCGTGTGAAAAAGCCCTAAGTCAATTCAGATGAACATGGATTTAGAAATCCTGAATCTAGTAAAGTATTATTGAATATAATTGATAGTTATTACAAATCAGAACAAAAACAAAACCAGAAAGGTTAAGGCAATAACACAACAAAGATCAGTTGTTACATTTTTGAGTGGCGATAAATTTGAAGAAATAAACATTAGAAATAATACATTACATGATAAATAATTATCATAGTAAATGTTGGAGTTATAACTGCAAGTAACAGGTATATTGTTCAAAACATCCCAATAATACTTTAAATGTAGTACATCCAGTGTCCTTATTAGCGTGTCTGCAAAACATGAGATGATATACTGTAAGTTAATAATGTAACATTGAAGGAATACTATCCAATTAAAAAGTGGCACTAGCACTTTAAAGAGAACCTTTCACCTGTCCATACATGTGCAGCTTAGTGCAGCATGTAATAGGCAGGGCATCACAAACACTGTCTCACTTGAAATTATTTTCCTATCTTCCACACAGTCCTCCTACCAGGTAGTGCCACACAGCCCCCTCCCTGGTAGTGCCAAACAGCACTCCTTCCTGGTAGTGCCACACATCCACCCTCCCTGGTAGTACCACACAGCCTCCCTCTCTGTAGGTAGCGAAATTGGGGTTCCCTCTAGGAGTGGAATCCCCAGCCAGAGCATTGCCGATGCTCTGGCTGGGGATTCCGCTTCAGGAGAAACCAGTGACATCGCTGTCCATATATGGACAGTGTTGTCAGGGGCAACTCCAGAGCCATAGTCTCGGGCAGAGCACTACTAGTACTCTGCCTGGGACTCCTGCTCTGCTCCTGACATCACTGTCCATATATGGATTGTTATGTCCGGAGCGGAGATGAAGACCCGGGCAGAGTGCTAGTTGAGGCTCTGCTCCGGTAATCCAGCTCTGGGGAAGCCCCTGACATCACTGTCCATATATGGCTAGTGATGTAATGGGCAAAGTCCTGAGCAGAGCGCTACTAGCACTCTGCCTGGGACACTGCTCTGCTCCTGGCATATATGGACAGTGAGGTCAGGGGCTTCCCCAGAGACGGAGTCCCGGGGCAGAGTCGCTTGTAGCGCATTGCCTGGGACTCCTTCTCTCCCTCTAACATCACGGTCCATATATGGACAGTGATGTCAGGGGCTTCCCCAGAGATGAAGACCCAGAGTGGAGCCGCTAGCGCTCTGCCTGGGACTCCTTCTCTCCTCCTGACATCACTCTCCATATATGGACATTGAGGACAGGGGCCTCCCCAGAGACGGAATCCCGAAGCAGTGCCGCTAGCACTCTGCCTGGGACTCCTTCTCTCCTCCTAACATCACTCTCCATATATATACATTGAGGTCAGGGGCTTGCCCAGAGACGGAGTCCCGGAGCAGAGCAGCTTGAAGCGCTCTACCTGGGACTCCAGCTCTCCCCCTGGCATAACTGTCCATATATGGAGAATGATGTCAGGGGCTACCCCAGAGACGGAGTCCCAGAGCAGAGCCGCTTGTAGCGCTCTACCTGGGACTCCTGCTCTCCCTCTGATATCACTGTCCATATATGGACAGTGATGTCAGGGGCTTCCCCAAAGACGGAATCCTGGAGCAGAGCTACTAGCGCTCTGCCTGGGACACCTTCTCTCCTCCTGACATCGCTGTCCATATATATACAGTGATGCCATGACGACGGCAGCAACAGCAACCGGCGGCCCAGTGGGCCCCCCAAGAGTAGTGGGCCAGGGCACTTGCCCGGGTTCACCGTGTGCTGATGCCAGCCCTGAGAATACCTTTGTAGATACAGTATCCCATGGAGCACGCCACATATAAAATTGGAGGCATATGGAGGTACAGTACACATACACTTGTATGGGCATTGTATTACAGCTTCATACAGTTCCATACAATTTGGAGATTGCATGAAAAGCCATAATATGTCCTTGTGCATGGGCCCTTAATAAGTCAATTTTGAGTCTGGCCTGAAAAAAATAATGGCGTAGAGGCCATATAGCCATATTTGTTTAACTGTTATTTTTTTCTAAATCTAATTCATGATGTGACATCTATCTGCTTAATGATGACAAGATGTGCCCTAATTATTTTTTTGTTTGGTGTCATGTTATCTTAGAGCTGTTGTGTGAATTACATCAATAGCCATACCTATAAACAAACATTACTGCAACTATTCAAGCCATGATAATGGTCTAGTTGCACACCGTGCCCTTGTGGAAAGGCTGAACTTGACAGAATTTAGAAGGGTGAGGGTCATCAGAATCTGTCAGTAATGCAGGCTTTGGGCCTATAACTTCAATCCATCATATATCAGCGCACAAGTAATAAAAATAAATAAAAATTTACATTTCCATAAAACTAACTAACTAACTAACTAACTAACTAACTAACTAACTAACTAACTAACTAACTAACTAACTAACTAACTAACTAACTAACTATTTCTCATCCCTCTGTTTCTAGATAGATAGATGATAGATAGATAGATAGATAGATAGATAGATAGATAGATAGATAGATAGATAGATAGATAGATAGATTAGATCATATTTAAATAAATATTTGTTTTTTTTAATCCCTATCCACTACCATTACTTGCATCTTACTTTTTTTTTTTTAAAGATGTTGTTTTCAGGGAGTTAGGAAAAGGTTATATAGGACTTGAAAACCGCTTTGGGTATGTGCACACACACTAATTACGTCCGTAATTGACGGACGTATTTCGGCCGCAAGTCCTGGACCGAACACAGTGCAGGGAGCCGGGCTCCTAGCATCATACTTATGTACGATGCTAGGCAGTGGCGGACACAGACTGCAAAAGGCCCCTGTGCAGATAATGTGCCAGGGCCCCCCCCCCCCCACCCCGCAAACTTCTCATGGCCGACGGTCCGCTTTCAGCTGCATCGCTGGGTCTCCTAAGTGACCCAACAATGCAGCACTAGCAGCCGGGGCGTCACTAAGGCTGGGTTCACACACACACTATTTACGGACGTAATTTGGGCGTTTTAGCATTGAATTACATCCGAAAATGCGGCTCAAAAGCGTCGGAAAACATCTGCCCATTCATTTGAATGGGTCTTACGATGTTCTGTGCCGATGGTCATTTTTTTTTACGCGCCGCTGTCGAAAGGCGGCGCGTAAAAAACTGCCTGTCACTTCTTCAGATGTAAATGGAGCCGTTTTCCATGGACTCCATGGAAAACCAGCTTCAATTACTTCCGTAGTGGACGCAGCAAAAGACGCCTGCACATGCCATTACGGCTGAAATTACGGTGCTGTTTTCTCCTGAAAACAGCACAGTAATTTCAGCCGTAACAGACGCTGCCGTGTGAACATACCCTCAGGGCTTAAAATGTCCGGGAAATAGCCCCAATACATATGTGTCCGCCCCAAAAAAAAGTGTGTGTATAGGAGACAGCATAGCATATCTATAGCACTACGACCCTATAAACTATGGATAGGATTAGATACAGTGGCTGAGCAGACAGTATCACACATGATAGGATTAGATACAGTGGCTCAGAAGGCAGTATCACACATGATAGGATTAGATACACAGCTCAGCAGACAGTATCACACATGATAGGATTAGATACAGTGGCCCAGCAGACAGTATCACACATGATAGGATTAGATACAGTGGCTCAGCAGACAGTACCACACATGATAGGATTAGATACAGTGGCTCAGCAGACAGTACCACACATGATAGGATTAGATACAGTGGCTCAGCAGACAGTATCACACATGATAGGATTAGATACAGTGGCTCAGCAGACAGTACCACACATTATAGGATTAGATACAGTGGCTCAGCAGACAGTATCACACATGATAGGATTAGATACAGTGGCTCAGCAGACAGTATCACACATGATCGGATTAGATATAGGGCCCAGCACAGTATCATACATGATTGGATTAGATACACAGCTCAGCAGACTGTATCACACATGATAGGATTAGATACAGGGCCCAGCTCGCTGACATTGCGGCTCCAGCGCTGGACCCAGGAAAGGTAAGAATAATAATTTTGCTTCTTTATGTGTTACTGATTATTTTTGTGTGTTTGTGTTTTTTTTACAGGTTCGGTTGTTGGACTTCGGATACGAGGACTTCAATGACGGCGTTTTTTTTATTCTCAATAAAATGGTTAATGAGGGTTGTGTTTTTATTTCAATAAAAAAAATTTCTATGTGCTTGTATCTTTTTAAACTTTATTATCACCGCCTTAGTAATGGCCGCTGGCTGATTGACAACCTCCATTACTAAGGCGAGGCTTAATGTTAGCCGGTGCAGAGTCTACACTAACCCCCATTATTACCCCGGTACCCACCGCCACCAGGGGTACTGGGAAGAGCCGGGTACAAACCAGTACCCGACCAGCTGTAGTGACGGGCAGGCACCGGGGTGGCCGCAGGCTGGTAGTATTAGGCTGGGGAAGGCCAAAAACAGTGGCCCTTCCCACCCTTGTAATGCTGCCTGCTGCTGCTGTGTTGTATCTGGCTGGTTATGAAAATTGGGGGGGACCCGACATCGTTCTTTCCAATTATTTTTTAAATGACGTGGCGTCCCCCCCATTTTCATAACCAGCCAGATACAATAAAGCAGCAGCAGCCTAGCATCACCAGGGTAGGAAGGGCCACTGTATCTGGCCTTTCCCCTCCTGATAATACCAGCCTGCGGCCACCCCAGTGGCCGACCATCACTACAGATGGTCAGGTACTGGATCGTACCCGGCTCTTCCCAGCACCCCTGGTGGCGGTGGGTACCGGGGTAATAAAGGGGGTTAGTGTTAGCCTCTGCACCGGCTAACACTAAGCCCTGCCTTAGCAATGGATGCTGTCAATCAGCCGGCGGCCATTACTAAGGCGGTAGTAATATAGTTTAAAAAAAACCACAAAGACATAGAAAAAATATTTTATTGAAATAAAAAAAAAAAACACAACCCTCATTAACCATTTTATTAATAAAAAAAAAAGCTGTCATCGAAGTAGTCCTGGAATCCGCCGTAGTCCAACGACCGAACCTGTAAGAAAACACACAAAAAATGATTAGTAACACATGTGTTAGGGTATGTGCACACACACTAATTACGTCCGGAATTGACGGACGTATTTCGGCCGCAAGTACCGGACCGAACACAGTGCAGGGAGCCGGGCTCCTAGCATCATAGTTATGTACGACGCTAGGAGTCCCTGCCTCGCTGCCGGACAACTGTCCGGTACTGAAAACATGATTACAGTACAGGACAGTTGTCCCACAGCGAGGCAGGGACTCCTAGCGTCGTACATAAGTACGACGCTAGGAGCCCGGCTCCCTGCAGTGTGTTCGGTCCGGTACTTGCGGCCGAAATACATCCGTCACTTACGGACGTAATTAGTGTCTGTGCACATACCCAAAGGCTTAGATACAGGGCCCATGTGTGATACGGTCTGTGGGACCCTGTATCTAAGCCTACCACAAGGTAGGCTTAGATACAGGGTCCAGCAGACAGTAATCTTATACAGTATAAGATTACTGTGTGCTGGGGCCCTGTATCTAAACCTACAGTGTGGTAGGCTTAGATACAGGGCCCAGCAGACAGGATCACGCATGGGCCATGTATCTAAGCCTACCATGTGATTGGCTTAGATACAGGGCCCAGCAGACAGCATCACACAATCTGTGATCCTGTCTCATGGGCCCCCTAAGCCTGCTACATCGTAGGCTTAGGGGTTGTGCAGTCCCTAAACATTGATGGCGTATCCACAGGATAGGCCATCAATAGCTGATGTGTCGCCCGGGACCCGCAAATCAGCTGTTTTGAAGGGGCCGCAGCACTCGTACGAGAGCTGCTTCCCCTTCATTTCACTACTCGCCCACACTGTGAATCGCCGAAACCGATTCACAGTGTGACCGGAATGAAGTGACAGGAATGAAGGGGAGCAGCTCTCGTACGAGTGCTGCGGCCCCTTCAAAACAGCTGATTGGCGGGTCCCAGGAGTCGGACCCCGCCAGTCAGGGCTATCTTACCTTCCTCTTCGGCCGCGGCGGGAGTTCTGTCGTCTCGATGCTGTGCGCGGCGCATAGCGCTGTGACGTCATGTGCTGCGCACAGCGCCTGACGTCAGGACCTCCGCTGCGATCCGGAACCAGGAAGGTAAGTAAAGTATGTTACTATAGTAACAGGGGCCCGCGGCCCGAGTTACTATAGTAACTTTTTATTGATGTGGTGCGGGGGGCCGTGGGCCCCCCTGGCTTCGGGGCCCGGTCGCAATTGCGACCGCTGCGACCCCTATAGCTACGCCAGTGGTCCACGGGCCTCTGTCTCAGTCCTCAGCATCGCGCAGCTGAGAACTGAGTCGGCCAGCAGAGGAACGGGCCCCCTTCCCACGCGGGGCCCTTGTGCAGCTGCACCGGCTGCACATGCGGTATGTCCGCCCCTGATGCTAGGAGTCCCTGCCTCGCCGCAGGACAACTGTCCCTTACTGTAATCATGTTTTCAGTACAGGACAGTTGTCTTGCAGCGAGGCAGGGACTCCTAGCATCGTACATAAGTATGATGCTAGGAGCCCGGCTCCCTGCACTGTGTTCGGTCCGGGACTTGCGGCCGAATTACGTCCGTCAATTACGGACGTAATTAGTGTGTGTGCACATACCCTTTAAGTTGATAGATCCGCTTTAACTGCTGATTGTGATCTTTGTGATCTCGTTTGCTGGGAAGGGGGACTGTCTATGTAACGTGTTGAGAGATTGTAACTCTGTATACAAAATAACATAACAGAAACCTGTATATAACAAAGATGTAAACTATTGTAATATGTGTATATATATCGTCTTTCTTTATTGGATGTGTGGATAATGTGTAGGGTTTTATATATGTTTGTGAAATAATTTGTAAGGAGATATCTGGCAATCCTTCTGGAGGTGAATACCTCAGTAGATACAGAGTTCATTGGAGAATGCCATGTATGAAAGCTAAGGCGTGCAGATGTACCATTTTGGGCCCCATGCACCTCTTTGGGGGCCCTCATCTGGCCGCATGAAAGTAACCAAAGGGTTAAGTAGTTTACTCTGTACAATTCCAACTATAAGAATAAGATAAAGAGTTAATGATTGGTTTTGTGTAAGTGGTCTGTAAAACCCCCAGGAAAGTTTAAAGTTTAGTTTAACTTGTTTTTTTTTCCAAAGTTGGGAACTCTGGGTTTGTCCGACAGGCTCCTTCTTTGTTCAACTAACATGTATGTATGTACAGTGAAGGAAATAAGTATTTGATCCCTTGCTGATTTTGTAAGTTTGCCCACTGTCAAAGACATGAACAGTCTAGAATTTTTAGGCTAGGTTAATTTTACCAGTCAGAGATAGATTATATTTTAAAAAAAAAAGAAAATCACATTGTCAAAATTATATATATATATTTGCATTGTGCACAGAGAAATATGTATTTGATCCCTTTGGCAAACAAGACTTAATACTTGGTGGCAAAACCCTTGTTGGCAAGCACAGCAGTCAGAAGCTTTTTGTAGTTGATGATGAGGTTTGCACACATGTTAGATGGAATTTTGGCCCACTCCTCTTTGCAGATGATATGTAAATCATTAAGATTTCGAGGCTGTCGCTTGGCAACTCGGATCTTCAGCTCCCTCCATAAATTTTCGATGGGATTAAGGTCTGGAGACTGGCTAGGCCACTCCATGACCTTAATGTGCTTCTTTTTGAGCCACTCCTTTGTTGCCTTGGCTGTATGTTTCGGGTCATTGTCGTGCTGGAAGACCCAGCCACGAGCCATTTTTAATGTCCTAGTGGAGGGAAGGAGGTTGTCACTCAGGATTTGACGGTACATGGCTCCATCCATTCTCCCATTGATGCGGTGAAGTAGTCCTGTGCCCTTAGCAGAGAAACACCCCATAACATAATGTTTCCACCTCCATGCTTTACAATGGGGACGGTGTTCTTTGGGTCATAGGCAGCATTTCTCTTCCTCCAAACACGGCGAGTTGAGTTAATGCCAAAGAGCTCAATTTTAGTCTCATCTGACCACAGCACCTTCTCCCAATCACTCTCAGAATCATCCAGATGTTCATTTGCAAACTTCAGACGGGCCTGTACATGTGCCTTCTTGAGCAGGGGGACCTTGCGGGCACTGCAGGATTTTAATCCATTACGGCGTAATGTGTTACCAATGGTTTTCTTGGTGACTGTGGTCCCAGCTGCCTTGAGATCATTAACAAGTTCCCCCCGTGTAGTTTTCGGCTGAGCTCTCACCTTCCTCAGGATCAAGGATACCCCACGAGGTGAGATTTTGCATGGAGCCCCAGATCGATGTCGATTGACAGTCATTTTGTATGTCTTCCATTTTCTTACTATTGCACCAACAGTTGTCTCCTTCTCACCCAGCGTCTTACTTATGGTTTTGTAGCCCATTCCAGCCTTGTGCAGGTCTATGATCTTGTCCCTGACATCCTTAGAAAGCTCTTTGGTCTTGCCCATGTTGTAGAGGTTAGAGTCAGACTGATTAATTGAGTCTGTGGACAGGAGTCTTTTATACAGGTGACCATTTAAGACAGCTGTCTTTAATGCAGGCACCAAGTTGATTTGGAGCGTGTAACTGGTCTGGAGGAGGCTGAACACTTAATGGTTGGTAGGGGATCAAATACTTATTTCTCTGTGCACAATGAAAATAAATATATATAATTTTGACTATGTGATTTATTTATTTTTTTTATATATAATCTATCTCTCACTGGTAAAATTAACCTAGCCTAAAAATTCTAGACTGTTCATGTCTTTGACAGTGGGCAAACTTACAAAATCAGCAAGGGATCAAATACTTATTTCCTTCACTGTATGTACCATATGTGATCTTAAACCTAATTGCTTAAGCTACCTCTACAATGAGGCCTGGGGGGGCAGGCGGGTCATGTGGCCACACCGTCCATGATGGCAGCCTACTGCCTCGCTGAGGGGTCGGCGGCGCCACTGAAATCATCCGCCGCCACCCCCTCCTGCACTATAGGCGATGAATGTCCGGCTACGTTCAGTGCCTGGCAGGGGCGTAACTAGGAAAGACTGGGCCCCATAGCACACTTTTGACTGGGGCCCCCCCTCCCCTGGGTATCAGACAACCCCCCTTGTAGATAGTGCCTCCCTATAGATTCTGCCACACAGCGCCCCCTATAGATAGCACCATACAGCCCCCCTTTAGATAACGCAATACAGCCCTCCCCCTGAAGATAACGCCATACAGCCCTCCCCTGTAGATAATGCCATACAGCCCCCCTGTAGATAATGCCATACAGCCCTCCCTGTAGATAATGCCATACAGCCCCCCTGTAGATAACGCAATACAGCCCCCCTGTAGACAACGCCATACAGTCCTCCCCTGTAGATAACGCCATACAGCCCTCCCACTGTAGATAATGCCATACCGCCCCCTATAGATAACGCCATACAGCCCCAAAACCCCCTGTAGATAACGCTATACAGCCCCCTGTAGATAATGCCATACAGCCCCCCTGTAGATAACGCCATAGAGCTCCCCTGTAGATAACGCCATACAGCCCCAAACCCCACCTGTAGATAACGCCATACAGCCCCTCCACTGTAGATAACGCCATACAGCCCCCTGTAGATAACGCCATACAGCCCCCCCTGTAGATAACGCCATACTGCCCCCTGTAGATAACTCCATACAGCCCCCAACCCCCCCAAAAAAAAAACGGCCTATAGTTTGTCCTACAAAAGAGATGTATCACCTATCCTCAGGATAGGTGATACATGTGTGATTGCTGGCAGCGTTAAGGAGAACGGGGGACTGAAAGTCCCCTGAAGTGCTCCATGACCAACCTCGTACTTCCAGGGTCTGCGCAGTTCAATAAAAATGAAAGGAGCGCTGGTCACGCATGCGCCCAAGCGCGACTGGTGCACAATTCATTTCTAAGGAGCTGCCGACAGACCCCAGAATTCCGGGATTTGTCATGGAAAACTTCTACAGGGGGGCTCTGTCTACAGGGGGGGTCTATATATAGGGGTGGGCTATATATGGTGCCCTATAGGGGGAGCTATATGTGAGGTACTATACACAGTGGGGGGCTATATACAGGTGTGGGCTATATGTGGAGCACTATAGGGGAGCTATATGTGAGGCACTGTATACAGGGGTGTGCTATATGTGGAGCACTATTTATAGGGGGAGATATATGCAGGGTACTATCTACAGGGGTGGGCTATATGTTGGACACTATATACAGGGGCGGGCTATATCTACATATGGAGCACTATAAAGGGAGCTATACGTGAGGCTCTATATACATGGGTGGGCTATATGTGGAGCACTATTTATAGGGGAAAATATATGTAGGGCACTATCTACAGGGGTGGGCTATATGTTGGACACTATATACGGGGGTGGGCTATATGTGGAGCACTATCTACAGGGGAGCTATATATGGGACACTATCTACAGGGGGGACTACATGTGGGGCACTATTTTCAGAGGGGGCTATATGTGGGGCACTATATACAGGAGGGGCTATATGTGGGTACTATCTACAGGGCTGGCTATATGTGGGACACTATAGGGGGTTGTATGTGGGGCACTATCTACAGGGGCTCTATGGGGGTCATTATCTACAGGGGATCTATGTAGGGCACTATATACAGGGGGCTCTATTTGGGGCACTATCTACAAGGGGCACGGTGTGTGTGTGTGTGTGTGTGTGTATGTGTGTGTGAGTGTGTGTGTGGGACACAGTGTATGGTGCTATTATAATTAGAGGTGCAGTGTATGATGCTACTATATTTAGGGGCACAGTGTCTGGCACCATGAGAACTTTATCTTTGTTTATAGGTGCAGAAATGTTTGAAAAGAGAGAAGCTAAAGACATCTGCGTTGCAAACGGCGGAAATGGGTTGTGACCGGGAGAAGTCATCATAGAGGTCTGGACCGGATGGAGAAGAAAAGAGAAAAAGGACAACTAGAATCTGACGTCACCTGTGAGTCACTTAATTTAAATGTTTATTCTGCCTCTAATCATCATTGTTGTCACTGTATGATCTGCAGCGAGATGATGGGTGGTAATATTTTTTGGGGGGAAACAGCATCTCCCAGCATATCCTTACCATTTTCCGGGTCATGCTGGGAGCTGTATACAATTTAGTGCAAACCTATACGGCAGGGGTTGCACTAAATTGAGCTGTATTTGTGCTGGTGTTATAGATATGTACTGAGCTTGGTTCTGGTACTGCATATATGTATTGAGCTTGGTTCTAGTGCTGTATATATTGTAACAGACCATGTGGAGAGGTTGTGGATGGGGTCTATATTTCCCCAAGATTTCTGTCTTCTGCTATCTGAAAACAACCAGGGAATAAATTCAGCAGAGAATGTGGTTCTCCCTCTGCAATAGGTTTTATCTAAAACCTGGAAAAGAGCCAGGTTGTTGGAATGGGGAGAGATGGGTGGGTCCCCACTCTATCCACACAGTCCTGGTCTTGGGCTGTCTAGCTATTAATCAGGGGTCAGGTGTGATAGCCCTTTAAAAGGCTGCAGTTCAGTCACACTCTCTCTCAGCCTTGGGAGAGGAGCTTGTGAGAGCAAACAGACTGTATTCATAACAGGTTGTATGGTCTGCATAATTTATGGTGACAGGCATTAGGCCTGCATTGTGTTAGTTAGGATACCTACTGTATAGTTAGTGCCAGACAGGCATAGAGTTTTCTTTTATTTGTTTTCTTTTTATTTCATGTACAACCTGTAAATAAAACTGGCTGAGGCCAGTAGTACCACATCTTTGCTGTGCGGACTGAAATTTACTAGCGTGTTTGATACCAAGTGCCCGTCTACCCCAGGAGACAACTGTCCCGCTACCTAATTCCCTTACAATTGGTGGAGGAAGCTTTAGGCACTGTGCAAAAAAAAAAACACCTTAAAGGGCCAGAGTCCCTTATATATTGCATTTTTCCAAATGATTCTGATTCTCTGCACCTTAGAAGATGGAAGAGGTGCTTAAAGCAATGCTGCATGCTGTGGCAACACAACAGGAGGCTACCAGAGCACAACAGGAGGCTACCAGGGTGTAGCAGATGGCTCTGGATGAAACAAACCGCAGACTGACTGCCCAACTGGAGGCTACACAAGCCGAACAAAGAAAAGACCGGGATGCTTTAAAAGGTGTTGTGCAGCCACTAACCAGTGTGGTTGAAAGGGTTCCAGGTGCAGCAGGTGCCAGTTCTACAGCAATAAGAGCTAGCCATTTTTTGCAAAAGATGACGGCAGCAGATGACGTGGAAGCCTACTTAACAACCTTTGAAAGAACCGCTGAACGAGAGGGTTGGCCAAAGGAACAGTGGGCAGGACTTGTGGCACCGTTCCTTTCAGGGGAACCACAGAAGGCATACTTTGACTTGGATAACCAGGATGCCATAAACTATGACAAGCTGAAAAAGGAAATTTTAACCAGACTGGGAGTTACAGTTTCCATCAGCGCACAGCGTGTGCACAACTGGGCCTACCAAATGGACAAACCTCCTCACTCTCAAATGCAGGACTTCATCCACCTTACCAAGAAGTGGTTGCAGCCGGAGATCCTGACAGGTCCACAGATGGTGGAACGGGTGGTAATGGATCAATACTTAAGGTCCCTGCCTGTTGCCTTACGCAAGTGGGTAAACCATGGGGATCCCAAAAATGCTGACCAGCTAGTAGAGATGGTGGAGAGGTACACAGCAGCCGAGGAGCTGATGAATCTGCCACAGCGCACCCTAGCCCCACAGCGGAGAACTACAGGATTACCTGGTAAGACTGTTCTAAGGGAAAAGGGAGCTGGCAGATCTGATAGAATTGTGCCTACTTCTGGAGAGACTGAAGGGTCTAGAGACTGGCAAACTGTGCCAGGGAGGTCTGTGGCTTATAAGCGACTCAGTAAAGACTTATGTGATTGCTAATTGCCCAATGACTGATGATCCTATGCAATGTGATGCTGCATATATAAACCATAGTTTGTCTTTGTATGCTCGGCCAGCATCTACTGCATTGCCTAATGTAGCTGGTGAGAAACAAATGTGCACTATTTCTGTGGAAGGTAAAGATGTAAATGCATTATTAGATTCAGGCAGTATGGTGACTTTGGTAAAGTCTGATTTAGTAAACACCAGAAAATGGCAGGATAAGACCATCGATGTAATTTGCATACATGGGGATGACCCGTGATTATCACACTGCTATGGTGGACATAAACACCCAGTTTGGTGCAGTAAAGTTCACGGTGGGTTTAGTACCATTGTTAATGCATGATGTCATTGTGGGGCGAGGTTTCCCACATTTCTGGAAGTTGTGGGAAAATAAAATTACTATTACACTGCCTGTATATGAGGACAAAAATGTTAGGGGTAACGCTAGTACAGAAGTATATATGCCTGTGGGCGTGGCTGCGGTAGACACACAAACTTTTCCATTTTCTGTCATGGCTGGAGACTCTGAGGAAGCTGACCATAGTGATACTGTCCCTACAGAGAGTCAGAGCAATCCAGAGAGAGAAGACCCCCTGACTGACAATATGCCTGATCTTGAAGTGAGAAAAGATTTGTTTGGTGCTGAGCAGTTAAAAGATCCTACCCTAATGAGAGCCAGGGAAAATGTGAAGGTTATTGATGAGGAAATGGTGGAGCCAGATACTAGACTTTCTTTTCCCTACATGGCTATAAAAAGAGACCTGTTGTATCAGGTGGTAAAAAATAGAGAAGATCTTTTGGAACAATTAGTGGTCCCTAAAGCATTTAGAACAACGGTGCTAGATGTTTCTCATGGCCACATTATGGGGGGACATTTGGGAGTTGAAAAAACCACTGAGAGAATCCTACAAAGATTTTTTTGGCCTGGGGTTCACAAAGATGTGAAAAATTATTGTGATTCCTGTCCTGAGTGTCAGATTTCGGCTCCCAGACCACACTATCGTAGTCCCTTGGTGCCTCTACCAATTATTGAGGTGCCATTTGAGCGAATAGCAATGGACCTGGTAGGGCCTATTATAAAATCGTCACGAGGCCACCAGCATATTTTAGTTATTATGGATTATGCTACTCGTTATGCTGAAGCTATACCATTGCGTAATACGTCATCCAAGACCATCGCTAAAGAGTTGGTGCAGGTGTTCAGTCGAGTGGGAATACCAAAGGAGATCCTTACAGACCAGGGTACCCCTTTTATTTCACGAGTAATGAAGGAGTTGTGTAAATTGTTTAAGGTCACACAACTGCGTACATTAGTCTACCACCCACAGACTGATGGATTAGTAGAAAGATTTAATAAAACGCTAAAGGCGATGTTAAAGAAAGTTGTGGATAAAGATGGGAAAAACTGGGATTTTCTTCTTCCTTATCTCATGTTTGCAGTACGTGAGGTCCCTCAGTCGTCCACAGGGTATTCTCCATTTGAATTGCTATATGGTCGTCATCCCAGGGGTCTTTTAGATATAGCAAAAGAATCCTGGGAAGGAGAAGCTACACCCTAAAGAAGTGTCATTGAACACATTTCAGAAATGCAAGATCAAATCTCAGCAGTAATGCCCATTGTTAAAGAACATATGGCTCAGGTGGCACAACAAAGGGTGTATAACCGCAGTGCCAGAGTACGTTCTTTTGCACCAGGTGACAGGGTACTTGTTCTTATACCAAACATTGAAAGTAAATTTCTGGCTAAGTGGCAAGGCCCCTTTGAGGTAATGGAAAAATTAAACAAGGTGAATTACAAAATTTGTCAGCCAGGGAAAAGGAAGCCTGAGCAAGTGTACCATATAAATCTAATAAAACCATGGAAAGACAGACACTCTCTTGCTGCAGGAACTTTATCTCAACCTGAGCATGTAGGCTCGAAGAAGCCATTGCTGTCAGAGGTAACTGTACCGGACACCCTGGCAAATACCCAAAAGGTAGAGGTGCAAAGTTTCCTAATTAGAAATAAGGATTTTTTTTCTGAGATCCCAGGTCGCACCAGTCTAATTAAACATGACATCATTACTGAACCAGGTAAAAAGGTTAAGTTGAGACCTTACAGAATACCAGAGGCAAGGAGAGTGGTTATTACAGAGGAGGTAAGGAAAATGTTGGACCTTGGAGTAATTGAGGAATCCCATAGTCAATGGTCTAGCCCAATAGTCCTCATTCCAAAACCAGATGGCAGTTGGAGGTTTTGCAATGACTTCCGTAAACTCAATTCTATTTCTAAATTTGATGCTTACCCAATGCCGCGGGTTGACGAACTCATTGATAGACTAGGAAGTGCATGATATATAACAACCCTAGACTTAACTAAAGGGTACTGGCAAATACCTCTTTCTGAAGACGCTAAGGAAAAAACTGCTTTTGCCATGCCTGATGGGTTGTTTCATTATGTTGTCCTGCCCTTTGGTTTACATGGGGCACCAGCAACTTTTCAGAGAATTATGGATAAAATTTTAAGACCCCACATGCGGTATGCAGCAGCATACCTTGATGACATCATCATCCAAAGTCCAGATTTGGAATCCCATTTACCTAGAGTACCGACAGTTGTTGATTCCCTTGCCGAGGCGGGATTTACTGCCAATCCAAAAAAAATTACAATTGGATTGGAGGAAGCCAAGTATCTGGGGTATACAATTGGCCGTGGTTTGGTGAAGCCCCAAGTAAATAAAATTGAAGCCATCCAAGGTTGGCCTC
Source organism: Rhinoderma darwinii (assembly GCF_050947455.1). Classification (NCBI taxonomy): domain Eukaryota; kingdom Metazoa; phylum Chordata; class Amphibia; order Anura; family Rhinodermatidae; genus Rhinoderma; species Rhinoderma darwinii. The sequence goes on from NC_134687.1 coordinate 493,877,664, forward strand.
ACCCTGTAAACAAGAAGCAAGTTCATGCTTTCCTGGGGATCACAGGCTACTATAGAAGATTTATACCAAACTTTGCTTCACTGGCAGCCCCTTTGACAGACCTGAATAAAGGGAAAGACTCTGTAAGGGTCAAGTGGACACCAGAGGCTGAACAATCATTTCAGGCTCTTAAAAACATTTTGTGTGCTCAGTCGGTATTGATTACCTCAGCTTTTAAAAGAGAATTTATTCTACAAACGGATGCATCTGATGTGGGTCTGGGGGCTGTACTGTCACAGGTACGAAATGGGGAAGAACATCCCATACTATATCTGAGTAGGAAGCTGAACGACCATGAGAAAAAATATGCTATAGTTGAGAAAGAGTGCCTTGCTATTAAATGGGCACTGGAGGCACTCCGCTATTACCTTCTTGGTCGTCACTTTGAATTAATCACAGATCATGCCCCCCTTAAGTGGATGTGTGAAAACAAAGAGAAAAATAGGAGGGTCACAAGATGGTTCTTGGCCTTAGATTTACTGTAAAACACAGGCCAGGGACTCAAATGGGAAATGCAGATGCATTGTCCCGAGTTCATTGCTTTGTGACCAGATGTGTTGCAGCCACTAGTCTGAAACAGGGGGGGGGGGGAATGTGACAGACCATGTGGAGAGGTTGTGGATGTGGTCTATATTTCCCCAAGATTTCTGTCTTCTGCTATCTGAAAACAACCAGGGAATAAATTCAGCAGAGAATGTGGTTCTCCCTCTGCAATAGGTTTATCTAAAACCTGGAAAAGGGCCTGGTTGTTGGAGTGGGGAGAGATAGGTGGGTCCCCACTCCACACAGTCCTGGTCTTGGGCTGTCTAGCTATTAATCAGGGGTCAGGTGTGATAGCCCTTTAAAAAGGCTGCAATTCAGTCACACTCTCTCTCAGCCTTGGGAGAGGAGCTTGTGAGAGCAAACAGACTGCATTCATAACAGGTTGTATGGTCTGCATGGTTTATGGTGCCAGGCATTAGGCTTGCACTGTGTTAGTTAGGATACCTACTGTATAGTTAGTGCCGGACAGGCATAGAGTTTTCTTTTATTTGTTTTCTTTTTATTTTAATGTTCAACCTGTAAATAAAACTGGCTGAGGCCAGTAGTACCACATCTTTGCTGTGCGGACTGAAATTTACTAGCGTGTTTGATACCGAGTGCCCGTCTACCCCAGGAGACGACTGTCCCGCTACCTAATTCCCTTACAATATATAGTGAGCTTGGTTCTGGCACTGTATGTATGTACTGATCTTGGTTCTGTTGTTGTATATAAGAACTGAGCTTGGTTCTGTTTTTGGTTCTGATGCTGTATATAAGCACTGAGCTTTGTTCTGGTGCTGTATATATGTACTGAGATTGGTTCTGGCACTGTTTATATGTACTGAGCTTGGTTCTGATGCTGTATATATGTAATGAGCTTTGTTCTGGTGGTGTATATATGTAATGAGCTTTGTTCTGGTGCTGTATATATGTAATGAGATTAGTTCTGGTGCTGTATATATGTAATGAGCTTGGTTCTGGTGTTGTATATATGTAATGAGCTTTGTTCTAGTGATGTATATATGTAATGAGCTTGGATCTGGTGTTGTATATATGTAATGAGCTTGGTTCTGGTGCTGTATATATGTAATGAGCTTGGTTCCTTTTGTTGTATATAGAACTATATTGCTTGTAAAATATACAAATGGCTTTATGCTCGAGTTACATAAAAATAATGTGGAAAAAAAAATACACCTCATTGATTGGTAGAGAAAACAATCATGGCAAGAGGGAAGGAGATGTCGGGAAAGAGGTTCTGGGGGGTGGGGGGGGCGCCAAACTGAATATTTGCCCAGGGTGCTGGAGAACCTAGCTACGCCTCTAGATGAGGCTATACTTGTAATAGTTGTCTGTTTTCTATTGGCTTTTGTATGTTATCTCTGTTTGGCATCTTGTCCTGTATAAATAAATGACACAGGGCATCATTCTACAGAGAATGTCACAAGAGATACTGAAGCACTTGTCTGTATCTGTGTCATCACTCCGATGCATTGTTATTTGATTTGGACTCTGGGGCCGGATTCTTAGGGTACCTTTAGCTCTCCCAAAGTCAGGCTACACCGACAGCTGTGTGCATGAGTTGAGTCCTTAAATGAACTGCAGATGCTGACAGTACCCTGTTATATATTATCTGATATTCTAGTAAAGTGTAGAATGTGATATTGCGATCAATGCAATCCATCCCAATGCTTAATTTATTTACAAAATTGGAACTTATTTTTAGTCCAATTATTTTACAATAACTTGCCTTGTGTCTTTTGATGTATAAAATATAGTAAATTACAAATGAGAGATGGAACACATGGAATACAACAGTTTAGCTGTTGGGACCTGGTAATGCTAGTAATGTAAAGTATGAACCAGATCAAATCACACGCTGTACTCCATCTGGACTGTTGGAATACCTGTTCTCCTTGTTTAATAAGAGGGGCCTGGTTCACAGTCAACAGTACAACACATCATTTATGAGCAGAATTCTTCCCATCTGTCAAGAATTATAAACGACATTATCGTTTTTAAAGCACATTTCTTTGAACAATTTATTTTATGAAGTAAGCTTTTTAAAAAACATTTTTGTTGAAACTGTATCTGTTGTACAATAAACAAGATGCTCAAATAAAAAAGTCATTACAGGTCTACATGTTCCTAGTATATATACATTTATTTAATATATGTGCAAAGGGAACCGGTCATCAATTTTGACGACCCTAAACCACTATAATCGCTATATAGGGGGTAGAGACACATGTCAGAGTATATCTGTTGATAGCAATGATAATAAAGCATACTATACTTTATAAAAATTTATTTTAATAACTTCTGTGCCGGATACAGATTACTCTCCAAGAGTCCGCTGGGCGAATCTTCAGCATGCAAGTGTCCTGCGGTCTTGGCGGCAACCCTTCCCGCCTAGGCTTGATTGATATATTTGATCCCTCATTTGTCATACACAGTTTCTTGTTTCGAGTCCCAAAGAGCAGTAGCTCCTGCCAAAGTGCAATAAAAAAAGTAGAAAGTTTATTGATATACATTAAAAACATACATATTGTAAAAAGAGAAAAGGTGCAGACCACATAAAACAGAAATGGGTTTCATGGACAATATATCTGGTCACATAAGTAAGGAGGATGAGCAATCCACCAGACCTGTAATTCAAGTTATAATACTAGGGGCAGGATGGTCAAGCTGCTAGTGCAAATGAGAGAGTAAAAAATGAAACATTATGAATCAATACATAAAAACCTGCAGGCTTATCACAGAAATGCAATAGTTAGTAAGGCAAGTGCCTTAAAAGATACAAAAGTATATGAGACAAGTGCCTGAGACTAGTAGCCATGCATACCCAGAAACACCTGACGTACGTTTCACTTAGAAAAGCTTCGTCTGGGGTCATTCTTTATTACTGATGCTATACATGAATATGTTCTGACATGTCTCTCTTGCCCTTATATAGCAGTTATACAGATTTAGATACCGGTGTAGGTTCGTTAAAACTGATTTTGGGAGTGGATGGTGGTGGCAACACTCTATATCATTGTTATTTTGCCAACTTATGGCACTGATATTTGGGCAACATACTGTATGTGTATATACCTAAGCCAGTGGCTTAGCTTTGGGGGCACATCGGTCATAATTGTGACTCGGCCCACAGCCACCAGGGCCCACGACCCCCCCACACCACATCTGTAGTAACTGGGGCCTATGTAATAGTAAAGGGTGCACACATGGGGGGGTTTTCAGTTGCCTGGAACCCCCGGTGTGTGCACCCTTTACTGTTACTGTAGTAATAGGGGCCCGTGTAGTCTATTACATAGGCCCCAGTTACTACAGTAACTATAGATGTGGTGTGGGGGGTCGTGGGCCCCGGTGTTCTTCTGTTTCAAATGGCGAATTATCAAGGCTCCTAAGGGGACCAGGAAGGGGGGCCCAAACAGATCTGCTGGAAGCGAGGGTGGCCGTATTATATCAGGACAACACTTCCCAGCTGAATTCCCCAAACTGCAAAGGTGCGGAGTGTGGACCAGAATGGGGATAAGAAAGGACATTTATCAGTGCGACACCGGCCTGTGCAGAAAGGATTGCTTCACAGCGTAACACACATCTATGGATTATTTTATGCCCCTGATGTACTCTGCCCAGTTTACATATGCCCCCGGAACGGAAACACCAGTAAAACTCCAAACAAAACTACTACCAAGCTACTACCTTGCACATACCGCAGTGCAATCATTCATGGAAAACACAGCATAAAAATAAGAAAGCGGTCTTGTTATGGTGGCACAAGCTGGGCACCACATATTGGCATATCTATAGAAAAAAATCCCATTTTCACTATGCAACATCGAGTCCGCACCAATTTCTGCCAATCACCTGCGGGGTTAATATGCTCACTACACCCCTAGGTGAATACCTTGAGGGGTGTTGTTTCTAAAATAGTGTCACTTCTGGGGGGATCCACTGTTTTGGTCCCGCAGGGACTTTGCAAATGTGACATAGCGCACAGAAACCAATCCAGCATAATCTGTACTCCAAAAGCAAATGGTGCTACCTCCCTTCTAAGCCCTACTCTGTGCCCAAACAGCAGTTTATGACCACATATGTGCTATTGCTGTACTCGTGAGAAATTGCTTTACAAATCTTGGGGTTATTTTTTTACTCTATTAGTTGAAAAATTGTTGAGCTAAATCTACATCTTATTGAAGAAAAAGGATTTTTTTTATTTTCACTGTCCAATTCTAATAAAATCTATGATACCCCTGTGTGGTCAAAATGCTCACTACACCCCTAGATGGATTCTTCAAGGGATGTAGTTTCCTAAATGGAGTAACTTTTTTGGCGTTTTTACTGTTTTGGTCCCTCAGGGGCTTTGCAAATGCGACATGGCCTCTGCAAACCATTCCTGCTAAATTTGAGCTCCAAAAGCCAAATGGCGCTCTTTCCCTTCTGAGCCCTGCTGTGTGTCCAAACAGTAGTTTATGACCACACTGTTTTACTCAGGAGAAATTTCTTTACAAATGTTGCAGGGCTTTTTCTCCTTTAGTCCTTGTGGAAATTAGAAAAAATTAGCTAAACCTACATTTTCTTTGAAAGAATGTAGATTTTCATTTTCACTGCCTACTTCCAACCATTTCTGCAAAAAAACCTGCAGGGTCAAAATGCTCACCATACCCTTAGATAATTTCCTCAAGGGGTGTAGTTTCCAAAATGGGGTCACTTTTGGGGGATTTCCACTGCTTTGGCACCGCAAGAGCCCTTCAAACCTGACATGGTGCCTAAAATATTTTCTAATAAAAAGGAGGCCCCCAAATCCTCTAGGTGCTCCTTTGCTTCTGAGGCCAGTGCTTCAGTCTATAAACAAGCTAGGGCCACATGTGGGATATTTCTAAAAACTGCAGAGAAAAGGAAAAGATGATCCAGCGCTGATGGTAGTTTAAAAGGGAAGGACGATTCCCATGTTTATTGGAGAAATCATTAAAATTAGAAGGGAGACGCAGTCTCAAGGCAGGAGTAATCAGGGTATGTACCCGAGCCTACGCGTTTCGAACGCAGACTGCATTCTTAATCATGGCAAACTTCTTTTGCCATGATTAAGAACGCAGTCTGCGTTCGAAACGCGTAGGCTCGGGTACATACCCTGATTACTCCTGCCTTGAGACTGCGTCTCCCTTCTAATTTTACTGATTTCTCCAATAAACATGGGAATCGTCCTTCCCTGTTAAACTACCATCAGCGCTGGATCATCTTTTCCTTTTCCTTGCAACATACACCGCGGGCGGTCGCGGGGATCCGAGCGATACTTCTGGAGACGCAGAACCGGTGAGCTGGAGGTTTCCTCCCTTCCTCTATACGGTAAAAACTGTAGACTCTGGGCAATAAATATTGAGTTGCATTTCTCTGGTAAAATCTTCTGTGTTATAAAAAAAATAGATTAAAAATGAATTTCTGCAAAAAAATATTACATTTGTAAATTTCACCTCTACTTGGCTTTAATTCCTGTGAAACGTCTAAAGGGTTAAGAAACTTTCTAAATGCTGTTTTGAATACTTTGAGGGTTGCAGTTTTTAAAATGGGGTGACTTATCATGGGTTTCTACTATATAAGGCACTATAAGTCACTTCACAACTGAACTGGCTCCTGTAAAAATAGCCTTTTGAAATTTTCTTGAAAATGTGAGAAATTTGTGCTAAAGTTCTAAGCCTTGTAACGTCCTAGAAAAAAAAAGGATGTTCAAAAAACGATGGCAATCTTAAGTAGACATATGGGGGATGGTATTACTATCTGTCTTACAAGCAGATACATTTAAATTTAGTAATTTTTTTGGTTTTTTTCACAATTAAATACTGAATATATCAAGGAAATTTTGCCAGTAACATAAAATCCAATGTGTCACGAGAAAACAATCTCAGAATCGCTTGGATACAGAAAAGCATTCCAGAGTTATTACCACATAAAGTGACACATGTCAGATTTGAAAAAATTGGCTGTGTCCTTAACCCCTTCCCGCATTTTCACTGTACGTGAAGGAGATGGAGCTGGCTCAGGAGTTCAGCTCCTGGGAACCTTCCTGAGAACAAGCTGATTGTTCCCCTGCAATTCCGGCTAAGGGTACTCAGGGAAAATCATGACTCTGCACTATCTGGCCATCCAGGCATCCTGGGTACCAAGCACCTCATTGCTAGAAACTATTGGTGGCCTGGGTTGCCTAAAGACGTTAAGGCCTATGTCGCCGCTTGTGAAATTTGTGCTAGGTCCAAGACTCCCAGGTCCCGTCCAGCGGGCTTACTATGTTCTTTGCCCATTCCCCAGAGACCTTGGACCCATATCTCCATGGATTTTATCACTGATCTGCCTCCATCTCAAGGCAAGTCGGTGGTGTGGGTTGTATAAGACCGCTTCAGTAAAATGTGCCACTTTGTGCCCCTCAAGAAACTACACAATGCCAAGACGTTAGCTACCTTGTTTGTCATACACATCCTGCGTCTCTATGGGGTTCCTGTCAATATTGTTTCTGACAGAGGGGTACAATTTGTTTCATTGTTTTGGAGAGCTTTCTGTAAAAAGTTGGAGATTGATCTGTCCTTCTCCTTGGCCTTCCATCCTGAAACTAATGGCCAAACTGAGAGGACTAATCAGTCTTTAGAACAATATTTAAGGTGTTTTATCTCTGACTGTCAATATGATTGGGTCTCCTTCATTCCCCTTGCCGAATTTTCCCATAATAACCGGGTCAGTAACTCGTCAGGGATCTCCCCCTTTTTCTGTAATTTTGGGTTTAATCCACAATTCTCCTCCGTTTCACCTGGTGGTTCCAACAATCCCGAGGTAGAGGTCGTTCATCAGGAACTGTGCACAGTCTGGGCCCAGGTTCAGAAGAACCTAGAGGCGTCCCAGAGCATACAAAAGACTCAGGCAGATAGAAGACGTTCTGCTAACCCCTTGTTTGTGGTCGGGGATCTGGTGTGGCTGTCTTCAGAAAATTTGCGCCTTAAGGTCCCGTCCAAAAAATTTGTGCGGTATATAGGGACGTACAAGGTCATTGAGGTCCTTAACCCTGTCTCCTTCCGGCTGGAGTTACCCCCGTCTTTTCGAATACACGACATGTTTCATGCCTCCCTCCTGAAACGCTGCTCCCCGTCCTTGGCTACCTCGAGGAAACCTCCGGTCCCTGTTCTCACCCCTGAAGGGGTAGAATTCGAGTTGGCCAAGATTGTGGACAGCAGGATGGTCCAAGGCTCCCTCCAGTACCTGGTCCATTGGAGAGGATACGGGCCTGAGGAGAGGATTTGGGTACCCGCCCGGGATGTTCACGCTGGGGTATTGCTCTGGAGGTTCCATCTTCAGTTCCCCAATAAGCCAGGTCCACCTAGGAAGGGTCCGGTGGCCCCTCATAAAAGGGGGGGTACTGTAAAGGATCTGCCAGACACAGCTTCTGTGTCGACGCCCGTGGTTAATCAGTCTGCTTCTGCTCCTAGGTCTGGTAGAGTGACTCGAACTGCTACCGCTCAGGCTGGGAGGCTGAGGAGTGGGAGAACCTATCACAGCCTGGCCAGACGGTTCTAGCTCTCGCCCTCGGTCTATTTATACCTTCAGTTGCTACTTGTCCTTTGCCTGTGATTCTCTCCTGTTTCCTGGCTCTGCTGTTCCTGCTTTTACTATTGACCTTGCTTCATTTTTGACCTTGGCTTTACTGACTACGCTCCTGCTCTGCGTTTGGTACCTCGTACACTCCTAGTTTGACTCGGCTCGTTCACTACTCTTGTTGCTCACGGTGTTGCCGTGGGCAACTGCCCCATTTCCCTTAGCTTCTGCAGGGGCGTAGCTAGGGGGGGCAGGCGGGGCACGTGCCCCGGGCGCAGCTCAGAGGGGGGCGCCAGCGCCCCCTCCTCCTCCACTATAATTGTACATGTGTCGCAAGGACACAGGTACAATTAGAAGCAATGAATGACCGGGCACGTTCCGTGCCCTGCCATTCAGCGCTTTTCCACGAATGAAGCAACTGGTACCTTTTGTACCAGTGACGCTTCCATCGATGAAAGACGCTGATTGACAGGGAAAGTCATCCTGCCCAGCCAATCAGCGCCTTTCGTAGATGCTGTGTTCAACCCCCTGGAGACCTGTGCAGAAGAGAGCAGGTCTCCATGGCTGCCGGACGGCGTGGGAGCGGGAATAAGGTGAGTTTGAATAGTTTTTTTTTTGTTTTTTTTTAAATTGTAATAGAAGTGTGTGGCTGTATCTGCGCGGGGGACTTTGTGTACACGGGGGAGCCTTTATCTACGGGGGGTGTCTATCTACAGGGGGACTATATCTACAGTGGTGGGCTATAGCTACAGGGGTGGGCTATATCTACAGGGGTGGGCTATATCTACAGGGGGGCCTTTATCTACGGGGGGGGTCTATCTACAGGGGGACTATATCTACAGGGGGCTATATCTACAGGGGGTGGGCTATATACAGGGGGACTATATCTACAGGGGGGCTATATCTACAGGGGGTGGGCTATATATACAGGGGGATATATCTACAGGGGGTGGGCTACATACAGGGGGACTATATACAGGGGTGGGCTATATCTACAGGGGGACTATATCTACAGGGGGACTATATACAGGGGTGGGCTATCTACAGGGGGACCATATCTACAGGGGGACCATATCTATAGGGGTGGGCTATACACAGGGCTGGGCTATACACAGGGCGACTATATCTACAGGGGTGGGCTATATCTACAGGGGTGGGCTATATCTACAGGGATGGGCTATATCTACAGGGGTGGGCTATATCTACAGGGGTGGGCTATATCTACAGGGGTGGGCTATATCTACAGGGGGGGCTATATAGCCCACCCCTGTATATGGTGCTCCATAGATAGCCCACCCCAGTATATAGCCCCCCTGTAGATATAGCCCCCCCTGTAGATATAGCCCCCCTGTAGATATAGCCCCCCTGTAGATATAGCCCACCCCTGTATATAGCCCAGCCCTGTATATAGCCCACCCCTGTAGATATAGCCCAGCCCTGTATATAGCCCACCCCTGTAGATATAGCCCACCCCTGTAGATATAGCCCAACCCTGTAGATATAGCCCACCCCTGTAGATATAGCCCACCCCTGTAGATATAGCCCATCCCTGTAGATATAGCCCACCCCTGTAGATATAGCCCACCCCTGTAGATATAGTCGCCCTGTGTATAGCCCAGCCCTGTGTATAGCCCACCCCTGTAGATATGGTCCCCCTGTAGATATGGTCCCCCTGTAGATAGCCCACCCCTGTATATAGTCCCCCTGTAGATATAGTCCCCCTGTAGATATAGCCCACCCCTGTATATAGTCCCCCTGTAGATATAGCCCACCCCTGTATATAGTATCCCACAAATAGCTCCCCCTATAGTGCTCCACAGAAAGCCCACCCCTGTATATAGCCCCCTTGTACATATAGTCCACCCCTGTATATAGTGCTCCACAGATAGCCCACCCTTGTATATAGTATATACAGGGGTGGGCTATCTGTGGAGCACTATATACAGGGGTGGACTATCTAGTGGAGCACTATATACAGGGGTGGACTATATGTACAAGGGGGGCTATATACAGGGGTGGGCTATCTGAAACACTATATACAGGGGTGGACTATATGTGGAGCACTATATACAGGGGTGGGCTATATCTACAGGGGGCTACATACATGGTTGGACTATCTGTAGCGCACTATATACAGGGGTGGGCTATATCTACAGGGGGCTATATACAGGGGTGGGCTATCTGTAGCGCACTATAGGGGGAGTTATTTGTGGGACACTATATACAGGGGTGGTCTATATGGGGGCACTATCTACAGGGGCTCTATGGCAGGCACTATCTACAGGGGGCTCTATGGCAGGCACTATCTAGAGAGGGCATAGTGTGTGTGTGTGTGACACGGTGTATGGTGCTATTATAATTAGAGGTGCAGTGTATGGCGCTATTATATTTAGGGGCGTAGTGTGTGGTATAATGATAACTTTATATTTATTTATAGGTGCAGAAATGTTGGAAAAGTGAGAAGCTGAAGACATCTGAGCGGCAAATTGCAGAAATGGGCTGTGACCGGGAGAAGTCATCATAGAAGTCTGGACCGGATGGAGAAAAAGAACTAGAATCTGAGACGTCACCGGTGAGTCACTTGATGTAAATGTTTATTCTGCCTCTAATCAGCACTGTAGTCACTGTACGATCTGCAGCGAGATGATGAGTGGAATGATTATGATAGGATTAATTTTTTGTGAAACGGCATCTCCCACCATATCCTTATCATTGTTCGGGCCATGCTGGGAGCTGTAGTTTTACGCCGTACACACCTATATGGCAGGGGTTGCACTAAATTGAGCTGTATTTGTGCTGGTGTTGTATATATGTAATGAGCTTGCTTCTGGGGCTGTATATCTGTACTGAGCTTGGTTCTGGTGTTGTGTATAGAACCATATTGCTTGTAAAATGTACAAATGTTTTTATGCTCGCGTTACATAAAAATAAGTGACACGTCGATTGGTAGAGAAAACAAACACGGCGAGGGGGAAGGAGATGTCGGGAAAGAGGTTGGGGGTGGCGCCAAACTGAATCTTTGCCCCGGGTGCTGGAGAACCTAGCCTGTGGCTTCTGTGTACCCTTCTCTGTCGTACACATATTGAGCATAGGGACCGTCGCCCAGTTGTACGCCGTCGCCTAGGACGGGCCGTGCAAATAGGCAGGGACTGAGTGGCGGGTAGATTAGGGCTCACCTGTCTGTCTCCCTACCCCGTCATAACATTTTGTTCTTTTAACGTCAGCATTAAAACCCAAGTTTTTCAGCTGTGAACCTAAATTATAGCATGTATTCTAGGAATGCTATGAGTACCCTTTGGGTATATCTATATAGCCTGGAGGATAATAAGTAAACTTAGTCTTGTCTGTCATTGTAAGCGCTTTGTGAGTCACAAAGGCATATCCATACCTTGGAAACCAGGTGTGTTTTCCTGGCAATTGTATTCATAGAACACCAGAAACTCTAAAGCAATGCTCAACAAATCCCAAAAGTCATGATAAATAAAAGAAAGATAGAATTGACACCCCTCATTGGAAGCAGAGTACTCACACGTACACTACCGTTCAAAAGTTTAGGGTCACTTAGAAATTTCCTTATTTTTGCAAAAAAAGCACAGTTTTTTTCAATGAAGATAACATTAGATTAATCAGAAATACACTCTATACATTCTTAATGTGCTAAATGACTATTCTAGCTGCAAACGTCTGGTTTTAATGCAATATCTACATAGGTGTATAGAGGCCCATTTCCAGCAACCATCACTCCAGTGTTCTAATGGTACATTGTGTTTGCTAACTGTGTTAGAAGGCTAATGGATGATTAGAAAACACTTGAAAACCCTTGTGCAATTATGTTAGCACTGCTGTAAACAGTTTTGCTGTTTAGAGGAGCTATAAAACTGACCTTCCTTGGAGCTAGTTGAGAATCTGGAGCATTACATTTGTGGGTTCGATTAAACTCTCAAAATGGCTAGAAAAAGAGAGCTTTCATGTGAAACTCGACAGTCTATTCTTGTTCTTAGAAATGAAGGCTATTCCATGCGAGAAATTGCCAAGAAACTGAAGATTTCCTACAACGGTGTGTACTACTCCCTTCAGAGGACAGCACAAACAGGCTCTAACCAGAGTAGAAAGAGAAGTGGGAGGCCCCGCTGCACAACTGAGCAACAAGACAAGTACATTAGAGTCTCTAGTTATAGAAATAGACGCCTCACAGGTCCTCAACTGGCAGCTTCATAAAAGAGTACCCGCAAAACGCCAGTGTCAACGTCTACAGTGAAGAGGCAACTCCGGGATGCTGGCCTTCAGGGCAGAGTGGCAAAGAAAAAGCCATATCTGAGACTGGCTAATAAAAGGAAAAGATTAATATGGGCAAAAGCACACAGACTGTAAAGGATCTGCCAGGCACAGCGGGGTTAACTCCCAGAACTAATCAGTCAGCACCTGAGAATACATCCCTGAGACTGACTCCTGCTTCCACCATTCAGGCTGGCAGGCTTAGGAGTGGGAGAGCCTATCGTAACCTGGCCAGACTCAGCTAGCTCCCGCCCTCGGTCTATTTAAGCCTGCACTTCCTGTCCCTCGGTGCTTGTTATTGCTTTTGTTTCTTTCCTTGTGGTTCCTGGCCCAGCTACAGCTCCTGCTATTTTTGATCCTGCTCCATACCGACCCTGGCTTACCGACTACTCTTCTGCTTTTCGTTTTGTACCTCGCACACTCCTGGCTTGACTCGGCTCGTTCACCACTCTGGTTGCTCACGGTGTTGCCGTGGGCAACGGCCCCTTTTCCTTGCTTGTGTTCCTTGTATGTTTGTCGTGCACTTACTGAGCGCAGGGACCGCCGCCCAGTTGTACCCCGTCGCCTAGGGCGGGTCGTTGCAAGTAGGCAGGACAGAGTGGCGGGTAGATTAGGGCTCACTTGTCCGTCTCCCTACCCCCTACCATTACATAATAACAAGCCCATACCTAGTCTACCCCTGGTCCCTGACACCACTATGGATCCCCGTGAGACCCTGGCTCAGCAAATACAGGGTCTCTCCCTACAGGTCCAGGCCCTGGCTCAGAGGGTCAACCAGCCTGATGCTACCCTGGTAGTTCCCCTCACCGCACCTCTTGAACCCCACCTCAAGTTGCCCGACCGGTTCTCAGGGGACCGGAGGACTTTTCTCTCCTTTCGGGAGAGTTGTAGGCTTTACTTTCGTTTAAAGCCTCATTCCTCAGGTTCTGAGAGCCAGCGGGTGGGTATAATTATGTCCCGGCTCCAGGAAGGGCCCCAAGAGTGGGCCTTCTCCTTGGCTCCTGACGCCCATGAACTTTCCTCCGTTGATTGTTTCTTTTCTGCTCTCGGACTTATTTATGACGAGACTGACAGGACTGCCTTTGCCGAGAGTCAGCTGGTGACCTTAAGTCAGGGTAAGAGACCTGTTGAGGAGTATTGCTCTGACTTTCGGAAGTGGTGCGTAGCTTCTCGGTGGAATGACCCTGCCTTAAGGTGCCAGTTTAGGTTGGGTCTGTCGAATGCCCTGAAAGACCTGCTAGTTAGCTATCCCTCTTCTGACTCCCTAGACCAGGTTATGGCTTTAGTGATACGACTTGACCGACGTCTCAGGGAACGACAACGTGAACGTTTATGTGTTTTCTCCTCCGACTCCCCCATGATGCCTCCCGAAGCTCCGTTGCTTCGTTCCTCCCCGAAAGATTCAGAGATACCTATGCAACTCGGGGCCTCCGTGTCCCCCCAACAACGTAGAGAATTCTGCAGGAAGAATGGTCTCTGCTTCTACTGTGGGGACGACAAGCATCAAGTGAACAACTGTCCTAAGCGTAAGGTTGCAGCCAGAGAACTTCCGCGTCTAAGTGATCATCGGGGAGGTCACTTGGGCGCACAGGTATTTCCCGTAAATATGAAACGTACTAAGATCTTGCTTCCCTTTCAGGTCTCTTTTGGTGGTAGGTCTGCAACCGGCAGTGCTTTCGTGGATTCAGGGTCCTCTACTAATATCATGTCTGTGGAATTTGCTATGTCCCTTGCTATGCCTCTTATTGATTTGCCTAAACCTGTCCCGGTAGTGGGTATCGACGCCACTCCTCTTGCTAATGGTTATTTTACACAGCATACCCCTGTTTTTGAACTCCTTGTTGGCTCCATGCATTTGGAGCAATGCTCTGTACTGTTGATGCAGGGATTATCGTACGATTTGGTTCTAGGTCTTCCCTGGTTGCAGTTGCATAATCCTACGTTTGACTGGAATACTGGGGAGCTAACCAAATGGGGTAATGAATGTTGTACGTCATGTTTTTCTGTTAATTCTATTTCTCCCCCTAAGGAGGCGAATACGCTACCCGAGTTTGTTCAGGACTTCGCTGATGTTTTCTCTAGGGAGGCCTCCGAAGTGTTACCTCCTCATAGAGAATACGATTGCGCTATCGAATTGGTACCAGGAGCTAAGCTTCCTAAGGGTAGGATATTTAATCTTTCTTGTCCCGAACGTGAAGCTATGAGAGTGTATATCCAGGAATCCCTGGCCAAGGGTTACATTCGTCCCTCTTCTTCTCCGGTAGGTGCTGGCTTCTTCTTCGTGGGGAAGAAGGATGGTGGTCTTAGGCCATGCATTGACTACCGTAGCCTGAATAACAGGGCGACTATATCTACAGGGGTGGGCTATATCTACAGGGGTGGGCTATATCTACAGGGATGGGCTATATCTACAGGGGTGGGCTATATCTACAGGGGTGGGCTATATCTACAGGGGTGGGCTATATCTACAGGGGGGGCTATATAGCCCACCCCTGTATATGGTGCTCCATAGATAGCCCACCCCAGTATATAGCCCCCCTGTAGATATAGCCCCCCCTGTAGATATAGCCCCCCTGTAGATATAGCCCCCCTGTAGATATAGCCCACCCCTGTATATAGCCCAGCCCTGTATATAGCCCACCCCTGTAGATATAGCCCAGCCCTGTATATTGCCCACCCCTGTAGATATAGCCCACCCCTGTAGATATAGCCCAACCCTGTAGATATAGCCCACCCCTGTAGATATAGCCCACCCCTGTAGATATAGCCCATCCCTGTAGATATAGCCCACCCCTGTAGATATAGCCCACCCCTGTAGATATAGTCGCCCTGTGTATAGCCCAGCCCTGTGTATAGCCCACCCCTGTAGATATGGTCCCCCTGTAGATATGGTCCCCCTGTAGATAGCCCACCCCTGTATATAGTCCCCCTGTAGATATAGTCCCCCTGTAGATATAGCCCACCCCTGTATATAGTCCCCCTGTAGATATAGCCCACCCCTGTATATAGTATCCCACAAATAGCTCCCCCTATAGTGCTCCACAGAAAGCCCACCCCTGTATATAGCCCCCTTGTACATATAGTCCACCCCTGTATATAGTGCTCCACAGATAGCCCACCCTTGTATATAGTATATACAGGGGTGGGCTATCTGTGGAGCACTATATACAGGGGTGGACTATCTAGTGGAGCACTATATACAGGGGTGGACTATATGTACAAGGGGGGCTATATACAGGGGTGGGCTATCTGAAACACTATATACAGGGGTGGACTATATGTGGAGCACTATATACAGGGGTGGGCTATATCTACAGGGGGCTACATACATGGTTGGACTATCTGTAGCGCACTATATACAGGGGTGGGCTATATCTACAGGGGGCTATATACAGGGGTGGGCTATCTGTAGCGCACTATAGGGGGAGTTATTTGTGGGACACTATATACAGGGGTGGTCTATATGGGGGCACTATCTACAGGGGCTCTATGGCAGGCACTATCTACAGGGGGCTCTATGGCAGGCACTATCTAGAGAGGGCATAGTGTGTGTGTGTGTGACACGGTGTATGGTGTATGGTGCTATTATAATTAGAGGTGCAGTGTATGGCGCTATTATATTTAGGGGCGTAGTGTGTGGTATAATGATAACTTTATATTTATTTATAGGTGCAGAAATGTTGGAAAAGTGAGAAGCTGAAGACATCTGAGCGGCAAATTGCAGAAATGGGCTGTGACCAGGGGAAAACATCATAGAAGTCTGGACCGGATGGAGAAAAAGAACTAGAATCTGAGACGTCACCGGTGAGTCACTTAATGTAAATGTTTATTCTGCCTCTAATCAGCACTGTAGTCACTGTACGATCTGCAGCGAGATGATGAGTGGAATGATTATGATAGGATTAATTTTTTGTGAAACGGCATCTCCCACCATATCCTTATCATTGTTCGGGCCATGCTGGGAGCTGTAGTTTTACGCCGTACACACCTATATGGCAGGGGTTGCACTAAATTGAGCTGTATTTGTGCTGGTGTTGTATATATGTAATGAGCTTGCTTCTGGGGCTGTATATCTGTACTGAGCTTGGTTCTGGTGTTGTGTATAGAACCATATTGCTTGTAAAATGTACAAATGTTTTTATGCTCGCGTTACATAAAAATAAGTGACACGTCGATTGGTAGAGAAAACAAACACGGCGAGGGGGAAGGAGATGTCGGGAAAGAGGTTGGGGGTGGCGCCAAACTGAATCTTTGCCCCGGGTGCTGGAGAACCTAGCCTGTGGCTTCTGTGTACCCTTCTCTGTCGTACACATATTGAGCATAGGGACCGTCGCCCAGTTGTACGCCGTCGCCTAGGACGGGCCGTGCAAATAGGCAGGGACTGAGTGGCGGGTAGATTAGGGCTCACCTGTCTGTCTCCCTACCCCGTCATAACATTTTGTTCTTTTAACGTCAGCATTAAAACCCAAGTTTTTCAGCTGTGAACCTAAATTATAGCATGTATTCTAGGAATGCTATGAGTACCCTTTGGGTATATCTATATAGCCTGGAGGATAATAAGTAAACTTAGTCTTGTCTGTCATTGTAAGCGCTTTGTGAGTCACAAAGGCATATCCATACCTTGGAAACCAGGTGTGTTTTCCTGGCAATTGTATTCATAGAACACCAGAAACTCTAAAGCAATGCTCAACAAATCCCAAAAGTCATGATAAATAAAAGAAAGATAGAATTGACACCCCTCATTGGAAGCAGAGTACTCACACGTACACTACCGTTCAAAAGTTTAGGGTCACTTAGAAATTTCCTTATTTTTGCAAAAAAAGCACAGTTTTTTTCAATGAAGATAACATTAGATTAATCAGAAATACACTCTATACATTCTTAATGTGCTAAATGACTATTCTAGCTGCAAACGTCTGGTTTTAATGCAATATCTACATAGGTGTATAGAGGCCCATTTCCAGCAACCATCACTCCAGTGTTCTAATGGTACATTGTGTTTGCTAACTGTGTTAGAAGGCTAATGGATGATTAGAAAACACTTGAAAACCCTTGTGCAATTATGTTAGCACTGCTGTAAACAGTTTTGCTGTTTAGAGGAGCTATAAAACTGACCTTCCTTGGAGCTAGTTGAGAATCTGGAGCATTACATTTGTGGGTTCGATTAAACTCTCAAAATGGCTAGAAAAAGAGAGCTTTCATGTGAAACTCGACAGTCTATTCTTGTTCTTAGAAATGAAGGCTATTCCATGCGAGAAATTGCCAAGAAACTGAAGATTTCCTACAACGGTGTGTACTACTCCCTTCAGAGGACAGCACAAACAGGCTCTAACCAGAGTAGAAAGAGAAGTGGGAGGCCCCGCTGCACAACTGAGCAACAAGACAAGTACATTAGAGTCTCTAGTTATAGAAATAGACGCCTCACAGGTCCTCAACTGGCAGCTTCATAAAAGAGTACCCGCAAAACGCCAGTGTCAACGTCTACAGTGAAGAGGCAACTCCGGGATGCTGGCCTTCAGGGCAGAGTGGCAAAGAAAAAGCCATATCTGAGACTGGCTAATAAAAGGAAAAGATTAATATGGGCAAAAGCACACAGACTGTAAAGGATCTGCCAGGCACAGCGGGGTTAACTCCCAGAACTAATCAGTCAGCACCTGAGAATACATCCCTGAGACTGACTCCTGCTTCCACCATTCAGGCTGGCAGGCTTAGGAGTGGGAGAGCCTATCGTAACCTGGCCAGACTCAGCTAGCTCCCGCCCTCGGTCTATTTAAGCCTGCACTTCCTGTCCCTCGGTGCTTGTTATTGCTTTTGTTTCTTTCCTTGTGGTTCCTGGCCCAGCTACAGCTCCTGCTATTTTTGATCCTGCTCCATACCGACCCTGGCTTACCGACTACTCTTCTGCTTTTCGTTTTGTACTTCGCACACTCCTGGCTTGACTCGGCTCGTTCACCACTCTGGTTGCTCACGGTGTTGCCGTGGGCAACGGCCCCTTTTCCTTGCTTGTGTTCCTTGTATGTTTGTCGTGCACTTACTGAGCGCAGGGACCGCCGCCCAGTTGTACCCCGTCGCCTAGGGCGGGTCGTTGCAAGTAGGCAGGGACAGAGTGGCGGGTAGATTAGGGCTCACTTGTCCGTCTCCCTACCCCCTGCCATTACATAATAACAAGCCCATACCTAGTCTACCCCTGGTCCCTGACACCACTATGGATCCCCGTGAGACCCTGGCTCAGCAAATGCAGGGTCTCTCCCTACCGGTCCAGGCCCTGGCTCAGAGGGTCAACCAGCCTGATGCTACCCTGGTAGTTCCCCTCACCGCACCTCTTGAACCCCACCTCAAGTTGCCCGACCGGTTCTCAGGGGACCGGAGGACTTTTCTCTCCTTTCGGGAGAGTTGTAGGCTTTACTTTCGTTTAAAGCCTCATTCCTCAGGTTCTGAGAGCCAGCGGGTGGGTATAATTATGTCCCGGCTCCAGGAAGGGCCCCAAGAGTGGGCCTTCTCCTTGGCTCCTGACGCCCCTGAACTTTCCTCCGTTGATTGTTTCTTTTCTGCTCTCGGACTTATTTATGACGAGACTGACAGGACTGCCTTTGCCGAGAGTCAGCTGGTGACCTTAAGTCAGGGTAAGAGACCTGTTGAGGAGTATTGCTCTGACTTTCGGAAGTGGTGCGTAGCTTCTCGGTGGAATGACCCTGCCTTAAGGTGCCAGTTTAGGTTGGGTCTGTCGAATGCCCTGAAAGACCTGCTAGTTAGCTATCCCTCTTCTGACTCCCTAGACCAGGTTATGGCTTTAGTGATACGACTTGACCGACGTCTCAGGGAACGACAACGTGAACGTTTATGTGTTTTCTCCTCCGACTCCCCCATGATGCCTCCCGAAGCTCCGTTGCTTCGTTCCTCCCCGAAAGATTCAGAGATACCTATGCAACTCGGGGCCTCCGTGTCCCCCCAAGAACGTAGAGAATTCCGCAGGAAGAATGGTCTCTGCTTCTACTGTGGGGACGACAAGCATCAAGTGAACAACTGTCCTAAGCGTAAGGTTGCAGCCAGAGAACTTCCGCGTCTAAGTGATCATCGGGGAGGTCACTTGGGCGCACAGGTATTTCCCGTAAATATGAAACGTACTAAGATCTTGCTTCCCTTTCAGGTCTCTTTTGGTGGTAGGTCTGCTACCGGCAGTACTTTCGTGGATTCAGGGTCCTCTACTAATATCATGTCTGTGGAATTTGCTATGTCCCTTGCTATGCCTCTTATTGATTTGCCTAAACCTGTCCCGGTAGTGGGTATCGACGCCACTCCTCTTGCTAATGGTTATTTTACACAGCATACCCCTGTTTTTGAACTCCTTGTTGGCTCCATGCATTTGGAGCAATGCTCTGTACTGTTGATGCAGGGATTATCGTACGATTTGGTTCTAGGGCTTCCCTGGTTGCAGTTGCATAATCCTACGTTTGACTGGAATACTGGGGAGCTAACCAAATGGGGTAATGAATGTTGTACGTCATGTTTTTCTGTTAATTCTATTTCTCCCCCTAAGGAGGCGAATACGCTACCCGAGTTTGTTCAGGACTTCGCTGATGTTTTCTCTAGGAAGGCCTCCGAAGTGTTACCTCCTCATAGAGAATACGATTGCGCTATCGAATTGGTACCAGGAGCTAAGCTTCCTAAGGGTAGGATATTTAATCTTTCTTGTCCCGAACGTGAAGCTATGAGAGTGTATATCCAGGAATCCCTGGCCAAGGGTTACATTCGTCCCTCTTCTTCTCCGGTAGGTGCTGGCTTCTTCTTCGTGGGGAAGAAGGATGGTGGTCTTAGGCCATGCATTGACTACCGTAGCCTGAATAAGGTCACGGTAAGGAACCAGTATCCCCTTCCTTTGATTCCTGATCTCTTTAATCAGGTTCAGGGGGCCCAATGGTTTTCTAAATTGGATCTACGGGGGGCGTATAACCTTATTCGCATCAAAGAGGGGGATGAGTGGAAGACTGCGTTTAACACGCCCGAAGGCCATTTCGAATACCTCGTCATGCCCTTTGGGTTGTGTAATGCCCCTGCGGTCTTCCAGAATTTCATAAATGAGATTTTGAGAAATTACCTGGGGATTTTTCTAGTAGTGTACCTTGATGACATACTGGTGTTTTCCAAGGACTGGTCCTCCCACGTGGAGCATGTCAGGAAGGTGCTCCAGGTCCTTCGGGAAAATAAACTGTTTGCCAAAACCGAAAAATGTGTGTTTGGGGTACAGGAGATTCCATTTTTGGGTCAAATCCTCACTCCTCATGAATTCCGCATGGACCCCGCCAAGGTTCAGGCTGTGGCGGAATGGGTTCAACCTGCCTCCCTGAAGGCGTTACAGTGTTTTTTGGGGTTTGCTAATTATTACAGGAGATTTATTGCTAACTTCTCGGTCATCGCTAAGCCCCTTACGGACCTCACTCGCAAAGGTGCTGATCTCCTCCACTGGCCTCTTGAGGCTGTCCAGGCTTTTGAGGTCCTTAAGAAGTGCTTTGTCTCGGCCCCGGTGCTGGTTCAGCCCAACCAAATGGAGCCATTTATCGTGGAAGTTGACGCATCTGAGGTGGGAGTGGGGGCTGTCTTGTCCCAGGGTACCAGGTCCCTCACCCATCTCCGCCCCTGTGCCTACTTCTCCAGGAAGTTTTCGCCAACTGAAAGTAACTATGATATTGGCAACCGCAAACTCTTAGCCATTAAATGGGCATTTGAAGAGTGGCGCCACTTCCTGGAGGGGGCTAGGCACCAGGTAACGGTCCTTACCGACCACAAGAATCTGGTTTTCCTAGAATCTGCCCGGAGGCTAAACCCGAGACAAGCTCGATGGGCGTTATTTTTTACCAGATTCAATTTTTTGGTTACCTATAGGGCTGGGTCTAAAAATATTAAGGCTGATGCAATGTCGCGTAGCTTCATGGCCAGCCCTCCTTCGGAGGAAGATCCTGCTTGTATTTTGCCTCCAGGTATAATCATTTCCTCGATCGATTCTGATTTAGTCTCTGAAATTGCTGCTGATCAAGGTGCAGCTCCCGGGAACCTTCCTGAGAACAAGCTGTTTGTTCCCCTGCAATTCCGGCTAAGGGTACTTAGGGAAAATCATGACTCCGCACTATCTGGCCATCCAGGCATCCTGGGTACCAAACACCTCATTACCAGAAATTATTGGTGGCCTGGGTTGCCTAAAGACGTTAAGGCCTACGTCGCCGCTTGTGAGGTTTGTGCTAGGTCCAAGACTCCCAGGTCCCGACCAGCGGGCTTACTGCGTTCGTTGCCCATTCCCCAGAGACCTTGGACACATATCTCCATGGATTTTATCACCGATTTGCCTCCATCCCAAGGCAAGTCGGTGGTGTGGGTGGTGGTGGACCGCTTCAGTAAGATGTGCCACTTTGTGCCCCTCAAGAAACTACCCAACGCCAAAACGTTGGCTACCTTGTTTGTCAAACACATCCTGCGTCTCCATGGGGTCCCTGTCAATATTGTTTCGGACAGAGGGGTACAATTTGTTTCATTGTTTTGGAGAGCCTTCTGTATGAAGTTGGGGATTGATCTGTCCTTCTCCTCTGCCTTCCATCCTGAAACCAATGGCCAAACGGAGAGGACTAATCAGTCTCTAGAACAATACTTAAGGTGTTTTGTCTCTGACTGTCAATTTGATTGGGTCTCTTTCATTCCCCTCGCCGAATTTTCCCTTAATAACCGGGTGAGTAACTCGTCAGGGGTCTCTCCTTTTTTTTGTAATTTTGGGTTTAATCCACGGTTCTCCTCCGTTTCACCTGGTAGTTCCAACAATCCTGAGGTAGAGGTCGTTCATCGGGAACTGTGCACAGTCTGGGCCCAGGTTCAGAAAAACCTAGAGGTGTCCCAGAGCGTACAAAAAACTCAGGCTGATAAAAAACGTTCTGCTAACCCCCTGTTTATGGTCGGGGATCTGGTGTGGTTGTCGTCTAGGAACTTGCGTCTCAAGGTTCCGTCCAAGAAGTTTGCTCCCCGGTTTATTGGGCCGTATAAGGTCATTGAGGTCCTCAATCCTGTCTCCTTCCGGCTGGAGTTACCCCCGTCTTTTCGGATACACGACGTGTTTCATGCCTCCCTCCTCAAACGCTGCTCCCCGTCCTTGGCTCCCTTGAGGAGACCTCCTGTTCCCATCCTCACCCCGGAGGGGGTGGAATTCGAGGTGGCCAGGATTGTGGACAGCAAGATGGTCCAAGGCTCCCTCCAGTACCTGGTCCATTGGAGAGGATACGGGCCCGAGGAGAGGACTTGGGTACCCGCCCGGGATGTTCACGCTGGGGTATTGGTCAGGAGGTTCCACCTGCGTTTCCCCAGTAAGCCAGGTCCACTTAGAAAGGGTCCGGTGGCCCCTCATAAAAGGGGGGGTACTGTAAAGGATCTGCCAGGCACAGCTTCGGGGTTAACTCCCAGAACTAATCAGTCAGCACCAGAGAATACATCCCTGAGACTGACTCCTGCTTCCACCATTCAGGCTGGCAGGCTTAGGAGTGGGAGAGCCTATCGTAACCTGGCCAGACTCAGCTAGCTCCCGCCCTCGGTCTATTTAAGCCTGCACTTCCTGTCCCTCGGTGCTTGTTATTGCTTTTGTTTCTTTCCTTGTGGTTCCTGGCCCAGCTACAGCTCCTGCTATTTTTGATCCTGCTCCATACCGACCCTGGCTTACCGACTACTCTTCTGCTTTTCGTTTTGTACCTCGCACACTCCTGGCTTGACTCGGCTCGTTCACCACTCTGGTTGCTCACGGTGTTGCCGTGGGCAACGGCCCCTTTTCCATGCTTGTGTTCCTTGTATGTTTGTCGTGCACTTACTGAGCGCAGGGACCGCCGCCCAGTTGTACCCCGTCACATAGGGCGGGTCGTTGCAAGTAGGCAGGGACAGAGTGGCGGGTAGATTAGGGCTCACTTGTCTGTCTCCCTACCCCCTGCCATTACACAGACATTGGACAAAGGAAGATTGGAAAAAAGTGTTATGGACAGACGAATCGAAGTTTGAGGTGTTTGGATCACACAGAAGAACATTTGTGAGACGCAGAACAACTGAAAAGATGCTGGAAGAGTGCCTGACACCATATGTCAAGCATGGTGGAAGTAATGTGATGGTCTGGGGTTGCTTTGGTGCTGGTAAAGTTGGAGATTTGTACAAGGTAAAAGGGATTTTGAATAAGGAAGGCTATCACTCCATTTTGCAACGCCATGCCATACCCTGTGGACAGCGCTTGATTGGAGCCAATTTCATCCTACAACAGGACAATAACCCAAAGCACACCTCCAAATTATGCAAGAACTATTTAGGGAAGAAGCAGGCAGCTGGAATTCTATCTGTAATGGAGTGGCCAGCGCAGTCACCAGATCTCAACCCCATAGAGCTGTTGTGGGAGCAGCTTGACTGTATGGTACGCAAGAAGTGCCCATCAAGCCAATCCAACTTGTGGGAGGGGCTTCTGGAAGCATGGGGTGAAATTTCTCCCGATTACCTCAGCAAATTAACAGCTAGAATGCCAAAGGTCTGCAATCAGTGGCGTAGCTATAGGGGTCGCAGCGGTCGCAACTGCGACCGGGCCCCGTAGCTAGGGAGGCCCGCAGGCCCCCCTCACCACACTAGCGCTGCAATGATTGCTCTACATTGCTGGGTCCCTGCTGTGGTAAAAAAGAGACCCAGTAATGTAGCAAGCATTGGTGGCAGCTCAGCTGTCAGAGAGTCATTGCGTGGAGGGGGAACAAGACGGTGGAAAATAAATGATAGATGAATCCACTCATCTTACGAGACCCAGCCCCGCCCACTGTACTGTCCACCCAATCAGCTCACTTCTTGCTGTTTCCCTCTTCCTCGTGACCTGTTCAGAGGGAAAGGAATGGCTAAAGCAAGAAGATGGTGTGCGTGTCTGCTGCTCCCCTGCAGTACGAGCTGCTCTCTGACCCCACAGCAGATGTAAGTAGCAACTAGTAATCCAGCTCTTAACCCCTTCACTGTGTGTATGTATGTCTGTCATGCTGAGCAGTCACACCTCAGGGCTGACAGTTTAGCATAACAGACAAAGTATCTATCTATCTATCTATCTATCTATCTATCTATCTATCTATCTATCTATCTATCTATCTATCTATCTATCTATCTATCTATCTATCTATCTATCTATCTCATATCTATCTATCTATCTATTTATCTCATATCTACACTGGCGTAGCTATAGGGGTCGCAATTGCGACCGGGCCCCGAAGCCAGGCGGGCCCACAGCCCCCCGCACCACATCAATAAGAAGTTACTATAGTAACTCGGGCCGCGGGCCCTTGTTACTATAGTAACAGACTGACCTTACCTTCCTGGTTCCGGATCGCAGCGGAGGTCCTGACGTCACAGCGCTATGTACCGCGCACAACATCGAGAGGACAGAACTTCTGCCGCGGCTGAAGAGGAAGGTAAGATTAGTTGCCCTGACTGGCGGGGTCTGACTCCCGGGACCCGGCAATCAGCTGTTTTGAAGGGGCCGCAGCACTCGTACGCGAGCTGCTCCCCTTCATTCCGGTCACACTGTGAATCGGTGTCGGCGATTCACAGTGTGAGCGAGTAGTGAAATGAAGGGGAAGCAGCTCTCGTACGAGTGCTGCGGCCCCTTCAAAACAGCTGATTGGCGGGTCCCGGGAGTCGGACCCCGCCAGTCAGGGCAACTAATCTTACCTTCCTCTTCAGCCGCGGCGGAAGTTCTGTCCTCTCGATGTTGTGTGCGGCGCATAGCGCTGTGACGTCAGGACCTCCGCTGCGATCCGGAACTATCCTGAGGATAGGCCATCAATGTTTAGGGACTGGACAACCCCTTTAAGCCTACGATGTAGCAGGCTTAGAGGGCCCATGAGACAGGATCACAGATTGTGTGATCCTGTTTGCTGGGCCCTGTATCTAAGACAATCACATGGTAGGCTTAGATACATGGCCCATGTGTGATCCTGTCTGTGGGTCCCTGTATCTAAGCCTACCACACTGTCGGTTTAGATACAGGGCCCCAGCACACAGTAATCTTATACTGTATAAGATTACTGTCTGCTGGACCCTGTATCTAAGCCTACGTTGTGGTAGGCTTAGATACAGGGTCCCACAGACAGTATCACACATGGGCCCTGTATCTAAGCCTAACACACGTGTTACTAATCATTTTTTGTGTGTTTTCTTACAGGTTCGGTTGTTGGACTACGTCGGATTCCAGGACTACTTCGATGACGGCTTTTTTTTATGTTATCAATAAAATGGTTAATGAGGGTTGTGTGTTTTTTTTTTTATTTCAATAAAATATTTTTTCTATGTCTTTGTGTTTTTTTTTAAACTATATTACTATTGCCTTAGTAATGGCCGCCGGCTGATTGACAGCATCCATTGTTAAGGCGGGGCTTAGTGTTAGCCGATGCAGAGGCGAACACTAACCCCCTTTATTACCCCGGCACCCACCGCCACCAGGGGTGCTGGGAAGTGCCGGGTACCATCCAGTACCTGACCATCTGTAGCGATGGTCGGCCACTGGGGTGGCCGCAGGCTGGTATTATCAGGAGGGGAAAGGCCAAAAACAGTGGCCCTTCCTACCCTGGTGATGCTGCCTGCTGCTGCTTTATTGTATCTGGCTGGTTATGAAAAATGGGGGGGACCCCACGTCATTTAAAATAATAAAAAATAATTGGAAAGAACGATGTGGGGTCCCCCCCAATTTTCATAACCAGCCAGATGCAACACAGCAGCAGCAGGCAGCATTACAAGGGTGGGAAGGGCCACTGTTTTTGGCCTTCCCCAGCCTAATACTACCAGCCTGCGGCCACCCCGGTGCCTGCCCGTCACTACAGATGGACGGGTACTGGTTCGTACCCGGCTCTTCCCAGTGCTCCTGGTGGCGGTGGGTACCGGGCTAATTATGGGGGTTAGTGTAGCCTTTGCACCGGCTAACACTAAGCCCCGCCTTAGTAATGGAGGTTGTCAATCAGCCAGCGGCCATTACTAAGGCGGTGATAATAAAGTTTAAAAAGATACAAGCACATAGAAAAAATATTTCATTGAGATAAAAAAACACAACCCTCATTAACCATTTTATTGAGAATAAAAAAAACGCCGTCATTGAAGTCCTCGTATCCGAAGTCCAACAACCGAACCTGTTAAAAAACACAAACACACAAAAATAATCAGTAATTATTATTCTTACCTATCCTGGGTCCAGCGCTGGAGACGCAATGTCAGCGAGCTGGGCCCTGTATCTAATCCAATCATGTGTGATACTGTCTGCTGGGCCCTGTATCTAATCCAATCATGTGCGATACTGTCTGATGAGCTGTGTATCTAATCCAATCATGTGTGATACTGTCTGCTGGACCCTGTATCTAATCCTATCATGTGTGATACTGTCTGCTGGTCCCTATATCTAATCCGATCACGTGTGATACTGTCTGCTGAGCCACTGTATCTAATCCTATCATGTGTGATACTGCCTTCTGAGCCACTGTATCTAATCCTATCATGTGTGGTACTGTCTGCTGAGCCACTGTATCTAATCCTATCATGTGTGATACTGTCTGCTGGGCCACTGTATCTAATCCTGTCATGTGTGATACTGTCTGCTCAGCCACTGTATCTAATCCTATCATGTGTGATACTGTCTGCCCAGCCACTGTATCTAATCCTATCATGTGTGATACTGTCTGCTGAGCCACTGTATCTAATCCTATCCATAGTTTATAGGGTCGTAGTGCTATAGATATGCTATGCTGTCTCCTATACACACTTTTTTTGGGGCGGACACACATGTAGTGGGGCTATTTTCCCTGACATTTTAAGCCCTGAGGGTATGTTCACACGGCAGCGTCCGTTACGGCTGAAATTACGGTGCTGTTTTCAGGAGAAAACAGCACCGTAATTTCAGCCGTAATGGCATGTGCAGGCGTCTTTCGCTGCGTCCATTACGGACGTAATTGGAGCTGTTTTTCTATGGAGTCCATGGAAACGGCTCCATTTACGTCTGAAGAAGTGACAGGCACTTCTTTGACGCGGGCGTCTTTTTTACGCGCCGCCTTCTGACAGCGGCGCGTAAAAATAGACAGTCGACACAGAACATCGTAAGACCCATTCAAATGAATGGGCAGATGTTTGCCAACGCTTTTGAGACGCATTTTCGGACGTAATTCAATGCTAAAACGCCCGAATTACGTCCGTAAATAGGGTGTGTGAACCCAGCCTTAGCGACGCCCCCGGCTGCTAGTGCTGCATTGTTGGGTCACTTAGGAGACCCAGCGATGCAGCTGAAAGCTGCGGACCGTCGGCCATGAGAAGTTTGCGGGGGGGGGGGCCCAGTAAGAATTTTTGCATCGGGGCCCATGAGCCTCTAGCTACGCCCCTGTGTGCAATGCTGTAATTGCTGCAAATGGAGCATTCTTTGACGAAAGCAAAGTTTGAAGGAGAAAATTATTATTTGAAATAAAAATCATTATTTCTAACCTTGTCAATGTCTTGACTATATTTTCTAGTCATTTTGCAACTCATTTGATAAATATAAGTGTGAGTTTTCATGTAAAACCCAAAATTGTTTAGGTGACGCCAAACTTTTGAACGGTAGTGTACGTATCTACAAACACAAACATTTGTAGATTCACACACATGCATTCACCCATACATAAACACATGGACACATTTTTCAGACTTTGGTACCTATCTAGCAATTACTTTTCATTTGTTCATACAGATTATATGTGCTTTATTTCTTAAAGTCAGCTGTCATCTAGGCTACTATTGTTAGAAAGTTATTTTTCAGTGCCACAGGTAAGTTTGCATCTTACACTAGGCTAAAATTGGACCAACTATTAGATCTCAGTTATAGAAAGACCCTGGGCACAAGGATGTGTATTGTAGCCTCCCAGCAACATGAGATAGAGTAGATATTGTTTGATCCCAGGTTTCAAAGATTTCCATTAAACTTCAACAACCTTATCATTCATTCTCTTTTTTCTTATTCTTTCTGGTTTTGAGGTATTTAACCTGGACTGAATAAAAGTAAACTCACCGACCAAGTAAAGAAATGTTCAACAGACCAAAATTATAGCAAAATAGAAAATATAGAAAATATCAAGAATAGTTAATTAAATCACATAGAGATACAAAGTACCAATACAATTCATAAATTTTAAATAAAAAATTGGAAGATAAACCGGAAGGTCAAAGCTGGTACTGTCTACCAAATACAAAAAGCATGGCCTTAATATCCATCCCACTATAACACTGTGAATACATAAACATCTATATTTAAATGTGAAAGATATTACATCTAACAAAAACATCCAAGATACAAAGAATATTGAAATAGAGGATAGGCATGCAATTTGTAAGAAATAGACAAGTGTCCAAATAAGACTCTGGAGCCAAATGCTTATAGAGTTAATTAATAAAGCAAGTGTTGTAACTAGTAGAAAAAACATACCCTGGAACCTGGTGCTATAGACATGTGCCAAAAATGTGACTCCAGGGGTAAATGTTTAAAATGTAAGTCTTAGGACAAAATATAATAGTGGGAAAGACATATCCTGAGACATAATGTTTTAAAGGGCAAAGTCGTCAGACGAGATCAGAGTCCTCGGCACACGTTTCGCTCATCTGAGTTTCATGAGGAGAGACAAAATAATTAATATAGGGGGTTTTATATAGACCTGTAAATTCCTAAGGATATCTTCACACACAGAGTTTTCAGGTGTATTTAGTGGCGTAAACGCCTCGAAATACGCCTTGAAAAACGCTAGCTAAACGCCTACAAACATCTGCCTATTGTATGCAATGGAAAAAACAGCGTTTAGTTCAGAAAGGGCATCTTTTTACGCCGCTGTTTTAAAAAATAGTGCGTAAAAAGACTCCCCCGTAAAAAGGAGCATGTCACTTCTTGAGCCATTTTTTAAACTGTTTTTAATTGTGTCAATGGAAAAACAGCATCAAAAACTGTTCCAAAAAACGCCTCAAAAAATATTTTTCGGGCTACAAACAAGTGTTTTGGAGTAATTGATCGGTCCGATTGTAAGTCACTGGAGCAGATAAATTGATTAATTTAAAGAAAAAATAACACAGTTACTAACCACTGAGGCCTGTGAGGCATTTGACAAGGAATTAGCAAGTGAATTAATAAAGTTGGAGAAAGACATCTAGGATATCAAAATTAAAAAATTACAACCCGATATTGAAGATTTCCAATCAAATTGTGTTTTTTAGTGGCATTATAAAAACGATAGATCAGGCTCATTGTCCCAATTTTTTTTCTAACGCACCTATATATTCTGAAGAAGGATGTGGAGAATGTGTTTTAGACAGACGACAGGATTTTGGGGTTTGAAAGCCAATGCTACAACCTAAGAGCTCTCACAGTGAAAAGAAAAAGCAGGTTCTACAACTACAGAGACAAAAAAATCCAAAACACACTTGTCTAATTGTACACTGACACCAGATCAATAGGACGTTTTACACAAGTCTTTGACATTCTCCCCTGCTGAGAGATTAATTACTGCATTTTTCAGACTATTGGATGCCCTTTTTGTCCTAAAAACTGTGCTGTAATCTTCTGGTTCGTCTAATAGTCCGAATGCAGGCAGCTGCCAATGTTTGAAGCAGCAGGAGACTGAGTTCTATGATTCAATGGTCCTTGCAGTGCACTGTTATGGAAGCAGCATGTCCTGTGCTGTGTGTAAAGAAACTCTGTGTTATCTGTCGGAGTCTCCCTTCCAGGAGATGCCAACTCACGCAGCTGCACTCTCCTGCCTCTAGGGTGCACGCGCGCTCGTCCCCGGCCTTAAAGGGTCAGTGCGCGCACCAACTAAATGTTCCCTAACCTATCCCCTTACTTGCTGGACTATTTAAAGGGCTTTTCCCTTCCACTCCATGCCTGAACATTCTTGTTGTATTCCCATGTTAGTCTTGCAAATGGTCCCTTAGTTGTTATCCTGCTCCCAGTGTTCCCGTATCCTCCTACCTGTATCTCATAACTGTGCTTGTTCCTGAGCTGTATCTAGTGTTGGAGTCATGTTGTCATCTGCCACGTTCCATGTCATCTACCACGTCTGGTGTCATCCGCCAAGTCTGGTATCATCTGCCACATCTGGTGTCATCTGCCAGGTCTGGTATCGTCTGCCACGTCTGGTATTATTTGCCACGTCAAGCATCACCTGTGCCACGTGTCTGCTACTCTGAGCATCTGCCTGAACATCGGATCAGCTCCTACAGGCAGTAAATTCAATAATTACCTGTTTGGATCATCCTACTGCGCCTCCTCTGGATGCTGCTGCTGTTCCATTACCTGTTACCCCTCCAACCTGTCCTGGATCTACAATTTTGCTGCCTCTACTACCTCACTATGATAGGGCTACTAGGGCCTGTAGGGGCTTCATCAATCAATCGATCCACTTTAGGTTACGTGCTCATTTCTTCCCCTCATATGAGGCCAAGGTAGCATTTATTATTTCTCTCCTCGCTGGCAAAGCCCTGGCATGGGTAAACCCCAACTTGGAACGAGAGGGCCCGGAATTATCTGATATATACCTTTTTCTAGAGGCTTTCCATACAGTGTTCGAGGAACCGGGTCGAACATACTCTGAAGCTGCCTCACTGCTAACCTTCAAACAGGGGGAGTCAAACATAGGGGAGTATGTTATCTCCTTCCGTACACTGGCGGCAGAGCTGGCTTGGAATAAATTCTGAAGAGCACTGGTGTTACTCAGCAGTTTTCCGTGGAGGTTGATGCCTCTTCTATTGGTGCTAGAGCGATTCTGTTTAAAAAAAAATTCTAAAGGTAAGTGTAATGACAGGGTAGGGAGACAGACAGGTGAGCCCTAATCTACCCGCCACTCAGTCCCTGCCTACTTGCAACGACGCATCCTAAGCGACGGGGTACAACTGGGCGACAGTCCCTACGCTCAGTAAGTGCAAGACAGACAAAACAGACAGGGGTACACAGAAGCTAGGGAAACGGGGCAGCTGCCCACGGAACACCGTGAGCAACAAGAGTGGTGAACGAGCCGAGTCAAACCAGGAGAGAGCGAGGTACAAAACGCTGAGCAGGAGAGTGGTCTGAAAGACAAGGTCGATAACAAACAGAGGATAGTAGTACAAGCAGCAGCAGCAAGCCAGGAAACAAGCATAGAAGAATCACAGGCAAAGGAGGAACAGAAAAAGGCAGGTATAAATACACAGTGGGCGGGAGATAGCTCCGTCTGGCCAGGCTGTGATAGGCTCTCCCACTCCTAAGCCTGCCATCCTGAGTGGTGGAAGATGGAGTCAGTCTCACAGACATAGGAGCAGGTGCAGACTGATTGCCCACGGGCGTCGACACAGAACTTGTGTCTGGCAAATCCTTTACAGTAAGGCAGTATCTTGCGGATTCTTCTCCAAACTCTTCTATTCTGCTGAGCGCAACTATTCTATAGGTGATCTTTTAGTTGTGAAGCTGGATTTCTCTTCTGCCTATTATCCAGATACTAGAGAATTATCTCCGTCATTATGTCTCTGTCCAACATGACAATTGGGTACAGCTCCTGCCTTGGGCAGAATTCCCATACAATAACCATACTTGCGAGTCTACTACTTCCTCTTTGTTCTATATTGTATACACGCAGCACCCACAAGTTCCTCCTTCTGTGCCAACTATATCTCAAGTGCCTGCAGCCAATTCTTTATTCGGGTCGTTTCTTCACATCTGGCAGCACACCAAGTCCGCAATTCATATGCCGATAAGAAAAGAAGGGTTCCTCCACAGCTTCTCTCCGGAGTCAAGGTCTGGCTTTCCTCTAAGAACATTCGTCTGAAGATCCCTTCCCACAAGTTCGCTCCCATGTCCCTTCGAGGTGTTACAACAGATCAACCCATTGTCCTATAAACTTCGACTGCCTCCTACTCTCAAAATCCCCAATTCGTTCCATGTTTCTCTCCTAAAGCCTGTGGTCCTGAACCGCTACAGTAAATCTCCTGGTTCTGAAGTTGCTCTCAGTGGTTCTTCTGATGTCTTTGAGGTGAAGGAGATGCAGGACTACAAAAGAGTAGGAGGAAAGACTTTCTATCTGGTGGACTGGAAAGGGTTTGGTCCTGAGGAGAGGTCCTGGGAGCCAGAAGAGAACATCAATGCCCCAACTCTCCTCAAGAGTTTCCTCCTACTCTCTGGACCTAAAAAGAGGGTGTGTAAGGGGGGAACTGTGGTGTCCACGGTCACTGACCTCCGGCATGCTGTTCTTACCGGCAGCCGCGACCACGGGAAACTAAGAGCTTGTCCGCGTCTCCTTCCCAGGAGACGCCAACTCACGCGGCTGCACTCTCCTGCCTCTAAGGTGTGCGCACGGGCTTGACTCCAGTCTTGAAGGGCCATTGTGCGCACCAACTAAATGTTCCCTAACCTATCCCCTTTACTTCCTGGACTATATAAAGGGTTCTGCCCTTCCACTCCTTGCCTGAGCATTCTTGTTGTATTCCCATGTTAGTCTTACAAATGGTCCCTTAGTTGTTATCCTGCTCCCAGTGTTCCCGTATCCTAATACCTGTATCCCGTAACTGTTCTTGTTTCTGAGCTGTATCTAGTGTTGGAGTCGTGTTAGCATCTGTCACGTGTGGTGTCATCCACCACGTCTGTTATCATCTGCCACATCTGGTGTCATCTGCAACATCTGGTATCATCTGCCACGTCTGGTGTCATCTGCCACACCAAGTATCACCTATGACACATGTCTGCTACTCGGAGCATCTGCCTGAACACCCTCCCAGGTACCCCAGAGACTGTTATTGACTGCTGTACATAAGCCAGCTGCTACTCCGCTACGGCAGAGCAGCCTAGTGTGTCCACATACCCCACAAGCATGACAGTTTCACTGAGGCTTTCATTGTATTGGGGCACTGTGGCTGTCGTATTGGAGCACTGTGGCTGGTATTGGGGCATTGTGGCTGGCATTGTATTGGGACACTGTGGCTGGCATTGTATTGGGGCACTGTGGTACTGTATCGCCTTGATATTACCCATAGGACATGTACAGTAAAATAACTAACATTTTCTCCTCTTTTATGCTTTAAATTATGGGTGCGTCTTATGGTCCAATACATCTTATAGTCCAAAAAATATGGGCATTTCATGGCTGTAGGGGATTCAGAGCTATTTGCTCGCAAATGCCTTTTTAAAAAACATTTCAGCAGGTCAGATGAAGATTTTATGATTTTTTTCTTCCCCCAACTTCGGGATCGGCTCTGAGAAATCTTGAAACACTGTTGCAGGAGAAGAAACCTTGCGCTAATAGAACAGCATCAGAGGTAGTGAAGATGGCGCCACC
Organism: Rhinoderma darwinii; assembly: GCF_050947455.1. NCBI lineage: Eukaryota > Metazoa > Chordata > Amphibia > Anura > Rhinodermatidae > Rhinoderma > Rhinoderma darwinii. Next base: position 493,911,404 of record NC_134687.1, read on the forward strand.
CGAGGAGTTTCACTGTAGTTCACACCCCGTTGACTAACTACAGTGAATTACCATATCGGGCACCAAAAGAACGGAGCACAATTACTAAGGAATGGGGGGAGCAGAGCAAATACAATGAAGGGAGTGGACTACAGGTAATATATGTAAATTGGATGTTAAGATCTAGTGACAGGTTCTTTTTAAAGTCGGCTACAAAAAAAAAGACGAAATAAACATAAGTGTAAAGTGTTTCTCAAATGCATTTTACTAAGCCATAAAAAGTGTATTGTGGTATGCTTGGTGTGGGCCCGAGACCTTCATTAATCTGGAACTCAGAACTCTTGCAGTGTCTCTGTGTTTTGAGGTACAACTCTACAACCATTTTTTTTAACAAAAACCTAGAACAAAAAGAGAAGAGCTTAATAAAAACATATTACATTGACTGTCTTTATTTTATGAAGTTTACTATCAGAAATAAGTACTAGAATAGAGAAAACAAAGCCATACTCTTGTACTATGACTATTATAGAACAGAAACGAAATCCCTGTCTATATAGTACAGCCCGAAGTTAGTCATATACGATTTTACATGTTAGTACTGAAAAGGGAGGCTTTTATCTATATATCTAACATGCTAAACATGTATCTATTTACAGTATGTGTCTTTCTCTTTCAGTAGATGTTTAGATTCAGTTTAGATCACATATAAAGTTAATATCCTCTCGTGAACAAAGAAGGAATGGACAGTGCATTTTCTGATGCTAATTACTGAACATTGTTCTGTATTACCGCAGGCAGGATTTTTGACATGTTTCTTGAGAACAGAAAAGAAGCAGAGAAAAGTTTAAAAGGACAGAGAATGCTTAAAATTGGGTTTTAATTGGTAGCAGATATTAACTTAGAGGCAATTTCTTAACACAATTATTTATTTGTGCCCACTTTTATGAATGTTTACTCATTATTGCTCTCATAAATTTGTTTCATTACTGTATATTGTCTTGCTTTTATTGTGCAACTCATGGCTTGTACTGTTGCAACTATTCTTCTTCTTCCTGGAAAGACAGATGAGCCAAAATGAGTATTCTGTATTCTCACAGCTAATAAAGCAGTAAAGTGAACATATTTCTAAAAACATTGAATCAACTTTTTTCTAGAAATACTGCTGCTCTTCAATAGGGCATTTTCTTTCCATGATACCTATTTTGTGTTGATAATAGCAGATATACACAAGTACACTCTAGATTACTTGATTGAGTATTGTGATAAGTAGGGATGAGCAGTCTGTTCAATACAGCAACCATGATCCAAATTTCGGTTTGATTTCGTTCAGATTTATCCTGCAGATTTAGAGTTGTATCCAAGTGAAAATAACTCAGTTATGAGATAGAGTGCTACCCTTTTAAGCCGAGGAACATTATTCACTCTCCACAGCAAATGGGAAGGGAAAGAGGGGGTAAATTCTTTCCTCTGTTTCCTGTCAGCAATAATTCATAATGACCAATTAAATCAAGTTGGTGATTGTGTAATCACATTAATGTGCATCTGTTAGGAAAAAGGAGCACTTTAACCCCTTCCCTCTTTAGCCACTTTTGACCTTCCTGACAGAGCCTCATTTTTCAAATCTGACATGTTTCACTTTATGTGGTAATAACGTCGGAATACTTTTACCTATCCAAGCGATTCTGAGATGGTTTTCTCGTGACACATTGGACTTTATGTTACTGGCAACATTTGCTCGATATGTTCAGTATTTAATTGTGAAAAACACCAAAATGTAGCAAAAAAATTAAAAAAATTTGCATTTTTCTCAACTTAAATGTATCTGCTTGTAAGACAGGCAGTTATAACACACAAAATTGTTGCTAACTAACATCCGCCATATGTCTACTTTAGATTGGCATCGTTTTTTGAACCCTTTTATTTTTCTAGGACGTTACAAGGCTTTGAACTTTAACAGCAATTTCTCACATTTTCAAGAAAATTTCAAAAGGCTATTGTTACAGGGGCCAGTTCAGTTGTGAAGTGGCTTTGAGGGCCTTATATATTAGAAACACCCAAAAAGTCACCCCATTTTAAAAACTGCACCCCTCAAAGTATTCAAAACAATATTTAGAAAGTTTCTTAACCCTTTAGACTTTTCACAGGAATTAAAGCAATGTAGAGATGAAATTTACAAATGTCATATTTTTTGGCAGAAATTAATTATTAATCCAATTTTCTTTATAACACAGAAAGTTTTACCAGAGAAATGCAACTCAATATTTATTGCCCAGGTTCTGCAGTTTTAGGAAATATTCCACATGTGGCCGTAGCGTGCTACTGGACTGAAGCACCGGCCACAGAAGCAAAGGAGCACCTAGTGGAGTTTGGGGCCTTATTTTTATTCGAATATATTTTAGGCACCATGTCAGGTTTGAAGGGCTCTTGAGGTGACAAAACAGTGGAAATCCCCCAAAAGTGACCCCATTTGGGAAACTACACACCTCAAGGAAATTATCTAGGGGTATAGTAAGCATTTTGACCGCACAGTTTTTTTACAGAAATTATTGGAAGTAGACCGTGAAAATTAAAATCTACATTTTTTCAAAGAAAATGTAGGTTTAGCGATTTTTTTTTCTCATTTCCACAAGGACTAAAGGAGAAAATGCAGCACCAAATTTGTAAAGAAATTTCTCCCGAGTAAAACAATTCCCCGCATAAGGTCATAAACGGCTGTTTGGACACACGGCAGGGCTTAGAAGGGATGGAGCACCATTTGCCTTTTGGAGTTCACATTTAGCACGAATGGTTTGCTGAGGCCATGTCACATTTACAAAGCCCCTGAGGGGACAAAACAGTGGAACCCCCACAAGTGACCCCATTTTGGAAACTACACCCATTGAGGAAATTATCTAGGGGTATAGTGAGTGTTTTGACCCCACAGGTTTTTTGCAGAAATTATTGGAAGTAGGTCCTGAAAATAAAAATCTACATTTTTTCAAAGAAAATGTAGGTTTAGCTAATTTTTTCTCATTTCCACAAGGACTGAAGGAGAAAAAGAAGCGCAAAATTTGTAAAGCAATTTCTCCCGAGTAAAGCAATACCCCACATGTGGTAATAAATGGCTGTTTGGACACATGGCGGGGCTTAGAATGGAAAGAGCGCTATTTGGCTTTTGGAGATCACATTTAGCAGGAATGGTTTGCGGAGGCCATGTCACGTGTCAGGTTTGAAGGGCTCTTGCGGTGCCAAAACAGTGGAATTCCCCCAAAAGTGACCCCATTTGGGAAACTACACACCTCAAGGAAATTATCTAGGGGTATAGTAAGCATTTTGACCGCACAGTTTTTTTACAGAAATTATTGGAATTAGGCCGTGAAAATTAAAATCGAAATTTTTTCAAAGAAAATGTAGGTTTAGCGATTTTTTTTTCTCATTTCCACAAGGACTAAAGGAGAAAATGCACCACCAAATTTGTAAAGAAATTTCTCCAGAGTAAAACAATTCCCCGCATAAGGTCATAAACGGCTGTTTGGACACACGGCAGGGCTTAGAAGGGATGGAGCACCATTTGGCTTTTGGAGATCACATTTAGCAGGAATGGTTTGCGGAGGCCATGTCACATTTGCATTGCCCCTGAAGGGACAAAACAATGAAAACGCCCAAAAAGTGACTCCATTTAGGAAACGACACCCCTTGAGGAATTAATCTAGGGGTGTAGTGAGCATTTTGACCCCATAGATGTTTAATAGAATTTATTAGAATTGGGCAGTGAAAATAAAAAAATCCTTTTTCTTCAATAAGACGTAGCTTCAGCGCAAAACGTTTTCTCATTTTCTCAACAAATAAAGGAAAAAAAGAACCCAACATTTGTAAAGCAATTTCTCCCGAGTATGGAAATATCCCATATGTGGTCATAAACTGCTGTTTGGAGTGCAGATTTTGCTGGATTGGTTTCTGGGCGCCTGTGGGACCAAAATAGTGGAAACCCCCCAGAAGTGACCCCATTTTGGAAACTACACCCTCAATGCATTTACCTAGTGGTGTAGTAAACATGTTAACCCTGCAGGTGTTTTGTAGAAATTAGTGTGCACTCGATGTTGCAGAGTGAAAATGGGATTTTTTTCCATAGATATGCCAATATGTGGTGCCCGGCTTGTGCCACCATAACAAGACAGCTCTCTAATTATTATGCGGTGTTTCCCGGTTTTAGAAACACCCTACATGTGGCCCTAATCTTTTGCCTGGACATTCAACCAGGCTCAGGAGTGAAAGAGTACCATGCGAAATTGAGGCCTAATTTGGCGATTTACAAAGTATTGGTTCACAATTGCAAAGGCTCGGATGTGAAATAAAAAAAAGAAACCACTGAGAAGTGACCCCATTTTGAAACTGCACCCCTCAAGGAATTTATTAAGGGGTGTTGTGAGCATTTTCACCCCACAGGCCTTTTCCATAAATGAATGCACTGCGGATGGTGCAAATTAAAAATTTATATTTTTCCCTAGTTATGCCATTTCAGTGGCAAATATGTAATGCCCAGCTTATGCCACTGGAGACATACACCCCAAGAATTGTTAAAAGGGTTCTCCCGGGTATGACGATGCCATATATGTGGAAGGAAACTGCTGTTTGGAAACGCTATAGGGTTCAGAGGGGAGGGAGCGCCATTTGGCTTTTGGAGAGCGGATTTTGCTTGGTACTAGATTTGTTTGAGTATTGCTGGTGTTTCAGTTTATAATGTGGGGCACATGTAAGTTGGGCAGAGTACATCAGGGGCATAGTCAGGTGGTATAATAATGGGGTAAAAAAACAATAAAATTATCCATAGATGTGTGTTACGCTGTGAAGCAATCCTTTCTGCACAGGCCGGTGTCGCACTGATATATGGTGTCCTTTCTTATGCCCCTTTTGGTCCACACTCCGCACCTTTGCAGTTTGGGGAATTTTGCTGGGAAAGTGTTGCCCTGGTATAATACGGGCACCGACGCTTCCAGCGGATATGTTTGGACCCTCCCCTTCCTGGTTCCCTCATTTTAGGTCCTTGATAAATCGCCTCTTGAAACAGAAGAAATGTTCCCCTCGGGCTGGCACAACTGCATATTTTTTTATTTCCTGACTTATTGGAGCCATAACTAATTTTATTTTTTCATAGACGTAGTGGTAGATGTAGTTATTATTGGTACCATTTTGGGGTACATGCGACTTTTTGATCACCTTTTATCCTATTTTTTGGGAGGTCGGGTAAGCAAAAAAACGCAATTTTGGCAGTTTTTTTTAGTTTTTTTTTATACAGCGTACACCATGCATTATAAATGACATGTTAACTTTATTCTGCGGGTCAGTACGATTCCGGCGATACCTAATTTATAGAACTTTTTTATGTTTTACAACTTTTTGCACAACGAAATTACTTTTGTAAAAAGAATGTATTTTTTCTGTCGCCATGTTGCGAGAACCATAACTTTTTAATTTTTTGGACGACGGAGCTGTATGTGGGCTTGATTTTTGCGAGACGACCTATAGTTTTTATAGGTACCATTTTTGGATACGTGCGACTTTTTGATCACTTTTTATTCCAATATTTGTAGGGCAAAGTGACCAAAAAAACAGAAACTCTGGTATAGTTTTTTACGTTTTTTTTACGCTGTTCACCTCGTGCAATAAATAATATAATATTTTTATACCTCAGGTCGTAATGGTCGCGGCGATACCAAATGCTAATATTAGTATTACTAATATTAGTAATATTACTAATATTTTTTTTCAATAATAAAGGACTTGATAAGAGAAAAAGGGCAATTGCGTTTTATTTTATTACTTGAAACGTTTATTGCTTTCAAACTTTTATTTTTTTCTCTTTTATTTACACTTTTTTTATACTTTTTTGTTACATTTTTTTTCAAGTCCCACTAGGGGACTTGAAGGTCCAACTGTCTGATGTTTTTTTTCTAATACATTGCTCTACCTACGTAGTGTAATGTATTAGATCTGTCAGTTATTCACTGACAGCAAGCTGGCGGGGCCTATTCGGCTTCCGTAATGGCAGAGCAGGAGGCCATTGTGTCTCCTGTTGCCATAGCAGCAGTCGCCAGTCCTGATTGCCTGTCAGGGCTGGCGATCTGCTAGTAACCGCTAAGATGCAGCGATCGCTTTCGATTGCTGCATCGAAGGGGTTAATGTCAGGGATCGGAGCTAGTTACGGTTCCTGCCGTTACAGGTGGATGTCAGCTGATGACACCAGATCAGCTCCTGAGCTGGCGCCATCTTGCCGGTGGCTACGGAAGCCGCTCAGGCTCCGCCGCCACGCGGATCTTGACTGGCTTGCGTGCTAGGCAGACCGGGAGGCCAGTATTAGGCCTCCGGTTGCCATTGCAGCCACCGGAACCCCGGCAATTTCATTGCTGGGGTTCTGATGAGCTGCAAACACCTTAAGTGCAGCACTAGCGTTTGAGCGCTGCACTTAAGGGGTTAATAGTGGGGATCGAAGCTAATTTCGGTCCCCACCATTACAGCCGGATGTGAGCCGTAAGACACCGCTGAGATCCGGCGATGATGGCATTGGCTCTGCTTCTGAGCCGGTGCCAAACATTTGGCGTATGGATACGGCAATTTGCAGGAAGTCATGGCTTTCCATGGCCTACCCATACGGCAAATGTCGGGAAGGGGTTAAACAGGAATGTCTACAACATGCCAAAAAATGGTTAACCCAGATGGCACTGAAATTGTAATACCTGTACAGTGGGCACTGGTTTAATCCTTTATGGTTTTAGCAGATGCCCCTTTTTAAAGTGCATCTGCATGATAATAACTTCCTTTTAGCAAAGAATGTTTGTTAATATTTCCAAATACAGCCACGACTGTATTTTAAGTGGATGCTGTACCCTAATATTGCAAATGGGCCCAGCATGCTTAAGTTCTCATAACAAAATTATCTTCTTGGTTACTTTATGCAGGGTCCTTTACCACATTGGTGGGAATTGTGCACAAGGCCACACCCAAAAACTTACCTTGGTGGGAGGCCCGTGAACTGCCTGCTGCAGCCCCCCTACAATGCCTGGCAGAAGCACAGTTCCTCTCTGTCCAACTTGACCACGGTCCATCCTCTTCTTATCTAATAAAATGTGGAGGCTGCGGAAGAGAGATGCAGGTGCAGGGATGGGATTTAAATTTTTAACAACAGGTTCCCTACTTGGACTACAAAGATATAATTGTGTAGTGCAGTATGGAAAAATGTTTCTTCTTTTATAACCCAAAAAATTTATTACAAAACTCCAAATACGCTATATTTACTAATATGGAATGTAAACAATTATTACTGTATGTAACAGTCGTTTCCTACAAATTATCCAAACTTGTGTGCCCCCTCTCGGTCTAGAATCTAACTCCTTAGGGACACAGCCTGTTTTGGCCTTATGGACCAGGCTAAATTTGACATGTGTCAGTTTATGTGGTAATAACTTTGGAATGGTTTTATTTTTTCAAGCGATTCTGAGATTGTTTTCTCAAGACACATTGTACATTAAGTTAATGGTAAAATTTGGTCGATACATTCAGTATTTATTTGTGGAAAAACACCAATATTTAGAGAAAATTTGCAAAAATTTAAATTTTTCTAAATGTGAATGTGTCACGATGCGGGGTGTGGACCCACTGGGCCATACCGCATAGCAGGATGGCAGCTGGCCAAACAGGTATAGTACAGAGTCTATAGTCCAGAAAGGGTACCTGTGGCAACTCTGACAGTAGCAAGGCAGGCTCGGCTGGGACCAGGCAGCAGATAGATGTCAGGCGTGGAGTAGCAGAACACGACAACAGCTTCAGCACAGCACTTGACCAGGACAGCACGGGATACAGGATACAGAATGCAGGAACAGGGAACACTTGGGAACTGGAAGACACTAGGAGACCATTTTCAAGACAAACTTTGGGTAACGAACAACGCTCAGGCAAAGAAGAAGAGGGAAGAGCCCTTTTTATAGTCCAGTAGCATCCTGGGCTTGATTGCAGATTTGCTGCAATTATGTGTGCACTGGCCCTTTAAGACTGTGCACGCGCGGGCGCGCGCGCCCTCCGGAGACAGCCTCGATACCAGGAAGTGAGTGCCGGCGCCTGACAGGGGGACGACGCTGCAGGAAACACACATGTCCATGGCCGCGGCCATCGAGGGATAAATCAGAACGACGGGCCGTGGCCATAGACGTTACAGAATATAGTAACACCACACAAAATTGTTAATAGTTGACATTTACCATATGTCTACATAATTTTTTGAACATCTTTTTATTTTTCTAGGACGTTACAAGACTTATAACTGTAGCAGCAATTTCTCACATTTCCAAGAAAATTTCCAAAACCTGTTTTTTTAAGGACAAGTTCAGTTCTGAAGTGGCTTTGAGGGCCCTATATATTAGAAAGCCCCAATAAATCACCCTATTTTAAAAACTGAACCCCTCAAAGTATTCAAAACAGCATTTAGAAAGTTTCTTAAAGGGGTTTTCCGGAACTAAAAAATTACATTTATTTAAATAAAACAATGAAAAATATATAACTTTACAATATACTTACATTTCATCAGATGGCTGTAGCGTCGTATATCCTCCTCCGTCACCGCCCCCTTAGTAATGCAAAATCTGCACTTCCTGTGCAGACCCGTCCATTTGGTCTTCGGCCTTGCTTCCGGTTTCCGGCTTTCACACTGTACGGTTACGTCACAAATGACGTAACCGTACCACGTGCTTCTTTATCTCATTAGAGCATGCGTGGTTAACACACTCCACCGCGCATGCTCTGTGAAATTATAACCCCTTATATATTAGCGACGGAATATGAAGTTGCGGGAATAACGGCCGTTTCGGCCGTCTTCCCGACAGGTGCAGGAGCTGTGACAGCTGCTGTCTCGTACAGCAGCTGCCGCAGCTCCTACAGCGGGGACCGGTCGCTGTGTCCCCGCTGTCTAAACCCTTAAAAGCCGCGTTCAATAGAGATCGCGGCTTTTTAGGGGTTAAGTTACCATCGCCGGCCTGCTACACGATAGCGGCCGGCGATGGTTACTATGGCAACCGGACACCAAACAATGGCGTCCGACTATGCCAACGACGGAAGCCTAATGGGTCCTGACAAAGTCAGGACCCACTATGCTTGCTGTCAGTGAATAGCTGACAGTTCTAATACACTGCACTACGCATGTAGTGCAGTGTATTAGAATAGCGATCAGGGCCTCCTGCCCTCAAGTCCCCTAGTGGGACAAAGTAATAAAGTAAAAAAAGATGTGTAAAAATAAGAAAATAAAAGTTAAAAAAATCCCCTTTTTTTCCCTTATCAGTCCTTTTTTATTAATAAAAATATATAAATAAATAAACTATACATAATTGGTATCGCCGCGTCCGTAACGGCCTGAACTACAAAATTATTTTGTTATTTATCCCGCGCGGTGAACGCCGTAAAAGAAAATAATAATAAACCATACCAAAATCACAATTGTTTGGTCACTTCACCTCCCAAAAAAATTATTAAAAATAGATCAAAAAGTCGCATGTACCTAAAAATGGTCCTGATCGAAACTACAGTTCGTTACGCAAAAAATAAGTCCTCGCACGGCTTTATTGATGGAAAAATTATAAAGTTCTGGCTCTTAGAATAAGGTAACACAAAAAGTGAATGATTGTTTACAAAACGTATTTTATTGTGCAAACGCCATAAGACATAAAAGAACTATAAACATCTGGTGTCACCGTAAGGCCGATTTTACACGAGCATGTGCGTTGTGTCCAAGCACAAAGCGCGGCGTTTTGCGTGCGCAAAAGGCACTTAACAGCTCTGTGTGTCAGCCCTTTATGATGCGCGGCTGCGTGGTTTTCGCGCAGCCACCATCATTATGACACTCCGTTTGGATGTTTGTAAACAGAAAAGCACGTGGTGCTTTTCTGTTTTCATTCATCCTTTACAGTGCTGTTGCGCGAATCACGCGCGTCCCACGGAATTGCTTCCGTGCGACGTGCGTGGTTTTCACACACCCATTGACTTCAATGGGTGCGTGATGTGCGAACAGCGCACAAATATAGGACGTTGTGCGTTTCACGCAGCGGACATACGCTGCGTGAAAATCACGCACCTGGCTGCACGGCCCCATAGACTAACATAGGTCCCTCCGACGCGCGTTGCACGGACGTATAACACGCTCGTGTAAATGAGCCCTAATCGTATCGCCCCATAGAATAAAGTGAATATGTCATTTATAGCGCACGGTGAACGCTGTAAAAAAAATAGAATAAAAAAATAGTAGAATTGCTGTTTTTTAGTCACCACGCCACTTAAAAATAGAATAAAAACTGATCAAAAAGCCGCATGCACCCCATGAAAACTACAATGGATTCCTCAAGGGGTCTAGTTTCCAAAATGGGGTCACCTTTTGGGGGTTTCCACTGGTTTGGTACCAGAAGACCTCTTCAAACCGTTTAACCCCTTAATGACCGGGCCATTTTGCACGTTAATGACCAAGGGTTATTTTTGTTTTTTTCACGGTCACATTCCAAGAGTCGTAACTTTTTTTTTATTCCGTCGACATAGCCGTATAAGGGCTTGTTTTTTGCGGGACGAGTTGTATTTTGTAATTGTACAATTTTTAGATGCTTATAATATATTGATTAACTTTTATTAACTTTAGTTTAGGAGAGTATTGAAAATAACCAGCTATTCCAGCATTGATTTTCACGTTATAAATTTACGCCGTTTACTATGCAGCGTAAATAACATGTTAACTTTATTCTATGGGTCGGCACGGTTACGGGGATACCAAATATGTAAAGGTTTTATATGTTTTCCTACGTTTGCACAATAAAAAGCCTTTTAGAAAAAAATTACTTGTTTTTGCATCGCCGCATTCCAAGAGCCGTAACGTTTTTATTTTTCCGTCTATGTGGCCGTACGTGGGCTTGATTTTTGCGGGACAATGTGTAGTTTTCATTAGTACTATTTTGGGGTACATAGGACTTAGATTAATTTTTATTTAATTTTTTATGGGGGGAATGGGAGAAAAGAGCGAATTTTGCCGTTGTTTTTTTGGAAGCCGTTCATCCGGCGGTTTAATTAATGTGTTAATTTTATTGTTCAAGTTGTTACGATCGCGGGGATACCATATATGTGTATGTGTGATTTGTTTTGACACTTTTACTAAAAAAAACACTTTTTGGGCAAAAAAAAGTAGTTTTATTTGATTTTCACTGTGATTTTTTTATTTTTTTTTCACCAACTTTATTTAACGGATTGACATTTTTTTTTTTCACTATGCGATGTGCCGATCGCATATATAATGCTTTGGTATACTTAGTATACGGAAGCATTACTGCCTGTCAGTGTAAAACTGACAGGCAACCTGTTAAGTCATGCCTCCGGCATCGCCTAACAGGCAGATGCTGAAGACAGACCTGGGGGTCTTTGTTAGACCCCCGCTGCCATGGAAACCCGACGGCGACCCGCGATTTCTTTGCGGGGGCGCCGATGGGGGGACAGAGGGAGCTCCCTCTCTCTGTCAAACACATTAGATGCCGCTGTCACTATTGACAGCGGCATTTAATGGGTTAAACTGCCGGAATCGGAGCGCGCTTCGATTCCCGCAGTTGCAGCAGGAGCCAGGCTGTGTATAACAGCCGTGCTCCTGCCGCTGATCGCGTGGGTACACTGGCAGTACCCGCGCCATCACAGGACGGATATATCCCTCCTCCTGCGCGAACTAGCAGCTGCAGAGGACTGATATATCCGCCCTTCGGCGTTAAGAGGTTAAAAACGCAGATATCCAGTGATTTCAGCTTGTGCTATCAGTAATAGAATGAGAGCACCAAAATGAAGACTGAGATTGCAGAAGTTAGTAGAGCTGGGTGTAGTAGGCGGAGCAAGTGCACTGCTGCATGCACATTGCATGCTGGGACTAGAGCAGTGCATGCAGGGAGGAGAAACACAGGAAGAGAAGAGGAATGAACTTACTGAGCAAAACAAACCTCTCAAGGTAAACAATAGGGAGTAATGTTACTAAAACCATTTATTATCAAGAAAAAGCTAGTCAGAGTGCACTAATATATTAATAGAGGAACATTGCATTGATTTAAAAAAAAAAAAAAAAGGATTGGAAAACCCCTTTAACCCTTTACAGGAATTAAAGCTAAGTGGAGGTGAAATTTTCAAATTACATTTTTTTGAAGAAAATCCATTTTACTCCATTTTTTTTCTGTAACACAGAAGGTTTTACCAGAGAAACTCAACATAATATTTATTGCCCAGATTCTGCAGTTTTTAGAAATATCCCACATGTGGCCTAGGGTTCTACTGGACCAGTGGCATAGCTATAGGAGTCGCAACGGTCGCAGTAGCAATCGGGCCCCCTTTGCCACACAGTGCTAACCGCGCTGGTTCCGCTTGCAACTGTATCTGCGTCCTCTGATGTAGTGACGTCATCATGCCTGTCTGCGCCGAGTCACTTACAGCACAGTGCAGAGGAGAAGAAGCATCTTCTCCACCCGTAGTGGGAACGGGGATAGGTGAGTAATTATGTTATAATTTTTCTATTAGGTACATATGGGGACATTATACTGGGTATGAGAGTGGGGCTGATATGTTAGTTGCTGAGGGAGCATTATACTGTATGGGGGCATTATAGTGTATGGGACAGCTATGGGGCATCATACTGTATGGGGCAGCTATGAGGAGCATTATACTATATGTGTAATGATGGGGGTAGGGAAACAGACAAGTGAGCCCTAATCTACCTGCCACTCAGTCCCTGCCTACACTAAAAGATGGGAGCAACTCCAGTCGGAAGGAAACAGGATTGAGGACTTCAATGACCTTGTACGGCCCTATAAACCGGGGAGCAAACTTCTTGGACGGGACCTTAAGGCGAAAGTTCTTAGACGATAGCCACACCAGATCCCCGACCATAAACAAGGGGTTAGCAGAACGTCTTCTATATGCCTGAGTTTTTTGTATGCTCTGGGACGCTTCTAGGTTCTTCTGAACCTGGGCCCAGACTGTGCACAGTTCCCGATGAATGACCTCTACCTCGGGATTGTTGGAACTACCAGATAAAATGGAGGAGAACCGTGGATTAAACCCAAAATTACAGAAAAAGGGGGAGACCCCTGACGAGTTACTGACCCGGTTATTAAGGGAAAATTCGGCGAGGGGAATGAATGAGACCCAATCATATTGACAGTCAGAGATAAAACACCTTAAATATTGTTCTAGAGACTGATTAGTCCTCTCAGTTTGGCCATTAGTTTCAGGATGGAAGGCAGAGGAGAAAGACAGATCAATCTCCAACTTTTTACAGAAGGCTCTCCAAAACAATTAAACAAATTTTACCCCTCTGTCCGAAACAATATTGACAGGGACCCCATGGAGACGCAGGATGTGTTTGACAAACAAGGTAGCTAACGTCTTAGCATTGGGTAGTTTCTTGAGGGGCACAAAGTGGCACATCTTACTGAAGCGGTCTACTACAACCCACACCACCGACTTGCCTTGAGATGGAGGCAAATCGCTGATAAAATCCATGGAGATATGGGTCCAAGTTCTCGGGGGAATGGACAAAGAACGTAGTAAGCCCGCTGGTCGGGACCTGGGAGTCTTGGACCTAGCACAAACCTCACAAGCGGTGACGTAGGCCTTAACGTCTTTATGCAAGCCAGGCCACCAATAGTTTCTGGCAATGAGGTGCTTGGTACCCAGGATGCCTGGATGACCAGATAGTGCGGAGTCATGATTTTCCCTAAGTACCCTTAGCCGGAATTGCAGGGGAACAAACAGCTTGTTCTCAGGAAGGCTCCCGGGAGCTGAACCTTGATCAGCCGCAATTTCAGAGACTAAATCAGAATCAATAGAGGAAATGATTATACCTGGAGGCAAAATACAAGCAGGATCTTCCTCCGAAGAAGGGCTGGCCATGAAGCTACGCGACAGTGCATCAGCCTTAATATTTTTAGACCCAGCCCTATAGGTAACCAAAAAGTTGAATCTGGTAAAAAATAACGCCCATCGAGCTTGTCTCGGGTTTAGCCTCCGGGCAGATTCTAGGAAAACCAGATTCTTGTGGTCGGTAAGGACCGTTACCTGGTGCCTAGCCCCCTCAAGGAAGTGGCGCCACTCTTCAAATGCCCATTTAATGGCTAAGAGTTTGCGGTTGCCAATATCATAGTTACTCTCAGTGGGCGAAAACTTCCTGGAGAAGTAGGCACAGGGACGGAGATGGGTGAGGGACCTGGTACCCTGGGGCAAGACAACCCCCACTCCCACCTCAGATGCGTCAACCTCCACGATAAATGGCTTCATTTGGTTGGACTGAACCAGCACCGGGGCCGAGATAAAGCACTTCTTAAGGACCTCAAAAGCCTGGACAGCCTCAGGAGGCCAGTGGAGGAGATCAGCACCTTTGCGAGTGAGGTCCGTAAGAGGCTTAGCGATGACCGAGAAGTTAGCAATAAATCTCCTGTAATAATTAGCGAACCCCAAGAAGCACTGTAATGCCTTCAGGGAGGCAGGTTGGACCCATTCCGCCACAGCCTGGACCTTGGCGGGGTCCATGCGGAATTCATGAGGAGTGAGGATTTTACCCAAAAATGGTATCTCCTGCACCCCAAACACACATTTTTCGGTCTTCGCAAACAGTTTGTTTTTCCGAAGGACCTGGAGCACCTTCCTGACATGCTCAACGTGGGAGGACCAGTCCTTGGAAAATACAAGTATGTCATCAAGGTACACTACAAGAAATACCCCCAGGTAATCCCTTAAAATATCATTTATGAAATTCTGGAAGACCGCGGGCCCCCTGAACCTGATTAAAGAGATCAGGAATCAAAGGAAGGGGATACTGGTTCCTTACAGTGACCTTATTCAAGTTACGGTAGTCAATGCATGGCCTAAGACCACCATCCTTCTTCCCTACGAAGAAGAAGCCAGCACCTACCGGGGAAGTAGAGGGGCGAATGTAACCCTTGGCCAGGCATTCCTGGATATACTCTCTCATGGCTTCACGTTCGGGACAAGAGAGATTAAATATCCTACCCTTAGGGAGTTTAGCTCCTGGTACCAAATCGATAGCGCAATCGTATTCTCTATGAGGAGGTAACACTTCGGAGGCCTCCTTAGAGAAAACATCAGCGAAGTCCTGAACAAACTCAGGTAGCGTGTTCACCTCCTCAGGGGGAGAAATAGAATTAACAGAAAAACATGACGTCAAGCATTCATTACCCCATTTGGTAAGCTCCCCAGTATTCCACTCAAACGTGGGATTATGCAACTGCAACCAGGGAAGGTCTAAAACCAAATCGGACGATAATCCCTGCATTCACAGTACATTCACAGTACAGAGCACTGCTCCAAATGCATGGAGCCAACAAGGAGTTCAAAAACAGGGGTATGCTGTGTAAAATAACCATTAGCAAGAGGAGTGGAGTCGATACCCACTACCGGGACAGGTTTAGGCAAATCAATCAAAGGCATAGCTAGAGACATAGCAAATTCCACAGACATGATATTAGCAGAAGACCCTGAATCCACGAAGGCACTGCCGGTAGCAGACCTACCACCAAAAGAGACCTGAAAGGGAAGCAAGATTTTATTACGTTTCATATTTACGGGAAAAACCTGTGCGCCCAAGTGACCTCCCTGATGATCACTTAGGCGCGGAAGTTTTCCGGCTGCTTATTCTTACGCCTAGGACAGGTGTTCACTTGATGCTTGTCATCCCCACAATAGAAGCAGAGACCATTCTTCCTGCGGAACTCTCTACGTTGTCGGGGGGACACGGAGGCCCCGAGTTGCATAGGTACCTCTGAGTCTTCCGTGGAAGAGCGAAGCAACGGGACCTCGGGAGGCATCATGGGGGAGCCAGAGGGCAAAACACAAAAACGTTCAAGTTGTCGTTCCATGAGACGTCGGTCAAGTCGTACCGCTAAAGCCATAACCTTTTCTAGGGAGTCAGAAGAGGGATAGCTAACTAGTAGGTCTTTCAGGGCGTTCTACAGACCCAAGCTAAACTGGCACCTTAAGGCAGTGTCATTCCACCGAGAAGCTACGCACCACTTACTAAAGTCAGAACAATACTCAACAGGTCTCTTACCCTGACGTAAGGTCACCAGCTGACTCTCGGCAAAGGCAGTCCTGTCAGTCTCGTCATAAATGAGTCCGAGAGCAGAAAAGAAAAGATCAACGGAGGAAAGTTCAGGGGCGTCAGGAGCCAAGGAGAAGGCCCATTGTTGGGGCCCTTCCTGGAGCCGGGACATAATTATACCCACCCGCTGGCTCTCAGAACCTGAGGAGTGAGGCTTTAAGCGAAAATAGAGCCTACAACTCTCCCGAAAGGAGAGAAAAGTCTTCCGGTCCCCTGAGAACCGGTCAGGCAACTTGAGGTGGGGTTCAAGAGGTGAGGTGAGGGGCACTACCATGGTAGCGTCAGGCTGGTTGACCCTCTGAGCCAGGGCCTGGACCTGTAGGGAGAGACCCTGCATTTGCTGAGCCAGGGTCTCAAGGGGGTCCATAGTAGTGTGAGGGACAAGGGTAGACTAGGTATATGGGCTTATGATTATGTAATGATGGGTGTAGGGAAACAGACAAGTGAGCCCTAATCTACCCGCCACTCAGTCCCTGCCTACTTGCAGACAGACAAGGGTACACAGAAGCCAAGGGAAATGGGGCAGTTGCCCACGGCAACACCGTGAGCAACAAGAGTGGTGAACGAGCCGAGTCAAACCAGGAGTGTACGAGGTACCAAACGCAGAGCAGGAGAGTAGTGAACAAGCCGAGTCAAACCAGGAGTGTACGAGGTACCAAACGCAGAGCAGGAGAGTAGTCAGTAAGCCAGGGTCAGTATGAAGTAGGGTCAAATAGTTCAGAAGCTGCAGCAGGGCCAGGAAACCAAACGAGAAGAATCACAAGCAAGGAGGAACAGGAAAGGCAGGTATAAATAGACAGAGGGCGGGAGCTAGCTCCATCTGGCCAGGCTGTGATAGGCTCTCCCACTCCTAAGCCTGCCATCCTGAGTGGTGGAAGATGGAGTCAGTCTCACAGATATAGAAGCAGGTGCAGACTGATTACCTATGGGCGTTGACACAGAAGCTGTGCCTGGCAGATCCTTTACAGTATGGGGGCATTATACTGTATGTGGCAGCTATGGGGGCATTATACTGTATAAGGGGCATTGTACTGTATGAGGGAATTATATTTTATGGGGTGCATTATACTGTATGTGGGCATTATACTGAATGGGGCAGCAGTGGGTGGCAATATACTGTGGGGGCAGCTATGGGGGCATTATAATGTGGGGGCAGCTATGGGGGGCATTATACTGTGGGGGCAGCTATGGGGGCATTATACTGTGTGGGGGAGCTATGGGGAGCATTATACTAAATGGGGCAGCTATGGGTGGCATTATACTGTGTGGTGGCATTACACTGTGGGGGCAGCTATGGGGGGCATTATACTGTGGGGTAGCTATGGGTGGTAATATACTATGGGCCAGCTATGGGGGTATTATACTGTGGGGACAGCTATGGGGGGCATTATACTGTGGGGGCATCTATGGGGCATTATACTGTGGGGGCAGCTATGGGGGGCATTATACTGTGTAAGGGTAGTTATGGGTGGAATTATACTGTATGGGGGCATTATACTGTGTTGCGGCAGCTATGGGGGCATTATACTGTGTGGGGCAGCTAACGGGGCATATACTGTGGAGGTAGCTATGGGGGGCATTATACTGTGGGGGCATCCATGGGGGCTGTCGGGCAAGGCAACTGGGAATAGGCGTGTGCAAGGGTCTGGTGGTGTTGGTGAGTGGTGTTGGTTCTCCCAATCTGAATTCTTGCACTAGGGCCCATGAGCATTTAGCTATGCTTCTGTACTGGACTGAAACACAGGCCTCAGACGCAAAGGAGCACCTAGTGGATTTTGTGGCCTTCTTTTTATTAGAATATATTTTAGGCATCATTTCAGTTTGAAGAGGTTCTGTGGTGCCAAAACACTGGAAACACCCTCAAAAATACACCATTTGCCAAACTACGCCCCTCAAAACATTTATCGTGGGCTATACATTTTCACCCACAGGTTTTTTGCTGAATTTAGTGGAATCTGGCAGTGAAATTGAAAATCTAATTTTTTTTCCAATAAAACTTAGAAATGTTCACATTTTACAAGACAAAAGCACCCCAATATTTGAAAAGTAATTTCTCCCAATTCTGGCAATACCCCATATGTGGTAATAAACCGCTGTTCGGACACACGGTAGGGCTCAGAAGGGAAGGCGTGATATGTGGCTTTTGGAGTGCAAGTTCTGCTGGAATGGTTTTTGGGTGCCTTGTCGCATTTGCAAAGCCCCTGAGGCACCAAAACGGTTAAAAAAAAAAAGTGACCCCCCCCATTTGGGAAACTACACTCCTCAATGATTTTGAGGAGTATAGTGAGCATTTTAACCTCACAGGTTTTTTGTTAGATTTAGTGGAATTAGTCTGTGAAATTGAAAATCTACATTTTTTCCAATAAAACGTAGAAATTTTCAATTTTTACAAAGAATAAAGGAGTAAAAGCTCCCCACAATTTGAAAGGCAATTTCTCCCGATTATGGCAATATCCCATATGTGGTCATAACCTGCTGTTTGGATACACGGTAGGGCTCAGAAGGGAAGGAGCATCATTTGACTTTTAGAGCTCATGCTTTGCTATAATGGTTTTCGGGTGCCATGTCACATTTGCTAAGCCCCTGAGGGAAAAAAAACAGTGGAAACTCCTACCTCCCAAACGTGACCCCATTTGGGGAACTACACTCCTCGAGGAATTTATCAAAAGGAATAGTGATCATTGTCACCCCACAGGTTTTTTTGCTGTGTTTATTGGAATTAGGCCCTGAAAATGAAACTCAATATTTTTGCATTGTAGAATTTTTTCATTTTCACAAGAAATAAAAGAGAAAATGCACCCCAACATTTGTAAAGCAATTTCTCCCGAGTACAGCAATACCCCATATGTGACTGCAGATTGGACACACATGGCAGGGCTCAGAAAGGCAGGAGCGCTATTTGGTATGCAGATTTTGCATTACAGAGCCCCTGAGGTACCAGTACAGGGGAAATTCCTGAAAAGTGACTCCATTTTGGAAAATACACCCCTCGGAGTATTAATCTAAGGGTGTAGTGAGCATTTTGACCCCACAGGTAAATCATAGATCTTATTAGAATTAGGCAGTGGAAATGAAAAAATTTATTTTTTCCAAAAATATGTAATTTTAGCTCTCAATTTTTAATTTTCACAAGGGGTGATAGGAGAAAAAAACACCACACAGTTTGTTACTCAATTTCTTCAGAGTATGGCAATACCCCATATGTGACCAAATTTTGAAAACTACACCACTCAAGGCATTTATCATTTGCCTGGATAAATGACAGGGCTTAGGAGTGAAAGAGCACCATGGGCATTTGATGCCTATTTTGGTGATTCTTGCACATTGGCCCATAATTGCAGAGACCTGAGGTCAGATAGTAAAACAAACCCCCAAGTGGTGATCCCTATTTTGGAAACTACACCCCTTAAGGAATTTTAAGGGGTGTAGTGAGCATTTTGACCCCACAGGTGTTATATTCATTAGAAACGAATGCGCAGCGGATAGTGCAAAGTGAAAATTAAAATTTTCTACTGATATGCCATTTTAGTGCACAATATGTTCTGCCCAGTGTGTGCCACTGAAGACAAATATCTCATAAACTGTTAAGCGCATTCTCCCGGGTATGGCGATGCCATATATGTGGACATAACTGCTGTTTGGGAGGAAGCGCGATTTGGCTTTTGGTGCGCAGATTTAGCTTGGTAGTATTTCTGTTTGGGGTTTTACTGGTATTTCAGTTTATAATGTGGGGGCATATGTAATCTGTGCAGAGTACATCAGTGCATAATAAGTTGGTATAATAATGGGGTAAATAAATAATAATCCACAGATGTGTGTCCAGTGCACTGATAAATGGTGCCGTCTTATCCCCCTTTTGGAACACACTCACAAACTTTTTGTGTAGCTATATTCTGAGAGCCAGAACATTTCTATTTTTTTATCACTTTTTATTCCTTTTTATTGTCAAGCAAGGTAACCAAAACCAGCATACCTGACAATGTTTTCTATTCTTTTTTTTTTTTACAGTGTTCACCATGCACTATATATGACATATTTACATTATTCTGCAGGACGATACAATTACGGCGATACCAAATGTATATATTTTAGTGTCACCATATTATGAGGCATAACTTTTTTATTTTCCGTGTAAGGGCTTGTTTTTTGCGGGACAGGTTGTCGTTTTTATTGATACTATTTTGGGGTACAAGTGACTTTTTGATCACTTTTTATTCTATGTTTTGAGAGGGTGGGGACTAAAACACGGCGTTCACATCGCAGGAAAAATAACATTATAGTTTGGGTCAATACGGATGCGGCGATACCAAATATGTGTATTTTGTTTAATGTTTTCAGTTTTTTCCTATAATAAAAGTCTTATTATGGGAAACAAGGCGTTTTCTTTTTGACTTGAAACTTTTTTAATGCTATTTATTTTTATTAACTTTTTTTGTCCCACTAGGAGACTCGAAGGTATGAAGCCCTGGTTGCTATTCTAATACACTGCACTACCTACATAGTGCAGTGTATTACAGCTGTCAGTTATACACTGACAGCAAGCCTATTAGGTCCCGCCTCTGGGGAGACTTGGCAGACCAGGAGGCCATTTTAAGTGTCCTGTTACCATAGAAGTTATCAGCACCCCCGCGATCGGATCGCGGGGATGCCAATCGGCTACAAACCACCTAGATGCAGAGGTTGTTTTGACCACGGAATTTAAGAGGTTAATGGCAGGGATCGGAGCTAGCTCCGGTTCCTGCTGTTACAGCAGAATGTCAGCTGTAAAATACAGCTAACACCCACGGTAAATGGTGTTGCGGTAAGTCATTGACCGCAGCGACGTAACTGTGTCGCATGTCGTTAAGGGGTTAAACTGGTTTCCCACACTATGAATACATATATACCTTCCTACACACTACATTACACTAATCCATTACTTATTGATCTATATATGCACATTCAGTACCATAGACATGTGCAGCCTATTTAGTTACATTGTGCACCAGTTAAAGGAGTAAATATCTGAGCTCTTGTCCCTCTTATCCCACATACAAAGATTAAGTTCAAACAAAGTCTATGAATCTAGCTTAATGTATTAGAATCAAGCTCATTATATATACACCACCAAAATCCAAGCTCACAACATAAAACAGAACCAGAACCAAGTTTAGTACATAGTTGTAGAAACCAGAACCAAGCTGTAATGATGGGGGTAAGGAAACAGACAAGTGAGCCCTAATCTACCCGCCACTCAGTCCCTGCCTACTTGCAACGACCCGCCCTAGGCGACGGGGTACAACTGGGCAACGGTCCCTACGCTCAATAAGTGCACGACAGACAAACAGACAAGGGTACACAGAAGCAAGGGAAAAGGGGCAGTTGCCCACGGCAACACCGTGAACAACAAGAGTGGTGAACGAGCCGAGTCAAACCAGGAGTGTACGTGGTACCAAACGCAGAGCAGGAGAGTAGTGAACAAGCCGAGTCAAACCAGGAGTGTACGAGGTACCAAACGCAGAGCAGGAGAGTAGTCAGTAAGCCAGGGTCAATATGAAGCAGGGTCAAATGGTTCAAGAAGCTGCAGCAGGGCCAGGAAACAAAACGAGAAGAATCACAAGCAAGGAGGAATAGGAAAGGCAGGTATAAATAGACAGAGGGCGGGAGCTAGCTCCGTCTGGCCAGGCTATGATAGGCTCTCCCACTCCTAAGCCTGCCATCCTGAGTGGTGGAAGATGGAGTCAGTCTCACAGACATAGAAGCAGGCGCAGACTGATTACCTATGGGCGTGGATACAGAAGCTGTGCCTGGCAGATCCTTAACACAAGCAGTGAAGGTTTGCACTGTGTAAAGACAGAAGAGTCACAAATCTCTAAATATTTCTGCCACACACCTCAAATGTAATAAAGTACAAATACAATCAGAATCAAGCTAAATGCATCAAAACTAAGCTCATAACATTAATACAGTAGCAGAATCAAGTTCAGTACAGAGATCAGGCCAGGTTAGCCTCTGCATTACAAGTTTGTACCGCATCAAACGATACCGCCCAGTATGACCTTTACAATCGTAAGGGTATGCTGGTAATTGTTGTTTCACAAACAATAATGCTAGCACACATTATCACTGCAGACCAAAGGAGGGACTACAGTACTGATCAAACGCAGTCACAGGCAGAATAAACAATAACTTTCAGTGACGTCTTCTCTGATTGGAATAGTTCTCTCTCCCTTTCTTCTCCACCCGGCCCAGGCCGCCATGACCACTTCTCACAGCCATGACATGTCTCTGCAAAGTTTGCTGCCCAGATGTCTTCGGTTCTTTGCTTTGCCACAAATCCCCTATACCGTGCCTCCTAAATATAATAGCTCCACACACTGTTCCCCCTGAAAATAATAGCTTCACACACTGTGCCTTCTTTCTATAGTAGCTCCCTGCACTGTGCCCCCTGAATATAAAGGTTCTACACATTGTGCCCCCTAAATCTAATAGTTCAACACACAGTGCCCTTTGAATATAATAGCCCCACAAACAGTGCCCCTAAATAGAATGGTGCTACACACTGTGCCATCTAAATCTAATAGCTCCTCACACTGTGCCCCCTGAATATAATAGCCCCACACATTATGCATCCTTAAAATAAGAGCTCCACCCACTGTACCCCTGAATAAAACACTGACCACACTGTGTCCTCTGTTTTGTTTTTTTGTTTTTTTTAAATCGCCACACTGTGATTAAAAACATTCCGGCACTATGCCCACTGATAGCAAAAAAAAAACACAGAAAAAGGCCATACTTACAAATGGACACAGCCAGGTCAGAAACGCTGATGAAGGAGTGAGCAGGTGCTTTAAATAATAATAGCCACTCCCACTAGTCTTGAGGGGAGTGGTGTGTGTGGTGCATGGGATGTGTAGTAAGAAATAATAAATGAATAGTGTGTGTGCAAGTATAATACTTTAAGTGAAATATAGGGGGCAGTAATGAGTGAAGTGCCTCAATAGAAATAAATGTATAATGGGGTGCAAGTGTGTGAAACATGGAGGGATAGTGTGTACGTCATGAGGCGCAACGTGTATAGCCAGGTAGAAGCCTATTTGTGATGCCTTGATAGTTCATAGAGCGGGCTACCCTGCTTGCTATGCCAAACAACAACAAACCATGCTCTCCCAGCATCAAAGACCCGGCTGTGTCCAAGAGAAGCGAATATACGTAATAATGAAAAATACCTGGTGTATTAGTGATCATTTTGGCCAAAAGGACGCAAGCTCGCAATCAACGACAAGGATCCCCAGACTTGCGAGTCCCTAACTCCTTAACTGGAACAGAATGTACCTGATGCACAGACAGAACCGATAAAAACAAGGGGACATATACAAAAACACAGAAAAAGGCCATACTTACAAATGGACACAGCCAGGTCAGAAACGCTGATGAAGGAGTGAGCAGTATTGAGGCACTTCACTCATTACTGCCCCCTATATTTCACTTAAAGTATTACACTTGCACACACACTATTCATTTATTATTTCTTACTACACATCCCATGCACCACACACACCACTCCCCTCAAGACTAGTGGGAGTGGCTATTATTATTTAAAGCACCTGCTCACTCCTTCATCAGCGTTTCTGACCTGGCTGTGTCCATTTGTAAGTATGGCCTTTTTCGGTGTTTTTGTATATGTCCCCTTGTTTTTATCGGTTCTGTCTGTGCATCAGGAACATTCTGTTCCAGTTAAGGAGTTAGGGACTCGCACGTCTGGGGATCCTTGTCGTGGATTGCGAGCTTGCGTCCTTTTGGCCAAAATGATCACTAATACACCAGGTATTTTTCATTATTACGTATATTCGCTTCTCTTGGACACAGCCGGGTCTTTTATGCTGGGAGAGCATGGTTTGTTGTTGTTTGGCATAGCAAGCAGGGTAGCCCGCTCTATGAACTATCAAGGCGTCACAAATAGGCTTCTACCTGGCTATACACGTTGCGCCTCATGACGTACACACTATCCCTCCATGTTTCACACACTTGCACCCCATTATCCATTTATTTCTATTGAGGCACTTCACTCATTACTGCCCCCTATATTTCACTTAACGTATTACACTTGCACACACACTATTCATTTATTATTTCTCACTACACATTCCATGCACCACACACACCACTCCCCTCAAGACTAGTGGGAGTGGCTATTATTATTTAAAGCACCTGCTCACTCCTTCATCAGCGTTTCTGACCTGGCTCTGTCCATTTGTAAGTATGGCCTTTTTCAGTGTTTTTGTATATGTCCCCTTGTTTTTATCGGTTCTAGCAAAAAATAAAGTCCACACTGTGCCTCTGAATAAAAATATGCCACACACTGTTCCCGCTGATTAAACAAAATGCCCAAACTAAGCCCTCGATTTAAAAAAACCAAAAACATCGGACCCCCTACCTCCATGTGTGTGGGCCACTGTCGGTGCAAAAGGTTTCATGAGTGGGCACCCATTTCCTCCTGAACATTGGAGGACAACTTTTGTGCCCCACAAAGTAATAACGCTTTCTTTATATGCTCAACACAGTAAGGGCATGGCCAGACGTGGCGTATTTCTGTAGACACTGTCCGAATCAATGCCGCACATAATCTGCGTTGCCGATTCCGTTGTGACTTTGCCTAAAATGTGCAATAATTTGCTGCGGATTAGCCATTGCGTATTCAGGTGAAGAGTACTCCTGCTGTCTTTTAAAACATTTCATCTCAGTCTGGCTATAGACTTGGAAATACATAGGTCCAGCCAGAATGAAGAAATATCCTGTTTGTAATACCAATATGCAACGCAACACACATAACATCTACGGATTTCATTGCAGAATTTTGAAACTCCATTGAAGTCAATGGAGAAATTCCGCAACAAGTCCGCAACAGCCAGTGTATGCTGCGGACACCAAATTCCGCACAGCAGCCTATGGTCCGCAGCGGATTTTTCCGCCACATCAGCACGAACCTAACTAAAAAGGTGTGTAAACCAATGGAGAATATGTTCGCTGCAGATTACCGCAGCGGACTGTCCGCAGCGGAATTCCAGAGTAATTCCGCCATGTCTGGCCATGCCCTAATAGTGCTACCTTTGTGCCCCCTACACAGTGATAATGCCGCCTTTTTGCCCCACACAGTAATAATAGCCTTGAAAAAAAAAAAAACTGATACTCAGATAACCATGTTCCCTCATCGAGCGGGGTGGCTGAGGCCTCTTCTGGCTTGTGCTTTCGTCAGCCCAGCACAGGATTGCGCAATGTAGTGACGTCATCAAATCGCCTGCGCCGGGATGCTGAGAGCACGGCACCTACTGAGTAAGCGGATGCAGTTAAGACTGGTGTCAACTAAAAATAAAGAAGCATACTAAAAGATGAAAAAATAACTTTAACTCTACTACTAGGTCTGAAAATCTATTGAGAATATAGGAGATTAAAACATTAATTGGTGGGAGTGCAACTGCTGTGACCATGGATTTGCGGTCTTTTTCCATTAAAAGGAAAATACAAAAATTACTTGTATGGGTGTTGCATTGCGACTCTAAACAACAGAGGTTGTACAGAGTCATAATAGGGCAGTGTACATAACCACTAAAGCCGCATGTTGGTAATAATGTATCAAAATATCTTGTTCTAAAACTTCTGATCTCACTCATCCTTGATTTTTATTTTATTAGGCAAGATCAGGGCCGCCATCAGGGGGGTATTAGGGGTACTAGTGTAGGGGGCCCAGCCAAACTTAATTGAAAGGGGGGCCCGGCAACTGCCGCGACTTGCCTTTGGTAGAAAAAAACAGGCCCCTGCAATGGGGCCTGTTCTTTTCACCAAAACAATGTCGTGAGCTGCGGGCCCCCCTCTCGTCAAACACCGCCGTGAGCTGCGGGCCCCCCTCTCATCACCGCCGCGAAACACCACTTGCGCGCGCGCGAGTGACCGCAAGCGCGCACCCCCGCGCGCATGACCGCAAGCGCGCGCCCACGCGCGAACGACCAGGCGCGCTGCCGAGAGGGAGGCGGTGCGTCCGCAACACAAGTCCGATCTACGGGGAAAGACAGCAGCGGCGCACAGTTTACTTACCTGCTGGCCCGCCTCCGACTCCGACTCCGCCTCCTCGCCGTCCTCCGCCTCCTCGTCCGACTCCGCCTCCTCGTCCTCCTCGTCCGACTCCGCCTCCTCCTCCTTCTTCTCCAGAGCGTAGCTGCGTAAGGAGAGGGGGAGGAGTCCAGTTCTTGTGCGGCGGCAGGAGTTACACGATCCCCGCCATTTTCTGGAGCCTGGAGGTGAAGGACTGGACGTCTGGACCGAAGACATCGCCTGAAGAGGACTGGAGTGGGAGCAGCTCTTCTGACACGGTGAGTAAAGTGTCTCAAAGTGCTGTTTATGTATGGCCCTGTTCACACAGAGTATTTTGCAGGCCCAAAAAATCTGCCTCAAAATTCCTTAAAGAATATTGAGGCAGATTTTGACCTGCCCACACTATCTTGCCGCGTTTTTTGCTGCGTTTTTTGCCCGCTGCGATTGAGGACAGCAGACAAAAAACGCAGCGAAAAATGCATTTTCTGCCTCCTATTGATTTCGATGGGAGGTCAGAGGCGGAACCGCGGCAAGAAAGGACGTGCTGCTTTTTCTTTTTTCCGCGACTGGCTCCCATTGATTTCAGATTAAATCAATGGGAGGCGGTTTTGGAAGTAGTTTGGTGCTGATTCTGACGCAGTGTCCGAGTCAATATCAAGGCCCAAAAACTCTGTGAACTGGGCCTTATTGTTAGGGCTTATTCAGACGAACGTGTAATACGTCCGTGCAACGTGCGTGATTTTCACGCGCCTCGCACGGACCTATGTTACTCTATGGGGCCGTGCAGACTGTCCGTGATTTTCACGCATTGTGTGTTCGTGTGTCCGCTGCGTAAAACTCACGACATGTCCTATATTTGTGCATTGTTCGCGCATCACGCACCCATTGAAGTCAATGGGTGCGTGAAAATCCTGCCCAGCACTTCCGCAGCCGTATAGACTATGAATGAAAACAGAAAAGCCCCACGTGCTACAAACAGAGTGTCATAATGATGGCGGCTGCGCGAAAATCACGCAACTGCGCATCATACGCTGCTGACACACGGAGCTGTTATGGACCTTTTGCATGCGCAAAACGCCACGTTTTTGCGTATGCAAAAAGCACACGCTTGTGTAAATCCGGCCTTAGGGTAGGAACACACTAGGCATGAACACTGCGGATTTTATGCAACACATTTTATTGTGGAAAATCCGCAGCGTATTACAGTCGCAGCCGAGTGGATGAGATTAGAACAAATCTCATTCACACGCTGCAAAAATAATGGACCTGCAGTGTGGCTTTTTAAGCCGCAGCATGTCAATTTATTCTGTGGGATCACTGCTCCTCTGTTGCGGAAATGCTGCGGTTCTGCCGCAAAAATCACACATGAGAAAATAAAAAGTACTTTTTTACATTTATAAAAAAGTTTAGACTTACCCCGGCCGTAGTCCTGGTGACGCGATCCTCTATTCTTAGCGCAGCCCGGCCTCCTGTCATGACGTTTCATACCATGTGACTGCTGCAGCGGTTACATGGTCTACAGCGTCATCCCAGGAGGCGGGGCTACGTTCAGAAGAGAGAGATGCGTCACCAGGACTACGGCCGGGGTAAGTCTAAACTTTTTTTCCCTACAGGATTCCCGCAGCGGACATGCCTCACGAAACCTGCGCCACTATTAGGTAGTTTTACTCAGCATATCCGCCTAGTGTGTCCTTTATGATGTTGCTCCTGGAGCTGCTGCCTGTCTCTAAATAGGAAATTGGTCCAGTAAAATTTGGAATTATTTTTTTTTGTGAACCACCTTAAAAAAATACAAAACTTTTGTGTTAGGGCCTGTTCACATCACCGTTCGCTTCTGTCCGGGTGTTCCGTCTGAGGTTTCTGTCGGGTGAACCCCGCAACGGAAAGTGAAAGTGACAGCACAGCTTCCGTTTCAGTCACCATTGAGCTCAATGGTGACGGAAACATCGCTAATGGTTTCCGTTCGTCACCGTTCCGGCAGGTTTTCGGATGGAATCAATAGCGTAGTCGACTGCGCTAATGCTGACGGAAACGGAAGCTGTGCTGTCACTTTCACTTTCCGTTGCGGGGTTCACCCGACGGAAACCTCAGAAGGAACCCCGGAGCGGAAGCGAACGGTGATGTGAACAGGCCCTAACACAAAAGTTTTGTATTTTTTTAAGCTGGTTCACAAAAAAAAATAATTCCAAATTCTACTGGACCAATTTCCTATTTAGAGACCGGCAGCAGCTCCAGGAGCGACATCATAAGTGTAGGAACACACTAGGCGGATATGCTGAGTAAAACTACACAGCTTATCCGCCCCGGTAGCTGCAGGGAATTTCGACAGCAAAACCGCACCAAATAGTGGCGCAGGTTTCGTGACGCATGTCCGCTGCGGGAATCCTGCAGGGAAAAAAAAGTTTAGACTTACCCCGGCCGTAGTCCTGGTGACGCATCTCTCTCTTCTGAACGTAGCCCCGCCTCCTGGGATGACGCTGTAGACCATGTCACCGCTGCAGCAGTCACATGGTATGAAACGTCATGACAGGAGGCCGGGCTGCGCTAAGAATAGAGGATCGCTTCACCAGGACTACGGCCGGGGTAAGTCTAAACTTTTTTATAAATGTAAAAAAGTGCCTTTTTTTTTTCTCATGTGTCATTTTTGCGCCAGAACCGCAGCATATCCGCAACAGAGGAGCAGCGATCCCACAGAATAAATTGACACGCTGCGGCTTAAAAAGCCACACTGCAGGTCCATTATTTTTGCAGCGTGCGGATGAGATTTGTTTAAATCTCATCCACTCGGCTGCGACTGTAATACGCTGCGGATTTTCCACAATAAAATGTGTTGCATAAAATCCGCAGCGTTCATGCCTAGTGTGTTCCTACCCTAAGGCCGGATTTACACAAGCGTGTGCTTTTTGCGTGCGCAAAAACGTGGCGTTTTGCGCATGCAAAAGGTCCATAACAGCTCCGTGTGTCAGCAGCGTATGATGCGCGGCTGCGTGATTTTCGCACAGCCGCCATCATTATGATACTCTGTTTGTATGTTTGTAGCATGTGGTGCTTTTCTGTTTTCATTCATAGTTTATACTGCTGCGGAAGCGCTGGGCGTGATTTTCACGCACCCATTGACTTCAATGGGTGCGTGATGCGCGAACAATGCACAAATATCGGACATGTCGTGAGTTTTATGCAGCGGACACACGCTACGTGAAAATCACTGACAGTCTGAACGGCCCCGTAGAGTAACATAGGTCCGTGCGAGGCGCGTGAAAATCACGCACGTTGCACGGATGTATTACACGTTCGTCTGAATAAGCCCTAACAATAAGGCCCAGATCACAGAGTTTTTGGGCCTTGATATTGACTCGGACACTGCGTCAGAATCAACACCAAAGAACTTCCAAAACCGCCTCCCATTGATTTAATCTGAAATCAATGGGATTAAGTCGCGGAAAAAAGAAAAATCAGCACGTCCTTTCTTGCCGCGGTTCCGCCTCTGACCTCCCATCGAAATCAATGGGAGGCAGAAAATGCATTTTTCCCTGCGTTTTTTGTCTGCTGTCCTCAATCGCCGCGGGCAAAAAACGCGGCAAGATAGTGTGGGCAGGTCAAAATCTGCCTCAAAATTCGGTGCGCGGTTCCAGGCGGTCGCGGGTGCGCATGCGCGGGAGTTTGCGGGTGCGCACGATCGGTCGAACGGGCGGCAGTGTTTGACGGCCCCCATGACGACCCCCATGCTACCCAGGGCCGCCATCAGGGGGGGTATTATGGGTACTGATGTGAGAGGCCTGGCCAAACCTAATTGAAAGGGGGGCCCGCAGCTCACGACATTCTTTTGGTGAAAAAAACAAGCCCCATTGCAGGGGCCTGTTTTTTTTTCTACCAAAGGCAAATCGCGGCAGTTGCCGGGCCCCCCTTTCAATTAGGTTTGGCCGGGCCTCTCACATCAGTACCCATAATACCCCCCCTGATGGCGGCCCTGGGTACCATGATATAGTGCTGGACGGAGTACCGTTAACAGGCGGTGCCACGGTAGGGGGGCCCAGAAAATTTAGCTGTAGGGGGCCCTGAAATTCCTGATGGCGGCCCTGGGCAAGATAACAAATATTTGCATAAGATGTCATAAACATATAGTTTGGAATAATTACTTGGTTTGGGATTACCAAAATAAACCCAATTAATGCTGTCAGGTGCAGCTTTATTTCCTTTAATAAGATCCCACCCTTCCACTCTAATTGCTTTTGCTAAGCAATTTGCGTGTTTTTCTGCTTCTGCTTGTTAATGCTGAAAAATAATTCACACAAAATAATTCTTTATGTATGCCAATACTGATAATGTACATTTATGATGTAAAGATTTTATTGTAAGTGCTGGTCTTAAAGGGACACTAAACGTAAAGGCAATGTCTTATGTATTTAATTTTAGCTTTGTTATTGATTTAATTCTGTAGATGAGAATTAATGATTGATTAAAACTGATTTTCTTTTCAATATTTTAGCTGAGGGGCGTAACTTGGAAAGACTGGGCCCCATAGCAAACTTTTGACTGGGCCCCCTCTACCCAACAACCAACACCCCCCCCCCACCCCCACAACCCCGACAATGAACATTTCTCAGTTCATTTGTGCAATGTAAAAATACAGCTAGGCCGCCAACTGTACAGTCACGATCTGTGGGTATGTGTACCCACTAGGCCGCACCGCCATAGCGGGGTAGCAGTCCAAGCACAAGGGTACCTGTAATAGTCCAGACAGTAGCAGTGGCTTGGGCACAGATGGTACTTTGACAGCAGGTGATGCAAAACGTGTCAGGAGGTACCAGGCGTGGCAGATGACACCAGATGTGGTGTAAGACAACAGGCATAGCTGATGGCACAACACGACTCCAACACTAGAGAGGGCACAGGAACAAGTACAGCACGGGATACAGGATACAGGTAGCAGGGCACGGGAACACAGGGAGCAGGATACGGCTAAGGAACCATTTGCAAGACTAACAAAGGAATACAAACAACGCTCAGGCAAGGAGTGAAGGGGCATGGCCCTTTTTGTAGTCCAGGGTGATCTGGGATTAATTATTTAATTTTTAACATGTGTGCGCACTGGTCCTTGAAGGCCGGGATTGTGCTCGTGCGCGCACCCTAGTGGTCACTGCAGGAAAGGACGGCATGTCCAAAGCGAGAGAGGAATTTCTTAATGAGGGTAGGGGCATTAAGGTTTTCTTCTGGCTCCCAGGACCTCTCCTCAGGACCAAACCCTCTCCAATCCACTAAATAGAAAGTCCTTCTTTCTACCCCCTTGCAGTCCAGGATATCCTTTACTTCAAACACATCGGAAAAACCACAGACACGATGTGAAGGGGCAAGCCATGCAAACGAAAGATGTGCTGAATTAAATATATTTGCTAGTCGAGGAGCAGAAGGTTGGCCGGTCAGCGGGATAAAATGTGCCATCTTCGAGAACCGATCCACCACCACCCTAACAGTATTGCATCATGCTGAGGGCGGAAGATCTGTGACAAAGTCCATCACAATGTGTTGCCAGGAAGCATTGGGTACAGGCAGAGGTTGGTGCAGACCGGCAGGCTTGGAGTGAGCAACCTTGTTACAAGCACACACAGTGCAAGAAGAGACAAAGTCCACAATATCTTTTGGCAGCGTGGGGCACCATAAATGCCGAGTTATCAGGTCTCGAGTCTTATGAACACCAGCATGCCCAGCCAGTTTGGAGCTGTGTCCCCATCAAAGAATTATTCTCCTGTCTGCCAACTGAACAAAAGTCCTCCCCGGAGGGATGTCTTTAACTTGCAAAGGATTGGCAGTGACAATACAGGATGGGTCTATGATATATTGAGGGGTCTCCACAGTGTCCTCTGTTTCAAGTGACCTGGACAGTGCATCAGCCCTCACATTTTTGTCGGCGGGACGGTAGTGAAGCACAAATTGGAAATGGGTGAAGAACAGCGACCGCCTGGCTTGACGGGGGTTTAGCCGTTGAGCCGACTGGAGATAGGTTAGGTTCTTGTAGTAGGTGTATGTCAGGTTGGAATGAGCTACACCCTCTAGCAGATGTCTCTATTCCTTCACACCCAATTTGATGGCCAGTAACTCCTGATCCCCAAAAGAGTAATTGCGCACTGCGGGAGAAATAGTCTTGAGTAATAGCCACATCTTACTGCCTTTCCTTTGAAGCTTCTCTGGAACAGAAGTGTACCTGCACCAACAGAAGAAGCGTCCACCTCCAATGAGAACTGCTGAGACATGTCAGGATGATGGAGGATCGAGGCTGCAGTGAAGGCATTCTTGAGGCTATTGAATTCTTACTCTGCCTCTGGAGCCCACACCTTGGCATTCATACCTTTCTTGGTAAGGGTACAGGTGGGGGCTGTCAGTGAAGAGAAGTTTGGGATAAATTGCCAGTAAAAGTTAGCGAATCCCAAAAACTGATGTATGGACTGCAGGCCCTGAGGACATGGCCACCCAAGGACGGACTTTTTCTTTTTAGGATCTATCTTGAGACCCTGATCCGTGATAATGTAGCCCAGGAAGGACAGATAATTTTTTTCAAACATGCACTTCTCCAGCTTCGCATACAGACGATTCTCCCTTAAACGCAACACGACTTGACGTACATGCCTCCGATCTGGGGAGAAAATCAAAATGTCATCGAGATAGACCACAACACAGATGTTACATTGGGTGCGTGGACCCAATGGGCCGTACCGCCAATACGACACTTGGTTCTGGATAGCACGGGACACAGTATACAGGGAGCAGGACACTGGGAACTAGGAAACACTAAGGGACCATTTGCAGAGACAAACATAGGTAACAACAACAATGCTCAGTCAATGCAGGAAGGGGCTGGGCCCTTCTTATAGTCCAGGGTGCTCATTGCCTAATTTGGTACATTAATTCAGGTGTGTGCGCTGGCCCTTTAAGAGCGAACACAAGTGTGCACACGCACCCTACGGGACCGGGCCGAGTGAAGCAGAAGTGAGCACTGGCGTCTCCTGAGGAGGAGATGCGGGCCAGCGCTCATTGATCCATTCCTGCGGCCGTCAGGAGGGGAGTTAGCCTGACAACCCGTGGCCATGGGAATTACAGTATCCCCCCTCTTTTGCCCCCTCATCTTGGGGCCAGAGCGAGGGAGAAACTTCTTCAGGAGGGTAGGAGCATTGAGGTTCTCCTCTGGCTCCCAGGACTTCTCTTCAGGGCCAAACCCCATCCAATCCACAAAATGAAAGGTTCTTCCACCGATTCTGTTGGTGTCCAGGATCTCCTTAACCTCAAATGTATCTGATGAACCGCTGGGAGTCACTGCAGGACTAGGAATCTTGGAGTAGCGGTTCAGGACCACAGGCTTCAGAAGGAAGACATGGAAGGAGTTGGGGATCTTGTGGGTTAGAGGCAGCCGTAGCTTGTAGGAGGCAGGGTTGATCTGTTGCAATATCTCGAAGGGTCCGAGGAACCTGGGAGCAAACTTGTATGATGGCACCCTCAGCCGGATATTTCTGGAGGACAGCCAGACATTGGTACCTGGAGATAACTGGGGAGGTTCTCTTCTCCTTGTGTCTGCATTACATTTCACGCGGTCCACCGCCAGCAGAATGGATG
The DNA here is from genome assembly GCF_050947455.1 of Rhinoderma darwinii. NCBI lineage: Eukaryota > Metazoa > Chordata > Amphibia > Anura > Rhinodermatidae > Rhinoderma > Rhinoderma darwinii. Next base: position 493,945,194 of record NC_134687.1, read on the forward strand.
ATCGGGTCTGCTGCCAGATATGCAGGAAGTCCCTAAAAGCAGAATCAGCTGTGGGCTCTTCAGACATAATGGACACGGGAGAGGAATTTGTGGGTGTTGGCCATAGACGATGAGGAACGGTTTATTTCTTGTGGACTCACTAGTATGATTACTGTACGAGAACTCGGCCCAAGGAAAAAGCGGCACCCAGTCATCATGCTGCTTGGAGATGAAGTGTCGTAGGTAGTTCTCCATGATTTTGTTGATCCTCTTGACTTGACCATTGGACAGAGGATGGTAGGCTGAGGAAAAGTCCAACTTTACATTGAGGAGTTTACGGAGGGCTCTCCAGAACTTTGAGGTGAACTGAACCCCCGATCAGACACGATATGCTGAGGCAAGCCATGCAGGTGGAAGTTGTGTTTGATGAAGGGGGCGGCCAGTCGAGAAGCAGAAGATAGACCGGTCAGCAGAACGAAGTGAGCCATCTTCAAAAATCGATCTACCACCACCCAGACCATACTGCATCCCGCAGAGGGAGGTAGTTCCGTAACATAGTAATGCAGGTAAGCCAAGACAATTGATAGTCGTAGGGGATTCTATAATCAGGAAGACGGATAGAATTATTTGTCGCCAAGACCACCTCAACCGAATGGTTTGCTGTCTCCCTGGTGCCAGGGTTCGGCATGTGGTGGAACGGGTGGACAAATTGCTGGGAGGGGCTGGTGATGATCCAGCTGTCGTGGTCCATGTCGGTACCAACGACAGAATAAATGGCATGTGGAGGAGCCTTAAGAATAATTTTAAAGAACTAGGCTACAAGCTGAAGGGAAGGACCTCCAAGGTTGTATTCTCAGGAATACTGCCTGTGCCATGCGCATCACAGGAAAGACAGCGGGAGCTTAGGGAGTTAAATGCATGGCTGAAGTCTTGGTGTAGAGGAGAAGGATTTGGGTTCCTAGAGCACTGGGCTGACTTTTCATTGGGGTACAAACTGTATTCTGCAGATGATTTGCACCTAAATGGAAGGGGGTCCGCTGTGCTGGGGGAGAGAATTCTAGCTGGGGTGGCGGAGTATTTAAACTAGGGCTGAGGAGGGAGGTCAATGTAGAAAAAAAAGGGGTAGCCAGGTTAGAGAGGGGTCAGACTATATTGGTGGGGGGAGAAACAGAATGTGGGGAGAGGACTAGACAACAAGATAAGGAGATCCTTTCGTTACAAAACATCAGTGTAAATAAAAAGGACCGATTAATGTCAAATCACATTTCTGATAATAAAAGTGAAAAACTGACAGGCAAGTTAAAGTGTATGTTCACAAATGCCAGAAGTCTAGCAAGCAAAATGGGGGAGCTGGAGGCCTTGATACTGGAAGAAAATATAGATATAGTTGGTGTTGCTGAAACATGGCTGGACTCTTCACATGACTGGGCTGTAAATCTACAGGGTTTTACACTTTTTCGTAAAGACAGGACAAATAGGAAAGGTGGTGGTGTATGTCTGTATGTGAGAAGTGATATGAAGGCGAGTGTGAAAGAGACAATAGTGGGTGAAGACTGTGAGGAGGTTGAAACCTTGTGGGTGGAACTAGAAAGGGAGGTAAACACTGAAAAAATTACTTCTGGTGTAATCTATAGACCCCCCAATATAACTGAGGAGATGGAAGTTCAGCTATATAAACAGATGGAGCGGGCTGCACAGGCGGGTACTGTAGTGATAATGGGAGATTTTAATTTCCGGGATATTAATTGGTGTCATGGTTCGGCTTCAACTGCAAAGGGGAGACATTTCCTCAACCTGTTGCAGGAAAATTTTATGGGCCAGTTTGTGGAAGACCCGACTAGAGGTGAAGCTCTGTTGGATCTGGTCATTTATAATAATGCAGATCTTGTTGGGAATGTCAATGTTCGTGAAAACTTCGGTAACAGTGATCACAATATAGTTACATTTTACCTATACTGTAAAAAACAAACGCAGGCTGGGAGGGCAAAAACATTTAATTTTAAGAAAGCCAATTTCCCCAGGATGAGGGCTGCAATTCAGGATATAGACTGGGAAGAACTAATGTCAAATAATGGAACAAATGATAAATGGGAGATTTTCAAATCTACTTTGAGTTATTATAGTGCAAAATTTATTCCTACAGGTAATAAGTATAAACGACTCAAATTAAACCCCACATGGCTTACACCTTCTGTGAAAGGGGCAATACATGACAAAAAAAGGGCATTTAAAAAATACAAATCTGAGGGTACAGCTGTAGCCTTTGTAAAATATAAAGAGCTTAATAAAATCTGTAAAAATGTAATCAAATTAGCAAAAATACAAAATGAAAGGATAGTAAAACAAATCCTAAAAAATTCTTCAAGCATATAAATGCAAAAAAGCCAAGGTCTGAACATATAGGACCCCTAGATAATGGTAATGGGGAGTTGATCACAGGGGATCAAGAGAAGGCAGAGTTACTAAATGGGTTCTTTAGCTCTGTATATACAACAGAAGAAAGAGCAGCTGATGTAGCCTGTGCCAGTGCTGTTAATATATCAGTTGATATACTGAATTGGATGAATGTAGAGATGGTCCAAGCTAAATTAAATAAAATAAATGTGCACAAGGCTCCGGGACCAGATGGGTTACACCCTAGAATTCTTAAAGAGCTTAGTTCAGTTATTTCTGTCCCCCTTTTCATAATATTCAGAGAATCTCTAGTGACTGGTATAGTGCCAAGGGACTGGCGCAGGGCAAATGTGGTGCCTATTTTCAAAAAGGGCTCTAGGTCTTCCCCGGGTAATTATAGACCAGTAAGCTTAACATCCATCGTGGGGAAAATGTTTGAGGGGCTATTGAGGGACTATATACAGGATTATGTGACAATAAATAGCATTATAAGTGACAGCCAGCACGGTTTTACTAAGGACAGAAGTTGTCAAACTAACCTAATCTGTTTTTATGAAGAGGTGAGCAGAAGTCTAGACAGAGGGGCCGCTGTGGATTTAGTGTTTTTGGACTTTGCAAAGGCATTTGACACTGTCCCCCATAGACGCCTAATGGGTAAATTAAGGACTATAGGTTTAGAAAATATAGTTTGTAATTGGATTGAGAATTGGCTCAAGGACCGTATCCAGAGAGTTGTGGTCAATGATTCCTTCTCTGAATGGTCACCGGTTATAAGTGGTGTACCCCAGGGTTCAGTGCTGGGACCACTATTATTCAACTTATTTATTAATGATATAGAGGAAGGGATTAATAGCACTATTTCTATTTTTGCAGATGACACCAAGCTATGTGATATAGTTCAGACTATGGAAGATGTTCATTAATTACAGGCAGATTTAAACAAACTAAGTGTTTGGGCGTCCACTTGGCAAATGAAGTTTAATGTAGATAAATGTAAAGTTATGCATCTGGGTACCAACAACCTGCATGCATCATATGTCCTAGGGGGCGCTACACTGGCGGATTCACTTGTTGAGAAGGATCTGGGTGTACTTGTAAATCATAAACTCAATAACAGCATGCAGTGTCAATCAGCTGCTTCAAAGGCCAGCAGGATATTGTCGTGTATTAAAAGAGGCATGGACTCGCGGGACAGGGATGTAATATTACCACTTTACAAAGCATTAGTGAGGCCTCATCTAGAATATGCAGTCCAGTTCTGGGCTCCAGTTCATAGAAAGGATGCCCTGGATTTGGAAAAAATACAAAGAAGAGCAACGAAGCTAATAAGGGGCATGGAGAATTTAAGTTATGAGGAAAGATTGAAAGAATTAAACCTATTTAGCCTTGAAAAAAGACGACTAAGGGGGGACATGATTAACTTATATAAATATATGAATGGCGCATACAAAAAATATGGTGAAATCCTGTTCCATGTAAAACCCCCTCAAAAAACAAGGGGGCACTCCCTCCGTCTGGAGAAAAAAAGGTTCAAGCTGCAGAGGCGACAAGGCTTCTTTACAGTAAGAACGGTGAATTTATGGAATAGCCTACCGCAGGAGCTGGTCACAGCAGGGACAGTAGATGGCTTTAAAAAAGGGTTAGATAATTTCCTAGAACAAAAAAATATTAGCTCCTATGTGTAGAAATTTTTCCTTCCCTTTTCCCTTCCCTTGGTTGAATTTGATGGACATGTGTCTTTTTTCAGCCGTACTAACTATGTAACTATAGTCCATTGCTACATGCTGCCAGGGAGCATCGGGCACAGGCAGCGGCTGGAGCAAAAATGACAGGCAATCAGGTCTCGGGTCTTACGGGTACACGCGTGACCTGTCAGTCTGGAGCTGTGTCCCCAGCGGAGGATTCTCCCTCTGTCTGCCAGGCGCACAAAAGTCCTTGTCGGACGGTAGTGGAGCTCAAACTGGAATCGGGCAAAGAACAGCGACCACCTGGCCTGACGTGGGTTCAGCCATTCGGCCTTCTGGAGATACGTGAGATTCTTGTGGTCAGTAAATATCAAGATAGGATGAAATGCGCCCTCTAGAAGATGTCTCCACTCCTCCAGAGCCAACTTGATGGCCAATAACTCCCGATCCCCAATCGAGTAGTTGCGTTCTGTGGAAGAGAAGAGTTTAGAGTAATAGCCTCATACCATTGTCTTGCCCATGGAACCTCTCTGGAACAGGAGTGCACCAGCACCAACGGAGGAGGCGTCCACCTCCAACGAAAACTGTCAAGATATATCTGGATGATGGAGGATAGAGGCTGATGTGAAGGGATTCTTCAGGCTATTAAATGCGGATTCCGCTTCTGGAGTCCATACCTTGGTGTTCATGCCTTTCTTGGTGAGGGTGGAGATAGGAGATGTCAGTGAGGAGAAGTTTGGAATGAACTGTCTGTAGATATTGGCGAATCCCAGGAAATGCTGTATGGACCTCAAGCCTTGAGGACATGGCCATTCCAGGACTGCCTTTACCTTCTTAGGATCCATCTTGAGGCCTTGATCCGAGATGATGTAGCCCAGGAAGTTTAGAGGATTTCTCTCAAACACGCACTTCTCCAACTTGGCATACAGGCGATTCTCACTTAATCGCAGCATAACTTGATGGACATATTTCGCGGAACAATATGGTCACGGGAATAGACAATTTAGAAGAAAGTCCTTCACCCAAGGTTGTCTCTCCAACCAACCCTAAGCTCTGGGGCTTTTGGTGGCACAGACGCACAAGATGGCCTCCGAGGCCTGAATGTAGACAGAGTCCTGAAGTGCGTCTGCGTTGTCTCTCCTGGGTAGACAGCTTGAAATGATCCATCCACAAAGACTCCTTTGGAGGAACAGCTGATGAGGACAGCAGGTGATGTTGCATAGTAGGAGCCAGGCTAGGGGGTCCTCCCTCCCGACGGGCCTCTTGGAACCGTTCCCGGATCCTTATGTCAATCCGGGCAGCCAGAAGGATGGGGTCATCCAGTGTGGATGGCAGATCTCAAGCGGTAAGTTCGTCCTTAATCTCAGGGGAGAGTTCCTGCCAGAATGTAGCCACCAAGGCCTCGTTGTTCCACAACTCTCCCGCCAGGGTGCGGAAGTGGATGGCTAACTCGCCCACGGAAGTGTCTCCCTGGCGAAGGTTCAGCAAAGAGGCCGCTGCCGACGAGACTCATCCAGGCTCCTCAAACACCGTGCAAAATGTCTGTAGGAACCCCTGGAAGTCACGGGTCTCTGGTCTTTGTCTCTCCCAGATAGGGTTTGCCCATGCTAGGGCCCTGCCAGTGAGGAGAGAGACGATGGCATGGCATGATAAGGTGTGTCCAAAATTTTGACTGGTACTGTATGCATGTGTGTATGTATATATATATATATATATATATATATATATATAAATATATATATATATAGAGTAATATATAGTACGGCTACTCTGTAGTGCAGTGTTAGACTCTGCCCCTCTGGGCGGGATCTGAGCAGGTCCTTGTCAGGTCATGTCTGCAGGCTTTCTAGTGGGCAGGAGGTGGAGAAAATGTGTAGTGCTTGCATTATTAGCTCAGGGCTAGCAAAAGTGAGGCGGCCCAGTGAAGCTGCACCATTTGGCCTTGCTTATAGAACAGAACTAGGTAAATCCATTAGTACCTACAGTTTAAATTCCTGTTTATAGAGCCTATGTTAAATTTGGCCATGTTTTATGTGTACATTTACTAAACGCATCCATAGTCTCCTATTGACTCGATTTATGCTGAAACAGTGTCCTAATAGCATATGTTCAGCAGATATGCATTTAAAGAGGCTATGTCACCAGATAATAAGTGCCCCATCTCCTACATAATCTGATCGGCGCTGTAATGTAGATAACAAAAGTGTTTTTTTATTTTGAAAAACTATCACCTTTGAGCAAGTTATGAGCAATTTTAGATTTATTCTAATTTGTTTCTTAACCCCTTCAGGACCCAGCCTGTTTTGGCCTTTAGGACCCAGCCAATTTTTTAAAATCTGACATGTGTTACTTTATGTGGTAATAACGTTGGAATGCTTTTACCTATCCAAGCGATTATGAGATTGTTTTCTCGTGACATGTTGTACTTTATGTTAGTGAAAAAATGTTGTCAATAATTTTGGTATTTATTTCTGAAAAACACCACAATTTAGAAAAAATTTGCAAAAATTAGCATTTTTCTAAATTTAAACGTATCTGCTTGTAAAACAGATAGTAATACCACACAAAATAGTTACTAGTTAACATTTCCCATATGTCTACTTTATGTCTGCATCATTTTTTGAACGTCCTTTTATTTTTCTAGGACGTTACAAGGCTTAGAACTTTAGCAGCAATTTCTCATATTTTAAAGAAAATTTCAAAAGACTATTTTTTCAGGGACCAGTTCAGTTCTGAGGTGGCTTTGAGGGCCTTATATATTAGAAAATCCCCAGAAGTCACTCCATTTTGAAAACTGCACCCCTCAAGGTATTCGAATCAGCATTCACAAAGTGTTTTAACCCTTTAGGCGTTTCACAGGAATTAAAGCAAAGTAGAGGTGAAATTTACAAATTTTATTTTTTTTGCCGAAATTCATTTCTAATTAAAAAAAAATTGTAACACACAAGGTTTTACCAGAGAAATGCAACTCAATATTTATTGCCCAGATTCTGCAGTTTTTATAAATATCCCACATGTGGCCCTAGTGCGATATTGGACTGAAGCACCGGCCTCCGAAGCAAAGGAGCACCCAGTGGATTTTGGGCCTTTTTTTTTTAGAATATATTTTAGGCACCTTGTCAGGTTTGAAGAGGTCTTGTGGTGCCAAAACAGTGGAAACACCCCAAAAGTTACCCCATTTTGGAAACTACACCCCTCAAGGAATTTATCTAGGTGTATAGCATTTATCTAGGTGAATTAAGTGGAATTAGGCAGTGAAAATTAAAATCAACTTTTTTTCTGAAAAAGCATAGAAATTTTACATTTTTACAAGGAATAAAGGAAAAAAGAACCACAACATTTGTAAAGCATTTTCTCCTTATTACGGCAATACCCCATATGTGGTAATAAACTGCTGATTGGACCCATGGTAGCGCTCAGAAGGGAAGTAGCGCCATTTGGATTTTGGAGCACGGATTTTGCTGGATTGTTTTTCGGTGCCATGCCGCCTTTGCAACGCCCTGGAGGGACCAAAACAGTGGAAGCCCCCCAAGTTACCCCATTTTGGAAACACTCCTCAAGGAATTTTTCTAGGGGTATAGTGAGCATTTAGACTCCACTGGTCTTTTGCAGAATTTATTAGAATTAGGCGGAGAAAATTAATATCACAATTTTTTTCCACTAAAATGTTGAATTTTCTAATTTTCACAAGGGATAAAGGAGAAATAAACAACCAATTTTTGTAAAGCTATTTCTCCCGGGTACGGAAATACCACACATGGGGTCATACATTTTTTTGATTAGAAATTAATTAACCCTTTCAGGACTGATCCATTTTTTGCTTTCTTATTTTCGTTTTTCACTACCCGCCTTCCAAGAGCCATAACTTTTTTCTTTTTCCGTCAGTAGAGTGTTGTGAGGGCTTATTTTTTGCTGGAGGAATTGTAGTTTCTATTGATACAATTTAAAGTGCCATAAAAAGTACTGGGAAACTGAAAAAAAATAGGAAAATATAGGAATATAGGAAAAAAATCTGATTCCATTTTTAGGGGTTTTTGTTTTTACAGCTACAGCGGTTTGAATTATTTACGTTTTTTACGGTGTTCACCGTGCGAGTTAAATAATGGTATATTGTAATAGTTCGGCCTTTTACAGATGTAGCGATATCAATTCTGTTTATTTTTTTTACATTACTTTTGAAGAAAATGGGAAAAGGTTTTTTTTTTTATTTTTAACTTTTTTCTTTCTCACTACTAATAACTTTAATTCTTCTACACATTTTATTAGTCCCCTTAGGGGACTTGTACCAGCGATCATTGGATCCGCGGGTACAATATGCTGCAATACTAATGTATTGCAGTATATTGTTATTTTTACAGACTCCTGTAACAGCGCGATCGCTGTTCCTGTCCGTTAGTCCCGGGTGTCAGCTGTAATTCAGCATGTGAGCCCGCTCCATACATCACCCCCGCACCATGATGTGCTATTAAGTCATAGTGCTCAAAGGGGTTAATGCACAGTGGATGGTGTGAATATTGCAATTTTCCACTGATATGCCATTTTAGTGCATAATATGTCGTGCCCAGTTTGTGCCCCTGAAGACAAATACCTCATAAAGCGTTAAGCGTGTTCTCCCAGGTATGGCGATGCCATATATGTGGGCACAAACTGCTGTTTGGGCATGCTGCAGGGCTCAGTAGGGAGGAAGCACCATTTTGCTTTTGGAGCGCAGATTTTGCTTGGTAGTTTTTCTGTTTGGGGTTTTGCTGGTATTTCAGTTTATAATGCGGGGGGCATATGTAATCTGTACGGAGAACATCAGGGCATAATAAGGGGGTATAAAAATGCGGTAAATAATTCATAGATATGTGGCCGGTGTCGCACTGATAAATGGTGTCGGATCTTATCCGCTTTTAGAAAACACTGCACATTTTGCATCGCCATATTCCTGGGAGCCAGAACGTCTTTATTTTTTCACCACCGGAGCTGTGTGAGGGCTTATTTGTTGCGGGACAATCTGTACTTTTCATTGGTACCATTTTGGGGTACATGCGATTTTTTTTGATCACTTTTTATTAAATTTTTTTGCAAGCCGGGTGACCAAAAACAAGCAATTCTGACAATGTTTTTTAGTTTATTTTTTGCGGCATTCACTGTGCACTATAAATGACGATTATATTTTATTCTGCGTGTCGGTACGATTACGGCGATACCATATGTATATAGGGTTTTTTTATGTTTTGCAGCGTTTGCGCAATAAAATCACTTTTTTATAAAATTATTTATTTTCTGTCACCATATTCTGAGAGCCGTAACTTTTTTATTTTTCAGTCAAAAAAGCTGTGTAAGAGCTTGTTTTTTGCGGGACGGGTTGTAGTTTTTATCGGTATTATTTTCGGGTACATGCGACTTTTTGATCACTTTTTATTCTCTATTTTGGGAGGGGTGGTGACCAAAAAATAGCGATTTTGGTGTCGTTTTTTATTGATTTTTTTTGGGGTGTTCATCGTGCGGGAAAAATAACATTACAGTTTTATAGTTGGGGTCGTTACGAACGCGGTGATACCAGATATGTGTACTTTTTTTAACGAGTTCATTTTTTTCCTATAATGAAAGACTTATTATAGGAAAAAAATGCAGTGTTTGTTTATATAACTTCTAACTTTTATTTTTACACTTTTTTTAAAACATTTTTATTATCTTTTTTTTACTTTTTTCACTTGTCCCACTAGGGGACCCTTAGACTTGCAGCTTTGATCGCTGCTAGAGTACATTACACTACACACGTAGTGTAATGTACTCTAACTGTCATTGTGACGTGACAGTCACACTGACAGGAAGCCTCGGAGGACCGGCTGGAGGCTGTTCCCCCGAGGCTTCCGTACATGGCAACCCGGTGGTCATTGTCTGACCTCCAATTGCCGTGACAAGCATCGGTAGCCCCCACGATCACTTCGTGGGGGCTGCCGATGTGCTTCAAACCACTTAAATGCGGCGACGGCAATCCGTCGCCGCATTTATGGGGTTAATTGCCTAAATCAGCGGCGATGGTCAGCTGACCGGCAAGGCTGGAGTGTCAGCTGTCGGGGACAGCTGACCTCCCGGTTCCCGGACACTGTCCGTTAGGACAGTGTGCGCCGGGAACTACTCCGCAATAGTAAGTCTGGATGCGGGAACTAACCCCTCTGCAGGACGTACTATTGCGGAGCAGCGCGTGAAGAGGTAAATGACCAACTTGGCATATTTTTACTTTTTACCAACTGGGGGTTGTACAGAGGAGTGTATGACGCTGACCAATCAGTGTCCAATCAGCGTGTTCCACAGTGTGGTTGTGCAGTGAAAGAAGCTGGGCTGGAAAAATGAGAAGTATATGACGCTGATTGGTCACTGAATGGTCAGCGTCATACACTCCTCTGTACAATGCCCAGTTGGTAAAAAGTAAAAACACGCCCAGTTGGTCATTAAGAAACTAATTAGCATAAATCTAAAATTGCTCATAACTTGCTCAAAAGTGATCGTTTTTCAAAATAAGAACCACTGTTATCTACATTACAGCGCCAATCAGATTATGTAGGGGATAGGGCACTTATAATCTGGTGACAGAGCCTCTTTAAGCTGCATTGAAAAGTGTAGTCAACTATAAGCCACTCCTGTGTTGTATTGGCTTTGTGCTGAGGGTCATTGTCTTATTGCAAGGTGAACAGAGCCGGCCTTAGGATAGATGGCGCGCCATGCAAAATTATCTTTCAGTGCCCCACCCCATCATAAAAAAATGCCCCATAAAAAAGTATAATGCCCCCACACAGTATAATGCCCCTTTAGTGCCCCCCATACAGTATAATAATAATAATAATAATAATATTTAATAATATAATATATTATAACCCCTTCGAGCGCACAGTATTTTGTCCTCTAATTGCGCCCACACAGTATTAAGACCCCTAAGTGCCACACACATTATATTGCATTCTATAGTGCCCCTACACAGTATAATATCTGCTTAGTGGCCCCACATAGTATAATGCCCCCCTCCCCTGGCTGCCCCCCTCCTTGTAGATAGTGCCCCCCTGTAGATTGTGCCATAATCCCCCACCTCTTAATGACCGTGCCATACAGCCCCCCACCTCTCCCTAGTAGACAGTGCCATACAGCCCCCACCTCTCCCTTGTAGACAGGGCCATACGTCCCCCACCTCCCTCATGTACACAGTGCCATACAGCCACCCACCTCCCCCTTTTACACAGTGCCCCCCACCTCCCCTATGTAGACAGTCATACAGTCCCCACCTCCCCCTTGTAGAGAGTGCCATGCAGCCCCCACCTCCCCCTTGTAGACAGTGCCATACAGCCCCCACCTCCACCTTGTAGACAGTGCCATACAGCCCCCCACCTCCCCCTTGTACACAGTGCCCCCACATCCTTCTTGTAGACAGTGTCATACAGCCCCCCACAGCCCCTCCCTTGTACACAGTCCAGGAAGGGGGGTGGGGGGTGCTATCTACAAGGGGGCTGCAAAAAATCTTCTCCTTCTCACATCCACTTCGCACTATGAGGAGGAGGAGAGACAGCATGGCCGTGGCAGTGGTTCAGAGGGGTGTCGCAGCACCCACAGAGGGTTTTCACGGCACCCCGGTTGGGAACCACTGGCCTAGTAAATACCAGAGCAGGGAGATACCTCCCTGCTCTGCTATAGTGTTCAATAGTATCTGTGTCCTTAGCAGGGCCGTATATACAGCTCACGCTGCCCTAGGCACTAAGCCTGAATACGCCCCCATTAAAGGCCTATTGACTTTAGCCAATTATCATCATGATTTGCAATTTTCTGACCAATAATAATGATATTTGGTCAGTGTTAACAAAGGAGAAGATCAATGATAAAACCTTTGTTTATCGTTGCTCTGCAATTGTGATGTAAAAATAATTGTTATCAGTGACACAATTGATAGATGTAAATGCCGCTCATAGTGAAATTTACACTCAGCATTGCTGCCTAGTGCACAGTCCGGTCCTGGTGTCATGTGGTGTGGACTGTGTTCCCCAAAACTCATGAGTTGTACTGGGAAATACAGGGCACACTACGCTGTACCAGAATATGGAATCTGAATACATAGATTAGCCCTACCCCCAAATTATTATAATAATACAATGCCTAAATATTACCACTATGACTATATAACCACCATACTGTGACTAGATAACACACCATACACTGACTGAATAATACCACTATACCCTGACAGGATAATACCACCATACACTGAATAATACCACGATACTGTGACTAGATAATACTGCCATACACTGACTGAATAATACCACCATACTGTGACTAGATAATACTGCTATACACTGACTGAATAATACCACCATACTCTGACTAGATAACACCGCCATACACTGACTGAATAATACCACCATACTGTGACTAGATAACACCGCCATACACTGACTGAATAATACCACCATACTGTGACTAGATAACACCGCAATACACTGACTGAATAATAACTAGATAACACTATGGGAAGAAAAAAGTTGTGCGCAAACTTGCGAACATTTCATAATGTCTGATAGGGAAACATTGAAATTGATACACATGTCGTCCTAATGCTAAAATTCTAGCCTTATAGCCAAGTCCCCCCCCCACACACACACACACACACACACACAAGCAGACTATAACTAAACTCCACTCCGCCACATATTTTGTTTAGGATGTATTCACACATTGCGTTCATATTTTTATGCAATTTTCACAAAGTTAAATAAAGCTGCAATATGGCTCCAACACGTGAATATACTCTTAGGCCTTATTCACACAAATGTCCGTTTTGCATGCGTATAGAATGCAGCGTTTTTCCTGCGTTGCAGTTCCGTGTGACATCAGTGTATGGTGCTAGTCAGCGTTTTTTACGCGCGTATGTCATCCGTATGTCATGCGTTATATACGTCAGCAAAATAAAATGAAGGAGGTGTTTTTCTTTTTCTCATCATTTCTTTAGCAACTGTTGCCTGAATCACGGACAGCACACGGATGTGCGTCCGTATGCTGTCCGTGATCTTCACACACCCATTGACTTCAAGTACAGGACATGCAGTGAGTTTCATGCAGCGGACACACGCTGCATGAAAAACACTGAATATCTGAATGGCCCCATTGACTTACATAGGTCCGTGTGACGTGTGTTATTTTCACGCGCGTAACACGGATGTGAAATACGCTCGTGTGAATTAGGCCTTAGGGTAGGAATACATGTAGTATAAACTCTGCGGATTTTCCACAACAGATTTAATTGCGGAAAATTTGCAGCATAATACAGTAGCAGAAGATTGTTTGAGATTTTAACAAGTCTCATCTCTACACAGAATCTGTACATAAATTGACCTGCGGTGCATTTTTTTTAATCTGCAGCATGTCAATTTATGCTGTGGAATCGCTCCTCTTGTATTGTAGTAGTTACCCATTGAATTCAATGGGAGGTAGAAATGCTGCGATTCCGCCGCAAAAATATCAAATGTGAAAAAAAAAGCTTATCCTTACTCCCGGCCGTAGTCATGGCGATGTCTATTCTCTTCTGAGCACAGCCCGGCCTCCCAGGATGACGATTCATACCATGTGACTGCTGCAGCCAATCAAAGGCTGCAGCAGTCACATGGACTATAGCGTCGTCCCAGGAGGCCGGACTGCGCTCAGAAGAGAATACATATCGCTATGACTACGGCCGGGAGTATTAGCTTTTTTTATTTTTATTTCTGAAGTCTTTCCGCAGCGGACATGCCGCTCGAAAAACTGCACCAAAATTTGGTGAGGTTTTTTCAGGTGGAATTCCCTGCGGTTTCCAGGACAGATACTCTGTGTAGTTTTATATTAATAATAATCTTTATTTATATAGCGCCAACATATTACGCAGGAATACTGGGAAGACCCCAGCAGTTGGCAGGCACGTAATGGATACAAAAGGAACTAAGTGTACCAAGGTACACTGAAAGCCAATTTCCCAACTGCTGACTGATATTATTAAAAAATAACTTTTAATGATTTTACCACTAAGAATGTCCAGGTGGACATAAACACTGTATACGAACAATTTAAAAGTTATAGCCGATATTGCTGCCACACACGCTCAGTTTACACTCCGTCTGCATGTATTGCCAGACAGAGCACAGAGTGCTAGAAATTGTCCAGTGACAGATATGACAGCTGGATAGCTGCAGACTGCCGTACTGGGACGGATTCAAGTTAAATTCAAAATTGGATTCGTGTGCTGGATTTGCTAGACAAATGGGCTGTTTAAAACAATGAATTTAGCCCCCCCGACATGTTTCGCTGTCAACACAGCGTCCTCAGGGGATCAAAATGGGGCTAGTAGTACTCTAGATCCGGTTTTCATTAAAAATATCTCTGTACTTTGCTCCACTCATCTTTCCCTCAACCCTTACCAGTCTCCCTGTGCCAATTGCTAGAAAAACATCCTCACAGCATGATGTTGCCACCACCATGCTTCACTGTAGGGATGATATTGGGCAGGTGAAGAGCAGTGCCTGGCTTCCTCCAGACATGACACTTAGAACTGAAGCAAAAAAGTTCAATCTTGGTTTCATCCGACTACAGAATCTTGTTTCTCACAGTCTGAGAGTCCTTTAGGTGTTTTTTTTGCAAACTCCAGGCTGGCTTTCATGTGTCTTTTACTGAGGAGGGGCTTCATTCTGGCCACTCTGCCATAAAGCCAAGATTGGTGGAGTGCTGCAGTGATGCTTGACCTTATGGAAGTTTCTCACTTCTGCACACAGGACCTCTGGAGTTCAGCCAGAGTGACCATTGCGTTCTTGGTCACCTCTTTTACTAAGGTTCTTCTCCCCTGTTTACTTAGTTTGGTGGGGCAGCCAGCTCTAGGAAGAGTCCTGATTGTTCCAAACTTCTTCTATTTAAGAATTATGGAGGCCACTGTGCTCTTGGGAACTTTCAGTGCAGCAGAAATGTTTTTGTACCCTTCTCCGGATCTGTGCCTCCACACAATCCTGTCTCTGAGCTCTACAGGCAGTTGTTTCCTACTCATGACTTGGTTTTGCTCTGATATGCATTGTCATCTGTGAGACCTTATATAGACAGGGGTGTGTCATTCCAAATCATGTCCAATCAAATGAATTTACCACACGTGGACTCCAATCAAGGTGTAAAAACATTTCAAAGATGATCTAGAAAAATGGGAGGCGCAGAGCTATATTTCAAGTGTCATAGCAAAGCGTCTGAATACATACGTCCACGCAAAAATGTTATAAATTTGCAAAAATTTCTAAATTTCTGTTTTCGCTCTGTCATTATGGGGTATTAAGTGCAGAATGATAGGGGCAAACTTAAATTTTTTATTTTTATTTTAGCACAAGGCATCAACATAACAAAATGTGAAAAAAGTAAAAGGATCTTTCCGAATGCACTATATATATATGTACATATATATATATATATATATATATATATATATATATACAGAGGCGTAATTTGAAGCTCCTGGCCCCCAATGCAAAATCTCTAACAGGGCCCCCATTCTACTATATATCATTTATCATACTCATGTCTTTGTTTATGCGGTTGAGGGACTACTGCTACCTCTACACTCTATATATCTACGCCCAGGGCTGCCATCAGGGCAGTACTAGGGATACTGGTGCAAGGGGCCCGGCCATAGCTGATTGAAATGGGGGCCCGGCAACTGCGACTTGCCTTTGGTAGAAAAAAACAGGCACCTGAAATGGGGCCCTTTCTTTTCACCAAAGTAAAGTTGTGAGCTACGGGCCCCCCTCCACCCTGAGTTTGTCTGCACCTCTCGTCATGGGCATGGACATTTTGGGCAGTTTGAGTAAAATAAAACTTGCATTCCCATGCAGGCGGAGCTTGTACGGAGCAGTGGTCAAGCATGTACTTTGCTGTTTCCATCATTCCCATACACTTTGCATGAAATGGAAGCGTGCACGCTTGACCGCCGCTCAATTCAATGTCCGCCTCACTGTGGGGGGTGCAGTGAGGAGGATCTCGGGGTTTGGGACCCTCGTTCTTAGGCCTCGTTTACACGAGCGTGATATACGTCCGTACGACGCGCGTGCTTTTCACGCGTGTCGTGCAGACCTATGTAAGTCTATGGGGGCATGCAGACAGTCCGTGAGTTTTGCTCAGTGTGAGTCTGCTGAAAAAAACTCACGACAAGTCCTATATTTGTGCGCTGTTCGTGCATCACGCACCCATTGAAGTCAATGGGTGCGTGAAAATCACGCAGGTCACACGGAAGCAATTCGCGCAACAGCTGTCAAACTCTGAATGTAAACAGAAAAGCACCACATGCTTTTCTGTTTACAAACATCCAAACAGTGTGTAATAATGATGGCGGCTGCGCGAAAATAACGCAGCCGCGCATCATACGCTGATGACACACGGAGCTGTTAAGTGCCTTTTGCGCACGCAAAACGCAGCGTTCGTGTAAACCAGGCCTTATAAACACAAAAAAAAAAAAAATTACCTGCTGGCCTGACTTTCTTGCTTCCCGCTCCGTTCCCTCGTTCTGGTCCCCGTTTTCAAAAATCCAAGATGGCTGCTACTGCCTCAGACTTGCATGTGGATAGCGTTGCCTGCCAGTCTGAGACATGCCCCCACCTCCTTTACTTTTCTCAGAAGGACAAGCACGGATGATATCAGTGCTGTGTCCATCTCTTCTGACACTTCTGCTGGGTCCTTGACAGGGGTTTCAGCTGCAGCAACCTCCTCACTAACAGCACGCCAGTGGAGGACGGAGGAAGACAGCACCAGGGTTGGCATGAATCATCTTCTGTATGTAAGTATATCATTGTATGCTTGTCTTATATATTTTGTTGCCTGTGTTTTTTTTTTTTTACAGGTTTCAGTATCTTGAACTACGTCAGATCGTCGTAGGATCGAATTTTTACCAATAAAATGGTCAAAGCAGGCCGTAGGGGGGGCAGTTTATTTCAATAAAGTGTATTTTATAAATTTTTCCACTGTATAACAGAGCTAGTAATCGAGGTGTCTGACTGACACCTCCCCATTACAATCGCTAGGGCTTGGCGTCAGCCAGAGGTGTGCTATGTCCACTTTTGGCTGACACCAACCCCTCCAATCTATTACCCCAGTACCCAACGCACCAGGTGTACTGGAAAGAGCCAAGGAATATCAGGAGCAGCCCATCTAATGTGATGGGTGGTCCCTGGTACGGCCGCAGGCTGGTGTTGTTAGGATAGGAAGGAACCAATAGCTATGGACCTTCCCATCCTGAGAATTTCAGACTGCGGTTGTTGGTTTTTCTTGCCTGGATAGAGAAACAGGAGGACCCCACATGATTTTTTGTTTAATCATTAACTTTTTTTTTAACCCCTTAAGGACGCAGCCTAGTTTTGGCCTTAAGGCTCAGAGCCCATTTTTCAAATCTGACATATTTCACTTTATGTGGTAATAACGTCGGAATGCTTAAACCTACCCAAGCGATTCTGAGATTGTTTTCTCGTGACACATTGGGCTTCATGTTCGTGGTAAAATTTGGTCGATATATTCAGTGTTTATTGGTGAAAAATTGCAAAATGTAGAGAAAATTTTGAAAAAATAGCATTTTTCAGAATTTAAATGCATCTGCTTGTAAAACAGACGGTTATACCACCCAAAATAGTTACTAGTTCACATTTCCCATATGTCTACTTTAGATTGGCATCTTTTTTTGAACATTCTATTATTTTTCTTGGACGTTACAAGGCTTTGAGTTCTGAAGTGGCTTTGAGGGGCCTATGTATTAGAAACCCTGATAAAACACCCCATTTTAAAAACTAGACCCCTCAAAGTATTCAAAACAGCATTTATAAAGTTTTTTTAACCCTTCAGGCATTTCACAGGAATTAAAGCAAAGTGGAGGTGAAATTTGCAAATTTCATTTTTCTTGCTGAATTTCAATTTTATTTAAAAAAAATTCTGTGACACAGAAGGTTTTACCCAAGAAACACTACTAAATATGTATTGTCCAGATTCTGCAGTTTTTAGAAATGTCCCACATGTGCCTCTAGTGCGCTCGTGGAATAAAACACAAGCCCTAGAAGTAAAGAAGCACCTAGTGCATTTTGAGTCCTCTTTTTTATTAGAATATATTTTAGGCAGCATGCCAGGTTTGAAGAGGTGTTGAGGTGCCAAAACAGTAGGAATCCCCCAATAGTGACCCCATTTTGGAAAAAAAAAACCCTCAAGGAATTCATTTATGGTTGTTGTTACCATTTTGACCGCACAGTTTTTTCACAGCACGTATTTGAATTGGGCTGTGAAATGAAAAAAATGTCATTTTTTCCAATAAAATGTCATTTGTGATCAAAATTTCAAAATACTCCATTTTGTTGCCCAATTTCTCCTGAGTGCAGCAATACCCCATTTGTGGCCATAAACTGCCGTTTGGGCCCATGGGAGGCCTCAGAAGGGAAGGAGCGCTGTGTGTTCTTTGGAGTACAGATTTTGCTGGTTTGGTTTTCGGGTGCCACATCACATTTGCAGAGCCCCAGAGGTATCAAAGCAATGGAAACCCACCAGAAGTGACCCCATTTTGGAAACTACACTCCTCAAGGAATTCATGTATGGCTAATGTGACCATTTAGACCCCATAGTTTCTTCACAGAACTTATTTAAATTGGGCTGGGAATTAAAAAAATATATATTTTTTCCAATAATATGTCATTTTAGCTCAACAATTCTTATTTTCACAAGAAATAAAATACTCCATTTTGTTGCCCAATTTGTCCTGTGTGCGGCAATACCCCATTTGTGGTGATAAACTGCTGTTTGGGCCCATGGGAGGGCTCAGAAGCAAAGGAGCGCTATTTGTTCTTTGGAGTCCAGATTTTGCTGGATTGGTTTTCGGGTGCCATGTCGCATTTGCAGAGCCTCAGAGGTATCAAAGCAATGGAAACCCATCAGAAGTGACCCCATTTTGGAAACTACACCCCTCAAGGAATTCATTTATGGTTGTTAGCATTTTGACCGCACAGTTTTTTCACAGCACCTATTTCAATTGGGCGGTGACATTAAAAAAAAGACATTTTTTCCAATAAGATGTAATTTTTTATCAAAATTTCTTATTTTCACAGGGAACAAAATACTCCATTTTGTTGCCCAATTTCTTCTGAGTGCAGCAATACCCCATTTGTGGCCAAAAACTGCAGTTTGGGCCCATGGGAGGCCTCAGAAGGGAAGGAGCGCTGTGTGTGCTTTGGAGTACAGATTTTGCTGGTTTGGTTTTCGGGTGCCACGTCACATTTGCAGAGCCCCAGAGGTATCAAAGCAAAGGAAACCCACCAAAAGTGACCCCATTTTGGAAACTACACCCCTCAAGGAATTCATTTATGGGTAATGTGACCATTTAGACCCCATAGTTTCTTCACAGAACTTATTTGAATTGGGCTGGGAATTAAAAAAAAATATATTTTTTCCAATAATATGTCATTTTAGCTCAACAATTCTTATTTTCACAAGAAATAAAATACTCCATTTTGTTGCCCAATTTGTCCTGTGTGCGGCAATACCCCATTTGTGGTGATAAACTGCTGTTTGGGCCCATGGGAGGGCTCAGAAGCAAAGGAGCGCTATTTGTTCTTTGGAGTCCAGATTTTGCTGGATTGGTTTTCGGGTGCCATGTCGCATTTGCAGAGCCCCAGAGGTATCAAAGCAATAAAAACCAACCACAAATGACCCCATTTTGGAAACGACACCCCTCGAGGAATTCATTTATGGGTGTTGTGACCATTTTGACCCCATAGTTTTTTCACAGAACTTATTTGAATTGGGCTGGGAATGAAAACAAAATTATTTTTTTCAAATAATATGTAGTTTTGGCTGAAAATTTCTTATTTTCACAAGAAACAAAATACCCCATTCTTTTGCGCAATTTGTTCTGAGTGCCGCAATACCCCATTTGTGGTGATAAACTGCCGTTTGGGCCCATGGGAGGGCTCAGAAGGAAAGGACCACCATTTGGCCTACTGGGGATTTTCTAGTGCGAAGTCATGTATGCAGAAGCACCTGAGGTACCAGTACAGTTGAAACCCGCAAGAAGTGACCCCGTTTTAAAAACTACACCCTTAAAGGGAATGTGTTGCCAGCAAAACATGTTTTTTTTTTTAATTAAACATTTAGTGTGTAGGTGAATAAACATTGTTCACATTTTTTTTATTTTTTTCACGAGTCAGAAAATATTATAAATTAGATTCTAATTTATAATATTTCCCATTGCTGGTCACTAGATGGAGCTATTCCCAAAATTGCAGCATTGCATGTGGTAAAGCAACCACATTGCTTTTTGCTGCAAAATTGGGAAAAAAGCACTCGCTCTAGTGAGCTCTGAGAATCCCCCCCTCCTTTATCCTGGCTAGTGCCGGGATAAACGAGGGGTTTGAACGGTCTAACCTCCTACACTGTGTGTCGCCATTTTTTGAGCTAACACACAGTGTAGTAGGTTTACATACAGTAGTAAACACACACAAACACGAACATACATAGAAATCTCTTACCTGCTCCTGCCGCCGCGGCTCCCTCCGGCCCGTCCGCTCCGTCTGCTGCCGCTGGTCCAAGTGCACAAGTCCGGAAGCCGCGACCGGAAGTAGTAATCTTACTGTCCGGCCGCGACTTCCGGTCCACAGGAAAATGGCGCCGGACGGCGCGCATTTCAAATTGGACTGTGTGGGAGCGGCGCATGCGCAGTTCCCACACAGACGGCGTACACAGAAGTGGATGGGACGGGACCCGTTTGCAGTCCCTATGGGACTGTGGCTGCCGTATTCCATGTCTGTATGTGTCGTTAATCGACACATACAGAAATGGAAAAAAAAATGGCAGCCCCCATAGGGAAGAAAAAGTGTAAAAATAAGAAAAAGTAAAACACAAACACACAAATAAATATAAACGTTTTTAATAAAGCACTAACATCTTTAACATATTAAAAAAAAAATTGTGATGACACTGTTCCTTTAAGGCATTCTTCTAGAGGTGTAGTGAGCATTTTGACCGGAGACCTACACCCCATAAACTATAATGTGGGTTCTCCCGGGTATGGCAATACCCTACATGTGGCTGGGCACACAGCAGGGCTCAGAGGGGAAAGACGAGGGGGGATAAGCTGTGCGGAGTGCATCAGGGTAAGTAAAATTGGGGTAAATTATAAACCAAGGGATGTATGATCAATTTTAAAACACTCTTTCATACAGAGCTCTGGTTATTCGGGACACGTGTCACATTGATATATTGTGTCATCCCTTATCGCCCTCTTATAGCAGACTTTGCACCTCTTTTGACTTTTCCCCTTCTTGCCAGTTTGGGGAACTTCTCCTGGAAAGTGTTGCCGCCCTGGTACGATGCGTGAGGCCCCGCTTCCAGAAGTACTGGGTGCCCCCCCTTCCTTGTCCCTAAAGATTAGGTTCTTGATAATCACCTCTTGAAATTCCAGGAAAGTTCCCGTCTGGCCTGCACATCGGCGTAGCATGTACACATTGTACAAAGCCATCTGTATGATGTGCCCGGCCAGCTTCTTATGCCACACCGCATGGCGCTGTAGGGCTTCAGGATTAGATCTGACAAGTCCATCCCTCCCATGTACCTATTGTAGTCCAGGATGCAGTCTGGTTTGGGGGTGGCCTTTCCGTCATATATCCTAAATCTGTAGGTATACCCTGATGCACTCTCGCACAGCTTATACATCTTCATGCCATACCTTGCCCTCTTACCCGGCAGGTACTCGCGGAATTGAACCCTCCCTTTAAAATGTACCAAGGACTCATCAATAGAAATACACTTCTCGGGGGTGTATGCTTGGGAAAACCGGGCAATGAAACGGTCTAATAGGGTTTCCGTTTATACAAACGGTCAAAACTGGGGTCATCTCGGTGTGGGCATGGCTCATTATCAGTATAGTGTAAGAAGCGAAGTATTGCCTCATTTATTTATTTTTTTAGGTTACAGTTCAGTTCTGAAGTTGCTTTGAGGGGCCCATATATTAGAAACCCCTATCAAACACCCCATTTTAGAAACTAGACCCCTCAAAGTATTCACAACAGCATTTAGAAAGTTTATGAACACTTTAGGTGTTTCACAGAAATTTAGAGCAAAGTAGAGGTGACATTTACTTTTTTTTTTTTGTCAGAAAATCCTCTTTATACCATTTTTTTTATAACACAAAAGGATTTATCAAAGCAACGCAACTTAATAAGTATTGCCCAGATTCTGCAGTTTTGAGAAATATCCCACATGTGGCCCTAGTGCGGTAATGGACTGAAGCACCGGCCTCAGAAGCAAAGGAGCACCTAGTGGATTTTGAGGCCTCTTTTTTATTAGGCACCATGTCCAGTTTGAAGAGGTCTTGTGGTGCCAAAACATTGGAAACCCCCCCAAAAGTGACCCCATTTTGGAAACTAGACCCCTTGAGGAATCCATTGTAGTTTTCTTGGGGTGCATGCAGCTTTTTGATCAGTTTTTATTCTATTTTTAGGTGGCGTGGTGACTAAAAAACAGCAATTCTACTATTGTTTCTTTATTCTATTTTTTTTACAGCATTCACCGTACGCTATAAATGACATATTCACTTTATTCTGCGGGGCGATACGATTACGGCGATACCAGATGTTTATAGTTTTTTTTATGTCTTATGGCGTTTGCACAATAAAATAAGTCACTTTTTGTGTTACCATATTCTAAGCGCCAGAACTTTTTTATTTTTCAATCAACAAAAGCCGTGCGAGGACTTATTTTTTGCGTAACGAACTGTAGTTTCGATCAGTACCATTTTTCGGTACATGCGACTTTTTGATCTCTTTTTATTCCATTTTTTGGGAGGTGAAGTGACCAAACAATTGTGAATGTGGTACGGTTTATTATTATTTTCTTTTACGGCGTTCACCGTGCGGGATAAATAACGAAATAATTTTGTAGTTCAGGCCGTTACGGACGCGGCAATACCAATTATGTATAGTTTATTTGTTTGTTTATATATTTTTATTAATAATAAAGGACTGATAAGGGAAAAGGAGGGATTTTTACTTTTAATACTTTTAAAACTTTTATTTTCTTATTTTTACACATTTTTTTTTACTTTATTACTTTGTCCCACTAGGGGACTTGAGGGCAGGAGGCCCTGATCGCAATTCTAATACACTGCACTACATGCGTAGTGCAGTGTATTAGAACTGTCAGCTACTCACTGACAGCAAGCATAGTGGGTCCTGACGTTGTCATGACCCACTAGGCTTCCGTCGATGGCATAGCCGGACGCCATTGTTTGGTGTCCGGTTGCCATAGTCACCATCGCCGGCCGCTATAGTGTAGCAGGCCGGCGATGGCAGCTTAACCCCTAAAAAGCCGCGATCTCTATAGAACGCGGCTTTTAAGGGGTTAATCAGCGGGGACACAGCGATCAGTCCCCGCTGTAGGAGCTGTGACAGCTGCTGTAAGAGACAGCAGCTGTCACCGCTCCTGTATGTGTCGGGAGGACGGCCGAAGCGGCCGTTACTCCCGAGATGTACTATTAGGTCATGGAGCGCGAAGGATACAGCTGTCATGACCTAATAGTACGTCCAGGAGCGGGAAGGGGTTAAGAAAGGCATTACACTATCCTATAAATACAAAAAAAATAAAAATAATTATATATATATATATATATATATATATATATATATATATATATAAAAACTTGGAGAAAATCAATAGCTGCAGTCTGATTATCCGGATGGGAAGGTCCATGGCTATTGGTCCCCTCCCATCCTAAAAACACCAGCCTGCGGCTGCCCATTATGTTGGTTGGGCCGCTGCTGATGATTCTCATCTCTTTCAAGTACCCCTGGTGCGTTGGGTAATTTCTGCAAAAGGTGGACATAGCACATCACTGACTGACACCAAGCCCTAGCGATTGTATTGGAGAGGTGTCAGTCAGACACCTCGATTACTAGCGCTGTTACACAGTTGAAAAAAATATAAAAACACTTTATTGAAATAGACTGCCCCGTACAGCATGCTTTGACCATTTTATTGGTAAAAATTCGATGCCCCCGACAATCCAACATAGGCCAAGACACGGAAACCTTTAGGCTGGGTTCACACGACCTATTTTCAGACGTAAACGAGGCGTTTTATGCCTCGTTTTACGTCTGAAAATAGGGCTACAATACGTCGGCAAACATCTGCCCATTCATTTGAAAGAAGAGGCTGGACGCAGCCTGCAGGGCTTAAGGGGAAGCCTCCATGACCTCCCTGGTAGGGAAAGGGTTAATAGGTAAGGGAGAGTTGGAGGGAGAGTGAGGAGGAGGTGGAGGAGGGATAAGGAGGAGTCAGGGGGCCGTTGCTGGGCTTCCCGCTGTTTTTCGGCATTGAGCCGGAAGCAGCGGGAGAAGTAACACAGGGAGAGACAAGCTCCCCGTTGCCCGCGCTACTCCCTATGTCGGAGGCATTATTATTAGAGCGGCTGCTCGCCGCTGCTGTGCACCACGGTCCCGGATGGCTGGAGGAGACCGTGGCTGCATTAACTAGGATCCCGGACGCCGTTTCGCCACGTCAGGCCCGGCGTTCGGGGTCTGTTGCAGAGGACAGGCTCCCCTCCCCCGGCCCCCTTCCTAGCATTACTATGGCGGCGGGGGGGGAGTCGGCAACAACCGCTCCTGATCGGAGCAGGCAGAGAGCGTTGCCGGGGGTGACGGCGACTCAGGCCGGGTCGACCCGTCCCTCCCGGAGGTCCCGACCTCCAGAGCGCCTCAGTCCTGAGGCAGTCCCGCGGACACGGCGTCGCAGAGGGAGCCCGATCACGGACGCTGCAGGCCAGGCAGCTGGGAGGACCGCCTCTTCCCAGGCCCTGCGTCCTGGCAGGAATCCCAAGCCGCGACGGGGTCCGGCGGTATGCAGGGAGTCGCAGGCCGGGCTCCCTGTCACCCCTCCCCCATCGGATGGAAGATTCGGAGGACAAGGTACGGCCGCCCCGCCTGGTGATGTTCCGGCCAGGGGGCAGGCTTCTTCAGGATCATCGAGACGGACGCCTAGATCTACAGCGACATCGAGGCAGCAGGTCCGGTCGGAAGTCTGGGTTCCAGCGGTCGGGCGGCAGGTTGCCGGCCCATCGGTCAGCGCTTCATCATCTCCGTTTCGAAGATGTCGGTGGGATGGCCAGTCGTCTGCGAGAGAGGAGCTGGAGGAAGGTGAACTGGACGCGTATCGTCGAGGTCAGGATGGTCCGGCTGACGGGAACACAGCGCCTGTGCAGCCCGGTGAGTGTATAACTCCATCATTGTCATATCCAGCGATTTTTATGTTGGGTGTCGGCGGGGGGGTTGCTAGCGTCGCATCGGTGGCCAGTAGTGGCGCGGGCGGGCGTGATGGCGCGGGTCTGGCAGATTTAGTGGGTTGCTTGAGAGAGCTGGTCGGGCGCCTAGATAGGGCGGTGGCGCCGGTAGTCACGGAAGTGTCCCCGGCGGTAGTTTGGGAGGGTCCCAGGGACGTGGGATTGTTACAAGCGCGGCCCGTGACGGCGGTTAGAGAGGCGGTCGCGGTGTCGGTACAGACCGAGGCGCAAAAAGATGGCGATCGGGTGCGTATTGATGATCGTGCTCGTGGGGAGATGTATGTTTGTTTCGAAGGTCCGTTGGGGGCGCATTTAAAGCAGGAGGTGCGTGAGCGGATCTGGAAGGACGAATATGTTGAGATTTTTTCTCTCTTGCCGCTCGCTAAATTAAATTTAGATAAGAGCAAGCGGGACGAGAGTAAAAAGGACGAGGAGGAACGGCGGCGGTATAGGCTTATCCCGCAGACGTTCGTTAATTGGTCGCAGGCGTTCGCCATATTAGCCAGTGTGATAGGGGAAAAGGAGCCGGAAAATTGTTCGGCGTTGTTTTGTTATTTTGATGCCATTGGGGAGGCTCATAGGGCGTATGGGGGTCAGGCGTGGCTGCGATACGATGAGCAATTCCGTCAGCGGAAAGCGGTTCGGCCGGCGATTCGGTGGGACCAGAAGGATATTGCTCTCTGGTTACGGGTTACGGCTCCGGTTAGGCAGTCCTTTCCCGGGAGCGCCGGCCAAGGAGGCCAGTCTAGTCAGGTTGGACAAGGCGGCGGGGGAAAGGCGGGGTTTTGCTGGCAATTTAATGAAGGCCAGTGTAAGTTCGAGGCCACGTGCAAGTTCAAGCACGTGTGTTCCGAGTGTAATGGTGCATCGCACGGGGCGGCAAAATGTATGCGTAAAAAGAGGTCAGGGAACCAGTCCTCCGCGGCTGGTCAAGGGGGTGTCACCGGTGAGGGTGGAAAAGATGGCCCCTTATCTAAATGAGTATCCGGATAGGGCGGCGGCTAAATTGCTTTACGAGGGGTTTTGTGTTGGTTTCTTATTCCTCCGCCTCCTTATGAGGTACCCATTACGCGGAGGAATTTAAAATCGGCTTACTTGCATGCCAAGGTCGTGTCGGACAAATTGTTAAAAGAAGTTCGTTGGGTCGCATGTCGGGGCCTTTTGTTGATTCGCCAGTAAAAGATTTAGTTGTGTCCCCGTTGGGTATTGTTCCTAAGCGCGAGCCCGGAAAATTTCGTTTAATTCAACACTTATCGTATCCCAAGGGTTAGTCGGTAAATGACGGGATAGATCACGAGTTGTGCTCCGTAGTTTATACCTCATTCGATAAGGCGGTGGGTTTAGTGCGGGCTGCGGGTCCGGGCGCGCTGCTAGCAAAAACCGACATCGAGGCGGCGTTCAGGTTGTTGCCAGTTCATCCAGAAAGCCAACGGCTGTTGGGCTGTTTTTGGAATGGGGCTTTTTACGTGGATCGGTGCCTTCCGATGGGGTGTTCCCTTTCTTGTGCATACTTCGAGGCGTTTAGTAGCTTCGTGGAGTGGGTAATGAGGGGAGCATCCGGGGTCGACTCGTTGATCCATTACTTAGATGATTTCTTGTGCGTTGGGCCGGGGGGTTCGCCGGTTTGCGGTAATTTGCTTTATGCACTACAGAAGGTGGCAAGGGATTTTGGGATCTCTTTGGCGCCAGAAAAAACGGAGGGCCCGGTAGCGACGATTTGTTTTTTGGGAATTGAAATAGATTCGGTGGCAATGGAGTGTCGTCTCCCTGCGGATAAGCTGGGTGCTTTGAGGCTGGAGGTACGGCGGGCTTGTAGACTGAAGAAATTGACGCTGCGGGAGCTTCAGTCGCTGCTGGGGAAGTTGAATTTCGCCTGCCGGATTATGCCAATGGGGAGGGTGTTTGGTAGACGGTTGGCGGCGGCAACGGCGGGAGTGCGTGCGCCGCATCATTTTGTGCGGCTCAAGGAGGAGCACCGAGCTGATCTTCAGGTTTGGGATGACTTCTTGGGCCAGTACAATGGTCGCTCGCTGTGGATGGCCCCAGCGCAGGATACGAGTGATTTGAATAATTTTACGGATGTGGCTGGGGCGGGCGGTTTTGGGGCTTACGGGGGAGGTCCGTGGTGCGCAGGTCAATGGCCGGCTAGTTGGGTGTCCAGTGGACTCACGCGGAATCTGGCCCTGCTCGAGCTGTTCCCCATCGTGGTGGCGGCGACCATTGGGGGGACAGGCTCAGGGATAAGAAGGTTCGTTTTTACTGCGACAACATGGGGGTGGTGCTGGCCATTAATAACATCACGGCGTCCTCTCCTCCGGTAGTTCAATTGTTGTGACATTTAGTGTTGGTGTGTTTGTCGTTGAACGCGTGGGTGGTGGCGGTGCATGTGCCGGGAGTACGGAATTGTATCGCTGATGCTCTTTCTCGCTCGCGGTGGGACCGGTTTCGGCAGTTGGCACCGGGAGCGGAACGTCTCGGTTTGGCTTGTCCGGAACATCTTTGGGATCTGGTCTCGGTCCCGTAGAACAACTGGTAAAAAGGTCTTTGGCGCGCATGACGTGGAGTGCTTATTCTGCTTGTTGGAGGCAGTGGGAGGAGTGGGTAAGAGAGTTGGGTGACGTCAATACGGATAGAGACAGGTTGGTGGCACTTTTGTACTGGTTAGGGGACGCCTGGGAGGCGGGGGGTTTTCTCAAAAACTGACCAATTAGGGAAGGGTAAGCTGATAGTTTTGTTCGCCCTCCCGGGGTCGGTTATGTGCCCAGTAGAGTGCATGCAGGGTTTTAAGCCGCGAGCGGGGCCTCCAGATTTGCCTTTGTTACGTCATGTGGACGGGTCGTTTTTGTCCAGGTTTCAGTTTGGAGCTGTATAAAAAAAAAAAAAAAAAAAAAAAAAAAAAAAAAAATGTCTGACGGCGGTTGGTGTCGCGGCGGGCTCATATTCATCTCATTCCTTCAGGATTGGCGCAGCAACTGAAGCAGGGTGCTGGGGATTGGATGATGAAGGGGTTCGGCGCATTGGTCGTTGGGAGTCCAACAGATTTAAGTCCTATGTCCGCCCCCATTTGTTATGAGGTTTGTTGTTAACGCTTAAAGAAATGTTTTATATGGTGGTGTCTAATTGTTTTTCTGTTTCAGATTCGCCTCCGTGTTTGGTTTGGTTGCTGGGTCATTCTTACGTGCACTGGGGGGCTTTGAGGGCGGACGTCCGCCCGGACGGTCGCCAGTTGCGCATTCCACGACAGGATGCGGTTGTGCATTGGCTGGGAGTTAGAGGTATGTCATGGAGCAGGGTGTTGGCGGAATTCCAGACATATGCCCGGCTTGATAGGGTTCCGGAGGTCTTAGTGTTGCACGTGGGTGGGAATGACTTAGGAGTCCGCCCCTTTCGTGAGTTGGTGCGGGACATCAAACACGATATGTTGTGTTTGTGGGTTTCTTATCCCAAGTTGGTGATAGTGTGGTCGGACATAGTCCCGAGGAAACATTGGCGGTTGGCTAGGTCAGTGGAGAGAGTCAATAAGGCTCGCATTAAAGTTAATCGGGCGGTGTCCCGTTTTGTAGCAAAAAACGGGGGCATTTGCGTGCGGCACAGGGATTTGGAGTCAGGAGTGGGGAACTTCTGGAGGAGTGATGGGGTTCATCTGACCGAGGTTGGCATTGATCTTTGGAGCTTGGCGATAGCAGAAGGAATAGAAAGGGCGGTGGTGGTGTGGCGGAACTCACAGGCTTAAGGTGGTCAAGGCCTGTTTCGCTGTGGCGGGGGGAGTCCTTGAGGCCAATCAGTACAAAATGGTGGGGGGGTCGCATCGGGGGTATGCGTCCCCCAAAAAAGGTACATGGTTGAAGACTTCATCGGGTGTTATCCCTTTGAAGTGGTCTTCTGGTGGAAGGTATATCACTTGAAGGCTTCATCGGGTGTTATCCCTTTGAAGTGGACTTCTAGTGGTCGGTATATCACTTGAGGGCTTCATCGGGTGTTATCCCTTTGAAGTGGACTTCTAGTGGTTGGAGCCATCTGCAGAGGTGAACGGTGCTTCCGAGCTGGTTTACGGCTGGAGGTAATTACTGGTTTGCAGATGGCTAACTCGGTGTGTTCTTAAAAAAGGAATATCTGAAAGGGCTTCAAGGACTTCCTCTGCTCGGGTTAATGTTAACGTTAAAATTGTTATTTACGATTCTGACCCATGTTGGGTCATGTGAATTATTAGGAGGAATTCTCTGGTGGATTCCTAACTAGTTATCCGAATGTTTCGGATTTAAATTGTCTTTATAAAACTGTGAAATTAATAAACGGCTGCTGTGGCCATTTCACATCCAACCTCGGTGTCACGTGTCTTTCCTAAAGGTGGGGGTGGAGGGATAGGATGGGTAAGGGAAGGTTCATTAACACACGACTCTACTTAGGCAGGTCAAGAAGAGGCTGGACGCAGCCTGCAGGGCTTAAGGGGAAGCCTCCATGACCTCCCTGGTAGGGAAAGGGTTAATAGGTAAGGGAGAGTTGGAGGGAGAGTGGGGAGGAGGTGGAGGAGGGATAAGGAGGAGTCAGGGGGCCGTTGCTGGGCTTCCCGCTGTTTTTCGGCATTGAGCCGGAAGCAGCGGGAGAAGTAACACAGGGAGAGACAAGCTCCCACCCTCCCGCCCTTGGTTTGTTACCCCTGTGGGTCTTTATGTACGTCTGTCTATGAGTGTTGTGTTTGATTTGTGTGCTTATTTAACATGTTTTTTCCTTTTTCCGGAGTAGGTTCTGTTGTCATGGCAGCTGGCGGGGGGAGTCCTTGAGGCCAGTCAGTACAAAATGGTGGGGGGGTCGCATCGGGGGTATGCGTCCCCCAAAAAAGGTACATGGTTGAAGACTTCATCGGGTGTTATCCCCTTGAAGTGGTCTTCTGGTGGAAGGTATATCACTTGAAGGCTTCATCGGGTGTTATCCCTTTGAAGTGGACTTCTAGTGGTCGGTATATCACTTGAGGGCTTCATCGGGTGTTATCCCTTTGAAGTGGACTTCTAGTGGTTGGAGCCATCTGCAGAGGTGAACGGTGCTTCCGAGCTGGTTTACGGCTGGAGGTAATTACTGGTTTGCAGATGGCTAACTCGGTGTGTTCTTAAAAAAGGAATATCTGAAAGGGCTTCAAGGACTTCCTCTGCTCGGGTTAATGTTAACGTTAAATTTGTTATTTACGATTCTGACCCATGTTGGGTCATGTGAATTATTAGGAGGAATTCTCTGGTGGATTCCTAACTAGTTATCCGAATGTTTCGGATTTAAATTGTTTTTATAAAACTGTGAAATTAATAAACGGCTGCTGTGGCCATTTCACATCCAACCTCGGTGTCACGTGTCTTTCCTAAAGGTGGGGGTGGAGGGATAGGATGGGTAAGGGAAGGTTCATTAACACACGACTCTACTTAGGCAGGTCATGGGTTTGCCGACGTACTGTGCAGACGACCTGTCATTTACGCGTCGTCGCTTGACAGCTGTCAAACGACGACGCGTAAAAATACAGCCTCGTCAAAAGAAGTGCAGGACACTTCTTTCAGACGTAATTTGAGCCGTTTTTCATTGAACTCAATGAAGCACAGCTCAAAATTTACGGCTGTCAGAGAAGCCTCGCAAAATGCGAAGAGGAGCATTTACGTCTGAAACGAGGCAGCTGTTTTCTCCTGAAAACAGTCTGTCATTTCAGACGTAAAAGCCTGCTACCGTGTGCACATACCCTTAAACAAAACACAGACAGTAAAACATAAAAGACAGTTACAAGCATACAATGATATACTTACATACAGAAGATGTGGGGGCATGTCTCAGACTGGCAGGCAATGATTTCTATATGCAAGTCTGAGACAGTAGCAGCCATCTTGGATTCTGGAAAATGGGGACCGGAATGAGGAAGCAGAGCCAGAAGCAAGTGAGACCAGCAGGTAAGTTAACAATAATTTTGCAGTATTTTATTTGTTGTTTTTTTTTTAACTGCTTGCTTTTTAACCAGTGAGCAGCAGCTCCAGTGTGCATCTGGCTGGGGTGTATTTAAAGAGGCTCTGTCACCAGATTTTGCAACCCCTATCTGCTATTGCAGCAGATAGGCGCTGCAATGTAGATTACAGTAACGTTTTTATTTTTAAAAAACGAGCATTTTTGGCCAAGTTATGACCATTTTTGTATTTATGCAAATGAGGCTTGCAAAAGTACAACTGGGCGTGTTTAAAGTAAAAGTCCAACTGGGCGTGTATTATGTGCGTACATCGGGGCGTTTTTACTTCTTTTACTAGCTGGGCGTTCTGACGAGAAGTATCATCCACGATAGGGGTTGCAAAATATGGTGACAGAGCCTCTTTAAGTTGCTCAGCAGTCTCATGCTGCAATCTAGCACACCGTGATGTCACGCTCAACATTATAAGGGTATGTGCACACACACTAATTACGTCCGTAAATGACGGACGTATTTCGGCCGCAAGTATCGGACCGAACTCAGTGCAGGGAGCCGGGCTCCTAGCATCATAGTTATGTACGACGCTAGGAGTCCCTGCCTCGCTGCAGGACAACTGTCCCATACTGTAATCATGTTTTCAGTACAGGACAGTAGTTCCACGGAGAGGCAGGGACTCCTAGCGTCGTACATAAGTATGATGCTAGGAGCCCGGCTCCCTGCAGTGTGTTCGGTCCGGTACTTGCGGCCGAAATACGTCCGTCAATTACGGACGTAATTAGTGTGTGTGCACATACCCTTAGCTTTAACCCTAACGTTTAAACCTCTGTAGAACTAATGACGAAGCTCTTTACAATGTTTATATATATTTATTTTTTCTTTCACTTCATAATTTTTATTATTGCTAAAAGTCCAAAGCGATGAAGAGCAATCCCAGCAACGCCAACTGCTGTGTCTGGATAGGGCAGAGGGAGTGGCTCAGCTCCAGTGTGTGGTAAGCACTTGTGAGCTTGATGCCGCCCTGCTGAAGAGAAGAGAAGACTGCAAACGTAAGTGTAAAATGAATAAATGGGTTACATATAGAATTAGAATAATATTTACACACTCGGGTGTAACTACATTGTGCTGCGCCACACGCCACACTTTTGAATAGCCTCGTCCATCTTAAGCATGGACCCCAGAACCGACACAAAAATGTAAAAAAATTTACTCCCCACTATTCGCTCCTCTTGCCTTCATGGTCTGGTACACAAGGCCCACTGCCACATCCGGCCGGGCAGCATTAGTAAATGATATAAGACGCAGCATACACCGTCCTAACACTTCGTTAAATACGAGGATCCGGTTTTAAGTGGGGCTCACCCATTCCAGGTCGACCCGCCCCCCGTGACCGCAATTGTTATGCCACTGTTTTAACAACCTTTTTCTCCTTTGCTCTTATGCATCAATTTTTTGATCATAGATGGGGATTTAAGATTGTACCAAAACAAATCCTGTATCTTCTATTTTATAAATCATAGCTTTAGCACAGGCTTGTGTCCCTTGTTAGGGCAGCATGAGTGTGCTAAAAGGTTCCTTTTAAAGGGGTTTTCCAGTCCCTAAAAATTGATGGCCTATCCTCAGGATAGACCATCAATAGCTTTAGGGTCGGTCTGAGCGCTGCTTCCCCTTCATTTCTACTTGCTCACTTTGAATCGTCGACACAGATGTAGCGGCGATTCACAGTATTGCAGCCTTCTCATAATAAAGTGAATGTGAGAAGGCTGCAATACTCTGAATTGCACTACATCTGTATCGACGATTCTCAGAGAGCAAGTAGAAATGAAGGGGGTACCAACAACTTGCATGCATCATATGTCCTAGGGGGAGCTACACTGGCGGATTCACTTGTTGAGAAGGATCTGGGTGTACTTGTAAATCATAAACTCAATAACAGCATGCAGTGTCAATCAGCTGCTTCAAAGGCCAGAAGGATATTGTCGTGTATTAAAAGAGGCATGGACTCACGGGACAGGGATGTAATATTACCACTTTACAAAGCATTAGTGAGGCCTCATCTAGAATATGCAGTTCAGTTCTGGGCTCCAGTTCATAGAAAGGATGCCCTGGAGTTGGAAAAAATACAAAGAAGAGCAACGAAGCTAATTAGGGGCATGGAGAATTTAAGTTATGAGGAAAGATTGAAAGAATTAAACCTATTTAGCCTTGAAAAAAGACGACTAAGGGGGGACATGATTAACTTATATAAATATATTAATGGCACATACAAAAAATATGGTGAAATACTGTTCCTTGTAAAACCCCCTCAAAAAACAAGGGGGCACTCCCTCCGTCTGGAGAAAAAAAGGTTCAAGCTGCAGAGGCGACAAGGCTTCTTTACCGTGAGAACTGTGAATCTATGGAATAGCCTACCGCAGGAGCTGGTCACAGCAGGCACAGTAGATGGCTTTAAAAAAGGGTTAGATAATTTCCTAGAACCAAAAAATATTAGCTCCTATGTGTAGAAATTTTTCCTTCCCTTTTCCCGTCCCTTGGTTGAACTTGATGGACATGTGTCTTTTTTCAGCCGTACTAACTATGTAACTATATATGTAACTATGTAAGGGGTAGCATCAGTGGCGGATTATCATATGGGCGATTCGGGCGGCCGCCCGGGGCCCGAGGCTCCCAGGGGGCCCATGGCAGCTCGAACCGCACATCATCTTCCAAACCTATTCAGCGCACTAGCGCTGCTAACTTCCGAAGATGAGGTGTAATGGCAGGAAGGAGGGGAAGGGAACAAGTGAGCCCTAATCTACCCACCGCCCTGTCCCTGCCTACTTGCAACCACCCGCCCTAGGCGACGGGGTACAACTTGGCGGCGGTCCCTACGCTGTCTAAGTGCAAGGGAGTACAAACAGGGAACACGCAAGGGAATACAGTAGCCCACGGAACGCCGCGAGGAAACGGAGCGGTGAATGAGCCAGTCAGGATCAGGAAGTAGTGGAGTATACAAATGGGAGCACGGAGCAGAAGCAAGCCAGGGGCAGAGCAACGCAGGATAAACGGAACTGAAGCAAGGCAGAAGCACGGCAGAAGCAGGCTGGAGCAAGGCAGCAGTGGGGCCAGGAATCCAAGAAGAATAACAAGAAAGGAGGAAGAGAAAACGGCAGGTATAAATGGACAGGGGGCGGAGCTAACTTTGACTGACAAGGCCGCGATAGGCTCTCCCACTCCTGAGCCTGCCACCCTGATTGGTGGGAGCAGGTGTGAGTCTCAGAGGTCTGGCCTCAGGTGTCGACTGATTAATCCTGGGAGTATACCCAGACGTAGTGCCTGGCAGATCCTTTACATGAGGAGGGGAGGAGCAGGGAATTGGCCGGGAAAGGGGTACGACACGCCTCCCTGACAAGTGCGCCATTGAGTAACAGAACAGCGACGGACGGCTGTTCTGTTACTCCAAAGCTGCAAGAGAAGAGAAGAGCCGGGCGGTCACCGGGGCTGAGGTTAGTTGGCTTATCTTCCTGCCCAACTGGTTCCCGACCGCTGGCTGTATTTTTACGGCCAGCGGTCAGGGACGGGTCCTTAAAACCCGAGCCATAGACTTTCTGCAGCTCCAGTTACAGTGGAAAAACATGGTGTAAAAGAAAGAAAAAATATATATAAAGTTCCCCAAAGGTCTTTTTTGACCTTTGAGGAACAGAACATAATAATAAAAAAATAGTAAAGTGAAGTGCAAAAAAAATTAAATAATAAATACACATAAAATACCCAGCCCCAAAAAAAACGTTCCCCCCCCGCCAATCATTGTTGTAACGCTAGCGCTGACCCAATTACCCTAATATAGACATGTAATATATTAAAATTTACGGTAAACAATGACGATCATAAATAACAGGTCTATTTTAGGGTAAAACTATGTTATTACCAAAAAAAATAGCTGAAACGTAAAAAAGCTTATTTTTTTACTTTTATTTTCAAACTTTATGAATAAAAATTCTAAAATAGCAAAAAAGGTGTGCATAAAAATGATAAAAAACGAAACCTGCAATGTCTACGGAAAAAACGTCGCAAAAATCACGTCGTTTTTATTTATTTTTTATAAAAATGTGTTTGGTGCAACTTTGTAATTCCGTTTTATTAAAAAATATTTTCACTTTTTGAGATACAGCTGCTTTGTATCCTGTATCCGTCAGGTCAGCAGGACTGACGGGATCAGTGAAACGGGCCCTGCGCTAAATTATAATCTTAGATGTGATAGATTTGAGGTGGATCCTGTGTGTCACTGATCCTGTCAGTCCTGCTGACCTGACCGATACAGGATACAAAGCAGCTGTATCTCAAAAAGTGAAAATATTTTTTAATGAAATCAATCAATCACACACATACTAATATATATATATATATATATATATATATATATATATAAAATTATGATATAAAGTTTTTAAATGTGTACATAACCTTGTGGCACTATATACAAGGGGGAGCGCTGTGTGCCACTATATACAAGGGGGAGCGCTGTGTGCTACTATATACAAGGGGGAGCGCTGTGTGCCACTATATACAAGGGGGAGCGCTGTGTGCCACTATATACAAGGGGGGGCTTTGTGTGCTATCCACAGTGGTATGTGTGTGGCGCTCTTTATAGGGGGGGCTTTTTGGTGCTATTTACAAGAGGGGGAGGGCTGTGTGGCGCTCTCTACAGGGGGGCTGTATGGCACTATCTATAGGGGGCTGTGTGTAACGCTCTCTACGGGGGGGATGTGTGATATAAAGAGGGGGCTGTGTATGGCGATATCTATGGGGGTGTGTAATATCTACAGGGGCTGTGTGTGGCACTATGTACAGGGGGCTGTGTGTGGCACTATGTACAGGGGGCTGTGTGTATGTGGTGTTTTACAGTGTGTGGTATTATTATATTCAGGCACGCAGTGTTTGGTGCTATTATATTTAGGGGCACAGTATGTGGCACCATGATATCTTTATTTTCGTTTATAGGTGTGGAAATGTTGGAAAAGTGAGGAGACGTCTGAGTGGCAAATTCTGCAGAAATGAGTCATGGCCGGGAGAAGTCGTCATGAGCGCTGGACCGGATGGAGAAGAAAAGAGGAAAAAAACTACTAGAATCTGAGACCCGTGACCTGTGAGTCACTAGATTTATAGAGAATCTGTCACCTCTCCTGACACTTTTTTTTATAGGAATCCTTGTATTTCACAAAAAGTCTTTCTGCAGTCCTGGACTGATAGACAATTCCCCTTGTCAGGAGGTTGTGTCCCTGCACAGTGTGATACTGTCAGTATGTAGGGACACCGCGCTGTGACAAGGGAAATCGTAACACTGTTAATGCTTGCCCAAAAAGGTAGTGTTAAAAATAGTTTCGGCGCGGCAGGGTGGCGGTGAGGAAGGGGGGCCCAAGTTTGGGTAACAGCCCAGGGCCCATGGTCTACTTAATCCGCCACTGGGTAGCATGATATAGTGCTGGACGGAGTACCGTTAACAGGCGGTGCCACGGTAGGGGGGCCCAGACAATTTAGCTGTATGGGGCCATGAAATTCCTGATGGCGGCCCGGGCTACGCCCCTGTATATACAGTACGCTAACAATTCCACTTGCATCATGCCATATTGTTTGACAAGATGGCTATATTTGTGGACAGCATGAATTACAACATCAATCACGTCAGTTTCCTCAGCCTCTTATAAAACATTGATCAATAATCTTTATAGTAAATGGAATTTTCAGTTCCCAGAAATAATTTCCTTTGTGCTTGATGAAGCATGAACGCTGGTTGTCCATAAGATTTACTTGAAGCGCTGACATGTGTATCTCACTGGTTTGTGCTATTATAATTATGAAACTCTGTTTACTCTGTGTATACTAAAAATAGTGGTTTTACTAGATTCAGTCTTCAAGAGGTGGTTTCTATCTACAACGTTTGGTAACAAAACGACTTGCTATTCCATTTCAGAATTGTTAAGAAATTGCCACTCGGATCTTGACAAAAGGAATCACTGCCCTGTTTTATCTCTGACCACTACTGCTAGTAGATTATATGTTGCACTATTTCCATAATCATGACATGTTCAGGTCTTTATCCATTGATGTGACTAGTTCCTTGTCTGTGAATAACCATAATGGATTAGATTTTCAATACAGCTATTTCAAATATGCTAGTACCAACTCTGGAATGGATGTCATCTTTTCATGGTACTCAAAACACTAGTTAATACTTCTTTGCTGGAAAATGGCTGCGTATAAGCTAAAAACTAGCTCAAAACAAGTGTTCCATTGCTTAAAACTAGGTGCACATTCTGGGGTATCTATCACTAATCTATTAGTGCACTACAAATTAAAAAAAAAAAAAAATGAAAACATTACCGTTCAAAAGTTTAGGGTCACTTAGAAATTTCCTTATTTTTGCAAGAAAAGCACAGTTTTTTTCAATGAAGATAACATTAAATTAATCAGAAATACACTCTATACATTGTTAATGTGCTAAATGACTATTCTAGCTGCAAACGTCTGGTTTTTAATGCAATATCTATTGAGGCCCATTTCCAGCAACCATCACTCCAGTGTTCTAATGGTACATTGTGTTTGCTAACTGTGTTAGAAGGCTAATGGATGATTAGAAAACACTTGAAAACCCTTGTGCAATTATGTTAGCACCGCTGTAAACAGTTTTGCTGTTTAGAGGAGCTATAAAACTGACCTTCCTTTGAGCTAGTTGAGAATCTGGAGCATTACATTTGTGGGTTCGATTAAACTCTCAAAATGGCTAGAAAAAGAGAGCTTTCATGTGAAACTCGACAGTCTATTCTTGTTCTTAGAAATGAAGGCTATTCCATGTGAGAAATTGCCAAGAAACTGAAGATTTCCTAAAACGGTGTGTACTACTCCCTTCAGAGGACAGCACAAACAGGCTCTAACCAGAGTAGAAAGAGAAGTGGGAGGCCCCGCTGCACAACTGAGCAACAAGACAAGTACATTAGAGTCTCTAGTTTGAGAAATAGACGCCTCACAGGTCCTCAACAGGCAGCTTCATTAAAGAGGCTCTGTCACCAGATTTTGCAACCCCTATCTGCTATTGCAGCAGATCGGTGCTGCAATGTAGATTACAGTAACGTTTTAATTTTTAAAAAACGAGCATTTTTGGCCAAGTTATGATCATTTTTGTATTTATGCAAATGAGGCTTGCAAAAGTCCAACTGGGCGTGTTTAAAGTAAAAGTCCAACTGGGCGTGTATTATGTGTGTTACATCTGGGCGTGTTTACTTCTTTTACTAGCTGGGCGTTCTGACGAGAAGTATCATCCACTTCTCTTCAGAACGCCCAGCTTCTGGCAGTGCAGACACAGCGTGTTCTCGAGAGATCACGTTGTGTCGTCACTCACTTCCTGCCCCAGGTCCTGCATCGTGTCGGACGAGCGAGGACACATCGGCACCAGAGGCTACAGTTGATTCTGCAGCAGCATCGGCGTTTGCAGGTAAGTCGATGTAGCCACTTACCTGCAAACGCTGATGCTGCTGCAGAATCAACTGTAGCCTCTGGTGCAGATGTGGCCGACAATGCTGTAATTGCTGTAAATGGAGCATTCTTTGACGAAAGCAAAGTTTGAAGGAAAAAATCATTATTTCTAGCCTTGTCAATGTCTTGACTATATTTTCTAGTCATTTTGCAACTCATTTGATAAATATAAGTGTGAGTTTTCATGGAAAACACAAAATTGTCTGGGTGACCCCAAACTTTTGAACGGTAGTGTATATATATATATATATATATATATATATATATATATATATATACAGGGTGGGCCATTCATATGGATACACCTAAACAAAATGGGAATGGTTGGTGATATTAACTTCCTGTTTGTGGCACATTAGTATATGGGAGGGGGGAATCTTTTCAAGCTGGGTGTTGACCATGGCGGCCATTTTGAAGTCGGCCATTTTGTATCCAACTTTAGTTTTTTCAATGGGAAGAGGGCACATCAAACTTATCGAGAATTTCACAAGAAAAACAATGGTGTGCTTGGTTGTAACGTTACTTTATTCTTTCATGAGTTATTTATGTCATTATGGGTGTCAGGTCCGAGCATTCCTAGATGAACAGTTTCCTGGAAAGTGGATTGGTCGTCGTGGGCCAGTTGAATGGCCCCCTAGGTCTCCCGATCTGACCCCCTTAGACTTTTATCTTTGGGGTCATCTGAAGGCAATTGTCTATGCTGTGAAGATACGAGATGTGCAGCAACTGAAACTACGGATACTGGAAGCCTGTGCTAGCATTTCTTCTGCGGTGTTGCTTTCAGTGTGTGAAGAGTGGGAAAAGAGGGTTGCATTGACAATCCAACACAATGGGCAGCACTTTGAACACATTTTATAAGTGGTCAGAAACTTGTAAATAACTCATGAAAGAATAAAGTAACGTTAAAACCAAGCACACCATTGTTTTTCTTGTGAAATTCTCGATAATTTTGATGTGTCACATGACCCTCTTCCCATTGAAAAAACTAAAGTTGGATACAAAATGGCCAACTTCAAAATGGCCGCCATGGTCAACACCCAGCTTGAAAAGTTTCCCCCCTCCCATATACTAATGTGCCACAAACAGGAAGTTAATATCACCAACCATTCCCATTTTATTTAGGTGTATCCATATAAATGGCCCACCCTGTATATATATATATATATATATATATATACATATATATATATATATATATATATATACATATATATATATATATATATACATATATATATATATATATATATACATATATATATATATATATATATATATATATACATACATATATATATATAATTTTTTTTATTTTAGGGTGATATACATATTTTGAGTTTGCATAACAGCGCTGTCCTAGAGCAAAAGAAAAAATGACGGCTGCATAATTCTTGCATATACTGTTTTTCTTCATACAATACAATTTCTTTAGTGCCCATGGTCTGGAGTGCCTGTTGGTATATCTATGAAAAAGATATAAGGGCCCTTCAAATTTAGAAATAAACCTCATAATCGTTTTCCCATCTTGGACATTTTAAGCATATCCACAGAAAATGCACAAGATGACGTCGATTAATTGCGCTGAATTTCCGTTTTTTTAAATTCATTGCCCAGCCATACACCAGGATGCTTCTTTTTACATTCAATCTTCTCTCGTACTCCTTGGTTGGTGTCTGTCTATATCTCTTTGCATGTCGCTACCTAGTTTTGTTTACTTTTTATGTCCTTATGTACTTACTTTTCCAAGTTCACTCCCCAACCCATCCATATTATACCTCCCTCTACTACTAAGCCATACACCCTTTCCATGTTCCAGTAGTTATTTTTTTATGTTCTTGTATTTCCCCCTTTTGTTATCTGGCTCTCTCTGATGTCACTTTTTTTTGTTTACCTTAAGGCCATGTACACCTTTTAAATCGTTTTTGGTTTTTAAATAAAATGTCAGTGTGTTTTTTATTAAAAAATATTTTTATTTTTTGAGAAACAGCAGCTGTATCTCAAAAAAAATCTCAAGTAAAAATTATTTTTAATAAAAAGTAAGTAGAAAGTTGCACCAAACACACTGATACACATTTATATTAAAAACAAAACGCTTTAAAAAGTGTACATAGCCTTTAATGTGACCTTGAATAAAGAAAGTGGTTCCTTATTCATATGTAACGGGGGTTGTAAAGGGGGTTTTACACTGGCCGATTATCGTGCAGACGAGCGCTCGTATTAAGCTTGTTGCCGATAATTGCCCTGTGTAAACAGGGCAGCGATCAGCAGATGAACGAGCAAACGCTCGATCATCTTCTGATCGTATCGTTTTAAAAAAGTAAAAGAATATCGTTGTCGGCAGCGCGTCTCCCTGTGTATCGATCGGAGTCACAATCGCTCATCCCCATCCATAGCTCCGTGTGACAGGAGCAAACGACTGCCAATCAACGATGTCTCGTTCATCGGCGTTCCCTGCACCGGCCGATTGTTGGCCGGTGTAAAAGGCCCTTAACTCTTTCATAGTATTAGTTTTATAACATTATCATATATACTTAAGCATTCCAAAATACTTTTTTTTAATAAGTCTTCATGTATTATTATTATTATATATCTTCTAATAAATAAATATAAACTGATAAATAAGGGAGGGGTAGAGAATATAACCCACAAATCATGACAAGATAAGGTTTTAGACTTCATTGGAAGAAACTCATCTGGTGCATTAAAAGCAATGCTTCTATAAAACTTCAATATATGTATATTGTTGTTTTCTGGAGGGTATTTCTGGGTTATCTAAAATGGAGTATATCTTAATGAGGGGAATAAAGCATACCTCTTCCCTAGCACAGAAACAGTAAGGTCATCTCCAACCTTTTATGTAGATAATCATATAAGTAATAAATTAGGTCAGTGTAAAAACTGAAGAAAGAATTAGGTCAGTCATTACCAGCACAGTCTTTGTATGGATGTGTAATTATAGCTGCAAACATCTACAGGGGGTTATGTGATGCTTCTTACAGGGGGCTGTGTGTGATGCTATCTACAGAGGTCTGTGGCAGTATCTACAGGGGAGGGGGGTGTGGGGCACTATCTACAGGGGGCTGTGTGGCGCTATCTACAGGTAGGCAGTATGACGCCATCCATAGGGGGCTGTGTGTGATGCTATCTAAAGGGGGAGTGTGTGGCACTTTCTACAGGGGGGTTTGTGTGGCACATTCTACAGGGGGGTGGCACCTTCTACAGGGTAGAACATTGTGTGATGCTATCTACAGGGGGTCTGTGTGGCACTATATACAAGGGAGGTGTGGCACTATCTACAGGGGGGGGTGGCACTATCTAAAGGGGTGTGTGTGATGCTATCTATAGGGGAGCTGTGTGTGATGCTATCTACAGGGGGTCTGTGTTATACTATCTACAGGGGGTCTGTGTGATGCTATCTACAGGGGGTTGTGTGGCACTATCTACAGGCGGTGTGGCACTATTTACAGGGGGTGTGTGGCGCTATCTAAAGGGGTGTGTGGCACTATCTATAGGGAGGGCTGTGCGGGATGCTATCTAGAGGGGGTGGCACTATCTAGAGGGGGTGTGTGTGGCTCTATCTACAAGGGGCTGTGTGTGGCGCTAACTACAGGGGATTGTCTGTGGCGCTATCTACAGGGCGCTGTATGGGGCTCTATCTACAGGGGGGACTGTGTGTTTGGGGCTTTACTTTACAGTGTTTGACACAATTATATTCAGGGGCAAAGTGTTTCTTACTATTTTATTCAGAGGCACAGTGTATGCTGCTATTATTTTTAGGGGCACAGTGTGTGGCACCATGAGAATTTTATCTTCGTTTATAGGAAATGTTGGAAAAGTGAGGAGCCGAAGACATCTGAGTGGCAAATTCTGCAGAAATGGGTCATGGCCAGGAGAAGTCATCATGAAGTCTGGACGTGATCGCGAAGAAAAGAGGAAAAAAACTACTAGAATCTGAGAAGATGTCCCCTTGTGAGTCACTGGATTTATAGAGAATCTGTCATCTCTCCTGTCATGTTTAGTATAGGAAATCTTTCTATTTTACAAAAAGTCTTTGTGCAGTCCAGGACTGATAGATAAATGTGTATTACCATTCCCCTTGTTAGGAAGATGTGTCCCTACACAGTGTGATACTGTCAGTGATGGTTGGAGACCATCAATATGTAGGGACATAGCCCTTTGACAAGGGGAATCGTAACAACCATTTGTTAATGAACTCACAAAAAGGTAGTGTTAACAATAGTAACAACGAGGCAGGGAGGTGGTGGAGAAGGGGGGGCCAAAGTTTGGGGTGGTCCAGTTTTAATTATTTTTTTTATTTATTTGTAGAATAGGAAATCATCCCGTTTTCTAATGTACATGTATTAGAAATTCTGCTCACATTTCTCTCGTATAGTGCATGACACCCTTGTCACAGTCACTCAAAAAAAAACTATGTGTAAACGTGCCAAAAACGTTAGCGTTTTTGTAAAGCGTGTTTTAAGCTACTAGCGTTTTTGATGCGTTTTTGTCGCATTTTCGACACGTTTTGTCCGTGCTTTTGGCACATTTCTTTGGCGAGTAATAAGGACTCCCATTTATAATGGGAATTAGGCACGTTTTTGACGTATTTTACGTGTCCAAGAATTTACTTGATGCTTTTTTTTTTTTACGTTTTTTAAAAATAAATGCGTAAAATACGAGTCGTATGCACTAACGGTGCGCTTTCCCATTGATGTGAATGGGAAGCTTAAATCATGTAGTTTTTTACGCGTTTTCCGGTGCATTTTTGTGCTGAAAAACCAGTCAAATACATGCCATGTGAACAGGGCCTAATGCATCCATAGGCTAACTGAATGTGACTAAACATGGTGTCAGTCATGTGACAACCCCCTCTCCCCAACACACACATCATGTGTTAGAATTCAGGTGGTAAGAGGGTTACATGACATACATGTGCTATGGCCACATAGAGGACACATCGATGGGCTAAGTGAAGAGGACTAATAGTGGAATTATGATAAACAACTACTGTCTCTAGATGATTTTTAAAATGGCTGCCTGTCTCTAGGGCAGTGGCGAAGCTATAGGGGTGGCAGCGGTCGCAATTGGTACCGAGCCCTGAAGCCAGGGGGCCTTCGGCTCCCCCGCACAATGTCTATTAAAAGTTACTATAGTAACTGGGGCCTATGTAATAAACTACATGGGCCTCTGTTACTATGGTTACAGACATTATACTTACCGTCCTCGTTCCTGAGTGCAGTGGAGGTCCCGATGTCTCTTTGTGTCATGACGTCATGACGCTGTGTGTCACACATGAAGTCACAACGTTGTGCACCACGCACAACGTCGCGACGTTGGATGTCGTCAGGACCTCTGCTGCGCCTGGAGCTGAAGAGGAGTGTAAGTATAACATTACTGCATACTGCGGCCCTGTATCTAAGCATACCATGTTGTAGGCTTAGCTACAGGGCCCATCAGACAGGATCACACATGGTGAAATAAACCCCCCCACACACACACAATCCTCGTTAACCATTTTATTGAAAATTTTAAAAAAACGCCGTCATCGAGGTAGTCCTCAAATCCGAAGTAGTCCAACAACCGAACACAAACACACAAAAGCAATTATTATACTTACATTTCCTGGGTCCAGCGCTGGAGACTAAATGTCAGCGAGCTGGGCCCTTTATCTAAGCCTATCATATGTGATAAATTCTGCTG
Organism: Rhinoderma darwinii; assembly: GCF_050947455.1. NCBI lineage: Eukaryota > Metazoa > Chordata > Amphibia > Anura > Rhinodermatidae > Rhinoderma > Rhinoderma darwinii. The sequence continues at coordinate 493,989,709 of NC_134687.1, forward strand.
AGCCACTATATCTAATCCTATCAATTAGAGATGAGCGAACCGGGACAACCGAACCCGGTTTCGGTCCGAACTTCCGGAAAAGTTCGGTTCGCAGCGAATCTGAACTTCACCGGGTTCGGCCGAACCCGTTTTGACCGAACCCGGTCAAAAACATTATACAAATCGGCAGCCACTTATCTCTATCAATCACTGATAGAGAAAAGAGGCTGCTGATTAAAAATAAAATAAAAAGCATTTCATACGTACCCGGTCATTGTCTTGGTGACGAGTCCCTCTTCTTCCTCCAGTCCAACCTTTTCTGACGCGGCAGCCTGTGATTGGCTGCAGAGGCCTCTGCAGCCTGTGATTGGCTGCAGAGGCCGCGGCAGCCTGTGATTGGCTGCAGCGCTCACATGGGCTGCATCTTCATCAAGGAATGTCGGGCCGGATGTCGAGAGGGATGCGTCACCAAGGCAACGGCCAGGAGACCGGACTGGAGGAAGCAGGGAGTTCCCGGTAAGTATGAACGTCTTTTTTTTTACAGGTACTGTGATCGGTAGTCACTGTCCAGGGTACTGAAACAGTTACTGCCGATCAGTTAATTCTTTCAGCACCCTGGACAGTGACTATTTAGGGTATGTGCACACACACTAATTACGTCCGTAATTGACGGACGTATTTCGGCCGCAAGTACCGGACCGAACACAGTGCAGGGAGCCGGGCTCCTAGCATCATAGTTATGTGCGATGCTAGGAGTCCCTGCCTCTCTGCAGGACAACTGTCCCGTACTGTAATCATGTTTTCAGTACGGGACAGTAGTTCCACGGAGAGGCAGGGACTCCTAGCATCATACATAAATATGATGCTAGGAGCCCCGCTCCCTGCACTGTGTTCGGTCCGGTACTTGCGGCCGAAATACGTCCGTCAATTACGGACGTAATTAGTGTGTGTGCACATACCCTTACTGACGTAGCCTAGCAACGCTGCCGTAATGACGGGTGCACACATGTAGCCACCCGTCATTACGGGGCCTCATGCACACGACCATAAAAACACCCGTTATCACGGGTCGTAATTACGACCCAAAATAGCGGGCCCATAGACTTCTGTTAGCCACGGGTACCTTCCCGTTTTCTCACGGGAAGGTGCCCGTGCCGTTAAAAAGATAGAACATGTTCTATTTTTTTATTTTACGGGCCGTGCTCGTAATTACGACTCGTAATTACGAGCACGGCCGGCCGGCCACGGGCAGCCGGCCGCTTTTGCGAACCGTGCTGTCATTATAATTATAGCAGCACGGCCCGTAAAATAGAAAAATAGAACATGTTCTATTTTTTTAACGGCACGGGCACCTTCCCGTGAGAAAACGGAAAGGTACCCGTGGGTAACAGAAGTCTATGAGCCCGTTATTGCGGGTCGTAATTACGACCCGCAATAACGGGTGTTTTTACGGTCGTGTGCATAATGGGAGCACGGCTCGGAAAAACGAACGGCTGCCCGTGCTCATCTCCTGAAATACTCTGTGCTGCCTTAAACTCTGTGGACAGGTCAGGATCCTGTTTCTTTTAAATGCTGCTAGGGAACCCGCTCGATCCTCTATATAAGGCTACGCTACAGTGCAGCATTTAAAAGAAACAGGATCCTGACCTGTCCACAGAGTTTAAGGCAGCACAGAGTATTTCAGGAGATGGGCGTGCAGATTCAGTGCTGCTGTGAACTCTGCTCTTACCATTACGTAGCTCTCAGTCTGTTACCTCTCCTCCACTCCTGTCCTCAAGAACACCTTCACATGATTGGCAAGTCACCACGTAATGGTAAGAGCAGAGTTCACAGCAGCACAGAGTATTTCAGGAGATGAGCGTGCGGATCTTGTGCGTGGTGGTGACTTGCCAATCATGTGAACGTGTTATAGAGGACAGGAGTGGAGGAGATGTAACAGACTGAGCTACGTAATGGTAAGAACAGAGTTCACAGCAGCACAGAGTATTTCAGGAGAGGAGCGTGCAGATTCAGTGCTGCTGTGAACTCTGCTCTTACCATTACGTAGCTCAGTCTGTTACCTCTCCTCGACTCCTGTCCTCAATAACACCTTCACATGATTGGCAAGTCACCACCCCGCACAAGATCCGCACGCTCATCTCCTGAAATACTCTGTGCTGCTGTGAACTCTGCTCTTACCATTACGTGGTGACTTGCCAATCATGTGAAGGTGTTCTGGAGGACAGGAGTGGAGGAGAGGTAACAGACTGAGAGCTACGTAATGGTAAGAGCAGAGTTCACAGCAGCACTGAATCTGCACGCTCATCTCCTGAAATACTCTGTGCTGCCTTAAACTCTATGGACAGGTCAGGATCCTGTTTCTTTTAAATGCTGCACTGTAGCACAGCCTTATATAGTGGATCGAGCGGGTTCCCCAGCAGCATTTAAAAGAAACCGTGTTTGTGTATGTGTGTGTTTGTGTATATATGTGTGTTTGGGTATGTGACTTTGTCTGTTTTTGTTTTTATATGTGTGTTTGTGTATATGTGTGAGTGTGTATATATGGGTGTGTTTGTGTATATGTTTGTGTATATATGGGTGTATTTGTGTATATGTTTGTGTGTAGATGTTTGTGTGTTTTTGTATATGTGTGTGTTTGTGTATACAGTGAAGGAAATAAGTATTTGATCCCTTGCTGATTTTGTAAGTTTGCCCACTGTCAAAGACATGAACAGTCTAGAATTTTTAGGCTAGGTTAATTTTACCAGTGAGAGATAGATTATATAAAAAAAAATCAAAAAAATCACATTGTCAAAATTATATATATTTATTTGCATTATGCACAGAGAAATAAGTATTTGATCCCTTTGGCAAACAAGACTTAATACTTGGTGGAAAAACCCTTGTTGGCACGCACAGCAGTCAGACATTTTTAGTAGTTGATGATGAGGTTTGCAGACATGTTAGATGGAATTTTGGCCCACTCCTCTTTGCAGATCATCTGTAAATCATTAAGATGTCGAGGCTGTCGCTTGGCAACTCGGATCTTCAGCTCCCTCCATAAGTTTTCGATGGGATTTAGGTCTGGAGACTGGCTAGGCCACTCCATGACCTTAATGTGCTTCTTTTTGAGCCACTCCTTTGTTGCCTTGGCTGTATGTTTCGGGTAATTGTCGTGCTGGAAGACCCAGCCACGAGCCATTTTTAATGTCCTGGTGGAGGCAAGGAGGTTGTCACTCAGGATTTGACAGTACATGGCTCCATCCATTCTCCCATTGATGCGGTGAAGTAGTCATGTGCCCTTAGCAGAGAAACACCCCCAAAACATAATGTTTCCACCTCCATGCTTGACAGTGGGGACGGTGTTCTTTGGGTCATAGGCAGCATTTCTCTTCCTCCAAAAACGGCGAGTTGAGTTAATGCCAAAGAGCTCAATTTTATTCTCATCTGAACACAGCACCTTCTCCCAATCACTCTCAGAATCATCCAGATGTTCATTTGCAAACTTCAGACGGGCCTGTACATGTGCCTTCTTGAGCAGGGGGACTTGCGGGCACTGCAGGATTTTAATCCATTACGGCGTAATGTGTTACCAATGGTTTTCTTGGTGACTGTGGTCCCAGCTGCCTTGAGATCATTAACAAGTTCCCCCCGTGTAGTTTTCAGTTGAGCTCTCACCTTCCTCAGGATTAAGGATACCCCACAAGGTGAGATTTTGCATGGAGCCCCAGATCGATGTCGATTGACAGTCATTTTGTATGTCTTCCATTTTCTTACTATTGCCCCAACAGTTGTCTCCTTCTCACCCAGCGTCTTTCTTATGGTTTTGTAGCCCATTCCAGCCTTGTGCAGGTCTATGATCTTGTCCCTGACATCCTTAGAAAGCTCTTTGGTCTTGCCCATGTTGTAGAGGTTAGAGTCAGACTGATTAATTGAGTCTGTGGACAGGAGTCTTTTATACAGGTGACCATGTAAGACAGCTGTCTTTAATGCAGGCACCAAGTTGATTTGGAGCGTGTAACTGGTCTGGAGGAGGCTGAACTCTTAATGGTTGGTAGGGGATCAAATACTTATTTCTCTGTGCACAATGCAAATAAATATATATAATTTTGACAATGTGATTTTCTTATTTTTTTTTAATATAATCTATCTCTCACAGGTAAAATTAACCTAGCCTAAAAATTCTAGACTGTTCATGACTTTGACAGTGGGCAAACTTACAAAATCAGCAGGGGATCAAATACTTATTTCCTCCACTGTATGTGTGTATATGGGTGTGTGTATATATGGGTGTGTTTGTGTATATGTGTTTGTGTATATGTGTTTGTGTATATGTGTTTGTGTATATGTGTTTGTGTATATGTGTGTTTGGGTATGTGTGTTTTTGTTTGTATATGTGTTTGTGTATATGTGTTCGTGTATGTGTGTGTATAACTGTGTGTGTGTTTGGATATGTGTGTTTTTGTTTGTATATGTGTGAGTTCGTGTATATGTGTGTGTGTTTGTCTGTTTATGTGTGTGTGTGTGTGTGTGTGTATATCTTGTTGTGTTTGTGTATATATGTGTGTGTCTGTGTATGGTTGTTTGTTTGTGTGTGCGTGTATATATATGTGTGTAGGTGAGTAGAAGTATTGGTATTGTTCACATTGATAACTGTTTTTTGATGTTGTTGCAGATTTTGATGTACCGATTGGACTACATCTTCGATTCGTTGGACTACTGCGTAGATCTACGTTTTTTCAAATTTTAATAAAATGGTTAACGAGGGTTTTGTTGGGGATTTCTTATTTCAATAAAAAAGAATTGTCTTTGTGTTTTTTTTTAAACTTTATTAGTGCCTAGATAATGGCAGTTGGCTGATTGACAGCGTCCATTATTAAGGCGGTACTTAGTGTTAGCCGGTGCAGAGGCTAGCACTAACCACCCATTATTACCCCGGTACCCACCACCACCAGGGGTGCCGGGAAGAGCTTGGTACGATCCAGTACCCGACCATCTGTTGTGATGGTCGGGTACTGGGGCGGCTGTAGGCTGGTATTATGAGGCTGGGAAGGGCCAAAATCAGTGGACCTTCCCACCCTTGTAATGCTAGGCTGCTGCTGCTGTGTTGTATCGGGCTGGTTATAAAAATGGGGGGGACCCCCACGTCGTTTTTTTTTTTTTAATTTAACAAATTTAGCAATAGACGGGTCCCCCACATTTTTAATAACCAGCCATATACAAGGCCGCAGCAGTCTGGCATTACATGGGTGGGAAGGGCAACTGGTTTTGTCCATTCCCAGGCTAATAACACTGTGTTGTATGTGGCTGGTTATGATAAATTGGGTGGAACCCCATGTCTTTTTTAAAAAAAATATTTAAATAATTTAAAAAAATGACGTGGGGTCCCCCCCACTTTTATAACCAGCCAGATACAACACAGCAGCAGCAGCCTAGCATTACAAGGGTGGGAAGGTCCACTGTTTTTGGCCCTTCCCAGCCTCATAATACCAGCCTGCGGCCGCCCCAGAGCCCGACCATCACAACAGATGGTCGGGTACTGGATCGTACCTGGCTCTTCCCGGCACCCCTGGTGGTGGTGGGTACCGGGGTAATAATGGTGGTTAGTGTTAGCCTCTGCACCGGCTAACACTAAGCCTCGCCTTAGTAATGGATGTTGTCACTCAGACAGCGGCCATTACTAAAGTGGTAGTAATAAAATTTGAAAAGAAAAAGACAAAGATATAGATAAAATATTTTATTGAAATAAAGCACCCCCAACACAACCCTCATTAACCATTTTATTGTAGAAAAAAAAACGTCATCTAAGTAGTCCTCGAAACCGACGTAGTCCAAACACCAAACCTGTAAAAAAAAAAACATGAAATAAAACATGTCGTAGGCTTAGATTCAGTTTAATGTGTGATACTGACTGTTATACCATGTATAGAAGCCTGCCACGAAGTTGACTTAGATACAGGGCGCCAGCAGACAGTATCATACATGGCCATACATACATATATACAAACATACATACAAGCATGCACATATATACATGCAAATATACATACATGCAAACATACACACATATATACATGCAAACTATCATACATACGTACATACATGCAAAGATACATACATACATATATACAAGCATGCACAAATATACATGCAAACATAAATACATGCAAACATAATTACATACATGCACATATATATAAACATACATGCAAAAATAAAAACAGGCAAACATACATGCATGCACATATATACATACATACATGACAACATACATACATGCAAACATACATACATACATGCATGCAAACATACATACACACATGCAAACATATATACATGCAAATATACATACAAACATGCACATGTATACATACATGCCAACATACATGCAAACATACATGCACATATATACATACATACATACATACATGCAAATATATACATGCAAATATACATACATACACACATGCACATATATACATACATGCCAACATACATGCACATACATGACAACATACATACATACATACATACATACATGACAACATACATACATATATATACACACATGCAAATATACATACAAACATGCATACATACATACATGCAAACATATATTCATGCAAACACACATACATGCAAACATACATACATACATTCATGCAAACATACATACATACAAATATACATACACACATGCACATATATACATACATACATGACAACATACATACATACATGACAACATACATGCAAAAATACATACATGCAAACATACACACATGCAAACATACATACATACATGCAAATATATACATGCAAATATACATACAAACATGCACATATATACATACATGCCAACATACATGCACAGATATACATACATACATACATACATGACAACATACATACATGCCAACATACATACATACATACATACATGCCAAAAAAAAATAATAATACGTTCATACTTACTTTCCTCCTGTCCGGCCTCCAGCGATGACGTTTCATCCATGTCGCCGCTGCAGCCTGTGATTGGCTGCAGAGGCGGTCACGTGGGATGAAGCGTCATCCTGACGTAAGTGACCACCACTACAGCCTGTGATTGGCTGCAGCGGCGAAAGGGATGAAACGTCATCGCTGGAGGCCGGACAGGAGGAAAGTAAGTACGAACGTATAATTTTTATTTTTTTATTACATTTAAATTGTATTTTCCGCGCGCCGAGCATGTACTGTCAAGGTTGCTGAAAGAGTTAGTGCAGCCCATTAACTCTATCAGCACCCCGGACAGTAGCATGCTCGGCGCAGGGAAGTGAGAGGTTCGGTCCGAACTAGTTCGGTCCGAACCGAACTTTTTTGTGAAATTCGGCGAACTAGCCAAACCAAGCTTTTGATAAGTTCGCTCATCTCTACTATCAATATATACGATAATAGAATCCAGCAGCACAGGCTTAAATGAAAGGGGTGTAAGTCTTAGGGAACTGTCCACTGTCCTTCTAGACAAAAAGCAGTAAATAGGCAACACTCACAAAGGCTTACAGTGAAAAAAGAGGGTGCTTTATTGACCCCAAAAGTGCGATGTTTCGGCTCAAACAACCTGAGCCTTTTTCAAGCTTGAAAAAGGCTCAGGTTGTGTGAGCCGAAACGTCGCACTTTTGGGGTCAATAAAGCACCCTTTTTTTTCACTGTAAGCCTTTGTGAGCGCTGCCTATTTACTGCTTTTAATCATATCCATAGTTATAGGGTCGTAATGTTAGAGATATGCTGTCTCCTATATATATATATATATATATATATATATATATATATATATATATATATATATATATATATAGGAGACAGCATATCTCTAGCACTACGACCATATACACTACCGTTCAAAAGTTTGGGGTCACCCAGACAATTTTGTGTTTTCCATGAAAACTCACACTTATATTTATCAAATGAGTTGTAAAATGACTAGAAAATATAGTCAAGACATTGACAAGGTTAGAAATAATGATTTTTATTTGAAATAATAATTTTTCCTTCAAACTTTGCTCTCGTCAAAGAATGCTCCATCTGCAGCAATTACAGCATTGCAGACCTTTGGCATTCTAGCTGTTAATTTGCTGAGGTAATCGGGAGAAATTTCACCCCATGCTTCCAGAAGCCCCTCCCACAAGTTGGATTGGCTTGATGTGCACTTGTTGCGTACCATGCGGTCAAGCTGCTCCCACAACAGCTCTATGGGGTTGAGATCTGGTGACTGCGCTGGCCACTCCATTACAGATAGAATACCAGCTGCCTGCTTCTTCCCTAAATAGTTCTTGCATAATTTGGAGGTGTGCTTTGGGTCATTGTCCTGTTGTAGGATGAAATTGGCTCCAATCAAGCGCTGTCCACAGGGTATGGCATGGCGTTGCAAAATGGAGTGATAGCCTTCCTTCTTCAAAATCCCTTTTGCCTTGTACAAATCTCCCACTTTACCAGCACCAAAGCAACCCCAGACCATCACATTACCTCCACCATGCTTGACAGATGGCGTCAGGCACTCTTCCAGCATCTTTTCAGTTATTCTGCGTCTCACAAATGTTCTTCTGTGTGATCCAAACACCTCAAACTTCGATTCGTCTGTCCTTAACACTTTTTTCCAATCTTCCTCTGTCCAATGTCTGTGTGCTTTTGCCCATATTAATCTTTTCCTTTTATTAGCCAGCCTCAGATATGGCTTTTTCTTTGCCACTCTGCCCTGAAGGCCAGCATCCCGGAGTCGCCTCTTCACTGTAGACGTTGACACTGGCGTTTTGCGGGTACTATTTAATTAAGCTGCCAGTTGAGGACCTGTGAGGCATCTATTTCTCAAACTAGAGACTCTAATGTACTTGTCTTGTTGCTCAGTTGTGCAGTGGGGCCTCTCACTTCTCTTTCTACTCTGGTTAGAGCCTGTTTGTGCTGTCCTCTGAAGGAAGTAGTACACACCGTTGTAGGAAATCTTCAGTTTCTTGTCAATTTCTCGCATGGAATAGCCTTCAATTCTAAGAACAAGAATAGACTGTCGAGTTTCACATGAAAGCTCTCTTTTTCTAGCCATTTTGAGAGCTCAATCGAACCCACAAATGTAATGCTCCAGATTCTCAACTAGCTCAAAGGAAGGTTCGTTTTATAGCTCCTCTAAACAGCAAAACTGTTTACAGCGGTGCTAACATAATTGCACAAGAGTTTTCAAGTGTTTTCCAAATCATCCATTAGCCTTCTAACACAGTTAGCAAACACAATGTACCATTAGAACACTGGAGTGATGGTTGCTGGAAATGGGCCTCTATACACCTATGTAGATATTGCATTAAAAACCAGACGTTTGCAGCTAGAATAGTCATTTACCACATTAATGTATAGAGTGTATTTCTGATTAATTTAGTGTTATCTTCATTGAAAAAAACTGTGCTTTTCTTTCAAAAATAAGGAAATTTCTAAGTGACCCTAAACTTTTGAACGGTAGTGTATATATGTCATTTGTTTTTGTACAAAGCTATATAACTAACACCTGGAAATGAGGATGAATATATACACCCCAATTGTGCAGCCTCCATTCCAGTGGGGCTTAGCTGCAATACTAGGCACGGACCACGGACAAAACTGTTTCTGGAAAAGTAGCAGACCCTTTTTTGTACGGGTATGTTCACACGGAGTGTTTTCAGGCGTATTTTGGGGCGTTTACACCTCGAAAAACGCCTGAAAAAACGGAAGCAAAACACCTACAAACATCTGCCCATTGATTTCAATGGGAAATACGGCGTTCTGTTCTGACTGGGCGTTTTTTTACGCCTCGTTTTCCAAAAACGGCACGTAAAAAGACACCCGCGAAAAAGAAGTGCAGCCAAAGAATGGAGCCATTTTTTCATTGACTATAGAAAAACTGTTTAAAAAACGGCCGTAAAAAACGCAGTGAAAATTGCGAGTGGCTTAAAAAACGTCTGAAAATCAGGAGCTGTTTTCCCTTGAAAACAGCTCTGTATTTTTAGGCGTTTTTGTTTAAGCGTGTGAACATAGCCTTAACCTAGACAACCCCTTAAGCGGAATAGAATCCATGATCGCTTATGAAATCTAAAAAAAAAATGCAAAAGAATATATTGTGTTAGGGTATGTTCACACGCACTGTTTTCAGACGTAATTCGGGCGTTTTACACCTAGAATTATGCCTGAAAAAACGGCTCCATTATGCCTACAAACACCTGTCCATGGCTTTCAATGGGTTTTATTGTGTTCTGTTCCCACGAGGTGTTATTTTACGCGTCGCTGTCAAAATACGGCACGTAAAAAGATGCCCGTGAAAAAGAAGTGCATGTCCCTTCTTGGGACGTTTTTGGAGCCGTTTTTCATTGACTCCATTGAAAAACAGCTCCAATAACGTCCGTAAAATACGCAGCGAAAAACGCGAGTTGCTACAAAAACATCTGAAAATCAGGAGCTGTTTTCGCCTGAAAACAGCTCCGTATTTTCAGACGTATTTTGCTAAGCCGTGTGAACATACCCTAAGGGTATGTGCACACGTAGTGACCAAAAACGTCTGAAAATACGGAGCTGTTTTCAAGGGAAAACAGCCCCTGATTTTCAGACGTTTTTTGAGCAACTCGCGTTTTTCGCTGCGTTTTTCACTGCGTTTTCGCAGCGTTTTTTACGTCCATTTTTGGAGCTGTTTTCATGGGAGTCTATGAGAAAACGGCTCCAAAAACGTACAAAGAAGTGTCCTGCACTTCTTTGATGAGGCAGTCATTTTACGCGTCGTCGTTTGACGACGCGTAAATTACAGGTCGTCGGCACAGTACGTCGGCAAACCCATTCAAATGAATGGGCAGATGTTTGCCGACATATTGGAGCCGTATTTTCAGGCGTAAATTGAGGCATAATACGCCTCGTTTATGCCTGAAAATAGGTCGTGTGAACCCAGCCTTAGGCTATGTTCACACGGAGTATTTTGCAGGAGGAATATCTGCCTCAAAATTCCGTTTGGAAGTTTGAGGCAGATTTTCCTCTCCCTGCACGCCGATTTTCGCGGCGATTTTCGCGCCGTTTTTCGCCCGCGGCCGTTGAGCGCCGCGGGCATAAAACACCGCGAAATACGCTTTCTCTGCCTCCCATTGAAGTCAATGGGAGGTCAGAGGCGATAACGCCAGAAGATCGGGCATGTCGCTTCTTTCCCGCGAGGTAGTTTTACTGCTCGCGGGAAAAAGACGCCGACGCCTCCCATTGAAATCAATGGGAGGCATTTTAGGGCCGTTTTTGCCGAGTTTTGCGACGCGGTTTCCGCGTCAAAAAACTCGGCAAAATACTCTGTGTGAACATAGCCTTAAACTCATTATAATAATTTTATTATGTTAGAATTTATATTGTTTTTCTTTTGTGTTATAATCACAATTCAGTTTTGTTTATTAATAATAATAATAATAATAATAATTAGTACCCTAACCGTGGAAACTTAAAAACTACTTAAATTATAATTTACACATATATCACTACTTTTCAGGATTTTTTAAAAGATCATATTCATATCATAGTAAAAAAAAAATAACCGGGTAGGGCGGTGACAACTTTTCAGCCTGGAAAAAGAGAATGGTTGTCAGCAATTAGCTATAGGAATAGCTATAACAGCAGAATCATTTAAATGAGAGAATAGTAGATCTCTTAAATGCCTGTTCTGAATGTGAAATGGAAGTAAAACAGGTTCAATTTAAGGGTATGTTCACACGGCTTATTTACGGATGTAATTCGGGCGTTTTACGCCTTTATTTAGGTCCGAAAATGCGCCTCGATAGCGTTGGCAAACATCTGCCCATTCATTAGAATGGGTCTTACAATGTTCTGTGCACACGGTCATTTTTTTTACGCCCCGCTGTCAAAAGGCGGGGCGTAAAAAAGACGCCCGCGTGAAAGAAGTGCCTGTCAATTGTTCAGACGTAAATGGAGCCGTTTTCCATTGACTCCATTGAAAAACAGCTCCATTTACGTCCGTAATGGACGCAGCGAAATAGCGCCTCAACATGCCATTATGGCTGAAATTACGGTGCTGTTTTCTCTTGAAAACAGCCCCGTAATTTCAGCCGTTACGGACACTGCCGTGTGAACATACCCTAAAATGTAATGAAAGCATTAAGTATTTTGGCGGGGCTACCCTTTAAGGGTATGTTCACACGCAGTGTTTTCAGGCATAATTCGAGTGGTTTATGCCTCGAATTACGCCTGAAAAAATTCCCCTAATACGCCTACAAACATCTGCCCATTGCTTGCAATGGGATTTACGATGTTCTGTTCCCACGAGCCTTAATTTTACGCGTCGTTGTCAAAATACGGCGCGTAAAATGACGGCTCGTCAAAAGAAGTGCAGGACACTTCTTGGGACGTTTTTGGAGGCGTTTTTCATTGACTCCATTGAAAAACAGCTCCAAAAACGGCCGTAAAATACGCAGCGAATACGTTGCTACAAAAACGTCTGAAAATCAGGAGCTGTTTTCGCCTGAAAACAGCTCCGTATTTTCAGATGTTTTTGGTCACCCTAAGGGTATGTTCACACGCCCTATTTACGGACGTAATTCGGGCGTTTTACGCCTCGAATTACGTCCGAAAATACGGCTCCAAACCGCCGGCAAACATCTGCCCATTGAAATCAATGGGGTTACGATGTTCTGTGCACACAGGCTTTTTTTTGCACACAGCTCCGTAATTTCAGGCGTATTGGACGCTGCCGTGTGAACATACCCTAAGGGTATGTTCACACGTAGTCAACAAAAACGTCTGAAAATCCAGAGCTGTTTTCAAGGGAAAACAGACCCTGCTTTTCAGACGTTTTTTTACCAACTCGCATTTTTCGCGGCGTTTTCACGCCGTTTTCGCGACGTTTTTTTACGTCCGTTTTTGGAGCTGTTTTCATTGGAGTCTATGAGAAAACAGCTCCAAAAACGTCCAAAGAAGTGTCCTGCACTTCTTTTGACGAGGCTGTATTTTTACGCGTCGTCGTTTGACAGCTGTCAAACGACGACGCGTAAATAACAGGTCGTCTGCACAGTACGTCGGCAAACCCATTCAAATGAATGGGCAGATGTTTGCCGACGTATTGGAGCCGTATTTTCAGACGTAAAACGAGGCATAATACGCCTCGTATACGTCTGAAATTTGGCCGTGTGAACATACCCTAACAGTGCATGCCAGTAATTCCATTGCAAATTATTGAACGTTAGCTACACTTTCAGTAGACGTATACAGGAGGTTCTAGTCATGCACTGCTCTAGACAACTTTGACTGCACTACAACCATCACCACACCTCGAACATAATTGCATGCCCTCCCAGATTGAGGAACGGATTACAGTGCGGGACAGTAGTTCCACGGAGAGGCAGGGACTCCTAGCGTCGTACATAACTATGATGCTAGGAGCCCGGCTCCCTGCAGTGTGTTCGGTCCGGGACTTACGGCCGAAATACGTTCCGTCCTTTACGGACCGAACATGCTCGTGTGAATCCAGCCTTAGGGTATGTTCACACACTAGACTAAAAATGTCTGAAAATACGGAACTGTTTTCAAGGGAAAACAGCTCCTGATTTTCAGACTTTTTTAAGCCACTCGCGATTTTCGCTGTGTTTTTCACTGCGTTTTTTACGGCCGTTTTTGGAGATTTTTTCAATAGAGTCTATGAAAAACAGCTCCAACAACGTCCCAAGAAGTGTCCTGCACTTCATTTTCGCGGCCATTTTTTTTAAGCGGCCGTTTTTTGAAACGGTCGCGTAAAAAAAAACGGCTCATCGGAACAGAACGCTGCTTCCGTTTTTTCGGCCTTTTTTTCGGCTGTTTGCGGCCCGAAAAATGTCCGAAAATAGGCCGTGTGAACATACCCTTGGGGTATGTTCACGCGCAGTGACCAAAAACGTCTGAAAATACGGAGCTGTTTTAAGGCGAAAACAGCTCCTGATTTTCAGACGTTTTTGTAGCAACTCGCGTTTTTCGCGGCGTATTTTATGGCCGTTATTGGAGCTGTTTTTCAATGGAGTCAATGAAAAACGTCCCAAGAAGTGCACTTCTTTTTCACGGTCGTCTTTTTACGCGCCGTATTTTGACAGTGACGCGTAAAATTAAGGCTCGTGGGAACAGAACACAATAAAACCCTTTGAAAGTAATGGGCAGATGTTTGTAGGCGTATTAGGGTAGTTTTTTCAGGCGTAATTCGAGGAGTAAAACACCCGAATTACGTCTGAAAACACTGTGTGTGAACATACCCTAATAACAATGATACTTGCAGCAAACGAAGACATAAAAGAAACACGTCATAAGAATATTACATCAGAATGACTGGATATGCCTTTTTTGTTTCTACTGAGAATATACTGTGAAGATATGCATCTTCGATTTGCATAGATTTTTTCATAAATGTCATGCCAGTAACCATTCAGGACAATTAGGGTATGTGCACACGACCTATTTTCAGACGTAATGGAGGCGTTTTACGCCTCGAATTATGCCTGAAAAGACGGCTCCAATACGTCGGCAAACATCTGCCCATTGCTTGCTATGGGTCTTACGATGTTCTGTGCAGACGAGCTGTCATTTTACGCTTCGCTGTCAAAAGACGGCGCGTAAAATTACGACCGTGTCAAAGAAGTGCAGGACACTTCTTGGAACGTAATTGGAGCCGTTTTTCATTCACTCCATTGAAAAACAGCTCCAATTACGTCCGTTATAGATGCCGCGAAAAACGCGTGCACTTGTAAAAACGTCTGAAATTCAGGAGGTGTTTTCGCCTGAAAACAGCTCCGTAATTTCAGACGTATTTTGCGTTGCCATGTGAACATACCCTTACGTTTCCCATGTTTACAAGAAATGACTAAATATAATGCTTGGTGTGCAGATGTTTGCATGATTTACCAATTTTAATTGTAAATGTGAATTAACCAAATAAAAACAGAATCAGCCTTTAACTCTTTGAAGACCTCCTTCACACACAAAATTTTCTGGCAATTTAAACAGCATCAAATAATTATTCTATTATTATTATTAAAATGTAACTTTTTTTGTGGCCTTTTTGGTGGCCTTTTTTATCTGGTGTCATTTTGAACATGCTTTTTTCTGGCGTTTTTTTCTAATCCTATAGAGAAGCCTATGGGAAAAAGGCCTGAAAAAACACCATACCAAGAGCATGCTGCATTTGAAAAAAAAACGTCAACGACCACAAAATAGCCTAGAAAATGGCACAAACCAAAACGCAGTTGTGTGCAGTGCATTTTATATTTTACTGTAGACTTTAATGTAACATCTGGCTGCACTAAAAAACGCAACAAAAAAACGCAGCAAAAATACCATTAAAAACGCCAACAAAAATGCACAAAAAAAGCAGCAAAATGTTGTGTATGAATTTGGCTTTAAAGGACAACCAGGGACAGACTGACAGTGATCTGGATCTCGGAAAATAAGGGACCATTTATAAGCCATCATAGTTATTATGCACTTGAGCAAGATAATAAAATTTTTACACCACGATGATGCTACACAAATGTGATTGTGGAGTTCACAGAGTGGTGATGTAGAACATCCTAAATTAGTATACATCCATGTATTACTAATACTGTACAAACAAAGAATGATCTTATTTAGACAGAATACATAGCTAACACATACAAGTGTTTGACTTATTTTATTTTTATTAATCTTAATTTCATGATCCTTTGCTGTCCTCCACTAGGACACTGCGGACGGCTGTGCTGACCATAACAACATGACAAGTGCCTCGTACTAGAACATAGCTGCCAACAGTCCCTAATTTGCCAGGACTGCCCCGAATTTACAGAGACAGTCCCGTCAAATTGTCCCGGCAACTGCCGTATTTAATTGTATCTGTGTCCTCAGGACACAATTGAATATTATGGCAGAGCAGGAAACTATCCGCTTCACTCCTCCAGGAGCGGAATCCCAGTCCAGAGAGTTGCCGACGCTCTGGCCGGGGATTCCGCTCCTTGAGCTAGCCGCTGATGTCACTGTCCATATATAGACAGGGACATCAGGGGCAACTCCAGGAGAGGAATCCCCGGCCAGCGCGTTGCTGATGCTCAGGCCGGGGATTCTGGGCCTAGAGATGGCAACGGCAACGCTCTGGCCGGGGATTCCGGTCCAGGATGAGCCCCTGATGTCACTGTCCATATATGGACAGTGATATCAGCGGCAACTCCAGGAGAGGAATTCCCGGCCAGAGCGTCGGCAACACTCTGGCTGGGTATTCCACTCCTAGAGGGAGCTCCAATGGGGTGTGTGTGTGTGTGTGTGTGTGTGTGTGTGTGTGTGTGTGTGTGTGTGTGTGTGGCAGTATATATAGGGTGTGTGTGTGTGTTTGTGTGTGTGTGTGGCACTATCTACAAGGTGTGTGCCACTATCTATAGGGGTGTGTGGCATTATCTATAGGGTGTGTGGCACTATAGGGTGTGTGTGTGTGTGTGTGTGTGTGTGTGTGTGTGTGTGTGTGTGTGTGTGTGTATGGCACTATATATAGGGGTGGGTGGGTGTGGCACTATCTACAGGTAGTGTGTGGCACTTTCTATAGGGAGTGTGTGGCACTAGCTATAGGAGGTAGGGATGTGTGGCACTATTTATAGGGGGTGTGTTTAGCAGTTTCTATAGGGAGTGTGTGTGTGTGTGTGTGTGTGTGTGTGTGTGTGTGTGTGTGTGTGTGTGTGTGTGTGTGTGTGTGTGTGTGTGTGGCACTATCTGTAGGGGATGTGTGGCACTATCTATAGGGGGTGTGGCACTTCTATAAGGAGTGTGTATGTGGCACTATCTATAGGGTGGGTGTGTGTGGCACTATCTGCAGGGGTATGTGGCACTGTCTACAGGTAGTGTGTGGCACTTTCTATAGGGAGTGTGTGGCACTAGCTATAGGAGGTAGGGATGTGTGGCACTATTTATGAGGGGTGTGTTTAGCAGTTTCTATAGGGAGTGTGTGTGTGTGTGTGTGTGTGTGTGTGTGTGTGTGTGTGTGTGGCACTATCTGTAGGGGATGTGTGGCACTATCTATAGGGGGTGTGGCACTTCTATAAGGAGTGTGTATGTGGCACTATCTATAGGGTGGGTGTGTGTGGCACTATCTGCAGGGGTATGTGGCACTGTCTATATGGGGTGTGTGGCACTATCTGCATGGGGGTGTGTGTGTGTGTGTGTGTGTGTGGCACTATCTACAAGGGGGGTGTGGCACTATGTACAAGGGTGTGTGGCACTATCTACAAGGGGTGTGTGTGGCATTATCTACAGAGAGCACTGTAGCACTATCTACAGAGGGCACTGTGACCTTATATACAGAGGGAACTGTGGCATTATCTGGGGGAGTGTGGCACTATCTACAAAGGGCACTGAGGCATTATCTACAGAGGGCACTGTGGCACCACCTACTGAGGGCACTGTGGCATTATCTAAGGGAGGTGTGGCACTATCTTCAGAGGGCACTGTGGCATTATCTAGGCAGGGACTGAGTGGCGGGTAGATTAGGGCTCATGCCTGGCCAAGGGTTACATTCGCCCCTCTACTTCTCCGGTAGGTGCTGGTTTCTTCTTCGTAGGGAAGAAGGATGGTGGTCTTAGGCCGTGCATCGATTACCGAAACTTGAATAAGGTCACTGTAAGGAACCAGTATCCCCTTCCTTTGATTCCTGTGTGGCACTATCTGCATGGGGGTGTGTGTGTGTGTGTGGCACTATCTACAAGGGGGGTGTGGCACTATGTACAAGGGTGTGTGGCACTATCTACAAGGGGTGTGTATGGCATTATCTACAGAGGGCACTGTAGCACTATCTACAGAGGGCACTGTGACCTTATTTACAGAGGGAACTGTGGCATTATCTGGGGGAGTGTGGCACTATCTACAAAGGGCACTGAGGCATTATCTACAGAGGGCACTGTGGCACCACCTACTGAGGGCACTGTGGCATTATCTAAGGGAGGTGTGGCACTATCTTCAGAGGGCACTGTGGCATTATCTACAGAGGGCATTGTAGCATTATTTAGGAGAGGTGTTCTAAAGGATCTGCCAGACACAGCTTCTGTGTCGACGTCCGTGGTTAGTCAGTCTGCACCTGCTCCTAGGTCTGATAGAGTGACTCCTTCGTCCACCACTCAGGCTGGGAGGCTGAGGAGTGGGAGAGCCTATCACAGCCTGGCCAGACGGAGCTAGCTCCCGCCCTCTGTCTAGTTATACCATCATTTCCTGCTTCTCCTTTGCCTGTGATTCTGCTTGTTTCCTTGCTCTGCTGCTGCTGCTTGTACTATTTTGTCCTCTGCTTCATATTGACCCTGGATTTACTGACTACTCTCTTGCTCTGCGTTTGGTACCTCGTACACTCCTGGTTTGACTCATCTCGTTCACTACTCTTGTTGCTCACGGTGTTGCCGTGGGCATCTGCCCCTTTTCCCTTAGCTTCTTTGTACCATTGTCTGTCTGTCTGTCGTGCACATAGTGAGAGTAGGGACCGTCGCCCAGTTGTACGCTGTCGCCTAGGACGGGCCGTTGCAAGTAGGCAGGGACTGAGTGGCGGGTAGATTAGGGCTCATGCCTGGCCAAGGGTTACATTCGCCCCTCTACTTCTCCGGTAGGTGCTGGTTTCTTCTTCGTAGGGAAGGAGGATGGTGGTCTTAGGCCGTGCATCGATTACCGAAACTTGAATAAGGTCACTGTAAGGAACCAGTATCCCCTTCCTTTGATTCCTGATCTCTTCAATCAGGTTCAGGGGGCCCAATGGTTCTCTAAGTTTGATCTACGGGGGGCTTATAACCTTATCCGCATCAAAGAGGGGGATGAGTGGAAGACTGCGTTTAACACGCCCGAAGGTCATTTCGAATACCTCGTCATGCACTTTGGGTTGTGTAATGTCCCCACGGTCTTCCAGAATTTCATAAATGAGATTTTAAGAGACTACCTGGGGGTATTTCTTGTAGTGTACCTTGATGACATATTGGTGTTTTCCAAGGACTGGTCCTCCCACATTGAGCATGTCAGAAAGGTGCTCCAGGTCCTTCGGGAAAACAAACTGTTTGCTAAATCCGAAAAATGTGTGTTTGGGGTGCAAGATATAAAATTTTTGGGTCAAATCCTCACTCCTCATGAATTCCGCATGGACCCTGCCAAGGTTCAGGCTGTGGCTGAATGGGTCCAACCTGTCCCCCTGAAGGCGTTACAGTGCTTCCTGGGGTTTGCTAATTATTACAGGAGATTTATTGCTAACATCTCGGTCATCGCTAAGCCTCTTACGGATCTCACTCGCAAAGGTGCTGATCTCTTGCACTGGCCTCCTGAGGCGGTCCAGGCTTTTGAGGTCCTTAAGAAGTGCTTTATCTCAGCCCCAGTGCTGATTCTGCCTAACCAAATAAAGCCGTTCATCGTGGAGGTTGACGCCTCCGAGGTGGGAGTGGGTGCTGTCTTGTCCCAGGGTACCAGGTCCCTCACCCATCTCCGTCCCTGTGCCTACTTCTCCAGGAAGTTCTCACCCACTGAGAGTAACTATGACATTGGCAACCGTGAACTCTTAGACATTAAATGGGCATTTGAAGAGTGGCACCACTTCCTGGAGGGGGCTAGGCACCAGGTAAAGGTCCTTACCGACCACAAGAATCTGGTTTTCCTAGAATCTGTCCGGAGGCTAAACCCGAGACAAGTTCGATAGGCGTTATTTTTTACTAGATTCAACTTTTTGGTCACCTATAGGGCTGGGTCTACAAGTATTAAAGCTGATGCACTGTCGCGTAGCTTCATGGCCAGCCCTCCTTCGGAGGAAGATCCTGCTTGTGTTTTGCCCCCAGGTATAATCATTTCTTCTGTTGATTCTGACTTAGTCTCCGAAATTGCGGCTGATCAAGGTTCAGCTCCCGGGAACCTTCCTGAAAACAAGCTGTTTGTTCCCCTGCAATTCTGGCTAAGGGTACTCAGGGAGAATCATGACTCTGCACTATCTGGCCATCCAGGCATCCTGGATACCAAGCACCTCATTGGCAGAAACTATTGGTGGCCTGGGTTGCCTAAAGACGTTAAGGCCTACGTCACCTCTTGTGAAATTTGTGCTAGGTCCAAGACTCCCAGGTCCCGACCAGACGAAGGCATTAGCGCCGAAACGCGCGTTGGGGTGGGTATGTTTAACTATCGCAATTTGTTTCTATACTGTTTCATTCATTAGCAATGTTTACTTTCTGCCATCTTCACATATACCTGTTAATTCAATTATTTCATATGGTATTTGTCCATTCTATGTTGATTTAAACTGTGTTGGGCAGGATTTAACTTGTTATTGCTTACAGTGATAGTGTTTACAACCAGGCATTTTTTCATGTATTTATACTTATACAATTTATTTATTTCATGAGCTGCATGGCTTGTATGTCCTTTTAACCTGTTGGTTTATGGATTCGTTTTTTATCTCAGTACGTCTACATGTTGTCCTCAATAAAGTATTTTTTCAATTTCTTATACTTCTAGTCTTCTGGCATCTTCTTTTTTAGGTTATATATTACTATGTTCTTTGCCCATTCCCCAGAGACCTTGGACCCATATCTCCATGGATTTTCTCACCAATCTGCCTCCATCACAAGGAAAGTCGGTGGTATGGGTTGTAGTAGACCGCTTCAGTAAGATGTGCCACTTTGTGCCCCTCAAGAAACTACCCAATGCTAAGACGTTAGCTACCTTGTTTGTCAAACACATCCTGCGTCTCCATGGAGTTCCTGTCAATATTGTTTCTGACAGAGGGGTACAATTTGTTTCATTGTTTTGGAGAGCCTTCTGTAAGAAGTTGGAGATGGATCTGTCCTTCTCCTCGGCCTTCCATCCTGAAACTAATGGCCAAACGGAGAGGACTAATCAGTCTCTAGAACAATATTTAAGGTGTTTTATCTCTGACTGTCAATATGATTGGGTCTCCTTCATTTCCCTCGCTGAATTTTCACTTAATAACCGGGTCAGTAACTCGTCAGGGGTCTCCCCCTTTTTCTGTAATTTTGGGTTTAATCCACGGTTCTCCTCCGTTTCACCTGGTGGTTCCAACAATCCCGAGGTAGATGTCGTTCATCGGGAACTGTGCACAGTCTGGGCCCAGGTTCAGAAGAACCTAGAGGCGTCCCAGAGCATACAATAGACTCAGGTAGATAGTAGACGTTCTGCTAACCCCTTGTTTGTGGTCGGGGATCTGGTGTGGCTGTCTTCTAAAAATTTGCGCCTTAAAGTCCCGTCCAAAAAATTTGCTCCCCGGTATATAGGGCCTTACAAGGTCATTGAAGTCCTTAACCCTGTCTCCTTCCGACTGGAGTTACCCCCGTCTTTTCGAATACACAACGTGTTTCATGCCTCCCTCCTGAAACGCTGCTCCCTGTACTTGGCTCCCTCGAGGAAACCTCCGGTCCCTGTTCTCACCCCTGAAGGGGTAGAATTCGAGGTGGCCAAGATTGTGGACAGCAGGATGGTCCAAGGCTCTCTCCAGTACCTGGTCCATTGGAGAGGATATGGGCCTGAAGAGAGGACTTGGGTACCCGCCCGGGATGTTCACGCTGGGTTATTGCTCAAGAGGTTCCATCTTCGGTTCCCCAATAAGCCAGTTCCACCTAGAAAGGGTCCAGTGGCCCCTCATAAAAGGGGGGGGGGGTACTGTAAAGGGTCTGCCAGACACAGCTTCTGTGTCGACGCCCGTGGTTAGTTAGTCTGCACCTGCTCCTAGGTATGATAGAGTGACTCCTTCGTCCACCACTTAGGCTGGGAGGCTGAGGAGTGAGAGAGCCTATCACAGCCTGGCCAGACGGAGCTAGCTCCCGCCCTCTGTTTATTTATACCAGGGATCTCAAGCACGCGGCTAGTATCGGCTCTGCTCAGAGACTCTGGAATTCCCTGACATCGCTGTCCACATATGAACAGCGATGTCTGGGGCTTCCCCAGAGCCGGAGTCCCGAGCAGAGCGCTGGTGTCAGCTCTGCTCCGGGACTCTGTGGAATTCCCTGACGTCGCTGTCCACATATGAACAGCGATGTCTGGGGCTTCCCCAGAGCCGGAGTCCCGAGCAGAGCGCTGGTGTCGGCTCTGCTCCGGGACTCTGTGGAATTCCCTGACATCGCTGCCCATATATGGACAGTGTGTCAGGGTCTTGCCCAGAGCGGAGCAGAGCGCTGGTGTCGGCTCTGCTCCTGGACTCTGTGGAATTCCCTGACATCGCTGTCCACATATGAACAGCGATGTCTGGGGCTTCCCCAGAGCCGGAGTCCCGAGCAGAGCGCTGGTGTCGGCTCTGCTCCGGGACTCTGTGGAATTCCCTGACATCGCTGCCCATATATGGACAGTGTGTCAGGGTCTTGCCCAGAGCGGAGCAGAGCGCTGGTGTCGGCTCTGCTCCTGGACTCTGTGGAATTCGCTGAAATCGCTGTCCACATATGAACAGCGATGTCTGGGCCTTCCCCAGAGCCGGAGTCCCGAGCAGAGCGCTGGTGTCGGCTCTGTTCCGGGACTCTGTGGAATTCCCTGACATCGCTGCCCATATATGGACAGTGTGTCAGGGTCTTCCCCAGAGCGGAGTCCCGGGCAGAGGGCTGTTATCGGCTCTGCTCCGGGACTCTGGGGAAGCCTCTGACATCGCTGTCCATACATCGACAATGATGTCAGGGGCTTCCCCAGAGCAGGAGTCCCAGTGATGTCAGGAGCACAGCTGGAGTCCCAGGAAGAGCCTACTAGCGCTCTGCCTGGGACTCCAGCTCTGAACAAGCCCCTGACATCCTGACATCACTGGGGCAGCCTCTACAGAGGGCACTGGGGCAGCCTCTACAGAGGGCACTGGGGCAGCCTCTACAGAGGGCACTGGGGCAGCCTCTACAGAGGGCACTGGGGCAGCCTCTACAGAGGGCACTTTGGCAGCCTCTACAGAGGGCACTGTGGCAGCCTCTACAGCGGGCACTGTGGCGTTATCTACAAGTGGGTGTGTGACAGTATCTGAAGAGGACACTGGCATTATCTAGGGGTGTGTTGCATTATCTACTGAGGGCACTGTGGCCTTATCTACAGAGGGCACTGTGGCCTTATCTACAGAGGGCACTGTGGCCTTATCTACAGAGGGCACTGTGGCATTATCTACAGAGGGCACTGTGGCCTTATCTACAGAGGGCACTGTGGCCTTATCTACAGAGGGCACTGTGGCCTTATCTAGGGGTGTGTTGCATTATCCACAGAGGGCACTGCGGCAGCATCCACAGAGGGCACTGCGGCAGCATCCACAGAGGGCACTGCGGCACTATCTAAAAAGGGGCTGCCCAATCTTGACATGTGTGCTAACTGAGCCGCCGGACTGCATTTAGCGACACTTAAACTGGAAAGCTGGATTGTTGAAATAAGCACGTGGAGAAATATCTCAAATACCTAGCGGTATTATTATATCAATGTAGTATTATTATTCTAGTAATATAGTGTTATAGTAGTTCAAATAACTAATTGATTAACAATAATTTTGTATTGTATCAAATTTGAAAGTAATGCGGCCCGTCAACTTCCCATTTTTTCTATATGCGGCCCACTTACCCGGCCGAGTTTGAGACCCCTGATTTATACCTTCATTTCCTGCTTCTCCTCCGCCTGTGATTCTGCTTGTTTCCTGGCTCTGCTCCTGCTGCTTGTACTATTTTGTCCTCTGCTTCATATTGACCCTGGCTTTACTGACTACTCTCTTGCTCTGAGTTTGATATCTCGTACACTCCTGGTTTGACTCGGCTCGTTCACTACTCTTGTTGCTCACGGTGTTGCCGTGGGCATCTGCCCCTTTTCCCTTAGCTACTTTGTACCCTTGTCCGTCTTGTCTGTCGTGCACATAGTGAGAGTAGGGACCGTCGCCCAGTTGTACGCCGTCGCCTAGGACGGGCCGTTGCAAGTAGGCAGGGACTGAGTGGCGGGTAGATTAGGGCTCACCCGTCATTACAGGTGTGGCACTATCTACAGAGGGCACTGAGGCAAATTCTAAAGAGGGCACTGTGGAATGATCTACAGAGGGCATGGTAGCAATATCTACAGATGGCAGAGTGGCACTATCGACAAGTGTGTGTGTGTGTGTGTGTGTGTGTGTGTGTGTGTGTGTGTGTGTGTGTGTGTGGCACTATCTACAATGGGGAGTGTGGCATTATCTACAGAGGGCACTGTGACATTATCTTCAATGGGCAGGGTGGCACCATCTACAGGGGGCACTGTGGGACCATCTACATAGAGCACTGTGGCACCATCTACAGAGGGCACTGTGGTAATATCTACAGAGTGCACTTTGGAAATATCCACAGAGGGCACTATGGCATTATCTACAGAGGGCACTGTGGCACCATCCACAGTTGGCACTGTAGCATTATCTACAGAGGGCACTGTGGCATTATCTACAAAGGGCACTGTGGCACCATCTACAGAGGGCACTGTGGAACCATCTACAGGAGACACAATGGCATTATCTACAGAGGGCACTGTGGAATCATCTACAGAGCACACTGTGGCACCATCTACAGAGGGCACTGTGACACCATTTACAGGAGACATGGTGGCAATATCTACAGTGGGCACTGTGGAACCATCTACAGAGCACACTTTGGCACCCTCTGCAGAGGGCACTGTGACACCATTTACAGGAGACACGGTGGCAATATCTACAGAGGGCACTGTGGCATTATCTGCAGAGAGCACTGTGGCAACATCTACAGGGGGCACTGTGGCATTATCTACAAAGGGCACTGTGGCATTATCTACAGGGTGTGTGTGGCAGTATCTATAGAGAGCACTGTGGCAATATCTATAGAGGGCACAGTGGCAATATTTACAGAGGCAATTGTGGCATTATCTACAGAGGGCACTGTTGCACTATCTAAAAAATGGCTGTGTGGCATCATCTATGGGGTCTGTGTGGCTCTATCTACAGGGGGCTGTGTAGCTCTATCAACAGGGGGCTGTGTGGCTCCATCCACGGGGGGCTGTGTGGCACTATCTACAGAAGGCACTGTGGCATTATCTACAGAGGGCACTGTGACACCATCTAAAGTTGGCACTGTGGCATTATCTACAGAGGGCACTGTGGCATTATCTACAGAGGTGTTTGTGGCATTATCTACAGAGGGCACTGTGGAACCATCTACAGAGGGCACTGTGGCATTATCTACAGAGGGCACTGTGGCACCTTCTACAGAGTGCACTGTGGAACCATCTACAGAAGGCACTGTGGCACCATCTATAGAGGGCACTGTGGCACCATCTACAGGAGGCATGGCGGCATTATCTACAGAGGGCACTGTGGCATTATCTGCGGGTTGTGAGTTTGTGTGTGGCATTATCTACAGAGGGCACTGTGGCATTATCTAAAGAGGGCATTGTGGCAATATCTACAGAGGGCACTGTGGCAATATCTACAGAGGGAACTGTGGCATTATCTACAGAGGGCACTGTGGCATTATCTACATAGTGCACTGTGGCACCATCTACAGAGAGCACTGTGGAATGATCTACAGAGGGCACGATGGCAATATCTACAGAGGGCAGAGTGGCACTATCGACAAGGGTGTGTGTGTGGCACTATCTACAATGGGGAGTGTGGCATTATCTACAGAGGGCACTGTGATTTTATCTACAATGGACAAGGTGGCACCATCTACAGGGGGCACTGTGGAACTATCTACAGAGAGCACTGTGGCACCATCTACAGGGGGCACTGTGGAACCATCTACAGAGAGCACTGTGGCACCATCTACAGAGGGCACTGTGGCAATATCTACAGAGGGCACTTTGGAAATATCCACAGAGGGCACTATGGCATTATCTACAGAGGGCACTGTGGCACCATCCACAATTGGCACTGTAGCTTTATCTACAGAGGGCACTGTGGCATTATCTACAAAGTGCACTGTGGCATTATCTACAGAGGGCACTGTGGCATTATATACAGAGTGCACTGTGGCACCATCTACAGAGGGCTCTGTGAAACCATCTACATAGGGCACTGTGGCACCATCTGCAGAGGGCACTGTGGCACCATCTACAGGAGACACAATGGCATTATCTACAGAGGGCACTGTGGAATCATCTACAGAGCACACTGTGGCACCATCTACAGAGGGCACTGTGACACCATTTACAGGAGACATGGTGGCAATATCTACAGAGGGCACTGTGGCATTATCTGCAGAGGGCACTGTGGCACCATCTAGTCATATTACCCTGGACTTATGAATATATGATACCACAAAGTGACTGTGTAAGGGAAATTAAGGAAAATAAGAAAGTGAAAATATAGTTCTTTATCAGTTAACGATGCACAAAGCATTTTATATATTACACATGTAAAGTAAATTTAGCAGCAGTAGATACAGAAAAGATGACATAATGATGCAGAAATAAATTGGTGGATATTAACGATTCTGATGAAGCTGAAACTTTAGGCTGGGTTCACATGTTGCAGCAGAAACCACGCAGACATGCAAGTCGGTGCGGTAGTCAAATTAATTGCAGCTAAAAGTAGTTTCATTATTAATGGCCGGGCAGTATTTCATGTAAACAGCAGTTTTACCAGCACCGTCTTGCACGTCAGTGCAGTTTGGCCGTATTGCGGCTGCAATGAGTGGACCCAGCCTTATGGGATGCATTGTTTGGCTAGTTACATAGACATTTTTCGTAATATATGCAGTGCAAGATATAAGTTCATAAAAATGTACATTGTATTTGTTACGTTATGTGACTAAAGTCTGGAAAAATATCATAAGAGTGCAGACTTTATCCAAAGGTTATTGGCAGTAAAAACATAGGAGGAGTTTTATTAAAGGGGTTTTCCAGTAATAAGAAATTGATGGCCTATCCTCAGGGGGTAATTTGATGGGGGTCGTCTGATCAGGGGGGACAAGGTACAAGGCCCGGCACGGGCCACTACTTTGCTACACTCCAAAGAGAGGAATCTCTGCCAGCTAGTAGCTTGCTAAGATTTTCAGAATAATTTATACAAATTTCTGACGTAAATTATAGTAAATATGTTGGGCCATTTTGGGCCTTTTGAAATTTTTTCTACGCCAGAAAACTGACTCCATGCCAGTGTGAACTAACCCTTACATTTTAGACGTCCCACTGTTCCAGTAACAAGTGAGCCCCTTATTACTGTGATGCAAATACATCAGTCGGAACAGAGACTGCTTTGCATTGCATATCTCATGGCAGGTTAGAGGATGTTTGCATTTTATAACCACCGGAATGTAAATGACACAATTGTAATTTGGTTATGAGAGATTTCCACAGTCATTCATATATTCCTATGACAGCCATTCTAACACATATGAATATGTGTCTATAACATATGTACTAGTGCTGCTGTGCGACAATATAATCCCATCCTAATTCAGACATTTGGGCTGATCTCATGCCTGTGACTGATTCAATTATGAATAAGCTTACCACTCACATTTGCAAAAAGTTTCTCATGAGAAATTTTTATATGTTTTAATTGCACTGTTTTTTGGTTGCTTAACTTATACTGAATATACTGTATAGATTTACATGGTGTCTTAGTTCAGTTAATCATGCCTATCTATTTTCACTGGAATCTGTGTATAAAATATGTTGTATATTCCCTTTGTGACTTGGAATGCAGACAGATATAATTAGTCATTGTTCAGTTTAAACAGCTTTTGCCAGTTTATGACAAATGGGGCACCATTTAAGTGATGTCTCATTATACTTTACATGGTCACATGTTGTTTTGTGTAGTCTTACAATTGGAATGTACTGTGATTTACAGTTACAAGACCTTTAAAATATATTTTTGTGACTTTGCAATATAAAGGACTGGCTACATCACTGCCATCAAGGATTATCTAGTTTGTATTCGCAGTGCTGACAAGAAGCAAACCCCCTGCTGGTAGTAATTTGCTACTGTGTATATGTGCAGACGGACAGATAGCACTCTTCAGTAGTACCACTGCTTCTTGTTCTAGAAGCATCGTGTATTCATACCTCCCAACCGTCCCGGATTCAGCGGAGCAGTCCGGGATTCCGAACTGACCGGTGTTATGTCCCGGTGTCAACTGTATCTGCGTCCTCAGGAGGTAGATACAGTTGAATCTAATACTGGAGCAAGGAAGCGGCAGGGATCCTGCTTCAGCATTCACTGTTGCCATATGGGGCATTATACTTTATGGTGGCAGCTAAGGGGGCATTATACTGTATGGGGCAGCTATAGGGGCATTATACTATATAGGACAGCTGTGGGGGCATTATACTGTATGGGGCAGCTATAGGGGCATTATACTATATAGGACAGCTGTGGGGGCATTATACTGCACGGGGATAGCTATGGGGCATTATACGGTATGGGGCAGCTGTAGGGCATTATACTGCACGGGGACAGCTATGGGGCATTATACTGTATGGGGCAGCTATGGGGCATTATACTTTATGGTGGCAGCTATGGGGACATTTTACTGTTTGGGGCAGCTATAGGGGCATTATAATGTATGGGACAGAGGTAGGGGCATTATACTGTATGGAGCATCTATGGGGGCGTTATACTGTATGGGGGCATTATACTGTATGGGGGCATTACACTGTATGGGCCAGCTATAGGGGCATTATAATGTATAGGACAGCTGTGAAGGCAGTATACTGTATGGGGCAGCTATGGAGCATTATACTGCATGGGGACAGCTAGCATTATACTGTATGTGACAGCTGTGGGGGCATTATACTGTATGGGGGTATTTGTGTGGGCATTATACTGTAGGGGGCATCTGTGTAGGCATTATACTGGATTGGGGGCATCTGTGTTGCCTTTATACAGTATGGGTGAATCTATGGGGGAATTATACTGTATGGGTGCATCTATAGGGGCATTACACTGTATGCGGCAGCTATAGGTGTGATTATACTGTATAGGACAGCTGTGGGGCATTGTACTGTATGGGAACAGCTATAGTGCATTAGACTGTATGGGGCAGCTATGGGGGCATTATACTGTATGGGGGCAACTATGGGGGCATTATACTGTATGGGGCAGCTATGGGGCATTATACTTTATGGTGGCAAGTAAGGGGCATTATACTGTTTAGGGCAGCTATAGGGGCATTGTACAGTATGGGACAGCTGTGGGGGCATTATACTGTATGGGGGCAGCTATGGAGCACTATACTGTATAAGGGCAGCTATGGGGGTATAATACTGTATGGGGACAGCTATGGGGGCATTATACTGTATGGGGGCAGCTATGGGGCATTATACTGTATGGGCACAGCTATGAGGACATTATACTGTATGGGGGAATTTGTGTGGGCATTATACTGTATGGGGCATCTGTGTTGGCACTATACTGTATGTGGGCATCTATAGGTGCATTATACTATATGGGGCAGCTATATGGGCCTTATACTGTATGGGGCAGCTATATGGGCATTATACTGTATGGGGCAGCTATGGGACATTATGCTGTATGGGGCAGCTACGGGGCATTATACTGCATGGGGGAATTTGTGTGGGCATTATACAGTATGGGGGCATCTGTGTTGGCTTTATACTATATGGGTGCATCTATAGGTGCATTATATTGTATGGGCAGCTATAGGGGCATTATACTGTATGGGTGCATCTATGGGGGTGTTATACTGTATGGGGGCATTATACTGTATGGGGCAGCTATTTGGCATTATACTGTGTGGGAGGCACTATGTGGTATTATACTGTGTGGGGGCAGCTATAGGGGCATTATACTGTATGGGGCATGATACTGTATGGGGGCATTATACTGTATGGGGTCATCTATTTGGCATTATACTGTACACGAGGCACTATAGCATATTATACTGTTGGGGGCAGGTATAGGGGCATTATACTGTGTGAGGGGTTCTGTGGGGACATTATACTGTGGGTAGGCACTATAGGAGCATGATACTATGTGGGCTGGACAGGGTGTGTATGGGCGGGGTTAGAGGCATCATTTAACCCCTTAAGGACACGGACAATTTTGGCCTTGAGGACAGAACAATTTTTTTAGATTTCCCTCTTTGCATCCCGACGCTCATAACTCTTTTATTTTTTGTACGACGTAGTTGTATGAGGCTTTGTTTTTTGCGGGACGAGTTGCACTTTATGTAGGTACCATTTTTTGGTACAAATAAATTATCGTTTATTTTCTATAAATTTTTATTTTGGCGAAAATGCAGAAAAAAAGCAGTTCCGCAGCAGTTTTTTTTTTTGTTTTTTTTTACACCATACACCGATCATCATAATTAATGTTATACATTTGTTGTACAGGTTTTTACCGTCGTGGCGATACCAAATATGTCTATATTATTTCTTGTTTTGGGACTTATATTTTAAAAAGTTTATTTATTATAAAATAATGTGTGTTTCTGTGTATTTTTTTTACATTTTATTTATTTATTTATCATTAAAAAAAATTACATTCATTTAACTTTTTTTTTTAATCCCATAAAGAGATTTATCATTTTTATTTTTATTTTGTAACTGTAATGTACTGGCATAGATCTATATGCCAGTACATGAGCCTGTTACTGATTGTACACAGGCAGTTGTTAGAGCATACCTCAGTATGCCCTAACAACAGGAAATATGTTCAGACAGCACTAGGGTCCTTCAATGGACCCTGGGCTGTCTGGCCATACGAGTTGTGGGCTTTGATAGCGTCACAGTTATTTTCTGTGACGCGATAAAAGTGAAGTCCCCTCTCCTTGAATGCCGCGATCAGCTTTCATCGCGGCGTTCAAAGGGTTAACGGCAGAGAGAAGATGTTTCTCTCCTCTCCGCTGTCAGAGCGGGGCCGTGGCTGTGTATTACAGCCGTTGCGCTGCTCTCGATAGCGCGCACAGACGGCTGTCACACAGGACAAGAATGCTCATCCTAATGCGCCAAGTACTCGCCGCTCAGGACGAGCATTCTCGTCCTGTGTCGGCAACCAGTTAACAGGGGAAAAAGTTGTCCCTCTTTGCGATACTTGAAAGTTGGGAGGTATGTGTATTGCATTATTTATTGCTAAAAAAAATTAGCTGCTGCATTGTATTCTAAATATTTTGACTCAAGAAACTAAAAGTAGGCTAAAAACATAAGTGGCAAAGCCCCTAGTTTTAACACTCGCTTAACCGAAGATCTATGTGTATCAGTTATGCTATCCAACAGTTATGCCCATATATCTTCATGGGATATCAGAACTCTGTTTTTCGTATATGAAGCTCCGAATCCCCTGCTTGCAGCTTAAATTAAAGTTATACAACTCCCATCGAGTACAATTGGAGCTGCATACAGTGGCCTAACTACCGCCGTAGCAGAAGTAGCGGCTGCTACAGGGCCCGCGGCATGAGGGGGCCCGTGTCGCCCGCCGGCACGGGCCCCCACCATGGCCGGAGGCTCCGCTAGCAGCCACTGTGCCTGCTACAGCGGGACACCACTGAACAGTACGGCAGAGCAGGGAGGTATCTCCCCGCTCTGCCATTAAACAAAAAACATGTATCCCGTATCCACAGGACAGGGGATACATGTGTGATCGCTGCCAGCGATAGGGAGAACGGGGGACTGAAAGTCCCCTGAAGTTCTCCATCACAAACCTCGGACTTCCGGGGTCTGTGTCGGCAGCTCTGGAGAAATGAATGGAGCGCCGGTCCCGCTTGTGCGCATGCGTGACCAGCGCTCCTTTCATTTTTAGTGAGCTGCACAGACGCCGGAAGTCAGAGGTTAGTCATGGAGAACTTTCAGTCCCCCGTTCTCCTTATCAGTGCCAGCGATCACACATGTCTCTCCTATCCTGTGGATAGGGAATACATGTCTTTTATTAGGACACACTGTAGGTCGCATTTTTTTGGGAGGGGGGACGCTGTATGGCGTTCCCTACAGGGGGGGACTGTATGGCGTTCCCTACAGGGGGGTGACGCTATATGGCGTCCCCTACAGGGGGGGACGCTGTATGGCGTTCCCTACAGGGGGGACGCTGTATGGCGTTCCCTACAGGGGGGGACACTGTATGGCGTTCCCTACAGGGGGGGACGCTGTATGGCGTTCCCTACAGGGGGGGCTGTATGGCGTTCCCTACAGGGGGGGCTGTATGGCGTTCCCTACAGGGGGGGGCTGTATGGCGTTCCCTACAGGGGGGACGCTGTATGGCGTTCCCTACAGAGGGGGCTGTATGGTGTTCCCAACAGGGGGGGCTGTATGGCGTTCCCTACAGGGGGGGGCTGTATGGCGTTCCCTACAGGGGTGACGCTGTATGGCATTCCCTACAGGGGGGGGGGACGCTGTATGGCGTTCCCTACAGGGGGGGACGCTGTATGGCGTTCCCTACAGGGGGGGCTGTATGGCGTTCCCTACAGGGGGGCTGTATGGCGTTCCATACAGGGGGGGCTGTATCGCGTTCCCTACAGGGGGGATGACGCTGTATGGCGTTCCCTACAGGGGGGGGCTGTATGGCGTTCCCTACAGGGGGGGCTGTATGGCGTTCCCTACAGGGAGGGCTGTATGGCGTTCCCTACAGGGGGGCTGTATGGGGTTCCCTACAGACCCCCCCCTGTAGGGAACCCCATACAGACTCCCTGTAGGTAACGCCATACAGTCCCCCCTGTAGATAACGCCAGACAGCCCCCTCTGTAGGGAACGCCATACAGCCCCCCCTCGTAGATAACGCCATACAGTCCCCCATCTAGATAACGCCATACAGCCCCCCCTGTAGATAGCGCCATACAGTCCCCCTGTAGATAACGCCATACAGCCCCTCTGTAGATAGCGCCATACAGCCCCCCTGTAGATAGCGCCATACAGGCCCCCTGTAGATAGCGCCATACAGCCCCCCCCTGTAGATAGTGCCATACAGCCCCCCCTGTAGGGAACGCCATACAGTCCCCCCCTGTAGGGAACGCCATACAGTCCCCCCCTGTAGGGAACGCCATACAGTCCCCCCGTAGATAACGCCATACAGTCCCCCCGTAGATAACGCCATACAGCCCCCTCTGTAGATAACGCCATACAGCCCCCTCTGTAGATATCTACAAAGGGGGCTGTATGGCGTTATCTACAGGGGGGCTGTATGGCGTTATCAAAAGGGGGGTTTGTAAAAAAGGCACTATCTACAAGGGGGGGGGTTGTGTGACACCCGGGGGAGGGGGGCCCCAGTCAAAAGTTTGCTATGGGGCCCAGTCTTTCCTAGTTACGCCCCTGGCTGCATACATCTATATTCAGTAAACAACACCAAAGTGGGTGCAGGAAGCTAAATGTTATCATTTAACCCCGTAGCTGTATGAAGGGAAGTACTGCAAAGATATATGGTGCCGTTTCTGAGAACACTAAAAACCCTGCCGATCTTTAAAATTTAGAAAGAAAAAGACTAATTTGCTGTGGTATGCTGACAATGCATCATGTCTTCCAAAGGCTGCAGGCTGTGGTAATATTTGCCACAGTGATGTTTTGACCATATTGATACAGCGTCCCAAGGCAGCCATTGAATAGTGGAGACATGGAATGTCACATTACTATGGACGCATTTCCACTGTGACCTAAGCATTGCACCAGGTCGCAGAAGACCCCTTGCAGGAAACCAGCAAGGAATTTTGAGGGTAAAAATATTACAGACTTTTTTTGCAGGTTGGCAGATTTTTGTAGTACCGCCAGATCCTGGAAAACAATTTAAAATAAAAATGGAGCATGATAAACTGTATGGGTGGTAAGGGGACCATGTCCATTATTGAACAGACAATTTCTGTTGTATCTCATTTTAAATTACATCATTATAGTGGTTGGAGCTCTGTATTGCTGCTAGAGCTACAAAGCCTATAAAGATATAATATGAAAATAATCAGCGCAGAACCTGTGAAAATCAGATGGTGGTAATAAATGGACATTCAATTTAAAGACCATAAACTTTTGCAATTATTTTTTACTGTCACAATGTATCCAAGAGAAAAAAATAAAACATCTTTGAAAATAATCTTGATTAACCCCTTCCCGCTGTAGCCACTTTTGACCTTCCTGACAGAGCCTAATTTTTCAAATCTGACATGTATCACTTCATGTGGTAATAACTTTGGAATGCTTTAACCTATCCAAGCAATTCTGAGATTGTTTTCTCGTGACACATTGGACGATTTGCTCAAATTTGCACAAATTTGCTCGATACATTCAGCATTTAATTGTGAAAGACACCAAAATTTAGCGAAAAATTGCAAAGATTTTCATTTTTCTAAATTTTAAGTATCTGCTTGTAACACAGGCAGTTATACCACACAAAATAGTTGCTAATTAACATCCCCCAGACGTATGTGTACTTTAGATTGGAATAATTAGGACTTTACAAGGCTTAGAACTTTAGCAGCAATTTCTCACATTTTCAAGAAAATTTCAAAATGCTATTTTTACAGGGGCCAGTCCAGTTGTGAAGTAGCTTTGAGGGCCTTATATATTAGAAACCACCAATAAGTCACCCCATTTTAAAAACTGCACCCCTCAAAATATTCAAAACAGCATTTAGAAAGTTTCTTAACCCTTTAGGCCTCGTGCACACTTCCGCCACAGTTTTCACGGCCATTTGTGACGGATCCGTGTGCTTATTTTAGCGGCCGTGTGCACTCCGTATTTCCATTTCCGTGCACCGAGCATGGTACTGTCCAGGGTGCTGAAAGAGTTAATGGGCTGCACTGATCAGCGGTAACTCTTTCAGCACCCTGGACAGTACCATGCTCGGCGCACGGAAAAAACTATTTTAAAATAATTGAAAAAAAATTGAAAAAAAATGTCATACTTACTTTCCTCCTGTCCGGCCTCCAGCGATGACGTTTCATCCATGTCGCGGCTGCAGCCAATCACAGGCTGTAGTGATGGTCACACACGTCAGGATGACGTCAGAAGGCCGGCCTTCAGGGATGACGCTTCATCCCACGTGACCGGCTCTGCAGCCAATCACAGGCTGCAGCGGCCTCTGCAGCCAATCACAGGCTGCTGCGTCAGAAAGGAAGGCCGGACTGGAGGAAGAAGAGGGACTCGTCACCAAGACAACGACCGGGTACGTATGAACTGATGCCTTCCGTGTGCCTTCAGTTTTTTTGACGGCCCCATTGACTTGCATGGGCCTCACGGTCACGGAATCCCGGACCAAAGTAGGACATGCTCTACTTTGGATCAGAACGAAGCAACGGGACCGTCAAAAAAATGAAGTGTGCATGGCCCCATTGAAATGAATGGCTCAGTGTGCTAGCCGTCAGAAAAACGGCTAGCACCCTGAAGGAAAAAACTGAGCCCCTGTAGTACTAGTTTAGTGGAAACACCCCAAAAGTGACTCCATGTTGGATACTACACCCCTTGAGGAATCCTCTAGGGGTATAGTGAGAATTTTGACCCCAAAGATTCTTTGCTGAATGAATTCAAATTAAGCCGTGAAAATGAAAAATGTAATTTTTTTTCACAATCAGATGTAGTTTTTGATCAACATTTTTCATTTTCACAAGGAAGAAGAAAAAGCCCCCCAACATTTGTAAATCAATGTCTCCCCAGTATGATAATAACCCATATATGGTTACAAACTGCTGTTTACATATATGGGAGGGTTCAGAAGGAAAGGAGTGGTAGTTGACTTTTGGCACGTAGATTTTGCTGAAAAGGCTTGCGAAAGCCAAGTTGAATTCACAAAAACCCTGATGTACCAAAAAAAAGTGACCCCATTTTAGAAACTACACCCCTAAAGGCATTTATCAAGGGGTGTAGTGAGAATTTAGACCCCCACGGGTTTTTTACAGAAATTAATACGCAGTGGATGATTCAAAGTGAAAATTGCAATTTCACCACTGATATGCCATTTCACCACACAATATGTTGTGCCCAGCTGGTGCCACTAAAGAATCTTACTCCATAAAATGTTCAATGGATTCTCCCGGATATGGTAATGCCATACTTGTTGTAACGTCCGTGGTCGCTGACCACGAACTCCTTCCATCCAGTCGACGCCCTTCTCTCAAGAGATGTCTGCACATACGGCCATCCTACTCCACAGTGACCACCAGGGTGCGCTCACGAGCTCAGTTCAGACTTAAGAAGCCAGAGCCCACGCATGTTGGAGATTGAGCTAATTGCTCCAGAGCACCCTGGGCTATAAGAAGGTCCTAGCCCCATCTCACACGCCTGAGCTTTGTTATTGCATTCCAAGTCTGTCTTGCAAATGGTTCCCTAGTGTTTCCTGTAACCTGTATCCTGTTCTAGTGCTGTGCTGAGCTGTAGCCATGATGTGCTGTATACCACGCCTGCCCTGCTTCTCCACGCCTGACGTCTACGTGCTGCCTAGTTTCTGCCAAGCCTGCCTTGCTACTGTCTGAGCTGCCACAGGTACCCTATATAAACTATAGACTCTGACCTGCGCCCTGGTGGCCCGCTGCCATACCGCAAGGCAGTACGGCCCAGTGGGTCCAAGAACCCTACGTGACACTTGTGGATGTAAACTGCTGTTTGGGCACACTGTAGGGCTAAGAAGGGAAGGAGCGCCAGTTGGAGCATGGATTTTGCTTTATAGTAGTTTTGTTTAAGTATTACTGGTATTTCAGTTTATAATGTGGGGGCATATGTAAGCTGTGCGGAGTGTATCAAGGGCATAATTAGAGGGTATAATAATGGGGTAAATAATACAATTGTCCATAGATGTTTGGTACGTGGTGAAGCAATCCATTATGCACAGGTCAGTGTCGCACTGATAAACGGTATTCTTTCTTATCACCCTTTTGTAACACTGCACCTTTTGGGGACTTTTCCTCCTTTGTAGTTTGGGAAATTTTGCTGGGAAAGTGTTGCGCTGGCATAATACGGGCGCCCTCGCTCCCAGCTATGTCCATTCCCAGTCCATGCCCCGAAGCCAGGGTGGCCCACAGACCCCCGCAGCACATCAATAAAAAGTTAATATAGTAACTCGGGCCGCGGGCCCCTGTTACTATAGTAACAGACTTTACTTACCTTCCTGGTTCCAGATCGCAGCGGAGGTCCTGACGTCAAGCGCTGTGCGCAGCGCATTACGTCACAGCGCTATGCGCCGCGCACAGCATCGAGACGACAGAACTACCGCAGCGGCTGAAGAGGAAGGTAAGATTAGCCCTGACTGGCGGGGTACGACTCCCGGGACCCGCTAATCAGCTGTTTTGAAGGGGCCGCAGCACTCGTACGAGAGCTGCTCCCCTTCATTCCGGTCACTTCATTCCGGTCACACTGTGAATCGGTGTCGGCGATTCACAGTGTGAGCGAGTAGTGAAATGAAGGGGAAGCAGCTCTCGTACGAGTGCTGCGGCCCCTTCAAAACAGCTGATTTGCGGGTCCCGGGAGACACATCAGCTATTGATGGCATATCCTGAGGATAGGCCATCAATGTTTAGGGACTGCACAACCCCTAAGCCTACGATGTTGCAGGCTTAGGGGGCCCATGAGACAGGATCACAGATTGTGTGATCCTGTCTTCTGGGCCCTGTATCTAAGCCAATCACATGGTAGGCTTAGATACATGGCTCATGTGTGATCCTGTCTGATGGGCACTGTATATAAGCCTACCATACTGTAGGCTTACAGTGAAGGAAATAAGTATTTGATCCCTTGCTGATTTTGTAAGTTTGCCCACTGTCAAAGACATGAACAGTCTAGAATTTTTAGGCTAGGTTAATTTTACCAGTGAGAGATAGATTATATAAAAAAAAAAAAAAAACAGAAAATCACATTGTCAAAATTATATATATTTATTTGCATTGTGCACAGAGAAATAAGTATTTGATCCCTTTGGCAAACTAGACTTAATACTTGGTGGCAAAACCCTTGTTGGCAAGCACAGCAGTCAGGCGTTTTTTGTAGTTGATGATGAGGTTTGCACGCATGTTAGATGGAATTTTGGCCCACTCCTTTTTGCAGATCATCTGTAAATCATTAAGATTTCGAGGCTGTCGCTTGGCAACTCGGATCTTCAGCTTCCTCCATAATTTTTAGATGGGATTAAGGTCTGGAGACTGGCTAGGCCACTCCATGACCTTAATGTGCTTCTTTTTGAGCCACTCCTTTGTTGCCTTGGCTGTATGTTTCGGGTCATTGTCATGATGAAAGACCCAGCCACGAGCCATTTTTAATGTCCTGATGGAGGGAAGGAGGTTGTCACTCAGGATTTGACGGTACATGGCTCCATCCATTCTCCCATTGATGCGGTGAAGTAGTCCTGTGCCCTTAGCAGAGAAACACCCCCAAAACATAATGTTTCCACCTCCATGCTTGACAGTGGGGACGGTGTTCTTCGGGTCATAGGCAGCATTTCTCTTCCTCCAAACACGGCGAGTTGAGTTAATGCCAAAGAGCTCAATTTTAGTCTCATCTGACCACAGCACCTTCTCCCAATCACTCTCAGAATCATCCAGATGTTCATTTGCAAACTTCAGATGGGCCTGTACATGTGCCTTCTTGAGCAGGGGGACCTTGCGGGCACTGAATGATTTTAATCCATTACGGCGTAATGTGTTACCAATGGTTTTCTTGGTGACTGTGGTCCCAGCTGCCTTGAGATCATTAACAAGTTCCCCCCGTGTAGTTTTCGGCTGAGCTCTCACCTTCCTCAGGATCAAGGATACCCCATGAGGTGAGATTTTGCATGGAGCCCCAGATCGATGTCGATTGACAGTCATTTTGTATGTCTTCCATTTTCTTACTATTGCACCAACAGTTGCCTCCTTCTCACCCAGCGTTTTACTTATGGTTTTGTAGCCCATTCCAGCCTTGTGCAGGTCTATGATCTTGTCCCTGACATCCTTAGAAAGCTCTTTGATCTTGCCCATGTTGTAGAGGTTAGAGTCAGACGGATTAATTGACTCTGTGGACATGAGTTTTTTATACAGGTGACCATGTAAGACCGCTGTCTTTAATGCAGGCACCAAGTTGATTTGGAGCGTGTAACTGGTCTGGAGGAGG
This sequence comes from Rhinoderma darwinii, assembly GCF_050947455.1. Taxonomy (NCBI): domain Eukaryota; kingdom Metazoa; phylum Chordata; class Amphibia; order Anura; family Rhinodermatidae; genus Rhinoderma; species Rhinoderma darwinii. Next base: position 494,028,583 of record NC_134687.1, read on the forward strand.
CTGAACTCTTAATGGTTGGTAGGGGATCAAATACTTATTTCTCTGTGCACAATGCAAATAAATATATATAATTTTGACTATGTGATTTTCTGTTTTTTTTAAATATATAATCTATCTCTCACTGGTAAAATTAACCTAGCCTAAAAATTCTAGACTGTTCATGTCTTTGACAGTGGGCAAACTTACAAAATCAGCAAGGGATCAAATACTTATTTCCTTCACTGTATATACAGGGCCCCAGCACACAGTAATCTTATACTGTAGAAGATTACTGTCTGCTGGACTCTGTATCTAAGCCTACCTTGTGGTAGGCTTAGATACAGGGTCCCACAGACAGTATCACACATGGGCCCTCTATCTAAGCCTAACACATGTGTTACTAATCGTTTTTCTTGTGTGTTTTCTTACAGGTTCGGTCGTTGAACTACGGCGGATTCCAGGACTACTTCGATGACAGCTTTTTTTTTATTATCAATAAAATTGTTAATGAGGGTTGTGTGTTTTTTTTTTTATTTCAATAAAATATTTTTTCTATGTCTTTGTGGTTTTTTTTAAACTATATTACTACCGCCTTAGTAATGGCCGCCGGCTGATTGACAGCATCCATTACTAAGGCGGGGCTTAGTGTTTGTCGGTGCAGAGGCTAACACTAACCCCCTTTATTACCCCGGTACCCACCGCCACCAGGGGTGCTGGGAAGAGCCGGGTACAATCCAGTACCTGACCATCTGTAGTGATGGTCGGCCACTGGGGTGGCCGCAGGCTGGTATTATCAGGAGGGGAAAGGCCAGATACAGTGGCCCTTCCCACCCTGGTAATGCTAGGCTGCTGCTGCTTTATTGTATCTGGCTGGTTATGAAAAATGGGGGGACCCCACGTCATTTAAAAAATAAAAAATAAAAAATTGGAAAGAATGATGTCGGGTCCCCCCCAATTTTCATAACCAGCCAGATACAATACAGCAGCAGCAGGCAGCATTACCAGGGTGGTAGGGGCCACTGTTTTTGGCCTTCCCCAGCCTAATACTACCAGCCTGCGGCCACCCCGGTGACTGGCCGTTACTACAGATGGACGGGTACTGGTTCGTACCCGGCTCTTCCCAGTACCCCTGGTGGTGGTGGGTACCGGGGTAATAATGGGGGTTAGTGTTAGCCTCTGCACCTGCTAACATTAAGCCCCGCCTTAGTAATGGAGGTTGTCAATCAGCCGGCGGCCATTACTAAGGCGGTGATAATAAAGTTTAAAAAGATACAAGCACATAGAAAAAATATTTTATTGAAATAAAAAAACACAACCTCATTAACCATTTTATTGAGAATAAAAAAACGCCGTCATTGAAGTCCTCGAATCCGAAGTCCAACAACCGAACCTGTAAAAAAACACAAACACACAAAAATAATCAGTAACACAAAGAAGCAAAATTATTATTCTTACCTTTCCTGGGTCCAGCTCTGGAGCCGCAATGTCAGCGAACTGAGCCCTGTACCCAATCCAATCATGTGTGATACTGTCTGCTGGGCCCTATATCTAATCCTATCATGTGTGATACTGTCTGCTGAGACCTGTATCTAATCCTATCATGTGTGATACTGACTGCTGGGCCCTATATCTAATCCTATCATGTGTGATACTGTCTGCTGAGCCACTGTATCTAATCCTATCATGTGTGATACTGTCTGCTGAGCCACTGTATCTAATCCTATCATGTGTGATACTGTCTGCTGGGCCCTATATCTAATCCAATCATGTGTGATACTGTCTGCTGAGCTGCTGTATCTAATCCTATCATGTGTGATACTGCCTTCCGAGCCACTGTATCTAATCCTATCATGTGTGATACTGTCTACTGAGCCGCTGTATCTAATCCTATCATGTGTGATAATGCCTTCCGAGCCACTGTATCTAATCCGATCATGTGTGATACTGTCTGGTCAGCCACTGTATCTAATCCTATCATGTGTGATACTGTCTGCTGAGCCACTGTATCTAATCCTATCATGCGTGATACTGCTTTCTGAGCCACTGTATCTAATCCTATCATGTGTGATACTGTCTGCTGAGCCAATGTATCTAATCCTATCATGTGTGGTACTGTCTGCTCAGCCACTGTATCTAATCCTATCATGTGTGGTACTGTCTGCTGAGCCACTGTATCTAATCCTATCATGTGTGATACTTTCTGCTGAGCCACTGTATCTAATCCTATCATGTGTGATACTGTCTGCTGAGCCAATGTATCTAATCCTATCATGTGTGATACTGTCTGCTGAGTCATTGTATCGAATCCTATCATGTGTGATACTGTCTGCTGGGCCACTGCATCTAATCCTATAATATGTGATACTGTCTGCTGAGCCAATGTATCTAATCCTATCCATAGTTTAAAGGGTCGAGGTGCTATAGATATGCAATGGTGTCTCCTATACACACATTTTTTTTTGGGGACGGACACATATGTATTGGGGCTATTTCCCCTGACATTTTAAGCCCTGAGGGTATGTTCACACGGCAGCGTCCATTACGGCTGAAATTACGGTGCTGTTTTCAGGAGAAAACAGGACCGTAATTTCAGCCGTAATGGAATGTGCAGGCGTCTTTCGCTGCGTCCATTACGGACGTAATTGGAGCTGTTTTTCCATGGAGTCAATGGAAAACGGCTCCATTTACGTCTGAAGAAGTGACAGGCACTTCTTTGACGCGGGCGTCTTTTTTACCTTTTGACAGCGGCGCGTAAAAAAAATGACCGTCGGCACAGACCATGGGCAGATGTTTGCCAACGCTTTTGAGCCGCATTTTCGGACGTAATTCAATGCTAAACCGCCCGAATTACGTCCGTAAACAGGGTGTGTGAACCCAGCCTTAGTGACGCCCCGGCTGCTAGTGCTGCATTGTTGGGTCACTTAGGAGACCCAGCGATGCTGTAATGGCAGGGGGTAGGGAGACGGACAAGTGAGCCCTAATCTACCCGCCACTCTGTCCCTGCCTACTTGCAACGACCCGCCCTAGGCGACGGGGTACAACTGGGCGGCGGTCCCTGCGCTCAGTAAGTGCACGACAAACACGACAAACATACAAGGAACACAAGCAAGGAAAAGGGGCCGTTGCCCATGGCAACACCGTGAGCAACCAGAGTGGTGAACGAGCCGAGTCAAGCCAGGAGTGTGCGAGGTACAAAACGAAAAGCAGAAGAGTAGTCGGCAAGCCAGGGTCGGTATGGAGCAGGATCAAAAATAGCAGGAGCTGTAGCTGGGCCAGGAACCACAAGGAAAGAAACAAAAGCAATAACAAGCACCGAGGGACAGGAAGTGCAGGCTTAAATAGACCGAGGGCGGGAGCTAGCTGAGTCTGGCCAGGTTACGATAGGCTCTCCCACTCCTAAGCCTGCCAGCCTGAATGGTGGAAGCAGGAGTCAGTCTCAGGGATGTATTCTCAGGTGCTGACTGATTAGTTCTGGGAGTTAACCCCGCTGTGCCTGGCAGATCCTTTACAGTACCCCCCCTTTTATGAGGGGCCACCGGACCCTTTCTAAGTGGACCTGGCTTACTGGGGAAACGCAGGTGGAACCTCCTGACCAATACCCCAGCGTGAACATCCCGGGCGGGTACCCAAGTCCTCTCCTCGGGCCCGTATCCTCTCCAATGGACCAGGTACTGGAGGGAGCCTTGGACCATCTTGCTGTCCACAATCCTGGCCACCTCGAATTCCACCCCCTCCGGGGTGAGGATGGGAACAGGAGGTCTCCTCGAGGGAGCCAAGGACGGGGAGCAGCGTTTGAGGAGGGAGGCATGAAACACGTCGTGTATCCGAAAAGATGGGGGTAACTCCAGCCGGAAGGAGACAGGATTGAGGACCTCAATGACCTTATACGGCCCAATAAACCGGGGAGCAAACTTCTTGGACGGAACCTTGAGACGCAAGTTCCTAGACGACAACCACACCAGATCCCCGACCATAAACAGGGGGTTAGCAGAACGTTTTTTATCAGCCTGAGTTTTTTGTACGCTCTGGGACACCTCTAGGTTTTTCTGAACCTGGGCCCAGACTGTGCACAGTTCCCGATGAACGACCTCTACCTCAGGATTGTTGGAACTACCAGGTGAAACGGAGGAGAACCGTGGATTAAACCCGTAATTACAAAAAAAAGGAGAGACCCCTGACGAGTTACTGACCCGGTTATTAAGGGAAAATTCGGCGAGGGGAATGAAAGAGACCCAATCAAATTGACAGTCAGAGACAAAACACCTTAAGTATTGTTCTAGAGACTGATTAGTCCTCTCCGTTTGGCCATTGGTTTCAGGATGGAAGGCAGAGGAGAAGGACAGATCAATCCCCAACTTCATACAGAAGGCTCTCCAAAACAATGAAACAAATTGTACCCCTCTGTCCGAAACAATATTGACAGGGACCCCATGGAGACGCAGGATGTGTTTGACAAACAAGGTAGACAACGTTTTGGCGTTGGGTAGTTTCTTGAGGGGCACAAAGTGGCACATCTTACTGAAGCGGTCCACCACCACCCACACCACCGACTTGCCTTGGGATGGAGGCAAATCGGTGATAAAATCCATGGAGATATGTGTCCAAGGTCTCTGGGGAATGGGCAACGAACGCAGTAAGCCCGCTGGTCGGGACCTGGGAGTCTTGGACCTAGCACAAACCTCACAAGCGGCGACGTAGGCCTTAACGTCTTTAGGCAACCCAGGCCACCAATAATTTCTGGTAATGAGGTGTTTGGTTCCCAGGATGCCTGGATGGCCAGATAGTGCAGAGTCATGATTTTCCCTAAGTACCCTTAGCCGGAATTGCAGGGGAACAAACAGCTTGTTCTCAGGAAGGTTCCCAGGAGCTGCACCTTCATCAGCAGCAATTTCAGAGACTAAATCAGAATCGATCGAGGAAATGATTATACCTGGAGGCAAAATACAAGCAGGATCTTCCTCGAAGGAGGGCTGGCCATGAAGCTATGCGACAGTGCATCAGCCTTAATATTTTTAGACCCAGCCCTATAGGTAACCAAAAAATTGAATCTGGTAAAAAATAACGCCCATCGAGCTTGTCTCGGGTTTAGCCTCCGGGCAGATTCTAGGAAAACCAGATTCTTGTGGTCGGTAAGGACCGTTACCTGGTGCCTAGCCCCCTCCAGGAAGTGGCGCCACTCTTCAAATGCCCATTTAATGGCTAAGAGTTCGCGGTTGCCAATATCATAGTTACTTTCAGTTGGCGAAAACTTCCTGGAGAAGTAGGCACAGGGGCGGAGATGGGTGAGGGACCTGGTACCCTGGGACAAGACAGCCCCCACTCCCACCTCAGATGCGTCAACTTCCACGATAAATGGCTCCATTTGGTTGGGCTGAACCAGCAACGGGGCCGAGACAAAGCACTTCTTAAGGACCTCAAAAGCCTGGACAGCCTCAGGAGGCCAGTGGAGGAGATCAGCACCTTTGCGAGTGAGGTCCGTAAGGGGCTTAGCGATGACCGAGAAGTTAGCAATAAATCTCCTGTAATAATTAGCAAACCCCAAAAAACACTGTAACGCCTTCAGGGAGGCAGGTTGGACCCATTCCGCCACAGCCTGAACCTTGGCGGGGTCCATGCGGAATTCATGAGGAGTGAGGATTTGACCCAAAAATGGAATCTCCTGTACCCCAAACACACATTTTTCGGTTTTGGCAAACAGTTTATTTTCCCGAAGGACCTGGAGCACCTTCCTGACATGCTCCACGTGGGAGGACCAGTCCTTGGAAAACACCAGTATGTCATCAAGGTACACTACCAGAAAAATCCCCAGGTAATTTCTCAAAATCTCATTTATGAAATTCTGGAAGACCGCAGGGGCATTACACAACCCAAAGGGCATGACGAGGTATTCGAAATGGCCTTCGGGCGTGTTAAACGCAGTCTTCCACTCATCCCCCTCTTTGATGCGAATAAGGTTATACGCCCCCCGTAGATCCAATTTAGAAAACCATTGGGCCCCCTGAACCTGATTAAAGAGATCAGGAATCAAAGGAAGGGGATACTGGTTCCTTACCGTGACCTTATTCAGGCTACGGTAGTCAATGCATGGCCTAAGACCACCATCCTTCTTCCCCACGAAGAAGAAGCCAGCACCTACCGGAGAAGAAGAGGGACGAATGTAACCCTTGGCCAGGGATTCCTGGATATACACTCTCATAGCTTCACGTTCGGGACAAGAAAGATTAAATATCCTACCCTTAGGAAGCTTAGCTCCTGGTACCAATTCGATAGCGCAATCGTATTCTCTATGAGGAGGTAACACTTCGGAGGCCTCCCTAGAGAAAACATCAGCGAAGTCCTGAACAAACTCGGGTAGCGTATTCGCCTCCTTAGTGGGAGAAATATAATTAACAGAAAAACATGACGTACAACATTCATTACCCCATTTGGTTAGCTCCCCCGTATTCCAGTCAAACGTAGGATTATGCAACTGCAACCAGGGAAGACCTAGAACCAAATCGTACGATAATCCCTGCATCAACAGTACAGAGCATTGCTCCAAATGCATGGAGCCAACAAGGAGTTCAAAAACAGGGGTATGCTGTGTAAAATAACCATTAGCAAGAGGAGTGGCGTCGATACCCACTACCGGGACAGGTTTAGGCAAATCAATAAGAGGCATAGCAAGGGACATAGCAAATTCCACAGACATGATATTAGTAGAGGACCCTGAATCCACGAAAGCACTGCCGGTAGCAGACCTACCACCAAAAGAGACCTGAAAGGGAAGCAAGATCTTAGTACGTTTCATATTTACTGGAAATACCTGTGCGCCCAAGTGACCTCCCCGATGATCACTTAGACGCGGAAGTTCTCTGGCTGCAACCTTACGCTTAGGACAGTTGTTCACTTGATGCTTGTCGTCCCCACAGTAGAAGCAGAGACCATTCTTCCTGCGGTATTCTCTACGTTGTTGGGGGGACACGGAGGCCCCGAGTTGCATAGGTATCTCTGAATCTTTCGGGGAGGAACGAAGCAACGGAGCTTCGGGAGGCATCATGGGGGAGTCGGAGGAGAAAACACATAAACGTTCACGTTGTCGTTCCCTGAGACGTCGGTCAAGTCGTATCGCTAAAGCCATAACCTGGTCTAGGGAGTCAGAAGAGGGATAGCTAACTAGCAGGTCTTTCAGGGCATTCGACAGACCCAACCTAAACTGGCACCTTAAGGCAGGGTCATTCCACCGAGAAGCTACGCACCACTTCCGAAAGTCAGAGCAATACTCCTCAACAGGTCTCTTACCCTGACTTAAGGTCACCAGCTGACTCTCGGCAAAGGCAGTCCTGTCAGTCTCGTCATAAATAAGTCCGAGAGCAGAAAAGAAACAATCAACGGAGGAAAGTTCAGGGGCGTCAGGAGCCAAGGAGAAGGCCCACTCTTGGGGCCCTTCCTGGAGCCGGGACATAATTATACCCACCCGCTGGCTCTCAGAACCTGAGGAATGAGGCTTTAAACGAAAGTAAAGCCTACAACTCTCCCGAAAGGAGAGAAAAGTCCTCCGGTCCCCTGAGAACCGGTCGGGCAACTTGAGGTGGGGTTCAAGAGGTGCGGTAAGGGGAACTACCAGGGTAGCATCAGGCTGGTTGACCCTCTGAGCCAGGGCCTGGACCTGTAGGGAGAGACCCTGCATTTGCTGAGCCAGGGTCTCACGGGGATCCATAGTGGTGTCAGGGACCAGGGGTAGACTAGGTATGGGCTTGTTATTATGTAATGGCAGGGGGTAGGGAGACGGACAAGTGAGCCCTAATCTACCCGCCACTCTGTCCCTGCCTACTTGCAACGACCCGCCCTAGGCGACGGGGTACAACTGGGCGGCGGTCCCTGCGCTCAGTAAGTGCACGACAAACACGACAAACATACAAGGAACACAAGCAAGGAAAAGGGGCCGTTGCCCACGGCAACACCGTGAGCAACCAGAGTGGTGAACGAGCCGAGTCAAGCCAGGAGTGTGCGAGGTACAAAACGAAAAGCAGAAGAGTAGTCGGCAAGCCAGGGTCGGTATGGAGCAGGATCAAAAATAGCAGGAGCTGTAGCTGGGCCAGGAACCACAAGGAAAGAAACAAAAGCAATAACAAGCACCGAGGGACAGGAAGTGCAGGCTTAAATAGACCGAGGGCGGGAGCTAGCTGAGTCTGGCCAGGTTACGATAGGCTCTCCCACTCCTAAGCCTGCCAGCCTGAATGGTGGAAGCAGGAGTCAGTCTCAGGGATGTATTCTCAGGTGCTGACTGATTAGTTCTGGGAGTTAACCCCGCTGTGCCTGGCAGATCCTTTACAGATGCAGCTGAAAGCGGCGGACCGTCGGCCATGAGGAGTTTGCGGGGGGGGGGCCCAATAAGAACTTTTGCATCGGGGCCCATGAGCCTTTAGCTACGCCCCTGGCACTATCTACAGGGGGCTGTGTGGCACTACCTACAAGGGTGCTGTTTGGCACTACCTACAAGGGACTTTGTGGCACTACCTACAAGGAGGCATGTGGCACTACCTACAAGGAGCTGTGTAGCGCTACCTACAAGGGGCTGTGTGGCACTATCTACAGGGGGCTGTGTGGCACTATCTACAGGGGGAATCTGTGAATGGTGGGCTGATGGTCATTTTACTGAGAGTGCTGGGCTGATGGTCATTTTATTGTGAGTGGGGGGCTGATGGTCATTTTACTGCGAGTGGGGGGCTGATGGTCATTTTACTGTGAGTGGGGGGCTGATGGTTATTTTACTGTGAGTGGTGGGCTGATGGTCATTTTACTGTGCGTGGGGGGCTGATGGTAATTTTACTGTGAGTGGGGGGCTGATGGTAATTTTACTGTGAGTGGGGGGCTGATGATCATTTTACTGTGAGTGGGGGGCTGATGGTCATTTTACTGTGAGTGGCAGGCTGATGATCATTTTACTGTGAGTGGGGGGCTGATGGTCATTTTACTGTGAGTGGTGGGCTGATGGTTATTTTACTGTGAGTGGCGGGCTGTTGGTCATTTTACTGTGAGTGGCGGGCTGATGGTTGTTTTACTGTGAGTGGTGGGCTGTTGGTCATTTTAATGTGAGTGGTGGGCTGATGCTTATTTTACTGTGAGTACTACCTACAGGGGGCTGTGTAGCACTACCTACAAGGGGGCTGTGTGGCACTACCTACAAGGGGGCATGTGGCACTACCTACAAGTGGCTGTGTGGCACTATCTACAGGGGGCTGTGTGGCACTATCTACAGGGGGCTGTGTGGCACTACCTACAAGGAGCTGTGTGGCGCTACCTACAAGGGGCTGTGTGGCACTATCTACAGGCGGCTGTGTGGCACTACCTACAAGGGGGCTGTGTGGCACTATCTACATGGGGAATCTGTGAATGGTGGGCTGATGGTCATTTTACTGTGAGTGCTGGGCTGATGGTCATTTTACTGTGAGTGGGGGGCTGATGGTTATTTTACTGTGAGTGGGGGGCTGATGGTCATTTTACTGTGAGTGGTGGGCTGACTTTTTATTTTTCACTTAATGGAGCAGTGTGCGGGCTTGTTTTTTGCGAGACAACCTGTAGATTTTATTGGTATAATTTTGGGACACATATGACTTTTTGATCATTTTTTATTTCAGTTTTTGGAAGAGGAAATTACCAAAAATAATTCTGGAATAGATTTTTATTGGGGGGGGGGGGGGTTTCAGCATTCACCGTGCACCATAAATTACATGTTAACTTTATTCTGTGGGTCGATATGATTACGGCAATATCAAATTTATATTGTTTTTTTTCATGTACTGCAGCTTTGCACAATAAAATCACTTTTTAAAAAAAAAAAAAAAAAATTGTTTTCTGTGTCGCCATATTCGAAAAAATATAACTTTTTTATTTTTGCGTGGACATAGCTGTGTCAGGGATTTTTTTTTGTGTGATGGGTTGTCATTTTTATTGGTACTATTTTGGAGAAAATGTGACTTTTTGATCACTTTTTATTACATTTTTTGAAAGGAAATCACCAAAAACAAAAAATTCTGGAAAATTTTTTTGTTGGTTTTTTTTTTTCGAAATTCATCGTCCGCCATAAATTACATGTTCGCTTTATTCTGCGGGTCGATACGATTACGGCAATACCGAATTTCTATTGCTTTTTTTCATGTATTGCAGCTTTTGAACAATAAAATCACTTTTTTATTTTTTTGCGTGGACAAAGTTGTGTCATGAATTTTTTTGCGGCACTGGTTGCCGTTTTTATTCGTACTATTTTGGAGTAAATATCACTTTATAATCACTTTTTATTCCCTTTTTTGTGAGGAGATGTGCTCTAAAAACAAAGATTCTGGCGTTGTTTTTATTTATTATTTTTTACGGCTTATTTTTTACTTCAAACTTGTGTTTTGTTTTTTTTACAACATTTTTATAAACTTTTTTTATTTGTCCCACGTAGTGCAGTGTATTAGAGCTGTCAGTTATTCACTGACAGCAAGCCGATGAGGACATGCTCCGGCCGGTCCTCATTGGCTTCCGTACAAGGCAGACACGGAGGTCATTATTTGGATCAGAGAATAGCTCCGGTCCTGGCCGTTACAGGAGGGTGTCAGCTGTAATATACACTGGTAACATACATAGCTTCTGAGCCCGCATCATCACCGTGACGTAACTGTACTGCGGTTTGCGGGAACCCCTTCCCAATAGTGCCATATATGCGGCGGATGTCGGGAAGGGTTTAAAAGCTATTCTACCGTTTATGTTTACAGCTCCTTTGCAGACTTATGTGTCTCCATTGTTACAGACTACAAACAAAAGGAAGGCTTGCGCCGAAACGCTCGTTGGAGTGGATGCCATCTGAGGTGAAGACTATCATGGGTCTGTATTATTTTAGCTATGTATTCATTTATATATATGTCTTACTAGGTTGATCCTGTTTGTAGAACTTTGCACTTTACCTGCTGGATCATACACTGTATTGCACTTTATCACCTGTACGTTACCTTCCCATTCCATGCCAATTGTATGTACTTTTTATTTTTATTGTTACCTACTACCATTTGTTGTGTACTCCTGTACACCTTCTGCATAGCTCTTGATGTTGTTCCTTAGTTGTCCTGTAGTCGTGTGTCTCATTTTTTATTGTATCTTATCTTACATGTACTATTCTTGTGAATGAACTCATACCTTTTTATGGCATATCTTTGCACATCTCTTTTTTCGTAATTCATTTCGACATATGTGCAGCCTTTTGCTTATGAAAGAACTCTCTTCCTACTTTGTTAGTTTGTTCTATTTGTTTTAAGCAATTCCTGTGTGTCGTCTGATCTTGCAGTCATGTGTAATAATTGGGTTCTGGTTTTGTCACATGCTGGATATATTAGGGGTGCTTTTGATTTAAGGGGGAAGTGATTGGTTCTCTTTCTTTACTGAATATAAGTTTTGTGGTTATAATCAATATCAGGTTATGTATCATAAATTCTATTGGGATGGGTTGAATTGGGTTGCAAATAAACCACAATCACTTTATTATATAAAAGTTAGGCCTCGTTAACATCTGCATTCGGCTTTCTGTTGTTCTGCTCCATCAGAGGAGCAGAACAGCGAAAAAAACGAAAGCGCTGTTTCGGTTGCATGGCGCTATTGTTTCCGGTATTCTCAAACAGATCTGTGATTTGAACGAGGCCTTATGCGACATCTTATCACACTTTGTTCTTCAATTTCTTACTAGCCATCAGTTAGAACTGCAATGTGTCAGTCTATGCAATCCTCTGTGATCTAAACACCTCAGCAGCAAACTATCTGCTATCTGATATACGACAATATATTAGTGTAGGTGAAATGTACCTGCCTGAAGTGCAGAATTGTCACAACTGGATACATTATTACATAAAAGTTGTGCAACCTTCTAATATAAGCTGTGCTTTAATTCTTCATCATTTTTAATAGCTCTGGTTGATGTCAGTGAATGGAATCATTCTGGTCTACATCCAAAAGACTGAAAAAATGGCCTGATTTTGTACACCTGATACAGCTGCTCAGAAATCTCTCTCTTATAATGAGCCATAAACCTTTTTCAGTTGGACAAGATCAAGACAGGTTTTCAGCCTTAGGATGTAAATAATTTCTCCAATAATCCTTTCACCCAATGCCCATATGCCTGTGTCCTCTACAGATTCTTTATGGGCACTGGAATGTTGACACAGATGCTCTCAGAGGCAAGACCTGCTGTCGTCTGTGTGATGAGCTGGAGCCTTGGCTGTACATGGGGCATCCTTTTCTGCTTCCTTCCCTCCGTGCAACCACAAAGTTGTAGACTAGAGAGTCTGCTCTTTGTATGACAGGTGAGGGCATTAGGGGTTACTAATATTTGGTCAGACAGCAGAGAGTATGTTTTGCCTTCATGTCCTTCTAGAGTACAAAAAGAAGTTTTAAAGTTAATACTTCTGATCTATATCTATAAATTGCTACGAGTATTTTCTCACTGCCGGTCAGCACATATTATGCAGTTTGTTTTTTGTATTAACCGGCGTTCACGACACACTGGTGGCTGGTCCAGCCTGATCAGTGTGTAGTGCACGCTGGTTAATACAAAAAACAAACAGCATAATATGTGCTGACCGGCAGTGAGAAAATACTCGTAGCAATTTATACCCCTGAGGACGCTCCCCTGTATCACAGGGGCGCAGAAACGCGTAGGGAATAAGATTTGCACCTTTTTGGCAAACAGACCGACCTTTTTGGCAAAAAGACCAATGTTATAAGTGTGAAGGTTTTATGTTTGGGAGTGTTATAGCGATACATGGTGTTACCAGTGTATCTGAGACATCCTAAATAAGACCTTGTATTCGTGTATCGCTCTAGCAAACAGACCAGTAGTTTGGTTTACTACCCCTGTGCAGTGTTGTATCAGCATTTGAGTTCAGTGAACTGTGAACAATCATATGTCAGGCACTCCACACAGGACCTATGATCTGTGCTGCCAATGCCTGTACTCAGATCTTTTGGCATTAGTGCCCTTCTCTTTTAAAATACCATTAATAAAATTATTTTTAAATGTTAGACAGGCAGTAAAATATTTATCAATATATTTAAACGTATATCTACTAAACTATTTTTGGAATTTAAGAGATGGCACCAGGATGCACTATGGAAGGCAAACTGGCAGAGGCAGTGTGATATTCTGGACAATGTTCTGCGGGGGACCTTGGGTTTTGGCAAATATGTGGATGTTACTTTGACACGTATCACCTACCTGAACACTGTTGCATACCAAGTGCACCCCCGAATGGTAACCATATTCCCCAATGGCAGTGATCTCTTTCAGCAGGATAATGTGCCGTGCCACACTGCAAAAATTGTTCAGAAACTATTGAGAAAAATTCCAAAGAGTACAAGGTGTTACCTTGACCAACAAATTCCCAGGTTCTTAATCTGATCGAGCATCTATGGGATACGCTGAAAAAAACAAGTCCAATCCGTGAGGGCCTCACCTCACAACATACAGGACTTAAAGGTTCTGTAGCTAATGTCTTGGTGCCAGATACCAGGGGGACCTACACTATCTATATATTTGAGAGATGTTTACCCAAAATTGCAAAGTTTCGATATACATCAGATAATCAAATTCGTCACAGAAAAATGGGGTCTAGATCAGGTAAGGTCTTCTAAGAAAGGTGGTCTTTTGTAGAGTACGAAGGATGTAAGTGTCAGGGGCACAGAAGATTGGTGCTTCATTGTGTGGAAGTGGAGCAGCAATTCCTATATTAAGATGATATCTTAGGTAAACTTTATGCGATTAAAAATGTTAAGAATACAAATACTATTTTCACATGACTTCTTATCGATAGTAGTACCAATTGTCAAAAAAAAGGTGGGAAAAGTAAGTCATATTTGTCATGACAAAAAAAGACCTAAAAGTTACTTGGATCAAAAAAAAAAAAGATATAGCAGTGATATAAATTCTTAAACAGTGTCCATTCATTAAGGAGTTAAACACTATCCTCCGTAACGTTCTTTAGTAAACTTCTGCTGTACGTTTCACCTTTGACAACGTACTGATTTACTCCCACCCTTTGAAGTTACACCTGAAAGAGACGTAGGAGGGACTGAAAGCCTTATTATACATTGCTTTAAAAGTTGTATTGTCACTCACAATGAACTGGTTAAAATGAAAAAAAAAAAAGAAGCATTTGTCTCTCCCTAGTTTGTATCCTGTCACATGATCATGGTAATAGGATCCCTAAGTCAGTCCCTAGAATGACTACTTAGGTTTGGATCTGACTGCAGTTGCTGTGAAGCGTCTGTAGGGTTCCCCTTTGCCTTATCCTACAATATCTCTCTCTTTCCCTCTCCAATCCGTAACAACAACCGAAAATAAAAGGCATCCCCGAAGCTGAGCCAGTCCCTCTCAGGATCTGAGCAAATGAGCAACCTGCTATACATCTAGGGGAATCCTGGACTGCCTGTCACTCTCCTCACATATTCAGCTCAACTCAGCAAGGGGAATGGATTTGTGGACACTTTCATTGAGGATCCTGCTATTGCCTTCAGTGCTGGTGTTCTGCTCTGATCTCTTTCATTCTGGTGAGTGCAGGAGGGTGGAGGGGATAAGGCTGACCAGCAGCCTCCACTTCTGTCATTGGTGCAGCAGTATTTGGGGGAGAAAGGAGGGAGGCAGCAATATGCCTTGGGATTGCAGACTGCATATTGACTGGTTTAGGGTATCCTCAATATTGAGATCATTCTTTCTTTTATAGCTGTTACAGGTAAATATTGGAGCTCAGGTGTGGACTGTTGCTTTATAAGATTACGGACTGTTAAATCAATGACTTTATCGTATATTATTTAACAGCAGTTACCTTAATCTTATTGATCAGAGACAATAGAATTGATTTGTCGGGTCCAAGATTTGCAGTGAATCGAGTTGATTTGGATTTTGGAAAATCAATGGAGAAGAACATTTTTTAATATTCGTTCGTCTGTATGGGAGAATTGATTTGGCAGGTTTGAGATTCGCAGTAAATCAGGTTGATTTGTCTTCTGGAGAATCTGTACAATTTCACTCACTCCGCTCATCTTGATTAAGACTGGTCATGACATGAATTTTAGGGAAGGGTTAATTCTAAATCTTTAGAGTTAAAATCACAAATACCTGTTCTTAATCTATATTTGATGGCTCTGATTTTACCATTAATGTATGAATGGGAGTTTTAAAGACATGACTGTAATGTAGAGATGGAAGTCCTTTGGCTTAACAGATGCTGTGGAACTGCAAGTCCCAGCGTGTCCTGTCAAGCACTGCTGGCTACCAGGCACTGTGTCTGTCCCACAACAGCTGGAGAGCCACAGGTTGTCTACCCCTGGTGTTACTGATGTGTTCTCTTCATATACGTATTATATCATATTATATTTATATACAGATGACTTTTTTTTAGGAATAGATTGCTTATAACTTTGTTTTTTGAAGATTTTTATGCTACAACTGTTTGGAATTATGGATCTACAGTGTGTAAATATCTGGTCATATATGACGCTGTGTTTAATAGATAGGGTCATCTGAGGATTGCTATGGGTGACTGTGTCAAGCATTTGGTTCGATGTCTGTAAATATATTTGGCTTGAATATGGGCTTAGTATGTACAAAGAGAAATATCAACTCCTGCATTGTTAGCGTCTGTAGAACACAGCAAAGTAAGAATAATGACCCAGTTTATTGTGTGTGACAGGAGGTTTTTACAGATGAAAGCGCCATACAGTATATCATCAAGTAGAAGTTTTATAAGTACATTGGAGCACAGGTATCAACGTGTTTTACTTCTTAAGTATTGTGAAAACATTGCTACTTGTAACATGCACCATAAATACTAATGAATTACAGCGTTTTCTGGGTTACCTAACAACAAGCAGCGACTTTCTTGTTTTTAGAAAGGTGTGTGTTTAGATATTCCTATGTGATGCCGGTCTGATGTAGTCGCTTGTTATATAAATTATACTTTCATATGATATTTCTGTTGGTGCCAACAAGGACAGCTCCAACTTTAATAAAATCTCTCGTCTTATAAATGACAATATTGATACATACCTGCCATTGTAATTGCAAAAATCACCCCAATATAGTCCATGTTCCTTTGTTCCTGTGTAACATTTTGTCAGTGCTATGTCAGAATTATCAGATTTCTATGAGTAAAGCACAGATGATTTATCCTTCCTTTGTTGTCCTTAGAATATCTGCACGCTTTCCATCTGTAGCCTAATGTCATTTCGGGTCGTAGTTGCTCACGTCATATTTCCTCTGCACATGTAAAGGAGATGCCCCTGTTGTTCAGGTTAGACAGGGGGGAGCTTATGTCAAAAAACGGATTTGAACCCGGAAAGGATAATAGGACATACTAATATTAATTATTTCAATACCAGACATTTCCCAGTAGGATTAAACACCTGTTATATCTTTGAAAAAAAAATTCTAACAGGAACATAAAGGTCTAAGCCATATGGGTGTTTTATTTATTAGTCCAATTAAAAAAATATCCTGTGGTGCAAAATATGGAATGAAATGAATCACTAACCATTAGGCCTGATTCACACTGAACACCACTTTCATACCAAAAATATGATCAGTCAGGTCAATGGGTAATAAATGTCTAAAAACACCTGAACTAGAATGTGCTATGGTTTGAGAAACACAGTATGGCTTAAAACGAACCCAAGAACACATGAGAATTTATAATTTTACATGTGCACGCAGAGTTTTCCTGTGCACTGACACTATACTAGTCAGATTTCCTGGTAGACGGCTGCACTGACTCTGGACTTGATATAACACAGTGGACCAACACTATTGCTCAGTGGTCCAAAGTCCTGTTTTCAGATGAAAGTAAATTTTGCTTTTCATTTGGAAATCAAGGTCCCAGAGCCTGGAGGAAGAGTGGAGAGGCATCAATGCAAGTTCCTTGCGGTCCAGTGTGAAGTTTCCACAGTGATGGCATGTGATGGTTTGGGGAGCCATGTTATCTGCTGGTGTTGGTCCACTGTGTTATATCAAGTCCAGAGTCAACGCAGCCGTCTAGCAGGAAATTTTCGAGCACTTCATGCTTCCCTCTGCTGACAAGCTTTATGGAGATGCTGATTTCATTTTCCAGCAGGACTTGGCACCTGCCCACACTGCCAAAAGTACCAATACCTGGTGTAATAACCACAGTGTCACTGCGCTTGACAGGCCAGCAAACTCGCTTGACCTAAACCTCATAGAGAATCTATGGGGTATTGTCAGGAGGAAGATGAGAGACACCAGACCCAACAATGCAGACGAGGAGAAGACCGCTATCAAAACAACCTGGGCTTCCATAACACCTCAGCAGTGCCACAGGCTCATCGCCTCCATGCCACGCCGCCTTGATGCAGTAATTCATGCAAAAGGAGCCCCGACAATGTATTGAGCGCATATACTGTACATGCTTTTCAGTAGGCCAACATTTCGGTATTAAAAAACCTTTTTGAAATTGGGCTTATATAATCATCTAATTTTCTGAGACAAAATTTGGGGTTTTCATTAACTGTTAGCCATAATCATCAACATTAAAAGAAAAAAATGCTGGAAATAGATCACTCTGTTTGTAATGAATCTATATAATATGAGTTTACCTTTTTGAATTGAATTACTGAAATCAATTAACTTTTTGATGATACTCTAATTCATTGTATTAGTATAAAGGCACACAAAATCTTTTAGCTCTGTACTACAAAGTCATAGGCAATCTACCATGACATCCAATGTAGCATGTTACAATTTTTTTTCTGTCGGATCCATGCAGGATCTGCAGGAAATGACCTGCATATTAAATCAGAGGCATATAGAGGTACAGCAGGGTCCTATACACCTCTATGGGTGTCTTATTATAATAGTAATACAGTTGTGTACATGAACCCTTAATTTAATGGTATCCCCAGGTCTGCACTGTAAATAGTTGGTAAAAATCTGTAATATATGCTAAAACTGGCGATTGATCTCCTTGCCCACTGACCAACTAACTGGATTTATGAGAATTCTACGGTCATTGCAACTTGTTTAGCACTTCAGCCTCTGAATCATGGGATGACGTTTGGTGTAGTCATTTTGCAATAATGTGATGTAATGTGCCTGTCTGGAACAAATTCTTATGTGCACTCATTGTGTCTGACCACTCCATTCATACGCTGTCACTCTTTGACATTTGACAGCAGAACACTTGGACAGCATAAAGAAATCATTATCCTCACCATAGAGAAAATGTGAGTCAGACTACAAAGACTTCTGCAGCCAAATGTTTTTGTTTGGTTTCAGCATGTGTAGTCCTGTGGTATATTCTACATATTCTTACAATGTCAGCAGGCCTGTTTAGCAGATTTGGGGGGAATAGCACATATTGTAAGATTAGGAAATATGTCACTAGGTAAGGACATATTGCTGCATATCTTATAGCTATGTTTATGTTATGTTTTCTGCTTCCAATTCTTCTGTTATTTCGAAAAGTATAAGTGAAGTAAAGTAAATATCTTGATCTGGACTAAAATGGGACATAATATTCATAAAGTAGAAAGTGATATTAACTCGGCCATATACATTAGATAGATGTCAACATCTTATCTGTATGGGGACAGTCTTACTGTCCTCCAATATCTGCTGTTGGGGAAAAGAAGCATTGGACATGTTGGAGTTTCACATTTTCAGTAGTCATGTGTATAGCTAGCCAGTTTCTGAAGACTAACTTTCTGAAATCATTGTAATAATTTGACACTTAAAGAGATATTCCAGCAATTTATTTTTTTATTGTGACCCCCGTTTATAAAATACACCCGGTAAAAGGTTGGGCACCTGACATAATTGCGGCCAGGATAATTCTGCAACAAAGTGCAAGGTAAGAGGTTGGCCTGCTAGATGGGGGCCACAGTAAAAAAAATATCCATTGGAGTGTCTCTTTAAATAGTATTGACAGTACACGAAACATAAATGAGGAAAAAGAAACAGTCTTGTAGAGATTTGGTAAAGATACAGGGACCCTTTTCTTTGTGGCTTCTTCCATGATAAGTTTAGTCTCCATTGCAGATAGGCAGCGGGGGAAGGTTTCTGCAACAGTAAGCTGCCTCCCAGGCAAAGAACCCTAATCTATTTTTACCTACTCTTAAATGTATAATAGTAAGTCACATAAATGTGCTGTGTATAGTATACTTCATATTTAATAATACATATTTAATAATTTATATACTTGGTTAGCTGTATTTTAGTTAACACACTGGAACCTTTTGAGAATTGGTCATTACTGATTACATGAATGAATGAAAAACTATCACTTTTTGTGTTTATAAAAATTTATGGAATATTATGTACTCACTAAAATGACGACAATGATGATTAGCTCTAAAAGATTATTGTTTAGTACACAATTTCTGCCTTATGCCATGTAGGCTAATAGTGTGTTTAAAAATAGAAATAAGCCCGTTGCAACGTTGTTTGTTTGTTTGTTTGCAAAAAAATTCTTGTTTCTTTATCAAAAGATTAATATCTTATCAGATGAATGCAAAACAATTTTAATATCACCCAAAGTGTCAAAGTCCATAAGGTATCTGAATGGATTCTTTCCGGTGAGTTTATGGTACTTTTTATGGAGACTCCACAAGACGGGTAGATTGTCTCCGCTCCATTTCTCAAGCATGTGTAGTGTGTCCCACCACCAGTGTAAATAGTTCTGTTGTCATAATGTGGTCAATGTTAAAGGGGTTATTTGGGGAATACAAATTGTTAACCATTAATATTATCAGAAAAATACTTCTCAATTACTAATATAGTGTAATTTTGAATTCCATTCTGAATCACGAATTGAGGACTCTGTCACGTGGTGCCGGAATCCCTGTCGTTTTCTGTCAAGTGATGACGCTCCGACACAGCCCCACGTGACAGAGGGCTTGCTCTCCTTTCCGTAAGGTGTCGGTGTGTCATCAATCACGTGTACCCCTCCTGCTCCATTTCCAAGGCAGCCCTCTTCCTAGTCCTGTCGCTCCCCGCCATGCAGCGTCAGAGCGCATACATGCATCGGCTCACCTCCTCTCAATGCGCATGCTCCAGACCTTCCAAGGGATCCTGGGATTTGTAGTTTTTCAGCACACGCTGAAAAATGAAATCCCACCCAAGAAACACAAGAAGACAACCATGTGTGCGGCGATATCACGGTATGGTAAGTACCCCGAAAATAATGTTTAAAGCATGGAAATAATGCATAACAATAAGTAGAGGTTTTAATAAGTATTTTGTGGATTATTTTTTTTTTTCTTGGGCCGCCGGATAACCCCTTTAAAATAGACATAATGTCTGTAATAATGAACTCCAAAATGGACTGGTTTTGTTTCCTTTAGTAACCTGTAATTATCATTGTAGATTGATCACTTGGTCAGACAAAATGAAATGCGTTGAGAAATTCAATAATACCACATTACTTCCTCACGCGATACCATAGCTGCTATGTAACATGGAGTGGAGGTAAAAGTGTATTGTTTTCTGTGCACAAGCTATGGCCAGTAGAGCTTGCAGTCAACGTAAAGTAAATATAATGCTGTTTTTCTAATCCCATGTTCGTGAGATTTAGCCCAGGTATTATTTTTACAAGTCCCTTTGCTAAAAGGGTTAAAGCAATTCTACATTTCATCATTTTATATGTGTAGCTTTATATCTTATACGTACAATATACTATATGCTATGTGTTCTTTTCTTTACCTTTCTATTACCACATAGCTACAGTATGTCATGTCACTAATGTATCTTGTGTTGTCAAGAAAGTGTGCTTGTGCAAACTTAATATTGAGAAGTTACTAAGAAGCCAGGGCTATTACTATTAGTTTAGGACTTTAATGTATTTATACAACACACATATTCTTAAATTACAAAAAAAAAAACAGTCATGCAAAAGATGATGGATTAAGATCAGTTGAGGTGAATCCTGATATCAGTCCACGGGAAGATGCAAATTGGGGGTTGAATTATTATCTGTACTATTATATTTGCGTTAACTTGTTTATTTAAACAGTCTTTATCATTTTAAGGAACATTTTCTGGCATTTATTTTAAGAAGCAATTTGTTTGGGTAAAGTTGACCATATATATATATATATAAATCATGGTGTGTGTGTTTCAAAAAGTCATAATAAAATGACCAAACATGTGTCTTTGTACATGAGATTCCTGTAGCCTTGTTTACCGAGCCCTGTTATTCATTCATAAGCATTTTCTATAGACATGAGATAAATATTGTCCAAAACAGATAAATTCACCTGTTTCCCTAAATTATCATTGATTAAATGACCAAATTTTTGGTGAAAATCCCCAATAACTGTCAAATTGTGAAAAATTTGGTTTCTCATGTTGGTTGTTTAAATCAGCAGTAAGCGGTAGTTCAAGGTACAATCGCCCTGAATGTGATTCATCCCCTATGGGGCACATGTACATATGTGTATTTTTGCTAGCAGTTTTTTGTCATTTAAACAAGGAGCAATGGATGTACGTAATCTTGCTTTAAATACTATTTTTTTTTGTTGCAAAAAATGGTTGACAGATGCTTTACAGTACAACTATGCTGTATGTGCATGCGCCATTTACAAATCCACATTTATATGGGGAAAATTGTCTGAAATAGTATTTGTACATACAAAATTCACCAAAAGAGCTTGACAACAGTCACAGAACAGAAATAGACCTTTCAATAACTCATGTTATTCCCAAACAGAGCTCATTCATGTATAATAGTAAAGTGTTTATATTAAACTGTGAAGTAATAAAAAATTTAGAAAAATACTCATCTTACCAATTAAATCAGCAGAAACAGGTGTAAAGTATCCAGGAGAGGTCCTGTTGACTCATCAATCCATATGGATATTAAACCATTCAATTCCTCATAATTTTGCGTACACATTTGTCAGTTTTCATTAAATTTTTGTGTTTTTTAAGAAGTTTTGAAACCATTTTGCCCTAATTAGGATTGAATGTTTAGTGAATTGTGAAAAGAAGAGATAATCCAGTTTGTCTAGTTATATGGGACTTGGATGAGTTGGAGTATTAGTATTGTTAAAATACTTTCCTCCTGGGCACTCCGAAGAAGATGTACATGGTGTGTCATGTCTATGACTAGCTGACCGTAATGATTGATCTGGTTATAGACATCCTTCAGGCTATAGGTCAAAGGGGTATGAAAAATGAGCTACTTAGATTAGATCAAAAGGCAGTCAAGCGCATAACACCTTGTCTTCTAGTTATATAGAATCATGTCTTACCTTTTGTACTACAGGTCTTACTTGAAAGCAGGGTAGCATCCCAAAGCTACTGGAGCCAGGTGTATAGTCTATGACCTCTTATGACCTAATCTATTGATAATATTCTTTCTTATGGATGGTATGCCAAGCATAGAAATGGACGTTACAATCTATGCCATTTATTATTAAAATCAGTACTCAAAAATGTTTGGTAATTACATCATTACTGCTTTGCTACCATGCACCAGAAGCCCTTCAAAGTGGACATTGGGGTCTTATGTTTTAATATTTTTAAATCTGGCTATTAGGGTTGCCAACCTCTGTTTTTGCCTTTTTCTGGCCAACAAAAATCACAAACGGTCAAAATGTTTACAGAGAAACTGGATTCCTCACCCTCCAAACAAAATCGCTAATACTATATTGCTCAATTCAGAACTTCACTGGATTTCAGTTACTATAGAGCAGTGCATTATGCGAGTTCAGATAACAATTATGCTGACTAGACCCATTATCTGGGTTGTTAAAATTAATGGCCCATTGAATGGGACAGTGGTGCAATACCTTGCACGGCCGCTAAAGATGTAATGGCATGTGAAAGTATAAACAGTAAGAACCTTGTAAGCAATGAAGAGGCTGCAGCGCTCATATGAGCACTGCGGCCCCTTAAAACAGCTACCTATCTATCCCCCCTACCTATCTAATATTGATAGCCTATTCTAAGGATAGCCTATTAGTTTTATTAACCCAGATAACCCATTTAAGAGCAGTAATTCATTTTAAGAAAAGGTTTGCATGCAAATATTTTGGCCACTAATCAGATCAATACGACGCTAGGAGTCCCTGCCTCGCTGCGGGACAACTGTCCCGTACTGTAATCATATTTTCAGTACGGAACAGTAGTTCCACGGAGAGGCAGGGACTCCTAGCGTCGTACATAACTATGATGCTAGGAGCCCGGCTCCCTGCAGTGTGTTCGGTCCGGGACATGCAGCCGAAATACGTTCCGTCCTTTACGGACCGAGCATGCTCGTGTGAATCCAGCCTAAGTGGTCAATCGATTCGATGGAAATCTTATCCACATGATACCATATGTAGAATGTTTATGTTTGCAAGTTGAGGGTAACGCCTACTCTCATTTCCTTATAAATAAAGATGGATCCGCCCCCTAGGGCAGAGACTGTTTGAACACTGACGCTGCGTGTCATGGTCTCTTTTCTCTCAAATCCACCAGTGTGCGAGTATTCATTAATTTGGAACCCATAGACAAATGCAGATACTGTCCAAAGTTAACGGACAAAGTAAATTCTGCAGCGACATCATCAATAAGATTAAGTGTAATTAGAAAGAAACGTATTTACCGTATAAAGCGCTGGGTAGAATTCTGATCATAATTTGCTTGGTTGAGCACACAAGTGACTTTCAGAAGTATTAAGTTATTTGTTACTATTTCATAGAACTTTTGCGATTGTACCACTTAAGTTAGTGTCCAAATGGCCTCAAAAGACTACAGCTAAAATGGTTCCCACCGGGCTCCCTCCTCTTTGCACTAATCTCAGAGATCAAGAGACTAACAAGAAGCTACATGCAGTCTGCCTGTAATGCAACATCCCTTTAAATGAACACTAAACTTACAATTAATGCTAAAAGTAAATATGAGAAATTTACCAACACTGTTTCTTAGAAATATTGCAATATTGGAATGATCTTTTTTATTTTTGCCTGGCAGACTAGGGCATAGCGGAGGGCCAGCATTATGGCTGCTCCCTGCCACTTCAGTCACAGTATACTCCTTGGCGTCCTTCATCGTCTGCTATGTCCTGGCCGACGCCCTCATTCTCCCAAGCTGCTCTGCTTGGAGCCTCCCATGCTGCCGGCACTCTTCTCCTGGCTCTCCAGTTGCTGCTACTGCGTATGCACGCTGACTCTCCCTCTATTAAATGGTTAG
Organism: Rhinoderma darwinii; assembly: GCF_050947455.1. Classification (NCBI taxonomy): domain Eukaryota; kingdom Metazoa; phylum Chordata; class Amphibia; order Anura; family Rhinodermatidae; genus Rhinoderma; species Rhinoderma darwinii. The sequence goes on from NC_134687.1 coordinate 494,052,752, forward strand.
CATACACCAAATCGCCCATTCCTCCCTCTTTGCTCAGTTACTGAGCAATTAGGTTAGTTAATTTGTAGTTTGTGCCCTCCTGGATTACCTTTTGAATTGCCATTGCTGACTCTGCCCGAACTTTGACCATGTGTTGTCTGTCCTGACCTTCTGCCTGGCTCTTGGTATGACCGAACTTTGCCTGTCTTGACCTCAGACTTGTCTTACTGTAAATGGCTGCCTGCCTTGTGGATAGTTGACAAAATATTTTCATGGGACAACCCCTTTAATGAAGGAAGGAGAAGTAGTACTGTAACTGTGGAACAGTACATCACATATATTTATATATACAGTTAGGTCCAGAATTATTTTCCACAGTAACACAAGTTTTGGTATTTGAGCTGTTTACCAAAGCATATTGAATATACAGTTATATAATCAATATGGGTTTAAAGTGCAGACTCTCAGCTTTAATTTGAGTGTATTCACATCCTAATTTGAGGAAGGGTTTAGGAATTACAGCTCTTTAATATGTAGCTGCCTCTTTTTCAAGGGACTAAAGGTAATTGGACAATTATCTCAAAAACTATTTAATGGGCTGCATGGGCTATTCCCTCATTAATCCATCATCAATTAACAGGTAAAAGGTCTGGAGTTGATTCCAGATGTGGCATTTGCATTTGTAAAGCTGTTGCTGTGAACCCACAACATGAGGTCAAAGGAGCTCTCAATACAAGTGAAACAGACCATCGTTAGGCTGAAAAAAATGAAGCAATCCATAAGAGAGATAGCACAAATGTTAGGAGTGGCCAAATCAACAGTTTGGTACATTCTTGAATAAAAAGCGCACCGGTGATCTTGTGAACTGCAAATGCCTGGACGTCCACGGAAGACAACAGTGGTGGATGATCGCAGAATCCTTTCCATGGTGAAGAAACACCCCTTCACAACATCTACCCAAGTTAAGAACACTCTCCTGGAGGAAGGTGGATCAGTATCTAAGTCTACCATAAAGAGAGCATCATGAGAGCAAATACAGAGGGTTCACCACAAGGTGCAAACCATTAATTAGCCTCAAAAATAGAAAGGCCAGATTAGATTTTGCCAAACAACATGTAAAGAAGCCCGCCCAGTTCTGGAACAGCATTCTTTGGACAGATGAAACGAAGATCAACCTGTACCAGAATGATGGAAGGAAGAAAGTATGGAGAAGGCTTGGAACAGCTCATGATCCAAAGTACACCACATCCCCTGTAAAACATGGTGGAGGCAGTGTGATGGCATGGGCATGCATGGCCGCCAAATGCACTGGGTTACTAGAGTTTATTGATAATGTGACTGAAGACAGAAGCAGCCGGATGAATTCTGAAGTGTTCAGGGATATACTTTCTGCTCAGATTCAACCAAATGCAGCAAGGTTGATTAGACGTCGCTTCACAGTACAGATGGACAGTGACCCAAAACATACTGCGAAAGCAACCCAGGAGTTTTTTAAGGCAAAGAAGTGGAATATTCTGCAATGGCCAAATCAATCAGCAGATCTCAACCCGATCGAGTATGCATTTCACTTGCTTAAGACAAAACTTAAGGCAGAAGACCCACAAACAAACAACAACTGAAGATCGCTGCAGTAAAGGCCCGGCAAAGCATCACAAAGGAGGAAACCCAGCATTTGGTGATGTCCATGGGTTCCAGACTTCAGGCAGTCATTGCCTGCAAAGAATTCTCTACAAAGTATTAAAAAAAACATTTTATTTATGGTAATGTTAATTTGTCCAATTATTTTTGAGCCCCTGAAATGAGGAGGCTATGTAGGAAAATGGTTGAAATTTCTAAACGTTTCATAGGATATTTTAGTTCAACCCCTTGAATTAAACCTGAAAGTCCACACTTCAATTGCATCTCAGTTGTTTCATTTCAAATCCAATGTGGTGGCATGCAGAGCCCAGATCATGAAGATTGTGTCACTGTCCAAATAATTCTGGACCTAACTGTATTTTATATGAAACTTGGTTAAAGACTATCAAAACTAAATTCAGTGCAATTTGCACTTTTTTTTAATCATTCATTTGCTTACTAAATGCAAAATTAAGAAACTTTCTAGATTGTCTTAATTAAAAATGTTCTAGCATTTTGTTGCTGTACAGTCTCTGTAGCTCCTGTACATAGCATACTGTCCTGCTGTTTCTGATATAGATCTGACAGCACACTACTCCAGGGTGCTGTCAGCTCAGGGCTGATCTTATCTGCTCTCTCCTTCTCTGCTCTCAGTGTTATATGAGCAGGGATGGGAGGGGAGAAGGTTGTACATAGCAGAGCAAGCTGTACTAGATGAGAGAACCCAAAAATCTGCAATGTGGGGGGGGGGGGATCAAACAGGCTGTAGATACGGAGGAGAGAACATCTAACATCAGCCATGAATAAGAACACAGACCATGTGCAAAACGCGTAGGCTTTCTCATTCTGCCATCTGAGACCACTCTGTACTCCCTTCCGTGTTTTATATTTAATTGTTTATTTTCAATAAAGTGGAAACATCGATTTCCTATTAACTACTTTATTTTTATGGATCCTGCCTTCACTTCTTCTATGTTGTCTGCCGTAGCGGAGATCCGGGCGAGACCTGAACGCAGAGCTGGTGAGCTGGAGGTTTCCTCCCCCCCTTTTCCCCCATGTTTTTTCTAGGGAGGAGAGAACTCACAGCAGATTATGCAGAGAGGGAATCACACTGACTATACTGTATGACAATGTGGTTATGGGGTAGAACACACACACATAGAATCTGCAGAGGAGAGATTAAACAGGCAGCATCAGTGTAGAGAAAGGATAGATCATGCATAGGCTGTTAAAGTGTATCTAGAAGGTGAAAGCAGTATAAGAATAAAGTTGTGCTGTTACATGAGAGCTAGTGAAAGCAGCAGCATCCTGGTTTCACAGACCTAACTTCCGGCATGTATTACTGGGAGGGACACGTCCAAGTGAGAAAAGTCTAACACTAGTAGCAGGTTGCGAACTGCATAACTGAAGTGAATGAAGGAATGGGGATTGCAGCCTGAAACGGTGCAACTTTTTTAATTCCAAATAACCACTAACGTATGTGAAAAAACTTTTCTTTTTTTTTTATGTCTAAGGCATTCATTATTAATAATTACATTTTTCCCATCTAAAACACAAGCCCACAATTATAAGAATAAAGCTTTTAATATGTATAATCTAAGATTATACCATGTACAAAATGGTATCATGTTGAATTATTAGATATGTAAAATATATGACAGGTTAGTTTTCAGTTTGGGAAAGGGTAAGTAAATGGTAAAATTCATTCAGTTTGCTAACAAAGAATAAATTAATATAGTAAAGAAGATGTTGATCTTTTATACTTTATGAGATATACCTGCCTAATAAAAACATGATAAATAATATGTAATTGTAATGACGGGGTAGGGAGACAGACAGGTGAGCCCTAATCTACCCACCACTCAGTCCCTGCCTACTTGCACGACCCGTCCTAGGTGACGGCGTACAACTGGGCGACGGCCCCTACTCTCAATACGTGCACAACAGACAAGGGTACACAGAAGCAAAGGGAAATGGGGGAGTTGCCCACGGCAACACCGTGAGCAACAAGAGTAGTGAACGAGCCAAGTCAAACCAGGAGTTTACGAGGTACCAAACGCAGAGCAGGAGCGTAGTCAGTAAAGCCAGAGTCAATTTGAAGCTGAGGTCAATAGTACTAGTAGGTACAGCAGAGCCAGGAAACAAGACAGAATCACAGGCAAAGGAGGAGCAGGAAATGAAGGTATAAATAGACCGAGGGCGAAAGCTAGCTCCGTCTGGCCAGGCTGTGATAGGTTCTCCCACTCCTCAGCTTACCAGCCTGAGTGGTAGAAGATCGAGTCACTCTATCAGACCTAGGAGAAGATGCTGACTGATTAACCACGGGCGTCGACACAGAAGCTGTGTCTGGCAAATCCTTTACAGTAATTTTATGATGATAGACTCATTTTAAGAAGCTGTCTTTTGCTAGTAACACAAATAGTAATGTTGTGAAACGTTTTCTTTGGCCTCATGCACTTGGCCATATAACAGCTCTGAACGATCTCCGAGCTGTATGGAGCAATATTACAGCACCTATAGAAGTGTATAGGGCTATACAGTACTCCTGTATTTCTCCAAATTCATACCGAGCTATACAGATATGGCGAAGTTCACACTACCGTTTGTATACTTTTACCTCTCTTCCGTCAGAGCAAGAGAGGATCGAAAGATTAAACAGAAATCAACAGGTTAGAATTACCATTGATTTCAATGGCAATTCTTTTGTTTCAGTTGCTTTCCATTTGTCTCCGTTCGCTAGGTTTCCGTTTAATTGACGGAAGCAAAAGTGCAATCTGCAGAACTTTTGTTTCCGTGAAAAAACCCGAAAACCTAGCGAACGGAGACAAACGGAAAGCACTGAAACAAAAGAATTACAATTGAAATCAATGGCAATTCTAACGGAACCGTTGCTTTCCGTTTAATCTTTCGATCCTCTCTTCCTCTGACGAAAGAGAGATAAACGTATACTAACGGTAGTTTTTTTTTCTGTGGGCAGTCCCTATCGGATGCCTTAATATGGTGGTATTCATCATTAGAAGCATTGTTTCTAGGGTAGAATATCTCCATAATGTGGTGCCATACAGTGGAACATGAAGAGTCACCATCCAACTCCGTGAACACGACTCTGCCGTTTGCATGAGCCCAGAATTTCCCAGACAAAAATCCTGCTGACCACCAGAGTGTAGACCGGTTGCTGTTTAGTTTATCTTGACTCATTCATCTAGTTACGCCTGAAACCCTCATTGGTTAATTATATTTAGGTGTATTTTAATGTAAAATATTTCATAGTTGGACAGTGATAGAGTCTTTTTCTAAAATTCAGACATTGTCAGGTTTGCTTGGTCAAACACTCTCAAATTATTTTCCTGTATCTGTAATTCTGTCCTACTTTAATAATATGACCGTTAGATCACAATCTTTACTTAGATCCTTTCTATGCAAACCCCTACGTTTATTCAGATATCACATTTTAATGAGTATTTCCTGGCCTCATTATTACTTTATGGGAAACTGGTGTTTCTAAAAATAGGTGTCTAAAAATAGTTTATTACTGCTCCATCTCTTCAGAAGTCTTTTTTGTCCCTTGTATTTAATGTTAATAATTTCAGGTTTTTTTTATGCCAGTTTGAAAGGCATTATACAGGTTTGATATTTGTGATTATTGCATATGGCACACTAGTGAGTAAAGTTAGAGAAGAAACGAGTCGTGATCTCAAATAGTTATAGGTTGTACAGTAATAGAGAGAATTTTCTTACTTTTGAATTTCTATAGACAGAAATGTAAAACACATGCCAATAATTTGACCCACTACAAGTGGTTGGATTACATATCAGTGCATCAATGGTGACCTTGTAGTGTATCTCAATATCTGTTACCTATTGGTTAGAAAATGCATTGGGGACTCTGGGTTTATGTAAATAAAGCTTAACATAATGAAAAGTTCTGCAACTTTATATTATACTTTGTTTTCTCACCATTTTCAATATCTCTGCTTTCTGTCAGTGAATTTTAACAGTCTTGTTTACATCCAGAAACTTAAAGTATATGTCCAGAATTAGAAAAGCATGGCTGTTGAAGGGTCAGTTCCCACTGAGTTTTGTGGTGCTGATTTTAATGTGGAAATTGCGTCCGAATCGACGCTAAAATAAGTCTGAAATCGCCTCCATTGATTTCAATGGGAGGCAGAGGTATTTCTTTTCCAGGTGGCTTTTGGCTGCAAGTGGCATGTTCTTTCTTGCAGCGGTTTCCACCTCTAACCTCCCATTGAAATCAATGGAAGGCAGAAAAAACCTGCGGCAATCGTTTCTGAGCGTTTTTTTTGTAGCATTTTTTGCCTGCGGTCCTTGCATTTGATTCAACAGCTGCGGGCAAAAAACGCTGCGAAAAACGCAAAAAAACAAACCAAAACACTGGCAGATTTTTTTCTTCCTACGAAAGACTGTGTGAACAGGGCCTTAGTCTGGAAACAACGCCACAGCTGTACACAGGTTGTGTGTTGTGTTGCAGCTCTATCCCATTCACTTCAATGGAGCTGAGCTGCAATACCAGACACAACCTGTGGACAGACGATCAGCTGTCTCTGGAAAAAAAGCAGCCATGTTTTTGTAATCCTGTACAACTCCTTTAACACCTGTCCTGTACATGTTCTGCTCGCACAGGTGCAGAGCTTGTTACAAGAGAGAGAGCTCTGGTACACTGTAACAAATCCTGCAGTTTTGTCAGCAACGCTTAAAGGGGTTTTCCAGTCCTGAGAAATTGATGGCCTATCCTCAGGATAGGCCATCAATACTTGATCGGTGAGGGCCCAAGTCCCGGACTCCTGCCGATCAGCTGTTTTGAAGGGGCCACAGCGCTCGTACAAGCGCTGCTTCCCCTTCATTCCTTATCTGCTCATTCTGTGAATCGCCATCACACTAGTAGCGGCAGTTTACAGGATTACAGCCTTCTCCCATTGACTTGAATGGGAGAAAGCTGTAATACTGTGAACCGCCGATACAGGTGTGTTGATGATTCACAGTATGAGCAGTTTATAATTAAGCAAGGAAGAAGCCCTCGTAAGAGCGCCGTGGCCCCTTCAAAACAGATGCATTGCGCGGCCCGGGACTTGGACCCCCACCGATCAGGTATTGATGGCTTATCCTGAGGTTAGGCCATCAATTTATTAGGACTGAAATACCCCTTTAATAAGGACAGGTTTTCGCCCTCTGGATTTCAACAGTGAATGTTTCCCTTCACAGACAAAGATCTATACAATTGTTATCATAATAAAATCTTTGAAAATATCTTTGCAATATATGATTGAAAGAAGAATGTTTTAGTATTGATATGTTTGACTGATCATGGCCAAATGACAGTCCTTGTGGTTAATAAGTACAGCATGAGGTGTTTTAACATGGATAGTGATGACTGTGTCTGTGTTTAAGATTCATACATTTGTCAAAAGGACAGTAAAGTTGAAGTACTACCCAAGTCATTGTTATTTGTGATTAGATATTCCACATCTGGTTGGCCTAGAAAGAGATCTAATATCAATGAGAAACTTTTATATAATCAATAAGCAGCCATCATCCTCCTTTCCATCTCTCACCATAATGCTTCTTCTTGGAGTATGTCTGGTTTCTTATGTAGACACATACTTGACCTGTTTTTAGACCTCTCTGAAGGGATAAAGGATGTGTAGAGAGCACAGTGTTACTTTCATTTGAACATTTGCCAATCTCACAAGTAGTGCTTCTAAAAAAAATAATCGAGAAAGACCTTGATGTAGAGCATCTCCTTTCTTTATCTTGTCCTTAGCTGTAGGAGTATAAAGGAAGGTCACCTGAGACTGGAGAATAGAGTTATACTTACTTTGGTAGGGCTGAGCACTAGAACTTGCTAGTTATTTTATATCTATATGTGAAGTAGGCACCAAGGGCCAAATCACAGACTCCAATATTGAAGCGATGACTAATAATAAAGCTCAATGCGTATCTGCCTGAAATTTTGGCTGCAACTTCATATGAATACGGAGCAGGTTCAAAGTACATTTTATAAATTATATAAAACTAGAAAAGTCCTTTCTTCTGTGGCTGCTCACTTATATTGTCTATGACTGTCTTGATATTTTTAATGGAGTTTAATACAAATATAAATGATTTGATTTTTTTAAAGGAACATGTGCTTTAATTTATGGGTTTACCCAGTTGACCATTGGGTAAACAAGTGACAACTTCAACAACATCAACTTACAACCAACAATTAAAATAGAATATTCCTCCATTAAAAGCGAATCCAGTAGTGACAACTTTCTTAAAATGATGCCACCCCAGCGATCAACTGATTGCTTTGGGTCTGGCTTCTTTAATGTTTAGAGATCAGCTATGATTGCCAGGGTAAAATGTGTAGCCACTCATTTCACTGCAGTATGAACATGTCAAGTCTGCCAGAGTTAAATAATCTCTTTTACGGGGCTCTCTGGATGCTCAGAGCTCATAGAAGAAGGTCCCACGAAGGTGACCCCCCTCCACTCTATGACATCTGTATGACCTAATACGGCACACGGAAAAGACTTGACCTGATGGGACAACCCCTTTAATTCTATGGAGGCAGAGGAGATAAGCAGTTCCCAGATATCTCTGGCACCACTTATGTCAAGGGAAAAAGTTAGGTTAATACAGAAAAAATCCAACCTCTCTGTTTTTGGTTTATCCAAAAGCAGATGTCGAAGGTTTGCTTTCCCCCATAGTCCTTATGCTGCTGTCAGATCTGTCGAGCAATTGTCAGAGTGTCTATGGCAAACTTTATATAACATAAAAATGTTCTGTTTGTGCGTATTTATCCACTTTTACTGTTTTCCCTTGTTAAAGAGTAAGCTTTGTGCTCCACTCCACCCTCATCTTATATTTAAGTCATGTCATTTATGTTTTGCCTTTGTCTCTCTTGTAATTTAATTGTAATATGTGTGCTCATAAACGTTTACAGGAGGCTGAGGTAACAGACCAAACATCAAATAATATCACCTAGTCGTGCCATGACTGGCACGAACATCTGCTGCAAACCATGTCCTCATGCCAAGTGAATTATGTAAGATTTATTTCTGTAGACACTGTGCAGTTTTGCCGTTGGTATCCAGTGAAGGATATGGAATTCATACATGACTATAAATTAAACTTCATGACTATAGACACACACACCCACACCAAAGACAATGGATGTCCTTGTTCCAGCTGTGCAACCCTTGGAAATGCAAACATTCCTTTGTTCCGAGCCCAGATCTATAATTAATTTGAGTCACTCTCTGTGCATTTGTTTCAGGAGAGATAAAATACACGGAAATGGAGATAATTGGTTCCTTTGTTATGATGGAAAGTTGACACAAGTGAAGATATGTGTGCACACACTCAAACGTTCAGCTCCATAAAGTTATGTTTTACGGTCATTTGATACTGTAATACTTTAATGTAATACTTTTTACAAGAAATTTTACATTGAATACAGAAATGTAACATCTAGATCACATATTTTCTTGTGAAGTGAAACACTTTTAATCTTACCAGTACAAATAACAAACGTTACTATTGACAAGAGTACATGATAGTCATATAGTGTGCTGAATTCAAGTGGAAGTAAAACACATACAATAAAATAAAAAATCAATGATTGACCATCGATAGATAGTAGCCTGTGGGTAAAGTCACTAAATAATAAGTTACAAATTACAATGTATTCAGTGCAAACCAAGCCAGCAATACTTACAGTCCCATCCCTAAGCTCAGAGCTAAGGAACTACAGTGAGGCAAATATATATATATATATATATATATATATATATACATAGATATATGTGTGTGTATATATATATATGTATATATAATTTGTATAATTTGCTTTGCAAAATAAACTTTGTTTTCTCAAGATGCCAAGAGATATAAGAAAGTTTCTTACCCCTGATTCCCTCTCTATTATTATGTTTAACTTTGGCGAATGTGCACATTATTTCTATAGAAAAAGGAGGGGGTGGCTACCAATAACATCCCCCCAAAATCCATTACAGTCCACTCATGGCTGATCCATCCTAAGGCTCTGTTTAGGAATTTTGAGGCAGTTTTTAAACTGCCTGCACATATCTGTGCACGATTTTTGGTGGCGTTTCTCGCCAGCACCCATTGAAGCTAATGCAAGGCTTGCGAGCAAAAAACGCAGTGAGAATCACTCAGAAATGAGCATCGCTGCCTTCCATTGATTCAAAGGGAGGTCAGAGGCCGAAACCGTGGCATGAAAGTGGCCAAAAGCCATCTGGGGAAAAAATCACCTCTGCCTCCCATTGAAATCAATGGGGGTGTTTTCGGCCATTTTTTTGGCACTAATTCCGACGTGGTTTCAAAATCAAGCCAAAAATCTCAGTGTGAACTCACCATAGGGGCCTCATGCACACGTAGTTTTCATCCGTAATTACGGATCCGTTAATTACGGATGAAATTGCGGACCCATTCATTTCTACAGGACACCTTTCCATATATTTACGGATGTGTGCCGGGCCGTAGAAATGATCCGCAAAATATAGAACATGTCCTATTCTTGTCCGCAATTACGGCACGGACTCGCCTATAGAAGTCTATAGGCGCTTCCGCAATTGTGGACGCCTACAATTATATTATAATTTTTTTTGCTTTTTTTTTCTCATTGTGGTGATGAGCCCCTGACGTACCTGAATGCCCACCTTTTCACTATTAAATGTTAGCATTGCTCAATAGTGAATCACACTTTGTACATTTAAAGTATAATTATTTAAAAAAATATATGCAGGTCATCGACCACACACTGATTGTCACGGATGCCACTCTCAGGATGCCAATTTTCTACACCTTATTTGGGATTGCCCGTTTATTAGTACTTTTTGGGGAGAAGTGACTAGACTTCTGTCTCATATTATTTCACTTACCCGGAGGTCTGACTGGTGGGTTTGATGCCTGAAGACCAGTGGCCTCATTATTTAAGAATTTTCCCTCGGGAAACTTTATTCCTGCCAAGGAAAGCTATTGCTCTTCTTTTGATTGCGGAGTCTCTGGTTAACAATGTGATATATTTTGAGAAAGTGGTATATACCAATAGAAAATGTTCATGGAAATTTGATAAGATTTGGGGATTGTGTATTTCTTCACATCTGACTTATGACTCCGTGTCTTCGATATGTTCCTCTATTGCCGCAATAATGGATGTTTAAACATGTATGTATGTCTGTATTTGCAAAATAATTTTGTCCTTGCTAAATGTATGACATATAGATTTTGCTGCATCTGAAAAAAACATACAAGGGAATGTTTGGCAATGTAGTCCGGTCATGTATTGCCGCATGGTGGCGATTCAAGGGGTTAAAATTACCTGACAGGTTCCCATTAAATATACAATGAATTGAGAACAATTCTATCTGCCCTGTAATTTTGTTATTATAAATATATTCTATATAATTACAGCTCCAGAACCAAGCTCTGACATATACGGCTCTAGAACCAAGCTCAATACATATATACAGCACCAGAACCGAGCTCAGTACATATATACAAAAACAGAACCAAGCTCAGTACATATATACAATACCAGAACCAAGCTCAATACATATATATAGCACCAGAACCGAGCTCAGTACATGTATACAACACTGGAACCAAGCTCAATGTCACGTTGGGTCCGTTGACCCACTGGGCCATACCGTATTGGCGGTAAGGCAGCTGGCCAACAGGATGCAGGTCAAAGTCTATAGTTCGTATAGATACCTGTGGCAGCTCGTACAGTAACAAGGCAGGCTTGGCAGGAACTTGGCAGCAGGTGAACGTCAGGCGTGGAGAAGCAGGACAGGCATGGAGAAGCAGGACAGGCGTGGTAAACAGCACGGCACTAGATCAGGATACAAGTATAGGAAACAAGAACAGGAACACTGGGAGCAGGAAACACTAGGAGGCCATATGCAAGACAGACTAGGAATACACAACATATCTCAGGCAAAGAACTGGGGGGCTGGACCCCTCTTATAGTCCAGAGTACTCAAGGGTCAGGAACGAGGTCCGGTGCGCGCGCTGCCCCTTTAAGAGTTGGCACGAGCGTGCGCGCGCACCCTATGGGATCCGACTGCGGTGAGTAGACGCGAGCGCTGGCTTCTCTTGAGGAGGAGGCTGGGGCCAGCGCTTGCCGACTCGTGGCTGCGGCTGTCAGGGGGGGAACGGAGCTGACAGCCCGCAGCCACGGACATTACACTCAATACATATATACAGCACCAGAACTAAGCTCAGTACATATATACAGCACCAGAACAAAGCTCAGTACATATATACAACACCAGAACAAAGTTCAGTACATATATACAGCCCCAGAACCAAGCTCAGCACATATATACAGCACTAGAACAAAGCTCAATACATAAATACAGCACCAGAACCAAGTTCAGTACATAAATACAACACCAGAACCAAGCTCAGTACATAAATACAACACCAGAACCAAGCTCAGTACATAAATACAACAGCAGAACCAAGCTCAGTACATAAATACAACACCAGAACCAAGCTCAGTACATAAATACAACACCAGAACAAAGCTGAGTACATATATACAGCACCAGAACAATGTTCAGTACAAAAAAAACAATACCAGAAGTAAGCTCAGTTAGGGCTGGGCGATTTTGCCAAAAAATAACATTTAGATCTTTTTCAACACTTTGGGCGATTTTCGATTTGAATCTCGAATTTTCTTCTTTTTTTTTCTGTTTATTTAACAGTAATACCAAGAGATAATTTAATAAATTTTCTTTATATAAATAACTTTTTAACATATATTGCTATAATTATTGTACGTAACTTCACAACTTTTAACCTCTGCAAAATTTTTTGTTTATCATAAATACAACTGGAAAATGTCTATCTAATTGATTATAACTTCTGTGTTCCCCGGCAGGGAGCAGGTTAACAGAATCTATAATCAATTAGGCACTGTGTGCACTAACATCCCCCTCTGCCCGTCACCACCTCAGCCGGTCTCCGACATTGCCGGATTCACATGACCGTGATTGGACTGTGAAAAACGGTCCATGTGTCAGCTGGATTTCACAGCCTGATCACGGTATATTTGAACGGAACTCCTGGCATCATAGTCATTTAGGCTACATACACATGACAGTGAAAAAATGCCATTAAAAACTCATCAATGGTCAGTTTTTCATGACCATTGTGCATCAGTGTTTCCAAATTCTCATCCATTTCCAGTCCGTCTTTCATGGCCGTTTAAAAAAAAAAAAAAAAAAAAGGATGGATGGATTTGTCAGGGTAGATGTAGTGCCCATGTAGACAGTGCAACACCCCCTTGCAGATAACACCCCCATGTAGAGCATACCCCACCTTGTCGATCGCAGCACCACCCCGCCTTGTAGATCTCACCCCCACATGTAGATCGCAGCACCATCCCCCCTCCCTTGTAGAATGCACCCGCACCCCTTGTAAATCGCAGCACCCCCCCTCCCTTGTAGATCGCTTCCCCCTTCCTTGTAGATAGTGCCGCTGTAGCAACCACTAGGAGCATAATCCCTAGCCAGAGGCTGCCGACGCTTTGGCTTGGGATTCAGCTTCTAGTGGGAGCTACAGCGGTGCGATCTATAAGGGGGGAGGTTGTGGAGCGATCTACAAGGTACAAGGGGGGGTGGTGTGAGCTACAAGGTACAAGGGGGGGTTGTGTGATCTACAAAGTACAAGGTGGGGTGGTGCGATCTACAAGGTACAAGGGGACGTGGTGCGATCTACAAGGCTCAGTACATAAATACTGAAAATATATAACCCCAGCACTCACAGAGGTACGCAAAAGATCCAGATGCAAACAAATTTAAGTTTTATTGCAACAAAAGATGGTAAAGTTGAGGTGGAAAGCGACTTGGTAAAGACGTTTCGGCCGAACCTCGGCCTTTGTCACGGTCGCTGTAAGACGATATCACTGGTATGGGTTGTCCGCCGGATATTCCCTGTACATAAATACAACACCAACTCAAATACAGCTCAATTTAGTGCGACCCCTGCCGTATAGGCTCGTACGGCGTAAAACTACACCTCCGAACATGGTCCGAACAATGGTAAGGATATGCTGGGAGTTGCTGTTTCACAAAAAAAATCACACCAACTATCAACTTGCTGCAGTTCATACAGTGATTACAGTACTGATTAGAGGCAGAATAAACATTTACATTAAGTGACTCACTGGTGACTATCTCAGATTCTAGTTGTTCTTTTTCTATTTTCTTCTCCATCCGGTCCAGACCTCTATGACGACTTCTTCCAGCCATGACCCATTTCTGCCGTTTGCCGCTCAGATGTCTTCAGCTTCACACTTTTCAAACATTTCTGCACCTATAAACGAAGATAAAATTATCATGATGCCACACACGACGCCCTAAATATAAATATAATAGTGCCATGCACTGCACCTCTAATTATAATAGCACCATACTGTCCCTGATTATAATAGCACCATACACTGTGTCACACATACAGTTCTCCCTGTAGATAGTGCCCCATAGATCCCCCTGTAGACAGTACCCCCCATAGATAGTGCCCTACATAGATCCCCCTGTAGATAGTGCCCTACATATATCCCCCTGTAGTTAGTGCCCCACATATAGCTCTCCCTGTAGATAGTGCCCTACATATAGCCCCCTGTATATAGTGCCCCACATATAACCCCACTGTAGATAGTGCCCCACATATAGCCCCCCTGAAAATAGTGCCCCACATATAGCCCCCCTGTATATGGTGCCTCACATATAGTACCCTTTAAATAGTGCCTCACATAGCCCCCCTGTATATAATGCCCTACATATAGCCCCCACTGTAGATAGTTCTCTACATATAGCCCCTTCTATAGATTGTGCCCAACATATAGCCCTCCCCTCCTGTAGATAATGCGACGCACACTTTTTAAAGAAAAAAACATCTTTACATTTTCATGCTTTGTCTCGTTCCCGCGCCGTTCTGTGTCAATGCAGACCTGCGCTCTTCTTAGCAGGTCTGATGAGGCTGAACGATGCAAGCGACATGATGATGTCACCGCGCAGCTTGCATCGTTGATCCTGATGCCAAACTGACTATTGACATGTATTTTTAATTGTCATCTCCTAAGACTAGTTATAGATTTAAAGAATACTTTAACTGAGAACATCCAAGTAAATCACTAGACCACAGTGTGCAGAGTGCAGCCAGAGAAATGTACATTACAATAACTGAATCTATAAAGGAAGTGACACTTATAGAGGAATTAAAGAGGATGATAACGTTGCATATGGCCTTAACATTCGATACACTTCAATGTACATTCACACTTTAATAGTAATCACTCAGTATTGGCAGTAATACGAGGGACCATAGCTTCTTCCGTCTGAAGGATTGCCACGCATTGTAATTATAGTTAGGTTTCAGTTACTTCATAGTATGTAGAAGTTGTATATCTATCAACCTACTTATTCAGTACTAGGCATCTGCTAACTATTCAGACAGCCACATGCTTTATTAAATAACTAAGAAAACATTACACTTAAAGTATATTCAGTTTATATTTTACTTTATATTTTAGAGATTTGCAGCTGTCCATTATTCTCCACTTTTGTGTTCTCTTAAATGAACATTAAATCTAAAGTATATATTATCATTAGGAGTAGAGATGAGTGAGCTTCCTGAAATTTGCTTCGAGTCAGATTTAGTCTAATCGGCTGTCAGATTCGATTCGTTCCGAATAAATTCTTCGCAAATCAGAAGTGTCTTGGTTACACCGAACAGTCGTGTGGGACAGTCTGATGTTGTCTAGGACTGTATCCAATCCCTTTCAAGCTCTTTAACAACAAGACAGCATTAGTAGTGTCAAAATGACATACAGTGACATACAGTATATGGCTATGGGTAAACGGATGGTAGGCGGTGGTAACAAACAGTCTGTTTAATAACACACTGCCCTGTCTGATTTTTTTATGCTTTTCAACATTAAAAAACTTCACTTGCACAAAGAATGAAGTATAACTGTATAACTGTATGACGCAGAATAAAGTGAAACATTTTTGTTGCCATTATTCGATGCAGTATATGCAAAACAATGAGTGACGTCACGTTCATGATGTCTTTTTCAGAAAACAGCGACACACTATCAGCACTAGGATTAATATTTTTTGAAGAAGATTTGTGAATAATGTGATGAAGATTGGTGATTCATAAATTAATGTAAAAATTGTATAGCTGCAGCAGCACTCACTCCCAGCATTGGCTACCTGCCTAACTAACACACTGACACTGAATTACTCCATTTATCGAATTATTGTTAATCAAACTATTTTCTTGTCCTCACTATGAAACACACTCAGTGACACTAACCCACTATCTACCTGCAGCCATATTTCCTGGTTGGGGTGTTTATAGTGACTATGACCCATATGACTGTCATCAGTGACTCACACCTATACCCCTCATGATTGGCTTTGCTAGAGGTTGGGCTGCCTGCAAGGCATTATGGGGAAGCCCGCCAGGCTGCCACCTGAGGTCATGTGATCCTTCTTCTCGGTCTTCTTGTCTTCTACCTGATCTGTAAAATGGATACCTGTGGCAACTAATCAGGGTGCTGCTTTTATCTTTCAAATAAAGGGCTTCTGAAAATTGAGAGGTGGAATCTGATTGGTTTCCGTTTTTTTCACTGAAACAATAGCATAGTCAACTGTGTTATTGTTTCTGTGAGAAAAACAGAAACTTTACAGAACGGAAACAAACTAAAACAAACTGTAATGAAAGCATTACCATTATCAATGGTAATGCAAACAGAAGCGATAGTTTCCTATCAGCTTTCCGTTCATATGTTCCTCTGACGGAAAGGTTGAAAGAAATAGATGAATGAAACCCAAATGCTGATTTGATCAGGCCCTTAAACTAGAAGTTACCATTCCTCTTGTCAATAGAGTGTTACCTTACACATTCTGACACTGTCGGCACTGATAGAAAAGTGTCAGACTGTGTAGTGACGTCTGCATTGACAAGGGCAATGGTAATGCCCAGTTGCCAACTTATTCATACATTTCCAGTCGGAATAACAGATGAATGGCACAATAGAGAGTTCTAAGAAAAGATGTGTCTGAATTGTTTTTTTATGGGGAATATTTACTAAATGACATTTAAGGAGAGCCGACCGGTCCTCTTTAACTTTAGACTTGAGCTTCCATATATATATGTATCTATCTGTCTATCAATCAATGTATCTATATATAGATATGTATATATCTATATATATATATATATATATATATAGATAGATATATATATCTATATAAATAGATAGATAGACAGACAGACAGACAGACAGACAGATAGACAGACAGACAGACAGACAGACAGACAGACAGATAGATAGATAGATAGATAGATAGATAGATAGCAGTGGCGTAACTACCGCCGTAGCAGCAGTAGCGGCTGCTACGGGGCCCGCGGCATGAGGGGGCCCGTGTCGCCCGCCGGCACGGGCCCCCACTATGGCCGGAGGCTCCGCTAGCAGCCGCTGTGGCTGCTACAGCGGGACGCCACTGAACACTACGGCAGAGCAGGGAGGTATCTCCCCGCTCTGCCATTAACTGGTTCCCGACCGCTGGCTGTATTTTTACGGCCAGCGGTCAGGGTCCTTAAAACCCGAGCCATAGACTTTCTACGGCTCGGGTTTTAACTTGCTGCCCGCGCGATCGGGCAGCTGAATGTCGGGTCTCCGACTGCCGGGGACCCTGAGGAGAGGATAGAAGCAGCTTTCGCTGCTTCTGTCTTCTCTGATCACTTGTATGCGCGCTGTGTACAGGAATAGAGACAGCAGCAGCGGCGCTGTCTCTATTGCTCCCGGTGATCATGTGACTGGTCACATGATCGCCGGGTGCCGTTAGTGGCAGACTGTTGCTGGGTCTTACTAGACCCAGCACAGCCCTATTAGTGACAATCGTCACTATGAGAGGGCTGATTTCCCCTGTAACTGGGGCTGCTGTGCAACTCCAGTTACAGGGGAAAAACATGGCGTAAAAGAAAGAAAAAAATATATATAAAGTTCCCCAAAGGTCTTCTTTGACCTTTGGGGGACAGACCATAGTAATAAAAAAATAATAAAGTAAAGTGCAAAAAAAATGTAAATAATAAATACACATAAAATACCCACCCCCCAAAAAAAAAACATCCCCCACCAATCATTGTTGTAACGCTAGCGCTGACCCAATTACCCTAATATAGACATGTAATATATAAAAAATTACGGTAGACAATGGCGATCACAAATAAAAGGTCTATTTTAGGGTAAAACTATGTTATTACCAAAAAAAAAATAGCTGAAATGTAAAAAAGCTTATTTTTTTTACTATTATTTTCAAACTTTATGAATAAAAATTCTAAAATAGCAAAAAAGGTGTGTATAAAAAATGAAACCTGCATGGTCTACGGAAAAAACGTCGCAAAAATCACGTCGTTAGCCCAACAAATAAAAAAGTTATAGCCATTTAACTAACACGTGCTAAAAATGGCTAAACGGTGTCTGGTCCTGAAGGCGCAAAATAGAGCAAAAGACATGTATCCCCCCCCTCTCCACAGGACATGTATCCCCTCTCCACAGGACATGTATCCCCTCTCCACAGGACATGTATCCCCTCTCCACAGGACATGTATCCCCTCTCCACAGGACATGTATCCCCACTCCACAGGACATGTATCCCCTCTCCACAGGATCTCCACAGGACATGTATCCCCCTCTCCACAGGACATGTATCCCCACTCCACAGGACATGTATCCCCTCTCCACAGGATCTCCACAGGACATGTATCCCCTCTCCACAGGATATCTGCAGGACAGGGGATACATGAGTGATCGCTGGCAGGGATAGGGAGAACGGGGGACTGAAAGTCCCCTGAAGTTCTCCATCACAAACCTCGGACTTCTGGGGTCTGTGTCGGCAGCTCCGTAGAAATGAATGGAGCGCCGGTCGTGCTTGTGCGCATGCGTGACCAGCGCTCCTTTCATTTTTATTGAGCTGCACAGACGCCGGAAGTCAGAGGTTTGTCATGGAGAAGTTCAGGGGACTTTCAGTCCCCCGTTCTCCCTATCGCTGCCTGCGATCACACATGTATCCCCTGTCCTGTGGAGATCCTGTGGAGAGGGGATACATGTATTTTGTAGGACACACTGTAGGTCGCATTTTTTTGGGAGGGGGGACGCTGTATGGCGATCCCTACACGGGGGGGGAACGCTGTATGGCGTTCCCTACAGGGGGGGAGCTGTATGGCGTTCCCTACAGGGGGAGGCTGTATGGCGTTCTCTACAGGGGGGGGCTGTATGGCGTTCCCTGCAGGGGGGCTGTATGGCGTTCTCTACAGGGGGGGGCTGTATGGCGTTCTCTAGAGGGGGGCTGTATGGCGTTATCTACAGGGGGGCTGTATGGCGTTCTCTACAGGGGGATGTATGGCGCTATCTACAGAGGGGGGCTGTATGGCGTTATCTACAGGGGGGGCTGTAAAAAAGGCACTATCTACAAGGGGGGGTTGTGTGACACCCAGGGGAGGGGGGGCCCCAGTCAAAAGTTTGCTATGGGGCCCAGTCTTTCCTAGTTACGCCCCTGATAGATAGATAGATAGATAGATAGATAGATAGATAGATAGATAGATAGATAGATAGATAGATAGATAGATAGATAGATAGATAGATAGATAGATAGATATACTAGTATATGAAGTACTTCACACTCATTTTAAAGATTCCTTTGCTGGAGAATAGAACATATAGAATACTTTACATAATATGCTGTAGCACATTTTTTAAATTCCATATTCAGCTTTCTAGGAAAGATTATGATGAACAAGCTTTTTAAGATCCACCTTAAAGGTAAAGTGTTTGTCTATACATGTAAGGATAGGAACACACACACACGCACACACGCACACACACACACACGCGCGCACACACACACACACACAGTTGTAATGCAGTTTTTAGCTTTTTTTTTTTAAACAGCCAGAAGTGGATCCAAAAGGAAGGAAATGTATAAATAAAAACTGATGCACCTCCTTTCTTTTGTGTCCACTCCTGTGTTTGGCTCAAAAAACTGTGCCAAAAACTGCTTCAAAACTGCATGTGTGATCCTGGCATAGTTGAAATTTCTTAAAAATAATGTCACTTGTCTTACATACAGAAAACTGTTGATACAAGACACCTGTACCTGAAGCAGTGCTGTAGTTATGATTCCTACCGCAGCAGTTATTTCATTTATGGTTATTAAAAATGTGCCAACTGCGAATTAAGATACAAACCTTGCTGTCTGCTACTTTAAGTAATCATCTCATTTTACCTACTATACAAATCACTGTAAGGCTATGTTCACACGGGGTATTTTGCCGAGTTTTTTGACGCGGAAACCGCGTCGCAAACCTCGGCAAAAACGGCCCGAGAACGCCTCCCATTGATTTCAATGGGAGGCGTCGGCGTCTTTTTCCCGCGAGCAGTAAAACTGCCTCGCGGGAAAAAGAAGCGACATGCCCTATCTTCGGGCGCTTCTGCCTCTGACCTCCCATTGACTTCAATGGGAGGCAGGAGAAAGTGTATTTCTCGCTGTTTTATGCCCGCGGCGCTCAATGGCCGCGGGCGAAAAACGGCGCGATAATCGCCGCGAAAATCGGCGTGCAGGGAGAGGAATATCTGCCTCAAAGTTCCAAACTGAATTTTGAGGCAGATATTCCTCCCCCAAAATACTCCGTGTGAACATAGCCTTACATACATTTGGCCGTACATGGGAGTGCTCTATTCATAAATGCAGCAGGACTCTAAGAACATTATAGACTCTACAGATTCCAGCCATTTGTCTTTGTAGCCTAGGAAAGGCTGAGCCCCTGGTTGTGATGACAGTGATGGGTCGTGGTTGTTCTTTTTCCTCTACATTTCGATCTTTCATTACAGACTTTCTTCTTGATAATTATATGCTTTGGTCTAAATTAGAGACTGTGCATCTGGCTACAGTGTCTGTGTAACCATTCCCATCTGCAGTGGTTTGGAAAGAAGTCCTGTTCATTTAAACAGGATTCTGCTCACCACCTCTCCCCCATAAATAATGGGTGGGGAAAAGTAGTGCCGTAATTAAGGTGGTTTTACTTACTCTTTTATCTTTTTAACCCATTGGTTGTTTAGTCTCACGTTTTGCATCTTGCAAATTTTGGTATTTATCTGCATATCTAAAAATGATATACTATAATTTAATGTGTTAACATACACAGTATAATGAGTTGTCTAAATATTCTTGCAGCTAAACAAAACCACCCCCAGGGTAATTCTGTTATATGCCGTAATGAAGGAAAAATAAGGTCACGATGTTAATGAAGTTACTGGATGTTGCAACTCCTTTAATTAAAAAGAAAAATCATATTAAGCACAATCTATTATGTATTGTAGGAAGATCAATCAATCATCAGTCTGAACATTACACTAAATAATGTATAAAATACTATTAACAAGAAATGACTTGAAGGAAAAAGTATATTATCTTTACCAAAAATAAAAAAAAGACTCATTGGTAAACAAGATCTTGCCTGATGAAGACGCCAGTCCGGTGTCAAAACGCGTAGCCACTCTGCTCTAAATAAAATATTTATTATTTATATCGGACCGAATTTCTTTGATTCTACTTTGACCGTTCCACGCAGCAGCGCCCTCAGAAGATCCATTTCTTTCCTTTTTTACCCACTCATCATTGGTAAACAGGCTTGCTGGTTTGTATGGCAGGATTGCCTTGCCAGTTGGATTTTCCTGCTGTAGATGTTAAATAATATGTTAAAATAACCCTATTATTGCTTATGAAACGTACACACATTTGTCAAATGACATATTGCAGCTACTGACTTGGAAGGGGATTCTGTCCTCAAAATCAAAACTCTGGGTTACATGCAGATGATAGAATTGTACAATAGAAGAATAGCAGAAAACTATCTTTTTCAAACAAAAAATGGTTGAATGTTTGTAGCGACTGTCCTCCATATCTACCCTGCTCTTTTGTTGGCCCCTATATAGATTTTTATCAATACATTCCCGGCACTCGGACTCTTTTGGATAAGAGTCAAATAATAACAGTATCATAAGATTAGGACAGTATTGCATGAGATTGTCAAAAGGATTGTTCCCTTCTTTTATGGTAAAAGCTATTGCAGCATTGAATAGTATTCAGCTGAGAAATCTATTTTATTTTTCATTATATGAATTTGCTATAAATATGCCACAAATGCTAGAAGACCTGCAGAAGACAATTGTAAGTCTTCACCTCCAATAAATATTCAGAAAACGAGGCATTGTCATTTGAGAATAGTGGGTAGAGACATGCAAATTTTCCGTTATGTGTCTGAGGTCATATGCATCTAGAACCGCTGGCATCTAAGGGTATGTTCACACGGCAGCGTCCGTAACGGCCAAAATTAGGGGGCTGTTTCCAGGAGAAAACAGCCCCGTCATTTCAGCCGTAACGGCATGTGCAGGCGCTTGAACGCCGCGTCAATTACGGACGTAACTGGACGCGTGGGCGTCTATTTACGCGCCGTCTTTTGACAGCGACGCGTAAATATACGCCTCGTGTGAACAGACAAACGTCGGCCCATTGCTTTCAATGGGCAGATGTGTGTCAATGCTTTCAAGCCGTATTTTCGGACGTAATTCCAGGCGTAAAACGCCCGAATTACATCCGTAAATAAGCCGTGTGAACATACCCTAACACAGATACCGCCTGTAAGTGCAAAGTCATTTATTTCAACGTGAAAACAGTTGTTATCTCTCCTAAACCCAAGGGCTTTCTGTTTAGTGCTTAGGCTCCGTTCACACCACTTTTTTTTTTTCGCATTCTGTTAAAGAGTTTATTTATTTATTTATTTTTAAACGCAAGATTTTTTTACAGGAAACACAGGAAGCCTTTTGAGAACAACAGTACTTTTTATTTTCACGGATCTGTTGTATATGTTTGCATCCGTTTGTATCTGTTTTCAAATGAATCAGTTTTGTTGTTTGTTTGTTTTTTAATGTGTGTGTATAGTTTATTAGGCTGGGTTCACAATTGCATTAGTTTACTTCCATTTTTCCGACATAATACATATTAGTACTTCAAAATAATGTCCTAACTGCTGTGTAATAATTCTTAACCATTTGTGCCACACTTTAGTGCTATTTGTGTCATGCGCATCAATTTGTTAAAGTGAAGTGAAAAGTGGGTGAGATTTACTGCTTGGTTTATAAAATGTGTAGGTCGAGCTGAGTATAAATGTTTATAGTAAAGTTGGGAGAAATAACTTTCGACTGAACAAGCTCATTTGGCCCACAGTTATCCCATGTGTGTGGTGAACTTTAGACTAAGACCCTATGCACACGACCGTATTTTTCATCCATAACTACATACTGTAATTGCGGACCCATTTATTTCTATTGGCCACTGACACCTTTCAGTATTTTTACGGATGGGTGTCCATGCTGAAAAAATTATAGAACATGTCCTATTCTTGTCCGTAATTACAGCACGCACTCTACCATAGAAGCCTATGAGCGCTTCCATCAATACGGACGGCTGCAGATGTGCATCCGTAAACTGTCCGTATTTACAGAAACGTTGCTATGCAACATGTTGGTGACATCATTTGCAGCTTCCCTTTTTTTTACGGATCCATATATACGGATCAAATACGGATGCATTACGGACCGTATTTGCAGATACCGTTCTGCATATACAGATAAAATACAGATGATTACGGATCCGTATTTACGGACAGTTTTTTCAGATAGATGAAAATACGGTCGTTTGCATGGGGCTTAAGGAGCTGTATTCAATGGTTAGGGCATGTTCACACTGAGTTTTTTTAGAAGCTGAAAATACAATCTGTTTTCCAGGGTGATTTTGGAGGTAGATTTTCAAATGCAAGCAGTTTTGGATGCGGTTTTTAGTGTCCTCTTGCTAAGATAGGCCGGGAGGCTTTTTTTTTTTCAGGTCCGCTGATTAACTTTCAGCAAGCAGAAAATTCAGTGCCATGTAAACTACAGTACACTGCTGATTCCCATTGAAAGCAATGGAATGCTAAAGCGTAGCTTTTTCAGCGCTGATTCCGACGCTGAATCTGCTTCAGAATCAGTGAGCAAAATACACTGTGTGATTATGGCCTTACTGTTGTCTTGTAGAACTAGGATCCTAGATTTAAAGAAAACATATAAATGGAGATTGTATGTTCTCTAAGGGTATGTGCACACACAGTAATTACGTCCGTAATTGACGGACGTATTTCGGCCGCAAGTCCCGGACCGAACACAGTGCAGGGAGCTGGGCTCCTAGCATCATACTTATGTACGATGCTAGGAGTCCCTGCCTCGCTGCAGGACAACTGTCCCGTACTGTAATCATGTTTTCAGTACGGGACAGCAGTTCCACGGAGAGGCAGGGACTCCTAGCATCGTACATAACTATGATGCTAGGAGCCCAGCTCCCTGCACTGTGTTCTGTCCGGTACTTGCGGCCGAAATACGTCCGTCAATTACGGACGTAATTAGTGTGTGTGCACATACCCTTATACTTCCACATAAATTACACAAACATATTTCAGTTTGTTTCCTAATAAATTGTCCGAAAACAACGGCCGTCACACGGACCCATTTATTTCATTGGGGCCGATCACACGGCTGTTGTTTCAACGAACCGTCTGATGGGTCCGTTGAAAAAAAGAACATGTCCTATTTTGTTCCATTTTCACGGTTCCCTCAATAGACTATGGGGATCTGTGAAAATGGGATCCGCACGTTGTCAACTCTGACGTGAAAAACTGTAGTTTTTCACGTCCGAGTTTCCCCACGTTCGTCTGAATTCGGCCTTAGGGCATGACCACACATGGCGGAATTCCTCCGCAACTGTCCGCATCAATGCCGCACCTAATCCGGGTTGCGGATTACGGCTGCGGATCTGCACAAAATGTGCAGAAAATTGATGCGGACTGGCCGCTGCGGTCTGCAGGAAAAGTGCTTCCCTTCTCCCTATTCAGTGCAGGATAGAGAGAAGGGACAGCACTTTCCCTAGTGAAAGTCAAAGAAATTCATACTTACCGCCCGTTGTCTTGGTGACGCGTCCCTCTTTCGGCATCCAGCCCGACCTCCCTGGATGACGCTCCAGTCCATGTGACCGCTGCAGCCTGTGCTTGGCCTGTGATTGGCTGCAGCCGTCACTTACACTGAAACGTCATCCTGGGAGGCCGGACTGGAGACAGACGCAGGGAGTTCTCGGTAAGTATGAACTTATATATTTTTTTACAGATACATGTATATTGAGATCGGTAGTCACTGTCCCGGGTGCAGAAACAGTTACTGCCGATCGCTTAACTCTTTCAGCACCCTGGACAGTGACTATTTACAGACGTCTCCTAGCAACGCTCCCGTCATTACGGGAGCCCCATTGACTTCCTCAGTCTGGCTGTAGACCTAGAAATACATAGGTCCAGCCAGAATGAAGAAATGTCATGGTAGTAAAAACAATACGCTCCGCAGCACACATAAGAGCTGCGGACTTCATTGCGGAATTTTGACTCTCCATTGAAGTCAATGGAGAAATTCCGCCATGAGTCCGCAACCAGTCCGCCACTGCTCCGCAACAGACAGAGCATGCTGCGGACACCAAATTCCGCTCCGCAGCCTATGCTCCACAGCGGAATTGTACGCATCGTGTAAACGAACACTGCTAAATTAAAGTGAAAGTCAATGGAGAAACGGCTCCGCTGCGGATTAACGCTGCGGAGTGTCCGCAGCGGAATTTAAGTGAAATTCCGCCATGTGTGAACCCGCCCTTAGTGTGAGTACTTGTGTCTGAAATAAAAAAAATTAGATGGTGGGCACCACTGGTGACAGGGACTGATGCGAGTGATGACAACCCGTATAATGTGTTGGTTCTATGTAAATAGCAAGAAAAAAATAGAACAAATCACTGAGAAGAAAAATAAAAAAGAAACAATAATAATATATTGCCATTGAAATGACACATAGCTGTAAAGTCTCCAGCCTATGCGTGTAGTTAATGCCTCTTGAAACAATGACCTCTTCAAAGTAGAACTTTATTAGTTAACGTTTATGCTGTATGTCATGTGCGCAGCATATTGTAGTTTAGTTTCATTGCTCCTTAGCAAGGTCTGGTGAACAAACAGTCTGCTAGGAACTTGAAGGGACTTGATGAGTATGTTTGGAATACGAATGTTTCTTTTATCATTCATTTATTATAAACTTATGGCCTAAGGGTCTGCTCGTAATTGAACCATATTACTTAAATTTCACAGTTATTTTCAGCACTATGCCAAGTATTTGTTATAAAAGTCAAAACCGTTGTGAAGGAGAACAGCTGCAGCCTTGTTTTAAAGCGATTTGACTACTTTTTTAAGGAGTGAGATTCTTTGTTTTGTGCTTTGGGCAATATGGCCTATTCCTTCCATATCCATAAGTCATTGGTTAATTCCATCCTTAGTAGACAACTAAGGTGCCTTCCAAAACCGGGAGAATTGTTCTGCAAGAATGTCAATTAGTAAACATTTCCCTATATGGCAGAAATAATGAAATGTGGAAAGGTTAAAATAGGAAATGATAATGGCATTAAAAAAAGGGGAAGACATTATCCAGCTTCAGAACAGAAAGGCAACGGTTTGGCAAATGTCCATGAAGTTTGATGTTGTAATTTACATGTACACATTAAAATGCTAAGCCTCATTTTTATAGCAAAACTAGATCAGTATTAGGCATCATGCTTTGGTAGGCTGTATTACTTGTACAATGTATATGGTCCCCACTGCTTGCTAAGTACAGTGTTAGGCCTCATGCGTTGGGATCCATATCACATGTACCCTGTATATGGTCCCAATGGCCTGCTAAGTACAGCGTTAGGCCTCATGCTTTGGAATCCATATCACATGTACCCTGTATATGGTCCCAATGGCCTGCTAAGTACAGTGTTAGGCCTTATGCGTTGGGATCCATATCACATGTACCCTGTATATGGTCCCAATGGCCTGCTAAGTACAGCGTTAGGCCTCATGCTTTGGAATCCATATCACATGTACGCTGTATATGGTCCCAATGGCCTGCTAAGTACAGCGTTAGGCCTCATGCTTTGAGATCCGTATCACATGTACCCTGTATATGGTCCCCATGGCCTGCTAAGTACAGTGTTAGGCCTCATGCTTTGGGATCCTTATCACAAGTACCCTGTATATAGTCCCCATGGCCTGCTAAGTACAGTGTTAGGCCTCATGCTTTGGGATCCGTATCACATGTACCCTGTGTATAGTCCCCATGGCCTGCAAAGTACAGTGTTAGGCCTCATGCGTTGGGATCTGTATTACTTGTACCCTGTATATGGTCCCCATGGCCTGCTAAGTATAGTGTTAGGCGTCATGCGTTGGGATCCGTATCACATGTACCCTGTATATGGTCCCCATGGCCTGCTAAGTACAGTGTTAGGTCTCATGCTTTGGGATCCGTATCAGGTGTGCCATGTATATTGTCCGCATGACCTGCTAAGTACCTATGCGCCGATCAGATTATGTAGGAGGTAGGAGATAATGTGGTGACAGAGCCTCTTTAACTCCTATTATACTCAGAGGCACACGCTTTATTTCTCATGGAATCCGCGAGTAAAAAAAATTCTTGCGAGCTTTAGAGCATGCTGTGTTACAGAGGTATTCTCCCCTAAAAGCATTGTCTCTAAGGGAGAATACAATGCCTCATGGAGGCAACACACACAGCATTACACAGACTGCTATACGGATCTGTACTGCATACCAGTAGTGTGAATTGTACATTACCATATGCCTCCACGCACACAAATTGATTGTGTCCCTTTAAATAAGCATGGATACATTTTGGGGCCTACACAGTGAAATACAGGGGAAAACAGTAGATGAACAGCTCAGCTGATTTTAAAATATTCAACGACATTTTGAAGAAAGTCTGATACAAATCTGAATTTATATTTGGCAAATCTCTATAGTTCACTAGCCAAGAAAAATTTAAATAAATACAATAAATTCAAACTATTCTATGATTTAATCTTATGTTACATAGATTATTTACTACAGTGACCTTCTGATAATCTGCAACACTTAAAATAAATTAAGTGACTTTGAACGTTCAGTGTTCATCAGAGCTATATGTCGGCAGTCACTCCCAACGTATACCTCCGACGCATGCTGCGGTGTAGGCAAACAGTGGAATTCATTACCCATAGGCTTCTATTGAAAAAGAAAAGTATACCACACTTTTTTTCTGGATACCTCTGTATGGAATAGCGCAGTCCACTACACTATTCTATACTGCAAAATAGGATGTATACCAAGGCATATCAGCCTGTATCCATAAATCACATACAGCTCTGTTCACATTATGTGTCCTGACGTAAATTTTCTTTGCACAGTCTGCCATTGTATTGAAAAGCGTAGCCTCATGTGCTTTCCAATATAACTGGATGGCACACAAAAAAACAACACATATACAGTAGGTACTAATAGTTTCTGTCTCTTTGCTGATGTTTTGTAAGCAGTGCAGTTGATTAATGGTGTTTTAGTCATATTTAATATATAATATTTATACTTTGTTGATATATTTACATTACCAGATTTATTTCCGCTCTATTGTATGTGATGGACCCTTTTAATCTGTTTTTGCAATTCTTTCATATGATGTACTAATAAAAGATTGATTTAGTTATAATTCGCCCTTATGTTGTAAGATATATGTGTTTGTATTGGTATATGGCTATCTAAAAAAGGTTTCATTTTGGCCAATTATATATAGGCGGGAATATAGGTTAATAAAAATACGAAATAATATTTAATAAAGGAGTAGTACTTTTGTGATTTGGAAAGGGGGGGGGGGGATAATAATGACCATTTCTAACCCCAGATGCCTCTCCAGTGTTTAGGAGTAGGTTAAAAAAGAAAAGTAGGGGCAGAGGAAGGGGAACAATACATGAATACAGGATCAGACTACACACAGGGTTTGTTTGTAGTCAGTAACCAAGGAGCAGCAATTTTCTATTGTACATAGGACTGCAAAGGAGCTGCATACACTAAACAGTAGGGCATTTTTACACAAGGCCGTTTGCAAAGATTTTTTTTTATTTTAGATGAATTGGCGCACATGCAAAAATAGTTGCAAAGGAGCACTTAGCCCTTAAGAGTAAAGCTGCATCGTACAGGAACAATAGTTAAAAGTACAATCTGCATCTAATACATTTGAGGACTGGAACATGCTTAGAAAACAGATTCTTTAATTAAGATTGCTCAGTCATTCCAGACATTCATCAATATAATCGTCTTCAGTTCTGAGTGATCAAAATTACCCAACATATCTGAATATCTTTATTAAACATAAATCATTTCTATCAGTATTTCTACCCATCATCATATCATTTCTTTGAATGCGAATGATGCCAAAATCCTAGTCCAATTATGGATCATATTTCAATATATAACAGTAAAGACAAGTAAGATTTTTGTTCCTACAAAGCCTATAAATTGCGAGCCCTTGTAATTTACACATAGTGACTAGGTTCCCTGAACAGAAGTGTCATTCAATGTGTTCAATAACACACACTTAGATGTTTACCTCAGTGTTTCTAGATGTAACGTAGATGCTATAAATTAAAGAGGTCTGGTGACAAACTTTTTTTAAGTCCAGAGGTAGATTTTATCCATATAATTATATGGATTTAGGCTTTGAGACTCATTTTATAGGGTGGAATCTGTATGCAAACACTGTTTTTTAAACGGGATACATAACAAGTATATCTTAGTAAATACTTGCATTCCCTATAAAATAACAAGTCTGGATCTTCTTAATGCTACGTTGTGTGGTTCCTCTGTTATACCTCCTGTAAATGTTTAAATAAATTGATAACTGGCCGTTACTATACCCCTTGTCAAAGAAGCATGTCTCTATATACTCAGACATTGCACAATAAATGCTGACAGTATTAAACTGTGTAGGCACACACCCTATTAACAAGGGGAATGTTACCGCCAAGTTGTAGTTTGGATCACTTTGATCTGCAGTTAAGAAACAACTGTTATGCCCATGGCCGAGGGCCGTCAGGCTCACTCACCTCCTCACGGCCGCAGCCATGGATCCGCGAGCGCTGGTCCCAGTCTCCTCCTCAGGAGACGCCAGCCCTCACTTCTGCTTACCTCGGCCGGGTCCCGTAGGGTGCGCGCACACGCTCGTGTCTGCTCTTAAAGTGCCAGCGCGCGCACCTGAGTTAAAGTTAAAATTAGCCCATGAGCACCCTGGACTATAAGAGGGGCCCAGACCCTTCCTGCCTCGTCTGAGCCTTGTTGTAGTTATCCTATGTTTGTCTATGCAAATGATCTCCTGAGTGTCTTCCAGTTCCCAGTATTCCCCGTTCCTGCTACATGTACCTGTATCCTGTGTTATCCTGGTCTAAAGTGCCATGTGGTATTGGAATTGTACTGTACCGCTACACTAAGCCTGGTGCCTGCCTGCTGCCTAAAGTCCGTCTGAGCCTGTCTGCTACTATCCGAGAGTTACAGCAGGTACACCTATAGAACTATAGACTTCCGTCTATGTGTTGTTGGCCAGCTGCCATACCATCAAGGCGGTACAGCCCAGTGGGTCCACGTACTCTACGTGACAACATCCCATATTGAAAAATCTTTGAAAGCACTGTTCACATTATGGGGGGGGGGGGAATTTATCAGCCAGTTTACTGGCGTATGAAGGTCGCAAAAGGGCTCAAAAGTGAAATTTGTGTTGAAAATTGCAACTTTAGGCATTTTACACAGCCCCACCACTAACGTAGCAAGGTAGAGGCCCATGCCATGCCCCTCCACCCTTTATACTACCTCCTTTCACCTTCCCAATCACCATCGGACATTTGAAAAAAAAAAGCCAGTATGCTTGCCGCTCCGCTATTCTTTAGGTCCTCTCAGGCTCCATTCACATGTTGCAGCTTAAGCAAGGTACTGACACCAAGGAGGCATCAGGTCATTGTATGTGTCGCAGCCCTCAGGTCGTTGAGTGCTGTGTTGCATATAAGGCCCTGACGATACTCGGTGTCAGGATCTTGAATGAGCCACGGCCTGCTGAGGGAGCCTGAGAGGACCTGGAGGGGAGAAGCAGAGCGGTGAGTTGAGTATATATTTCATTATTTTATTTTTATTCATGTCTGATGGGAGAAAAAATTAATAGCGTGACAGCCACAGAAAGATGCAACAGATTTGTTTAGAGGTATGCGCCCGTCTGAGTAAATCTTCCCCTATGTGTCCTGACATAAATATAGAAAATGCCCATGGAGTTCTATTGACCAGTCTTCCAAAAAAATATCCTTTTGGCATATGCTTGACCAGTATACATAGTTATTTCTTTTTTTTTCAACTGTATTGAAAAACAAAGCCTGCTATGCTTTCCAATATAGCTGAATGCCACAAAGAAAAAACGGTAGCCTTTTTTCCCATGCAGTAGCCTTTTTTCACAATGAAATTTAGTGGCATATAGGCATACAGTTTTACACGTCTCAGGCATATTTTCGACAGTACTGTTTGAATGTATCCACAACTATGGGTGAAATGAAAACATTTTTATGCCCATGGATGCTTCTAAAGTGAACAACATGAATCATGGACAAAAGTATATTATGGAAACATTACATAAATATGTTACCATTAATGGGGTATGAATATTGAGCTTTATTACCAATTAATACATTAATCCTTATCACCCAGTTATTAGCAAACAAAATGTGGTCGCGGCTATACTTAGACCTGTTTTGTAGACTACCTCCAGATCAAGGCTCAACAAATTATAAAATTCCAAGCAACATCATTTTTTATACAAAAAACACTATATATACATAACCAAAACCAACAACAACTCCCAATAACCCTAATCATTGCACATGTACGATAGGGCTAATAGCAGGCGTTAACATTAGTGATGGAATGCACTCCACACTTTCAAACATTAATCCTATATAAGAGCGGAGTGAACATCACACATCATATAATTAAGTTAAAAATATGAATTTTATTATTCAGTAGTTAAAAAGAATACGCACAAATACGTAATCGTAGATAAGGAATGAGTCACACGGTTACTGACGAGACCCAGCACAGCCAAATAGGTTAATATAACAAGGTATAAATATGTATAAAAGGAACAATTCCACTATACACGGCAGCAAGCAAAGGTGGGGACCAATACAAAAATATAACAGTAATATGCCGATCCCTAACAGGGTAATGTTTATAAAGATGTAATATTTATTTTAAATCAACCTAAAAGTTAAGGGTTAACATCGCATATAAATGATTGCTTACCCATACGTGCTGTTTGAGTGGCTGACTGGTGTCCTCTCTAATTTATACATAGCTATACCTTGTTATATTGACTTGTTTGGCTGTGCTGGGTCTGGTCAGTGTGTGATTTATTCTTTTCTGTGATTATCTATTTGTGCGTATTCTTTTTAACTACTGAATAATAACATTTATATTTTTAACTTTATTATATGATGTGTGATATTCACTCTGCTCTTATATAGGTTAAATACTACTTATACATAGCATGCTATTGCAGTTGTCAGTCAGTGTCATGTCCCTGTCAAATGGCTCCTTCTGAAAATGCAGAACAGAAACTTCCGAGCAGCACATATGTTATATTAGGATTATCTACTCCCTCTTTTGTGTTAAATAATGTAGGAGGATACATTGCCTGTCATAGCTTACATAAAAAAACGCCTGAAATCTAAGATACCCTAACAAGAAACCTGGATAGCTAGAATACCTGTCGCGGCACACCCCACCAAGGTATGAGCCTGAAACAAAGAACCTGAATCCAAATATCTTTATGCTCCTATTAACATTAACATGCAGCTTGGTTAATTGTACGTTTTTGTAAATTGGAAAAACGAACAAAAATAGTGGATCCAGCGCAGTCAATTAAAATAGAACATAGTTCCAATTTTATTTGGGTGATTTAAAACAAGATCAATCCCGAGTGTAATATTTAGAGATATGTAGATAGGTGCCTACGCGTTTCAGACGCACACCACGTCCTTCCTCATGGCTTTTTGAACAAAAACATAAGTTGACATTTACAATGCCATGTGATGTGCTAAATGTCAAGTTAAAGTTTGCTACATCTGTATGGGCAGGAAACTGGGAAGTAAAGTGTGGTGTGATCTTCAAAAATGGTTTGCCTGTATTTGATACCCTCGATTTGACCTCCCATTCTTGGTATTAGTGGTGGTCGAAATGCCATAGAGGCCTCTTGTGGGAAAAATCCATGTAAATCTCCAGGTTTCAGCACGCTGTCAGATATAAAACATAAACCATAAGACATAAAATGATTCTAAGGACCTGTCCCCATTTATATAGACAACTACTTTTAATCTTGTGGTAATCTTTGTTGTTATTATTGCACATGCAGGATGTATGATAATAAAGGTCTAATAGTTTTTTTGTGAATAAACCCATAAGAAATAGACTGTAGTGATTAGTGAGCTCCAAATTGGGTTGTCTTCTGCTGGACCTTGAAGCCCATTATTTTATCAGAGCCTTGGCCCGCTCGAGGATCTATTGGTCTGCTCGGCCAGTCTGACCCTGTTTTAGGGAGACATATTACCAATGTTCTAAGGCCCCATGCACACAAACGTATTTTTTTCCTCCCGTAAATACTGGCGTAAATACGGGTCCTTTGTCATACGTATTCGACACGTATTCCACCAGTATTTACGGACCCATTTTCTCTGCACTAATCGGCAGCCCCTTCTCTCTATCAGTGCTGGATAGAGAGAAGGGGCAGCCCTTTCGGGCAGAGTTTCTGCAGCGATTGAAAGTAAAAGAAGTTCATACCTTCCCCCAGCCATTGTCTTGGTGACGCGTCCCTCTTTTGACATCCAGTCCGACCTCCCTGGATGATGCGGCAGTCCATGTGACCGCTGCAGCCTGTGATTGGCCTGTGATTAGCTGCACCGGTCACATGGGATGAAACGTCATGCCGGGAGGCCGGACTAAAGGAAGAAGCACGGAGTTCTGGTTAAGTTAACTTTTAATACTATTAACTCCAGCGGTAGTCACTGTTCCGGGTGCTGAAAGAGTTACTGCCAAACAGTTAACTCTTTCAGCACCCTGGACAGTGACTATCCCCTGACGTCGCCTAGCAACGCACGTAGCCAACCGTAATTACAGCAGCCCCATAGACTTCTATGGGCCTGCCCGTTCCGTAATTACGGTCTGAAATAGGACATGTTCCATATTTTTCAACGGCCCGGGCACCTTCCCGTAAGCAAACGGGAAGGTACCCGTGGCCAATAGAAAGCTATGGGCCCGTAATTACGGGCGTTTTCACGTTCGTGTGCATGGGGCCTAAACAAGGAGAAACATTGTCAGGATGCAGATGTTGCTCTAATAATCACAATCCCTCATTTGCATGTAATGCTAATAAATTATTACTACATGTTATTGCATTGTTAGTACACTCTATAAATTTCCATTTGCAATGAATTGCATGATAGTGCTAGTAGTCCACTGCACAATTTCTGTCCACTTGCACAATCCACTGCATACTTGTGATGCCGATAAATTAAATATTGACAAAAACCGGATGTTCTTCAGGGTGGAAACAGTGATATAAATACTGAGCATACAGGGCATTAACCCCTGAAAGACGATTTGAGTTTTTTCATTTTTGTTTTTTCCTTCCCGCCTTCCAAAAGCCATAACTTTTCTATTTTTTCGTCGACTTAGCCATATGAGGTCTTGTTTTTTGCGGGACAAGTTGTTGTTTTTCATGTTACCATTTATTGTACCGCATAATGTACTGGGAATCTGAAAAATAAATATTTGTGGGGTGAAATGGGCAAAAAACAGCGACCATCAGGCGGTAAAAACAACATATTCACCTTATTCTACAGGTTGATACGATTATGGCAATAGCAAATGTATATGTTTTGTTTTATGTTTTACTACTTTTAAAAAAATAAAACTATTTGCTAAAAAAAAGAAATTTGTGTTGCCATATTCTGAGAACCATAACTTTTTATTTTTCTATCAATTTAGCGATGTGAGGGCTTAAATTTTGCAGGGCGAGCTGTAGTTTTCACCGATACCATTTTTGGTTACATGCGTCTTTTTGATCACTTTTTATTCCTTTTTTTTGGAGCACTAAGGTGACCAAAAAACAGCAATTTGCATGTTTCATATATTTAATTTTTTTACGTCGTTCACCGTGCGTAAATAACACTATTTAGTGATAGTTCTGACTTTTGAAAGGGAGGGTTTTTTGAACTTTTAATATATTATTTTTTTTGGAACATTATAAAAATCTTTATTTAACTGTTTTTTACTAGTCCCCCAAGAGGAATTGAAGCAGCGATCGTTGGATCACTTGCTTGAGATACTGCAATACTAATGTATTGCAGTATATCGTGATTCTGATAGTCTCCTTTGAAGCCCCTCAAAGGAGTACGAAGATGGCAGACCTGGGGGCCTTCATTAGGCCCCCAGGCTGCCATAACAACCGTCATCACTGGCCGATGCCATCGCGGGGGGAGGTGCGATGCCGTGTTCGTGGGGTCGCCTTCCTGAGTCTAACAATTTAAATGCCCGCGACATTTAAGGTGTTAAACGGGTGGAATCAAGGTGATTTTTGATTCCGCCCGTTGCACTGAGGTGTCGACTGTATAACACAGCCATCACCTGCTGTGTATGGAGCGACCTCATCCCGCGAGCCCGCTCCATACTTTCCCTTAACGGCTGCCGCGTACCAGTATGTGACATGTCGTTAAGGGGTTAATATTTATTGTCAGTAACAAACTACACTATATGGCCAAAATATTGGGACACACCTCCTAGGCCCCATGCACATGAGCATATTTTTCATCTGTAATTACGGACCGTAATTACAGACCCATTCATTTCTATGGGCTATGGACACCTTTCTGTATTTTAATAGATGGGTGTCCGTTCCGTAAAAATGATCCTTAAAATATGGAACATGTCCTATTCTTGTCCATAATTATGTCATGGACTCCCCATAGAAGTCTATGGGCGCTTCCGTAATTACGGACGGCTACGGATGTGCACCCGTAGCCATCCGTAACTACGGAAGCATTGCAAGGCGACGCCAGGTTTGCAGATGGTTGTGTAATGACGGGGTAGGGAGACTGACAGGTGAGCCCTAATCTACCCGCCACTCAGTCCTTGCCTACTTGCAACGGCCCGTCCTAGGCGACGGCGTACAACTGGGCGACGGTCCCTACTCTCAGTATGTGCACGACAGACAGACATACAAGGGTACAAAGAAGCTAAGGGAAAAGGGGCAGATGCCCACGGCAACACCGTGAGCTACAAGGGTAGTGAACGAGCCGAGTCAAACCAGAAGTGTACGAGGTACCAAACGCAGAGCAAGAGAGTAGTCAGTAAAGGGTCAGTATGAAGCAGAGGACAAATAGTACAAGCAGCAGCAGCAGAGCCAGGAAACCAGCAGAATCACAGGCAAAGGAGAAGCAGGAAACGAAGGTATAAATAGACAGAGGGCGGGAGTTAGCTCCGTCTGGCCAGGCTGTGATAGGCTCTCCCACTTCTCAGCCTCCCAGCCCGAGTGGTAGATGATCGAGTCACTCTATCAGACTTAGGAGCAGGTGCAGACTGAGTAACCACGGGCGTCGACACAGAAGCTGTGTCTGGAAGATCCTTTACAGTACCCCCCTCTTTATGAGGGGCCACTGGACCCTTTCTAGGTGGACCTGGCTTATTGGGGAACCGAAGATGGAACCTCCTGAGCAATACCCCAGCGTGAACATCCCGGGCGGGTACCCAAGTCCTCTCCTCAGGCCCGTATCCTCTCCAATGAACCAGGTACTGGAGGGAGCCTTGGACCATCCTGCTGTCCACAATCTTGGCCAACTCGAATTCTACCCCTTCAGGGGTGAGAACAGGGACAGGAGGTTTCCTCGAGGGAGCCAAGGACGGGGAGCAGCGTTTCAGGAGGGAGGCATGAAACACGTCGTGTATTCGAAAAGACGGGGGTAACTCCAGTCGGAAGGAGACAGGATTAAGGACTTCAATGACGCAGAGGACAAATAGTACAAGCAGCAGCAGCAGAGCCAGGAAACCAGCAGAATCACAGGCAAAGGAGAAGCAGGAAACGAAGGTATAAATAGACAGAGGGCGGGAGTTAGCTCCGTCTGGCCAGGCTGTGATAGGCTCTCCCACTTCTCAGCCTCCCAGCCCGAGTGGTAGATGATCGAGTCACTCTATCAGACTTAGGAGCAGGTGCAGACTGAGTAACCACGGGCGTCGACACAGATGCTGTGTCTGGCAGATCCTTTACAGGTTGCCCATCATTTGTGGTTTTCTTCTTCTTTTTGCGGATCCATATATACGGATGCAATACAGATGCACTACGGACCGTATTTGCGGATACCGTTCCGTATATGCGGATAAGTTGTGGATGACTACGGATCCTTCTTTTCAGACAGTATTTACAGATGGATGAAAATACGGTTGTGTGCATAGGGCCTTAGGCAATTCCCCCGAAAATCCACGGGAGAATTGCGGCCCCATTCATTTCTATGGGCCCATGCACACGACCATGGTTTCACGGAAAATAATGGATGCGGCCGATTTGCGGGTGGCTCGCGGGTAACACTACGCGGCCGGCTGACCACGGAAATCACGGCCGTGCACACGGCTACGGTCGTGTGCATGAGGCCTTAATCATTGAATTCAGGTGTTTCATTCAGTCCCATTGCCACATGTCAGATGTGCATGCACATTACAATACAGTTAAAGAAACAGGCATATCTTTAAGGCTAGACATATGCCTTACTTCTACATCTCAGAGTACACAGACTTCAAGCAGTAAGGGTTAAAGCCATTAGATAACCTCCTCACCACATCTAACACATTTGGGATTACCTAAATCGGCGATTGCAAGCCAGGCCCTCTCGTTCAACATCAGTGCCTGACCTCACAAATGCTCTTCTGGATGAATGGGCAAAAATTCCCACACACACAGTCCAAAATCTTGTAGAAAGCCTTCCCAGAAGAACGGTGGCTGTTTTAATGGCAAAGTGGGTACCAACTCCATACTAATGGCTATGGCTTTAGAAAGGGATGTCATAAAAGCTTCTGTAGGAGTAATGTGTAGGTGTCCCAATACTTTTGGCCATTTTGTGTATATATAACGATCACGTTTTTTCTCAAAAACTAATGCTGCACATTACATATAATTTAGATAAAAGCTCCTCTCCCATCCTTGCATAGACCCCCAGAAAATCCTCACATCGGACTCAGACCTTCTCCTATTTCAATAAATGTTGCAGTAGACCCCTCAACCAGGTGTAATGTCCTGGAGAAACAGAATGAAAACAGTTCTGAAGGCAACGTGTCATTTACATGTGATTAGATTGCTGTGGCAGCCAGCAGCACCTTTCACATTGTCTTGATGGATATAGATGAAGACTTTTTTGGCTTTAAGACACTAATTATTTGCTGTTTTCCGTGTTTCTAGGACCATTTCCAGTAAACCGCTATTAGTAATAAACCACAGCATTGTAATAAGCAGCTCAAAGTCAAGACAAGATCTTGCTTGAAACAAAAGAATATTGCAATGTTTCCTCAAATTAAAACCAGCTAAAATTCATGGACATGCACAGACATTAAAGAATTACATAAACACTAACTAGCAGAGTAACTTCTTACTTACAGTCCGGATTTACATTCCGTGCATGAAAAAATTATTTTTATTGTTATCATTATTATTGTTACTATTATTATTGTTATAAGGTGCGATTGCAAAGCTTTATGGTGCATGAGGTGAACTGGGAAATGGCCGAGGAAGACTGACTAAATTTAGGTGCTATTTTGGGTTACAAAATCATTCACAGATGGCACAGCATTTTATAATAAGATATTATGAAGCGTGTAGTAAACTGCATTGAGCAAAATGTTCCCCAGATGATATCCAAGAATTGCTGGCCTCCAGTCTCAACCAAATGCTGTCAAATGGCACTGGATTTAAAGCCGCAGTCTCAACATCTTTTTTTATTTTTCTTAAAGCAGCGTTTTTTTATCTTTCTTTATAAGACTGGGGTTACACAATGGTATAAAATTGAGAACAGTCAAGGTAAATTACACTGAATTTTCAGTTATAATAAGACTCCAATTATTTCCTATAGTGTCACTTGCAACTTATTTCCCTTATCTGGAATAATTAATGTTATATCATAATTTGATTATAATTGTACTACAATGTACTGTGTACCCTCAGTTTAAGGTGTCAGACACATGGCCATTTGTTTTTTTTACAGATTCTGTGAGAATAGAAATTTTAGCACGCAGTATCATATGTCGTATTATGGAAGTATTCTCCATACACTGCCTCATGGATGTACCATACACAGACACACTGCATGCCTACACGTCAATAATATCCACATGACCATACTACTATCACATATACTGAGCTGAAAAAGTCACTGAGGACAGGAAAGAATAAATATATTAGGTTGTAAATATCAACAATATGGTGCAACATTTCATTTTCCATAAAGCCAGTAGCATGTTATGTTATGTTATGTTATGTTAACAGAAATATAAACTGATCAGCCATAATATTAAGACCACTGATAAGTGAAGTGAATAACATTGGTTATCTTGTTACAATGGCACCTGTCAAGGCGTGCAATAAATTGGGCAGTAAGTTCTTGAAGTTGATGTGTTGAAAGAAGGAAAAATGGGCAAGAGTAAGGATCTGAACAATTTTGACAAGGGCCAAATTCTGATGACTAGACGACTGGGTCAAGGGCATCTAAACATGACAAGTTTTGTATAGTGTTTTGTACCTACCAAAAATGGTCCAAGGAAGGACAAAAGGTGAGCCGGCGAAGAGTCATTGATGGGCATGGGGAGCGAAGGCTAGCCTGTCTGGTTCGATCTAACAGATCAGCTACTGTAGTATAAATTGCTGAAAAAGTTAATGCTGGCTATGATAGAAAGATGTCAGGTCACACAGTGCATTGCAGCTTGCTGTGTTTTGGGCTTTCTTAGCCACAGACCGGCCAGAGTGCCCATGCTGACTCCCGTCCATCACACCTACAACGGTCAAGCGATCATCAGAACTGGACCATGGAACAATGGAAGAAGGTGGTCTGGTCTGGTGAATCACGTTTTCTTTTACATCATGTGGATGGCAAGGTGCAGGTGCATCGCTTACCTGAGGGAGACATGGCAACAGGATGCACTATGGGAAGAAGACAAGCCGACCGAGGCAGTATGATGCTCTGGGGAATGTTCTACAGAAAATCCTCTGGTCCTGTCATTCATGTGGATGTTACTTTGACACGTACCACCTATCTATGCATTGTTGTAGACCAAGTACACCCCTGCAACGATATTCCCTAATGGCAGTGGCCTCTTTTAGCAGGATAATGTTCCCTGCCACACTGCAAACAAATGTTCAGGAATGGTATCAGGAGCATGACAAAAGAGTTCATGGTGCTGACTTGATCTCCAAATTCTCCAGATCTCCATTCCATCAAGCACTTGTGGGATGTGGTGGAAAAACAAGTCCAATCCATGGAGGCCCCTCCTCACAACTTACAGGACTTAAAGGACTGTCTGCTAACGTCTAGGTGCCAGATACCACAGGACACCTTTAGGGGTCTTTTGGAGCCTATGCTTCGACTGGTCAGAGTAGTTTGGCAGCACGGGGCTGAACTACATAATATTAGGCAGGTTGTTTTAATATTATTGCTGATCAGTGTACATGAGGAACTTAATTCCCTATTGGGTATAGCAGAATAAAAAAGGCTAACAAGTGCTGTGACTGCACCATATTAATTAATTGCGCACAATTCTTAAATTTTATATAAAAAAAATAATATTGCAAATTGTATTTTGTTTATGGCTCCTGCCATGCAAGTGCAGGAAATTTTACAAATTCCAACAGCAGGGCAGGTTATTATATAATTGCTCTCATTTGAAAATAGAGAAAATCTAATAATAATATATAGGGAGTTCTCTGAGAAGTTTTGTCATA
Organism: Rhinoderma darwinii; assembly: GCF_050947455.1. Classification (NCBI taxonomy): domain Eukaryota; kingdom Metazoa; phylum Chordata; class Amphibia; order Anura; family Rhinodermatidae; genus Rhinoderma; species Rhinoderma darwinii. The sequence continues at coordinate 494,093,424 of NC_134687.1, forward strand.
TAATCTATAAAGTAACTACAAATTTGAGCTTTACTATGAACAGAGGTGTGTGGCAGCAGCTTATTCCCCTCTCTGCATAGAAATAAACATGCATGCTTGGCTGAGCCAAACATGCATTTTTATGGTGGATGAGCAAGAAATAAATGTGGTGGATAGATAGATAGATAGATAGATAGATAGATAGATAGATAGATAGATAGATAGATAGATAGATAGATAGATAGATATAGATAGATAGATAGATAGATAGATAGATAGATAGATAGATAGATAGATAGATAGATAGATAGATAGATAGATAGATAGATAGATAGATAGATAGATAGATAGATAGATAAGATAGATAGATAGATAGATAGATAGATAGATAGATAGATAGATAGATAGATAGATAGATAGATAGATAGATTTAAATATGATATCAATGTTAAAGTGGTGATCAAGCGCCATAAAATTATATGGCAATCATCCAATACCTCTATATTAAGTAACTTACTAATATACTTCTTACTAAAGTGTGCGTTCGCGGATTGAGAATAGTCACACGTTCCCAGAAGTCCTGAAGTTCATTCAGCAGTGATGACGCACGTGACCAAGAGAGTTCTCTGTGACGGCGCGTCATCAAATCACAGCTGTCTCGGCAGTACACTACCCAGCTCATGCACAATGTGGGCATGGATAGAGGAGCACAGGGGATAGAAGTGGATGCCGGGATTTGTAGTTTTACAGTGCACGCTGCAAGTGCCACCTTATAACCAGAAGATAACAAGCGGCTCTGGCATTACATGGAGGTGCTACAAGTAACATAAATTTATATTTTTTGCCATTCAAACAACTAGTAGCCATGCTTGAAGGTGTTTGCGGGTGGTTTTGTGGAATTGTTGTTTTTTTTCGGGTCCCCTGGATAACCCTTTTAATTGTGTATCAATGCCATTTTCTTGTAGATTATTTTATTAATGATCAGTTTAGTGGATGTACTATGCTTGTTGTATTCCTTAATTATTTATAAACTAGAATGCAGAACTAGAAAACGACAGATGGGGATTGCTTTTCAGCTTGTAATAAAAAAAAATGTCATATATAACTCGGCCGGGTAAGGGGGCCACATATAGAAAAAATGGGAAGTTGACGGGCCGCATTACTTTCAAATTTGATACAATACAAAATTATTGTTAATCAATTAGTTATTTAAACTACTACAACAATACTACATTACTACATTACTATAATAATAGCGCTAGGTTTAAAATTTTAGATATTTCTCCACGTGCTTATTTCAACAATCCAGTTTTCCAGTTTAAGTGTCGCTAAATGCAGTCCGGCGGCTCAGTTAGCAGCGTTTGGCAGACATACATGTCAAGATTGGGCAGCCCCTTTTTAGATAGTGCCACAGTGCCCTCTGTGGATGCTACCGCAGTGCCCTCTGTGGATGCTGCCGCTGTGCCCTCTGTGGATGCTGCCGCTGTGCCCTCTGTGGATGCTGCCGCAGTGCCCTCTGTAGATAATGCAACACACCCCTAGATAATGCCACAGTGCCCTCTGTAGATAATGCCATAGTGCCCTCTGTAGATAATGCAACACACCCCTAGATAATGCAACAGTCCTCTGTACATACTGCCACAGTGCCCATTGTAGATGCTGCCACAGTGCCCTCTGTAGATGCTGCCACAGATTCCTCTGTAGATGCTGCCACAGTGCCCTCTGTAGATAATGCCACAGTGCCCTCTGTAGATAATGCAACACACCCCTAGATAATGCCACAGTGCCCTCTGTAAATAATGCCACAGTGCCCTCTGTAGATAATGCAACACACCCCTAGATAATGCCACAGTCCTCTGTACATACTGCCACAGTGCCCACTGTAGATGCTGCCACAGTGCCCTCTGTAGATGCTGCTACAGTGTCCTCTGTAGATGCTGCCACAGTGCCCTCTGTAGATGCTGCCACAGTGCCCTCCGTAGATGCTGCCACAGTGCCCTCCGTAGATGATGCCACAGTGCCCTCCGCAGATGCTGCCACAGTGCCCTCCGCAGATGCTGCCACAGTGATGTCAGGGGCTTGCCCAGAGCTGGAGTCCCGGAGCAGAGCCGCTTCTAGCACCCTGCCTGGGATTCCAGCTCTGCTCCTGACATCACTGTCCATATATGGACAGAGATGTCAGGGGCAACTCCAGAGCTGGAGCCCCGGGCAGAGCGCTAGTAGGCTCTTCCTGGGACTCCAGCTGTGCTCCTGACATCACTAGGACTCCTGCTCTGGGAAAGCCCCTGACATCATTGTCGATGTATGGACAGCAATGTCAGAGGCTTCTCCAGAGTCCCAGAGCAGAGCCTATACTCGCGCTCTGCCCGGGACTCTGGCTCTGGGGAAGCCCCAGACATCGTGTGTCCAAACATGGACACCGATGTCAGTGAATTCCACAGAGTCCCAGAGCAGAGCCTATACTAGCACTCTGCCCGGGACTCCGCTCTGGGGAAGACCCAGACACACTGTCCATATGTGGACAGCGATGTCAGGGAATTCCAGAGTCTCGGATCAGAGCCGATACTAGCGGCTCTGTGTCCTGCGGGCCGCAGATGACAGCCCCAGGGGCCGCATGCGGCCTGTGTGCCGCATGCTTGAGACCCCTGAATTAATGTATGTCTATCTTTAAATAGAAGGCAAATACACAATTATGTATTGCACTGTGTAGACATCTAATTTTTCTTTAACAATTATTCAGTACACATTTATTTATACACATTTATTTAGTAATTTAAGCGCCCACTAGAAAAAAAATGCCCCCTCTTTGATTTGGCTCATCCAACACATGGCTGTCTCCTGTCTAGGATTACATAAATCTATTGAATGCAATGCACTCTCATTCATTTCAATGAGCACTTACAATGCGCTGATTGTAAAGGTCCCAGAAGCAGGACCCCAGCTTCCCCCAATCAGCTTTCCCCCTAGAGACTCAAAATATAAAAATTATTTTTCCGAACTCGAAAACACCTATCACTTTTACAAATTGGCCACATGAAGTAGAATACAGAGCCGGATGTAACTTCTTGCTTTTTATAATTTCTTCTTTGCTATATAATCCAGGGGTTAACATATCAAATAATTAAAATACCCACTCCTGCTGAAAGACTTGCTCCTGGCTTGTAAACTACAAGACTGGCTGCTTTCTTGGTTCCCTCTCCTTGTGTCACTACTGTCATCCTGTAATTCACATTAGCTCTCCTATCAAATTTTCTCAAGGAGAGATCTGTCATTTAATTTAACTCTAGAGCTTTTTCCTTCTTTAAATCCTTCTCTTTTAATTCCCTACTGGTCTGCGATGCCTCATCCCTCGACTTTCAGAAAGCTGATATAATTACTTTTTTAAAACTTAGTATCTTCTCTTGTACCCACTGGACGTTATCCTCCTATGAATTCGCTTATTATATTGCCTTAGTATTATATTGCCTTAGTATATGTATCAGAGGGGACAAATCATAAGGTTCTGTGCATCTTATATATGGACTCACTATTGTATTTTCCAAGGGAAAGTTCATAGCTCTATTAAAATATATACAATGATTTTTATTTATTTTTTTATTCACATGTGAATAGGAATTTCGCTGATAATTGACACAATAATTAGAAATTGATTCATTTCAGAAGCTACAAGTAGTTTTATTACCATCTCAAGACAGAATTTTCAGATTTCTAAAAACACATGCAAAGAAAGTAATAATGTTGTCAATGGCCAATGCAGTGTATAAAATAAAAGGGGATATTTATATGTTTGCAGTGGCCAACAACACTGGCAATACAATGCATTTGTAAAGAAGCAGACTTGGTGGGATCACAGTCTCCTGAGATAGACAGTGTAAGGGCTCATGAGCATGGCCGTATTAGATCTCCGTACATTATATTTAGTGTCAAGGACAGGATCATATGCCGTGGTATGGGATCAGGAAAGCCTTTCCCAAAGTTTTCTTTGGAAACTTATTTCTGATCTTCCAGGATGAGGTCAAACCCCATCCTTGGCAATAAACACGCAGCTCCTACAAAGATCCAGTCTAAGATGCATAAAGCGCACACATCTATATGTGGTAACCAGGTGAGATTTTGCAGTACAAGATCTACAGCCCAAATTCTTAATTTATTTTTTAATTCACAGTTTATATTGCTCCTGTAGCTCCAAGAAACCTATGAATACAAGGTCAGGAGTGCTTTGTTTGTTACACCCTTTATGATGGTCTATTCCCACGGTGCATTCAAACAGCGTTTTTTGCTACAGTTTTCGCAGATTCCTTGCAGAATGTAATTGCAGCTCATCCCCATTTAAGTAAATACCAGACAGAGCCCATGAACACAAGCAATCTAATCCCAGGCAACGCCTTTAATTCTGGTTATTATTTATGGTGCAATGGAAGACTCAGCCTGACCCTATGCACAACCCCATACAATCAAATCAATTCCCAACATCCACAGTTTTAAACGTGCCCTGAAAACACATATTTTTAGACAGGCCTATAACATTCCCTAATCTGACTCCTTTCTCTGGCCCCCTTTTTACATTAGTCATGAGAATTTGACCCCCGGTCATCACCCGGCAACGGTGTTGTGAACAGGCCCTTTTTTTAAACTTTATTAATACCGCCTTAGTATTGGCCGCTGATTGATAGACAGTGTCCATTACTAAGGCGGGGCTTAGTGTTAGCTGGTGCAGAGGCTAACAATAACCCCCATTATTACCCCGGTACCCACCGCCACCAGGGGTGCCGGGAAGAGCCGGCTGCGATCCAGTACCAGACCATCTGTAGTGATGGTCTGGCACTGGGGCGGCCGCAGGCTGGTGTTATTATGCAGGGAAAGGCCACAAACTGTTGCCCTTCCCACCCTGGTAATGCTAGGCTGCTGCTGCTATGTTGTATCTGGCTGGTTATGAAAAATAGTGGGGACCCCACGTCTTTTTTAAAAATAAATATGTAAATAAATAATTGGAAAGTACGATGTGGGTTCCCCCATTTTCTGTTGCTCGGTGGTCCAAAGTCCTGTTTTGAGAAGAAAGTAAATTTTGCATGTCATTTGGAAATCAAAGTCCCAGAGTCTGGAGGAAGAGTGGAGAGGCATCAATCCAAGTTGCTTATGGTCCAGTGTGAAGTTTCCACAGTGAGTGATGGTTTGGGGAGCCATGTCATCTGCTGGTGTTGATCCACTGTGATATATCAAGTCCAGAGTCTACCAGCCGTCTACCAGGAAATTTAAGAGCCCTTCATGCTTCCCTCTGCTGACAAGCTTTATGGAGATGCTGCTTTCATTTTCCAGCAGGACTTGGCATCTGCCCACACTGCCAAAAGTACCAATACCTGGTTTAATAACCACAGTATCACTGTGCTGTTCTTGATTGGCCAGAAAACTCGCCTGACCTAAACCCCATAGAGAATCTATGGGGTATTGTCAAGAGGAAGATGAGAGACACCAGACCCAACAATGCAGACGAACTGAAGGCTGCTATCAAAGCATCCTGGGCTTCCATAACACCTCAGCAGTGCCACAGGCTGATCGCCTCCATGCCATGCTGCACTGATGTCGTAATTCATGCAAAAGGAGCCTCGACCAAGTGTTGAGCGCATATACTGTGCATGCTTTTCAGTAGGCCAACATTTTGGTCTTAAAAAACATTTTGGAAATTGGGCTTAAATAATATTCAAATTTTCTCAGACACTAAATTTTGGGTTTTCATTAACTGTTAGCCATAATCATCAACATTAAAAGAAAAAAGAAGCTGGAAATAGATCACTCTGTGTGTACTGAATCTATATAATATAAGAGTTTCACTTTTTGAATTGAATTACTGAAATAAATTAACTTTTTTAACATATTCTAATTCATTGAGAAGGACTAGTATGTACTGAGCTTTGTTCTGGTGCTGTATATATGTACTGATCTTGGTTCTGATGCTGTATTTAAGTACTGAGCTTTGTTTAGGTGCTGTATATATGTATGAGCTTTGTTCTGGTACTGTATATATGTACTGAGCTTTCTTCTGGTACTGTATATATGTACTGAGCTTGGTTCTGGTACTGTATATATATATATACTGAGCTTGGTTCTGGTGTTGTATATATGTACTGAGTTTGGTTCTGGGCTGTATTTTTGTACTGAGCTTGGTTCTGGGGCTGTATTTATGTACTGATCTTGGTTCTGATATTGTATATATGTACTGGCCTTGGTTCTGGTATTGTATATATGTACTGAGCTTGGTTCTGGTGCTATATTTATGTACTGAGCTTTGTTCTGGTATTGTATATATGTACTGACCTTGGTTCTAGTATTATATATATGTACTGAGCTTGGTTCTAGTGCTGTATTTATGTACTGAGGTTGATTCTGGTGCTGTATATATGTACTGAGCTTTGTTCTAGTGCTGTATTTATGTACTGAGCTTAGTTGTGGTACTGTATATATGTCAGAGCTTGGTTCTAGTGCTGTATATATGTCAGAGCTTTGTTGTGGTACTGTATATATGTACTGAGATTTGTTCTGGTGCCTTATATATGTACTCAGCTTTGTTCTGGTGTTGTATATATGTACTGAGCTTAGTTCTGGTGCTGTATATATGTACTGAGCTTTGTTCTGGTGCTGTATATATGTATTGAGCTTGGTTCCAGTGTTGTATTTATGTACTGAGCTTTGTTCTGGGTCTGTTTATATGTATTGAGCTTGGTTCTGGTGCTGTATATATGTCAGAGCTTGGTTCTGGAGCTGTAACTATATAGAATATATTTATAATAACAAAATTGCAGGGCAGATGGAATTGTTTTCAGATCATTGTATATTTAATGGGAATCTGTCTGGTAGTTTTAACCCCTTGAACCGCCACCATGCGGTAATACATGACCTGACAACATTTCCAAATGTTTGTTTTTTTCAGATGCAGCAAAATCTATAAAATCAACTTTTAAAACTGCGCACACTATATGCTAATTACTCATTAAAGGGTCATGGGTCGGTGCCATTATCCTGAAGAGTCACATAGTCCTGCCTCCAAACCCACCTTTCCATGTTTGATTGACATCCACCTGGCTGATACCACTTTCTCGGATGCACCATTGCCTTGTACTACTTGGGGGGCTGTGTTGCATTATATACAAGGGGGGGATGTGTGGCACTATACACAAGGGGGAGCGATGTGGCACTATACACATGGGGGAGCTGTGTGGCACTATACACAAGGGGCTGTGTGTCACTACTAAGGGGGGCTGTGTGGCACTATCTACTAAGGGGGGCTGTGTGGCACTATATACAAGGGAAGGGGCTGTGTGGCACTACATACAGCGTGAGCTTTATGGCGCTGTATACAAGGGGGCTTTATGGCGATATCTACAGGGGGGCTGTATGGCATTATCTACAAGAGGATGTTGGGGGTGCTATCTACAAGTGTGACACTGTCTACAGACGGGGCTGTATTGCACTTTCTATAGGGGGGCTGAATGGCACAATGTACAGGGAGCACTATCTATAAGGGGGGCTGCGTGTGGCACCTGGGGGGGCAGTCAAAAGTTTGCTGTGGGGCCCAGTCTTTTTCTAGTTACGCCCCTGTCCATAGCTATAGAGTCGTACTGCCATAGATATGCTGTCTCCTATATATACATACACGCACACACATTCTTATGGGGGGTATATGTATTGGGGCTATTTCCCCTGATGTTTTAAGACCTTAGTGATGCCCCTGGCTGCTAGAGCTGCATCATTGGGTCACTTAGGAGACCCTGCGATGCAGCTGAAACCTGCGGGACGTCGCCATAAGAAGTTTGGGCGTGTGGGCTCAAGAAGAACTTTTGCATCAGGGCCCATGAGCCTTTAGCTATGCCCCTGCGAGCAGAGTCCTCACTCCTCTTATTTTAATTGTCTGTTCAAATTCCCTCTGAATTGTAAAGTGCTGTGGAATATGTTGGCGCTATATAAATTCAGATTCTTCTTCTTATTATTATTATATTATGCAGAATTATTCAACCAACTATCTTTACGCCAGCAATCTGACTCTCCAAATCAGATCTTTTAAAAAAACCTCTATAATAGGGAAAAAACAACTTTTTCCAGGTATATCCTAAAAAGTACTGGTTGTTTAAACACTAATATATGTCATTAGATAAAATCCATAGCAGTCTGTTATCAAAGATCCCCACTAAAACCCTAAAAAAAGAGGTCATAGTGCTCGCTAAATGACCAAAGCTCTTCAGGTCTAATCATTTTTCCACTTTTACCATTGCCACCTTTGATTTTAATAGCTTCTCATAGTGTGTACTACTCACAGTGCAGATTTGATCAGTATTTTGCAACCATATTTTAGTCAAAACCAGGAGTGGATCCTAAACACAGGACAAATTATAGTGGAAGCACTTATTTTACTTCGCTTTTTGCATTCACTCTTTGTTTAAACTTAACAATACAGATGCAAAATCTGAAAGTGGCCTTACTGGGTGAAAACAATGGGTGAGATGTCTCAAAACTGGTGCAAATAAAAAGTGGAGTAGTTTCCCATGGCAACCAATCAGATACCACCTCTCATTTTTCAGAGGCACTTTTCCTTTGCAGCAGTTTTGAGACAACTCCAGCAATGATTTCAAAAGTTAAAGAAGTATCTGATCAGAGTCAATGAGTTGTAGGAATTGATAGAGAGTAGGAAGCCATAGACTACCACCAATGTAATCTTCTAGTATGTCAGGAGATTTGGGTAAAATTATGGGACAGAAGTCTGGAAGAAATGTGCGCTTCTTTAACATATATCCCTAGGACTGTCACAACTATTATTAACAAATGTAATCTATTTTACATACATATGATGGACAGGAAACAGCTAGGATCAGTTTTATGTCCATCACCAAAGACTTTTAAATATTCAAAGTAATATGACTATTTAGCATAACTAAAAATTCATCAACAGCCCACACACGAGACCATGAAAAAGCAAACACAAAATCCATGTTTCACTGGTGTAAATTAAAGTGGAATGTGTGTCTTTCTATTTCTTCAATTAGGTTTGGGCATTTTAGCATAACACATCTGGTTATTTTATCAAATCCAACAAAGGCATGCAGTCCATTGGAAGACAATACTTGCAAGAATGCTAACCTTCTGGTAATATAAAACCACTACAGAATTATTATTCAGAACATAGAACGAGGCATCAAAACACATTGTTGAGCTTCACCTTATATACCTCCAAAAGAACTACAGTCCACGGACCACACAATACCTGAAGAAGAGATCTTAGCTGTCTCATAAGCTTAAATCTGTAATCTACTTAGTTATCCAATAAAACAAGTATCGTAGAGGTATTATTAGAACTGTGAATAGAGACATGCAATATTAAAATATTCCCATCCATCCACCAACCATGTATAAAGCCATTTTAGATTGTAAGGATTAATTTAGGAAGTCCTATAAAGTCCTGTCAGCCTTTACATATTGAATGGTTGATATGCAAGTATTATACTAAAACCATATGTGTAGGTTTAACCACTTGTATATTATATGCATATTCTGTTTGGATAGCATCTTGTTTTAAGCATTTGCAGATCACTACTAAAATATACATCCATTGTTACTTTGGAAAATACCATATGTCATGCATTTCCATTATATTGTTAAGGATTTCACATATGAAGTAGAAATTTATTTATAAATATATCTAGATAGATAGATAGATAGATAGATAGATAGATAGATAGATAGATAGATAGATAGATAGATAGATAGATAGATAGATAGATAGATAGATAGATAGATAGATAGAGATATCTGTATATATATATATGTGTATATATATATATATATATATATAAAGTAGGGTTTTATATATGGCACAAGCACCAACCATCTACGTGTAGACGATCTATATGTGTTTTGTTAATCATAGTACATAAAAAAATGTGCATTTTAATTTTAGGTTTTCAACTCAAATATTTATGGAATGTATCAATGTGTTAAAAATTCACAAGTGATAACATGAACATTGTAAGCCTGCATTGGCTCTAGAATTATTAACTTTCCCTTATGGCCGGGGGAATGGGTACTTTACAGCTCATAACTGGACTTGGTCAGCTTGTGAAAACAGATATTACTCAGTTTTGGAATTATAAATACTGTGGGTCCTTGTGCCTCTGAAGTCTTTGTTTCATTTGTTGTTGAAGGAAAATATATTTGTCCATAAAACAATTCTGCAGTTTAAATGCGTTAATGTACTCAGCGAAGGCTAGGGTTCCACAGTGATTTTTGGTCGAACAATAGTTACAGTAAAATCGGGCAAACTAAATATTCTTCTATATACACTGTGTGCACAATTATTAGGCAAGTTGTATTTTGAGGATTCATTTTATTATTGAACAACTACAGTGCTGTCGGTCAATCCAAAATGTTAATAAACCTCAAACCTGTGTGCATAATTATTGGGCAGCTAATAGTGTGAAGAATTATTATGTAACTAAATGAAAAAGGGAAATTTTCCCATCTCTCTTGTTTATTTTCACCTGTTAGGGTATGTTCACACGACCTATTTTCAGACGTAATTCAGACGTTTTACGCCTCGAATTATGCCTGAAAAACCGGCTCCATTACGCCTACAAACATCTGCCCATTGCTTGCAATGGGAATTACGATGTTCTGTTCCCACGAGCCTTTATTTTACGCATCGCTGTCAAAATACGGCGCGTAAAATGACGGCTCATCAAAAGAAGTGCAGGACACTTCTTGGGACGTTTTTTGGAGGCGTTTTTCATTGACTCTATTGAAAATAGCTCCAAAGACGGCCGTAAAAAAACGCTGCGAAAATCGCAAGTCGCTCAAAAAACTTCTGAAAATCAGGAGCTGTTTTCCCTTGAAAACAGCTCCGTATTTTGAGACATTTTTGCTCACTGCGTGTGAACATACCCTAGTCTATTTTCAACGTGAAAAGGTCCAACTAGCTCATCTTTAACCCTTTAGTGACCGCCAATACGCCTTTTCACGGCGGCCACTAATGGGCTTTATTCTGATGCATATGCCTTTTTACGGCACTGCATCAGGATAAAGTAAACAGAGCAGGGAGCTGTCAAATCTCGCGTCCGTAACGACCCCGACTATAAATCTATAACATTATTTAACCCGCACGGTGAACGCCGTAAAAAATTTAATAAAAAACTATGGAAAAATTGCTGTTTTCTGTGAATCCTGACTTAAAAAAAAGTGATAAAAAGTGATCAAAAAGTTGCATTTACTCCAAAATGGTACTAATAAAAACTACAAGTCTTCCCGGAAAAAAAAAAGCCCTCATACATCTTCATCGGCGGAACAATAAAAAAGTTATGGCTCTTCAAATATGGAGACACAAAAACAAATAATTTTGGAAAAAAAACAAACGTTTTTACTGTGTAAAAGTAGTAAAACATACAAAAACTATACAAATTTGGTATCGTTGCAATCGTAACAATCCGCTGAATGAACTTATTGTGTTATTTATATCACACGGTGAACGGCGTAGATTTAAGATGCGAAAAAGAGTGGCAAAATGTCAGGTTTTTTTCTATTCCCCCCCCCCCCCAAAAAAAAGTTAATAAAGGTTAATCAATAAATAATATGTGCCTCAAAATGGTGCTATTAAAAAATACAACTTGTCCCACAAAAAACAAGACCTTATACAGCTATGTCGACGCAAAAATAAAAAGGTTATAGCTCTTGTAATGCGACGATGGAAAAACGTAAAAAATGGCTTGGTCATTAAGGTTTAAAATAGGCTGGTCATTAAGGGGTTAATAATACCAGCCTATAGCAGTACCCCCACCAACACCTTGCTGGCATCTGAGTCGAAGTGGAGCTCCGTGCCCGATCCAGACACGGGCCCGTCCATCTGGTCCGTCAGGAGTCACTCATCTCATCAGTCCCTAAAACCTGAAAAATTGGTCTTCAGATATTTCTTGGCCCAGCCTTGATGTTTCAACTAATGTGTCTTGATCATGGGTGGTCAGGTTTCAGGCTTCCTTACCTTGGCCATGTCTCTGCGCACTGAACACCTTGTACTTCTGGGCACTGCATGGAGGTTGCAGGTCTGGAATATGACAGCACTGGAGGATAATGGGTTCTTGGTTGCTTCAAGTTTATTCAGCCTTTCAGGCCTATATATTAAGCGGAAAGGGAACAGAATACTATTGGAGGCCAGTGCATTTACACTTATGTGAAACTTATGAGAACAAGGTGTGCACATCATTGCCTAATAAATAGGGCCCTTTTATTTTTTGGGTAAAAAACATTGTAACTCCCATGCAGCGACTGGGTGGATAGCGGGTGGGTGGTTGCCATACGTACTTTAATTGATAAAATGTTGGTCAATATGCTGTATATATATAAAAACGTAATATTTAAGACTAATATCTTAAGTTTAAGACTATTATGTTGTGAATTGCAATGATGGGTGAGATCTCCCATTGTTTTACTCCACGGTTAGCCATAGTCATTTTGTTTCTTTTTTTTTTATTAAATGGAAGTCAAGAGGAATTGACCTGTAAACGTTATATTATTCCTAGTGCATTGTGTATGTACACTACCGTTCAAAAGTTTAGGGTCACTTAGAAATTTCCTTATTTTTGAAAGAAAAGCACAGTTTTTTTCAATGAAGATAACATTAAATTAATCAGAAATACACTCTATACATTGTTAATGTGGTAAATGACTATTCTAGCTGCAAACGTCTGGTTTTTAATGCAATATCTGCATAGGTGTATAGAGGCCCATTTCCAGCAACCATCACTCCAGTGTTCTAATGGTACATTGTGTTTGCTAATTGTGCAATTATGTTAGCATCGCTGTAAACAGTTTTGCTGTTTAGAGGAGCTATAAAACTGACCTTCCTTTGAGCTAGTTGAGAATCTGGAGCATTACATGTGTGGGTTCGATTAAACTCTCAAAATGGCTAGAAAAAGAGAGCTTTCATCTGAAACTCGACAGTTTATTCTTGTTCTTAGAAATGAAGGCTATTCCATGCGAGAAATTGCCAAGAAACTGAAGATTTCCTACAACGGTGTGTACTACTCCCTTCAGAGGACAGCACAAACGGGTTCTAACCAGAGTAGAAAGAGAAGTGGGAGGCCCCGCTGCACAACTGAGCAACAAGACAAGTACATTAGAGTCTCTAGTTTGAGAAATAGACGCCTCACAGGTCCTCAACTGGCAGCTTCATTAACAGGTTCCCGACCGCTGGCCGTATTTATACGGCCAGCGGTCAGGGTCTCTAAAGTCCGGCGTATAGTATATATACGGCCGCACTTCAGAGACTGTGCACACGGGATTGCGTGCACACAGCTCTATGCCCTGGCTGTTGCTAACAGCCATGGGCACTGGGCAGAATGTCAGGGGTCAATCTTTTGGCCCCTGAACATGTGATCGCTGTGACAACCAATCACAGCGATCACATGCATTTCTGCATAGAAAACATAGAAAAGCGATCGCGTGCACACAGCCCTGTGCCCACGCTGTTACCAACAGCTCTGGGCACTGGGCAGAGTATCAGGGACCAATCTGATGGTCCCTGAACATGTGGTCGCTGTGAAAACCTATCACAGCGACCACATTTGTTTTATTTTGACTTTTCTGGCAGTAAATCTCCTGCCTCTTTTCTTCTCCTCAAACATTGTTTCAGTTTGAGGAGAAGAAGAGACTCGGGAGAATTGCTGCCAGAAGATTACAGTTACAGTTACAAAAAAATACAGTTACACTCTAAAACATTCTCTGTATAGATAGATTTCTATCTATCTATACAATCTATCTATCCATCTATCTTTTTTTCTATCTATCTACCTTTCTTTCTTTTATTCTATTAGAATAGGCAGGTAGGGAGTATATAATTATATATATATCCACATATATATAATATATATAGCAATAGCGGTTTATTTTTTTGTTAGCGGTAGTGTAGATATATATAGCAGTTAGTTTGTGTGTTTTATAAAAAAAAAAAAAAAAAAAAATTTGTTTAGTTAGTGTTAGTGTTAGTTACGTTATGGCGAGGAAGTTGTTTAGCGCCGAGGAGGCATACGCCATGCTGTGGTCTGAGTCGGAGACCGCATCAGAGATGGCGTCCGAGATGGAACCTGTTTTAGGTAGTGACGATGACAGCGTCACTTCAGGTTCATCTTCAGGGGACGTTGTCCCTGATGCAGTCGAAACTGCAGAACATGAAAGCGCAGGGCCAAGTAGCGCTGTAGCACGGGACAGCCTGGTCCCTCCAGTCCAGGCTCTTGTATGGGCACCTGCCCCATCTTTTGGGCCTAGAATCCACGGATTTACGGCCACTCCTGGCATAACCGTGGACAATACAAATGGATTACTTCCATTTATTTATAACGGACGACATCCTAAATCAGATTGTCCACGAAACAAATTTATATGCCACGCAATATATAAGGCAGAAACCTTCATCCACCCATGCCAGAGATTGGACGCCCACCAATTTGCAGGAATTAAAAAAAATTTTGGGGCTCACCCTAAATATGGGTATTGTCAAAAAGCCCTCCATTAGGTCTTACTGGTCAACAAGACCCGCCCAAGCCACCCCAGTATATTCTGCAGTAATGCCCAGGTCTCGTTATGAGACAATAATGAGGTTCCTCCACTTCAATGACAACGCACAGGCCCCCCCAAGTACCGATGCAAACCGGGATCGGTTGTTCAAAATAAGACCGCTAATAAATTCCCTGAATAATTTATTTCTGCAACTCTACACCCCTGAGCAGAATGTAAGTGTGGACGAATCCCTCCTCAACTTTCATGGCAGACTTAGCTTTCGCCAATATCTACCTTCCAAAAGGGCAAGATATGGCGTTAAGCTCTACAAATTGTGTGAAAGCGGGTCAGGATATACCACCGCCTTCAGAATTTATGAAGGGCGGGACCGCACAATAAATGTTCCTGGATGCCCCCCTGATCTTTCCACCAGCAGTAAGATCGTGTGGGAGATAATGCAGCCTCTGCTTCACAAGGGGTACCACCTGTACTGTGATAATTTTTATTCGAGTGTGCCCCTGTTTAGGCATTTGCATGCTGCAAGGACTGGGGCATGTGGTACCATGCGCAAAAACAGAATTGGTTTTCCACAGCAATTAGTGGGGAAGCGCATGGTAAAGGGGGACTCCTGTGCTTATGCATCTGAAGAATTGCTGGCGGTCAAGTTCAGGGATCGCAAAGACGTGTATGTGCTAAGCACGATTCATACCGCAGGAACAGTGGCAGTGAGGGAAAGAGGGGCAACATCGGACAAGCACAAACCAGTGAGCGTGTCCGAATATAACAAGTACATGGGGGGGGTGGATTTAAGCGACCAGGTTTTACAGCCCTATTTAGTAAAACGCAAAACTAAAACCTGGTACAAAAAGGTGGCCATTTATTTGTTACAGGTGGCCATCCACAACTCATTTGTGCTCTACAAAAAAAACAGAGGCAGAGACACATACCTGGATTTCCAGGAAAAAATTATTGAAGGCCTCATTTTTGATGTTCAGGACACCCGAGAATGCCCCCAGTCTGAGGATGTCACGCGACTGACTGAAAGACACTTCATCAGTCGGATTCCCCCAACAGCAACCAGAAGCAACCCTCAGAAAAAGTGCCGCGTCTGCAGAAAAGACGGGCACCGCAAAGATTCCCGATATTTCTGTCCCTCATGTCCCTCGCAACCAGGCCTGTGCATTGAGCCATGTTTTAAAAAATACCACACTGTTCTGAATTATTAGATTTTAGTTAATTTGTTGAAAATATATTTGCCCTACATTACGTTTTTATTTTTCCCCTGATTTTACTCCAAGGGTGAGGGAGGGAATGGGTGGGGGGTGGATGTCATGTTTGATGTTTTCTAAAGTTCATCTGCTGGAGAGCTCCATTTGCATTAACCTGCAATTTCTTATTTTAGAAAACCCCAAAAAATAAATTCCCATTATACCCCTAGATGAATATTTTGGGATTTCTGCTTCAAGAGCAGATATTTTGGAAGTGTTATAGCAACTCTGTTGAGTTTTGTAAAACCAGCTTTGAAAAAAAGCGATATGTGAAATAAGCTTCTTCTATCGTCCGCCCTCCTACATCTCTATGTGATAAATAAGGCCACATATTTGGTATCCCCGTGCACGGGAGAAGTGGCAGAATGTGAACGGAGATTAATTTTGACCGTGGTCTATACCGTGTGTGAAAAATGCTGGTATAAACTGACGCATTTGCTAAAAAATTGCTAATTTTATTTTGATCCATCTTATTCAAGAAACTTTCAGAAGAAAACTGGACTGTCTAAACATATGATAAACCCCTTGAAGGAAACCTTGTGGGGTCTACTTGTGTGAATGAAGTCATTTATGGGGTGTTTCTAATGTTTCAGCAGCATTAGGCCCCCCAGAAAACAGTATGCGGCTATAAAATCAAATGCAAAATTCCTGGACCGAAAAGGCCAAAAAGCCTCCTTTTATGCCAAGCCCTGGCACATGCCCGCACAGTGAATAAGGCACACATATTTGGTATCCCCATGCACGGGAGAAGTGGAAGAACGTGAAAGGAGATGAATTTTGGCCGTGGTCTATACCGTGTGTGAAAAATACTAGCCTAAACTGACGCATTTGCTAAAAAAGTGCTGATTTTATTTTGTTCCATCTTATTCAAGAAACTTTCAGAAGAAAACTGGACTTGCTAAAAATATGATAAACCCCTTGAAGGAAACCTTGTGGGGTCTACTTGTGTGAATGAAGTCATTTATGGGGTGATTCTAATGTTTCAGCAGCATTACGCCCCCCAGAAAACAGTATGCTGCTATAAAATCAAATGCAGAATTCCTGGACCAAAAAAGACTCCTTTTATGCCAAGCCCTGGCACATGCCCGCACAGCGAATAAGGCACACATATTTGGTATCCCCATGCACGGGAGAAGTGGAAGAACGTGAAAGGAGATGAATTTTGGCCGTGGTCTATACCGTGTGTGAAAAATACTAGCCTAAACTGACGCATTTGCTAAAAAAGTGCTGATTTTATTTTGTTCCATCTTATTCAAGAAACTTTCAGAAGAAAACTGGACTTGCTAAAAATATGATAAACCCCTTGAAGGAAACCTTGTGGGGTCTACTTGTGTGAATGAAGTAATTTATGGGGTGTTTCTAATGTTTCAGCAGCATTAGGCCCCCCAGAAAACAGTATGCGGCTCTAAAATCAAATGCAAAATTCCTGGACCGAAAAGGCCAAAAAGCCTCCTTTTATGCCAAGCCCTGGCACATGCCCGCACAGTGAATAAGGCACACATATTTGGTATCCCCATGCACGGGAGAAGTGGAAGAACGTGAAAGGAGATGAATTTTGGCCGTGGTCTATACCGTGTGTGAAAAATACTAGCCTAAACTGACGCATTTGCTAAAAAAGTGCTGATTTTATTTTGTTCCATCTTATTCAAGAAACTTTCAGAAGAAAACTGGACTTGCTAAAAATATGATAAACCCCTTGAAGGAAACCTTGTGGGGTCTACTTGTGTGAATGAAGTCATTTATGGGGTGTTTCTAATGTTTCAGCAGCATTAGGCCCCCCAGAAAACAGTATGCGGCTATAAAATCAAATGCAAAATTCCTGGACCGAAAAGGCCAAAAAGCCTCCTTTTATGCCAAGCCCTGGCACATGCCCGCACAGTGAATAAGGCACACATATTTGGTATCCCCATGCACGGGAGAAGTGGAAGAAAGTGAAAGGAGATGAATTTTGGCCGTGGTCTATACCGTGTGTGAAAAATACTAGCCTAAACTGACGCATTTGCTAAAAAAGTGCTGATTTTATTTTGTTCCATCTTATTCAAGAAACTTTCAGAAGAAAACTGGACTGTCTAAAAATATGATAAACCCCTTGAAGAAAACCTTGTGGGGTCTACTTGTGTGAATGAAGTCATTTATGGGGTGTTTCTAATGTTTCAGCAGCATTAGGCCCCCCAGAAAACAGTATGCGGCTCTAAAATCAAATGCTAAATTCCTGGACCGAAAAGGCCAAAAAGCCTCCTTTTATGCCAAGCCCTGGCACATGCCCGCACAGCGAATAAGGCACACATATTTGGTATCCCCATGCACGGGAGAAGTGGAAGAATGTGAAAGGAGATGAATTTTGTCCGTGGACTATACCGTGTGTGAAAAATACTAGCCTAAACTGACGCATTTGCTAAATTCTTGCATTTTTTTTCCAATTTTGCCCACTTTAGAGAAAAAAAAAAAATGATATATACTGACAAATGCCACTAAAACAAAGCCCTATCTGTCCTTTAAAAAGAGTGTAAAATTCAAAGATGAACTTTATTCACCTACAGAGTTATAGTCATCTAAAGAAGCGCATAGCAAAATTGTGAAATTTGCTCTGGTCATTTAGCTGTAAAACAGCCTAGTCCTTAACCGGTTAAATAGTACCCGCAAAACGCCAGTGTCAACGTCTACAGTGAAGAGGCGACTCCGGGATGCTGGCCTTCAGGACAGAGTGGCAAAGAAAAAGCCATATCTGAGACTGGCTAATAAAAGGAAAAGACTAATATGGGCAAAAGCACACAGACATTGGACAGAGGAAGATTGGAAAAAAGTCTTATGGACAGACGAATCGAAGTTTGAGGTGTTTGGATCACACAAGAACATTTGTGAGACGCAGAACAACTGAAAAGATGCTGGAAGAGTGCCTGACGCCATCTGTCAAGCATGGTGGAGGTAATGTGATGGTCTGGAGTTGCTTTGGTGCTGGTAAAGTGGGAGATTTGTACAAGGTAAAAGGGATTTTGAATAAGGAAGGCTATCACTCCATTTTGCAACGCCATGCCATACCCTGTGGACAGCGCTTGATTGGAGCCAATTTCATCCTACAACAGGACAATGACCCAAAGCACACCTCCAAATTATGCAAGAACTATTTAGGGAAAAAGCAGGCAGCTGGTATTCTATCTGTAATGGAGTGGCCAGCGCAGTCACCAGATTTCAACCCCATAGAGCTGTTGTGGGAGCAGCTTGACCGTATGGTACGCAAGAAGTGCCCATCAAGCCAATCCAACTTGTGGGAGGGGCTTCTGGAAGCATGGGGTGAAATTTCTCCCGATTACCTCAGCAAATTTACAGCTGGAATGCCAAAGGTCTGCAATGCTGTAATTGCTGCAAATGAAGCATTCTTTGACGAAAGCAAAGTTTGAAGGAGAAAATAATTATTTCAAATAAAAATAATTATTTCTAACCTTGTCAATGTCTTGACTATATTTTCTAGTCAATTTGCAACTCATTTGATAAATATAAGTGTGAGTTTTCATGGAAAACACAAAATTGTCTGGGTGACCCCAAACTTTTGAACGGTAGTGTACGTATATTAATTTCTAGTGGCAGCATGAGAAATAGTGAGAACTAGCTTATATTGCTCAGCAGCAATTCATTTTAGTATAGTAAAGTGAGAATAAGTCAAATAAAATTGTACAAGCTAATAATGTCGATTTTGATGTCGAATTTAATTCCTACTCAACAAAGACTTGTTTTACTGTAACGCATCGTTGTGCACAAAATATTTCAAATCAGGTTTAGAGATACAGAAAAATTAGCATAAAAAATAGAAAATGTACTTTGATTTATTGGTAATGCGGTTCCACATTATTTCCTTCTTACTGTAACTTGATGTCACAGTGCCCCACATGACACAAAGACCTGATTCTGTTCCAAAAGAAGCGTATTTCAAGCCTTTATCTCAAAGTTTCTGTGTAAACTGGGAAGTGAACCAATAAAACTCAGCCAATACTATCATCTTGAGATTAAGTGATCAGGCTTTGAATAACATTTTATTCTCCAGTGATTTTTATTACATTGACAACAAAGACTGAAAAGAAGAACATAGGTGCAAATAAGAGCTTACACTGAGCCATATGGCTTTTATAAAAATAACAGGATAAAAATGACTCAGAAATATTTTTGCCTCTCAGACTGGGTGTCCCAGGGACAGCAGTGACGCAGTTATCGAGGTGGAAAATTGTCTTTCTCAGTTTGTAATCACAGATTATGTACGGTACCCTATTGAAACTGTCCCACAAAATAAAATATTTGCAGATGAAAATTCAGGCGGAAACAAACTCTCCACTGATTATGGGTTTCAGACATCAGACCCCTGTAATTAAATGTTTTACTTCACCCTGTGGCTGAGTGCAGGGACCTTTCTAAAAACGGGGCATTTTGCTTTCAAGACAGTTGGCCTTGTCTCAAAACCACCCTAAAATTCTACTGTTTTATGGGCTATGACGCATTGTTTCCAGCTGCTAACTGTTCTTGCTATCTTTCATTATGGGTGCTCAGCTTCCCAGTTAACCCTTCTACAGTGTATTATGGGTGACTACTAGTAAAAAAAAGTTTCTTATTAAGCTGCTGGTTAAATAAATAAGGCAGGCAAAGACCAGATCAATCTCTGATATGTTAAAAAAAATCTTTCATACCTTTCTGACACTGAGTTTGACCACAGGTTCCCAGATCTTTTGTCCCATAAAACTAATGTGTGTATTGTAATAATTCTGTACATGCTTAACATTTTTCTCAGTTGACATTTTTTTTTTTTTCAGAATTTTTTATTTGTATTTATTGAAGGGGTAGGCAAACTTTTCTTATTTGTACCTATTGAAGGGGTAGACAAACTTTTTCTTATGGCGTCACGGTAAGAAAAAAAATCAGAGGGGAAATACCCAGTGTGCCACGCTACTGAACACCAGCTTAGAGGAGGGAAGTGCACATAGCATAGACCGCGGCTTCGAATCAATAGCTAAGGTGAACCGGTACACATAGGAGAGACCGTGGCTACTAAACACCAGCATAGGGTGGACATAGGAGAGAGAACAATCAGAGATTTCCTTTGGGGTTACATATAAGAGAAAGAGCTGCCAGAGATTTCCTCGGGGGGGGGGGGAGCGGGGACATATTTATGGGAAAGAGCTGCCAGTTGTGGTATAGGGCGGATGGGGACAGAAAAGCTTGATATATTTGCTACTGTGGCACTTAATCCTAAAGTGACTTTGACATACTTTTACAGAGACACAGTGATTTCGCCGGCGCTGATCACCAGGAGAGACCGGCGCTTCATTATACTTTTGTCAGCGCTGAACACCAGGAGAAAGAGTGGTGCTGCATTGTGTGCTTGCCAAGCACACAACACAGCACAACCCAGAGTTCAGAGCCGAGAAATACAGAATGAAGCGCTTCTTTGCTCTCCTGTTTATCAGTGATCAGTAAGTAGTAAATTCAAACTGAAGCGCCGCTCTGTTTTCCTAAGGAAGGGCTGCTCCACTCTCTCCGTGCCATACAATAACCCTGGACACAGGGAGAGGGGGCGTGTATGAGATCGAGGCCCCACCGACCCCTGAACTATTTTATCACAGGGATTTTTCCTACTACGCTCTGTCACCACACTATAAGTGCCCTATCTCCTACATAAGGAGATCGGCGCTATAATGTAGATGACAGCAGTGCTTTTTATTTTAAAAAAGATCTGTTTTCACCACTTTATTAGCGATTTTAGATTTATGCTAATGAGTTGCTTAATGCCCAAGTGGCCGTGTTTTTACTTTAGACCAAGTGGGCGTCGTACAGAGGAGTGTATGACGCTGACCAATCAGCGTCATGCACTCCTCTCCATTCATTTAGGCAGCGCATAGGGATCCTTTTAGTGGTAGTTACAGCAGAGGAAGCGTAATTTCGCGAGATTACTCTGTAGATGACAGGTTACAACGAGATTACGCTTCCTCTGCTGTAACTACCACAGACAGAGTAACGAAGTGCAGAGATTGTGAATAGACATCCCGTGGAATGTCTATTCACTGTCTGAACACTTCCGTATCGTTAATGTGTTAGTATAAGACAGCACATAGCGATCTAAAAGGATCCCTATGCGCTGAGTAAATGAATTGAGAGGAGTGCATAACGCTGATTGGTCAGCGTCATACACTCCTCTGTACAACGCCCACTTAGTCTAAAGTAAAAACACGCCCACTTGGGCATTAAGCAACTCATTAGCATAAATCTAAAATCGCTAATAAAGTGGTGAAAACAGATCGTTCTATTAAATAAAAAGCACTGCTGTCATCTACATTATAGCGCCGATCTCCTTATGTAGGAGATAGGGCACTTATAATGTGGTGACAGAGCCTCTTTAATAGCTATTTACTATTAGATGCCTATGTGCCACCTCGTAAGGCTCTGTATAGATAACAAAGTGAGCTGATTCACAGCAGAATATAAATGATCATGTCTAGAGAAAATTGATAGGTGGAAACAGTTATTAGAAAAAAGGTATGCATCCCTGAAGACATGTGCTTTTAGGGAACCCTTAGAGTTTTGAGTCACAGCTTGACAGGTAAGGCAACACATTCCAAAGAGGAAGGGGAGTGGAAGGGATGAAGGAAATGAGTAAATGTAATGTAATGACAGGGATAGGGAAACAGACAAGTGAGCCCTAATCTACCCGCCACTCAGTCCCTGCCTACTTGCAACGACCCGCCCTTGGTGACGGGGTACAACTGGGCGACGGTCCCTACACTCAGTAAGTGCATGACAGACAACCAGACAAGGAAACACAGAACAAAGGGAAACGGGGCATTTGCCCACGGCAACACCGTGAGCAACAAGAGTAGTAAACGAGCCGAGTCAAACCAGGAGAGTACGAGGTGCCAAACGCAGAGCCGAAGAGTAGTCAGTAAGCCAGGGTCAATACGAAGCAGGGACAAGTAGTACAAGAAACTGCAGCAGGGCCAGGAAACCAACAGAGAAGAATCACAAGCAAGGAGGAACAGGAAAGGCAGGTATAAATAGACAGAGGGCGGGAGCTAGCTCCGTCTGGCCAGGCTGTGATAGGCTCTCCCACTCCTAAGCCTGCCATCTTGAGTGGTGGAAGATGGAGTCAGTCTCACAGACATAGAAGCAGGTGCAGACTGATTACCTATGGGCGTGGATACAGAAGCCTTGCCTGGCAGATCCTTAACATGTAAGTTATACAATGTTTGTAGAGGGGTTTACAGGCGAGATCTAGATTTTGGCCAGGGATGAACTCCCTGTGTGATAGCAGACAGGAAGATTCTGCACTGGTCAAGTTGTCATTTAAGTCCTAAAATCATGTGGTCAAAATCAATTGAAGCTTAGGCCAGGGCTACAAGAACTATATAGGTGATGTGTGCCATTTTCCTTGTAAGTCGTTTCTATGTATGTCTATGGGAATTAGTCAGCAAAACTGTCACTATGAGCTTCAGCATGCTGCAAATTCTAAAATGGGTTGTAGAAGACCACCCGAACAATGTTACTGACTCCTAATGGCTCTGACATCATCTACCTAAGTTACAGTTGGACAATCTATTATTTCTCTTGAAATAGGAATTCCTACGAGTGTTAGCTAGCCATCAATAAACATAATATTGTCTGTAGCCTTAATGGTGGGTCCAAATAAGTATAGAATTCTAAAGGATCTGCCAGGCACAGCGGGGTTAACTCCCAGAACTAATCAGTCAGCACCTGAGAATACATCCCTGAGACTGACTCCTGCTTCCACCATTCAGGCTGGCAGGCTTAGGAGTGGGAGAGCCTATCGTAACCTGGCCAGACTCAGCTAGCTCCCGCCCTCGGTCTATTTAAGCCTGCACTTCCTGTCCCTCGGTGCTTGTTATTGCTTTTGTTTCTTTCCTTTTGGTTCCTGGCCCAGCTACAGCTCCTGCTATTTTTGATCCTGCTCCATACCGACCCTGGCTTACCGACTACTCTTCTGCTTTTCGTTTTGTACCTCGCACACTCCTGGCTTGACTCGGCTCGTTCACCACTCTGGTTGCTCACGGTGTTGCCGTGGGCAACGGCCCCTTTTCCTTGCTTGTGTTCCTTGTATGTTTGTCGTGTTTGTCGTGCACTTACTGAGCGCAGGGACCTCCGCCCAGTTGTACTCCGTCGCCTAGGGCGGGTCGTTGCAAGTAGGCAGGGACAGAGTGGCGGGTAGATTAGGGCTCACTTGTCCGTCTCCCTACCCCCTGCCATTACAAGAATAACAGTAATAGAGGCAGGAGAGGATAAGTCTATGCATTACTGTCTTACGTGAAACATCTTAAAATGGAGAAGATTAAGAGATATTTTGGAGGTAGAAATCACAGGATTGAAGTTAAATATGAGGGGTAAATAACAAAGCAAATTTGAGATTAATCTCAAAACAGTCTGAGATAAATGGCACATGTGCAGAATCTGTATATTGTTTCCTGTATAAAGAGCATACATATTGGGCAAAAGACATTGGATTTAAAGATAGACTAAACTCCACCGCCATCATAATCCCTATGCATCAAATCTTATTTAAATAATCCTACAAAATTGAATCTCATTTTCTATCTGTTCTCACAACAAAGCACACATATATAAACATAAGTCTTGGTCAAAAAAGATTGAACCACCTAACACGTTTCATGAAAAGATGCATTCACGACCATTGCACCCCCCCCCCCCCACATCACATCCCATTATTTTGAAACGCCACCAAATAAAATTCACAATTTAAATCCATATGCTTTCCATAAGAAGATAATTGTTACACAATATACATTTTATAAACTTTATTTTTATTTGTTTTATTAGTAAAAGTAGATTCATATAGTTGAGTATGTGCATAAAAGTATCAGAAGTTACTGCATAAGTGAAGTTACATTATTCCCTTGAATCCCCTAAAACCACAGCACTTGTTCCCATTAATCACTCGCCCAGTGGCAGCAGCCTTCTGAACAGCAATCGTTTCCAAAAATGTCGCAAACGAGCTGTTAATGACTTCCGGAGGAAATCTCTCGTGCGCTGCTCATCCATTGCATGAACAAAAGAGCTCGAACCCATCCCATTATAACATCCACACATGGAATTACTTCTACAACATCTACAAGTCTGGACCTCACAGGTAAAAGTCACACAACCTGCTGAATAGATGGAGTACAGATGTGTGAGAAAAGGACATGGAATCCATTATCCTAAGTCTCTCTGGGCGGGAGAACAAGAGATCAGAAGGAAAACATTAAAAATAAATTTAATTACAGGATCAGGTTTTACTTGGGCAGATTCATTTAGTCATGAGTACTGAATGTATTTTTTTTTTTCACAAGCCTTTTTCTCTTTTAAAGTAGAACACCTTGTTCTAATTTGTGTCCTGTTAGTATGCCAGACAGAAGTGACAACATGACACTAAAGAAGAGAACCGAATATGTACTTTCTATAGTTCCGAGCAGCCCATGGATATTGCCATTACAAAAACGTTCTCTTGCTTTTCTTGTCATTAAACGTCCGTTAATATCGCAGCGAGAACACAAGTGTGTCAAATAAAAAATGGGAAACATACCGTTTTAAATAGTGCTTAAGAGGAATAAGAGTTAAATATTGGAATATACTTACCTTATTGATTCTGTGCCATCTGTACCGCCGGTCAATGGTCCTGGTGGTTTACCAGCTGTAATTGATGAAGTGACATCTTTGTGATGTAATGTGATCTGATCAAAGCCCACCACTGTGTGAAATTGTGCTCACTAAAAAGGCAGCAGAAGTGCTAAAGAGGGTTCCCACCCTCATGATTCCTTAGATCTAGAACACTGTCTTTAAAAATAAAAATAAAGGCTCAAGGAAAGGTTGTCATAAGACCGCTTTGAGTCTTCTATATGACTAGTAAGGCTCACAGTAGGGGGGAAGCCAACATATGATTATTGGCATACGTGGCAAACCACTGCCGGCCCGAATGCCATTCAGTGAGGGACTTACAGCATTTTTCTATAATGGGACAATTTTTCATTTTACGAAAATAGCTTAAAATCCCTGATATTAAAATGCCAACTAAGACTATTGCCCTAACAATTAATTATCTCCACATTTGTCTGACTGGTGCCAGCTCTATCTGCACTACTTGTATTTTTAGTGAGAAGTGTGTGACGCTGATTGGTCACTGATTGGTCAGCGTCATACACTTCTCTGTACAACACCCAGTTGGTAAAAAAAAGTAAAAACACGCCCAGTTGGTCTTTAAGAAACTAATCTAAAATTGCTCATAACTTGCTAAAAAATGATCGTTTTTCAAAATAAAAACCACTGCTGTTATCTACATTACAGCGCCGATCAGATTATGTAGGAGATAGTGCACTTATAATCTGGTGACAGAGCCTCTTTAACTATATATTTTTACAATTTGGAGAACCATGTGCTGTAGTACTAGAGCCTCATGCACATGGCAAGGCCATGTACATGCAGCCTCTAATGTGGCACACAGATTCCCAATGGAGCTATTGGCACTCCATATGCTGCAGTATGTTGCCTCCTTGTGGCACCGTATTCGCCCCTAAAAGCAATTGTGCTTAATAACATTTTGTGTACAAAGCCTCTACGGAGCCATAAGCACTCTATAGGACGCCATATGGTGCCTAAGTATGGCATCATACTTTCCTATTGAAGCAAGTGTGCTCACAAGAAGGTCAGCAGAAGTTTATCGTATAAACATACAATAAAACGTGACGTAATTTTTTTCTCACAGGTTACGTATTTGCCTCCCGTTGAAAACGAAGGCTAAAGGAGGTACAGTAAGAGCCCATGGATTAGGAATGTCCTAATCAACTATAGACATGTCAACTTTCTGCTCTATACATCAGGAAGCCCTGAAGTCTAACTGCTGGGTTGTCATCACTGACATTTCAGATTCTTTAGTTTCCATTGTATATTTAAAGACACTAATGGATGTAAATTCTAAGGCATCTGACATAAGCTTTATAGTTCTTGATTGCAATGTAATACGGTCTTGCCTGAAATCAGTGGATTCTACATTTACCATCTTTCTGCTTAAGAAATAGAATTACACGTAACAGTTTAAAGACGTCACAAGTAAATAATCTGTTTTAAACGTCATCTCTCAAATTGTTTTTAATATTTATTTCCTAGAATGCTACACTGTCAACGGGGGTGATTACAGAGGAACCCAAAACCAAACATCTCTGGACTGTGTGAAGCCTTGCCTCTTCTGGAACGAGACTTTTCAACATCCATACAATACTTTGAAATACCCCAATGGTGAGGGAGGTTTGGGAGATCACAACTACTGCAGGTACAAATGCAAATTATTCCATATTCACACATTGATTCGTATATATTCTAAAAAGTAGTGCTATAAAAATAAAAAATAAATTCTCTATAAAAAATGCCCCATTTCCAACCAGCTCTGTGACAGACCTTTGCTCAAAGTTCTTTTGTCAGTCAAATGCATCATAAAAACGAATGTTGCTACTGTTATATTACTGGGCCTAGTTTTTTTCCTAGACATTGCCAGAACTATTCACTGTGCCCTGAAGTGCTGGCATCTGTGATTGGCAAACTCAGAGTTGCCAACTGTGCAGAAGGAATAAGTGATATTTTTAGACCATGCCTTGGCATCTAACACTGACTACAGCAGTGCAAGCCAGCGTGAAGTTGTATAGACAAAGAAATAAAGTTATTTTAATAGTATGTTCTACTGCAGTGTTTAGCTAGCTGTCTGTCTCCTGTTTTGTATGTGTCCCAGACTATCTGTCCAAACACTACAACCTGCAACCTTGTAAGCCGGCTAGAATAGTCATCACTCAATAAAATGGGCTATCTAAACTGTTTTTTTGATATTGGTTCCTGACTAGCTTGAAAATGCTAAACATTAGTGGCTTAACATACAGGTGTAGTCTCTTATACTGTACATGGATCTTATCCGATTCATTTCTAAGTATTGAGTGGTAAAATATTGTTATATATGTTACCCTAGTGTGAGAAGTTATTTAGGATGAATTTATGTGAAACAGTTTTTATGTATAATTTAACCCCTACGCGCACCACAACGTAATAGCACGTTGTGGTGCAGGGGGTGATGTTTGATGTTTAAAGGCCCCCGGGACTGCTTCTCTAAAGTAATGTAAAAAATAAACAAAATTGGTATTTGGCATCTGGTAATTGGTAATTGGCATCTGTAAAAGTCCGAACTATTACAATATACCATTATTTAACATGCACGGTGAATGCCGTAAAAAACTAAAATGCCAGAATCGCTGTTTCTTGGTCACTTCATATCCCACAAAAAATGAAATAAAAAGTGATCAAAAAGTCTCATGTAGCTCATACCGCTCAATCAACAGAAAAATAAAAAAATTATGGCTCTCAGAATATGGCGACAAAACACATACCGTATTTTTTGGACTATAAGACGCAGTTTTTAGCAAGAATAAATCTTGCTAAAAAGTCCCTGCGTCTTATAGTCCGCAGTCAAGGGACACGGCAGCGCCGGGCGCCATGACCGCTTCATTACTTAACCACTTCCCGACCCACAACGTGCCGGCACATCATGGAGCGGGAGTGGATGATGTATGGAGCGGGCTCACACACTGCGCCCGCTCCATACACTGCAGGTGTCAGCTTCTGACACGCTGCTCTAACGGCCAGGAACAGCAATTTCGCTGTTCCTGGCAGTTTAAAGGTCTTGCGCCATAAAACACATGTATCCCCTATCCACAGGATAGGGGATACATGTGTGATTGATAAGGAGAACGGGGACAGAAGGTCACCAGGAGCGCTGCATGAGAAGCTGTGGCTTCTGCGTTCTGGGTCCAGCAGCTTTATAGAGATCAATGGGATTCTTCTGCGCATGCGCGAGCGGCTCTCGATTGATCTCTATGGAGCTGCGGAACAGATAAGCCGGACACAGAACCCGGAAGTTCAGGCTTCTCATGTAGTACTCTTGGTAACTTTCGGTCCCCTGTTCTCCTTATCGCTGGGGGTCCCAGCGGTCGGACCCCCAGTGATCTTACATGTAGCCCCTATCCTGTGGATAGGGGATAAAAGTGTTTTATGGCAAACCCCTTTAACTAGTTAAATGCTGTGGTCAATAGCGACCGCGGCATTTATAGGGGTTTTTCTATGAAGGATATTTATGACATATCCACAGGATATGTGATAAATGTCAGATAGATGCTGGTCCCACCTCTGGGACCCGCACCTATCTCTAGAACAGGGCCCCTCTAAAGCTTTCTGTGCTCTCCCGGCCACTTGATTACATGTGGTGTTACTGAAACAGCGTAACTCGCGGAGCTGCGCTATTTCCGTAACTCCCATAGAACTGAACAGTAGTTACAGAAACAGCGTAGCTCGCATGCTACGCTGCTTACGTAACTGTCATTCACTACTATGTGAGTTCGGGAAACAGAGTAGAAACACTGTTTCAGTAACTCCACATGTAGCCAAGTGGCCGCTGGTTCAAGTCCCCTAGGGGAACTAATAAATGTGTAGGAAAAAAAAATGTTAGATACATTTTCAGGAGTGTAAAAAAAATATATATTAAGATTTTAAAAAAAACTTTTTCCCATTTTTCCCCAAGCACATGTAAAAAACACAATAATTTGGTATCGCTGTGTCCCTAAAAGTCTGATCTATTACAATATACCATTATTTAACTCGCACGGTGAGTTTAAAAATTGAAAACATCAAAATAGTTTTTGGGTCACCTTAGTGCTTAAAATATGAAATTAAAAAAAATTGCATGTACCAAAAAATGGTGCCAATAAAACGACCTGCTTGTCCCGCAAAAAGTAAGCCCTCACACCGGTTCAATCGATGAAAAAAATATAAAAAAATTTTGGCTCTCAGAAATCGCCGTCTTTTTTCCTATTCCAACCCAAAAAAAAATCTTCCCAGTTTCCCACTACATTATATGGTATAATAAATGGTGCCGTGAAAACTACAAGTCGTCCTGCAAAAAACAAGCCCTCATATAGCTTTATGGACAGAAAAATAAAAAAGTTATGGCTTTTGGAAGGTGGGGAGGAAAAAATGAAAGTGAAAATCCCACAAATTGCTGCGTCCTGAAAGGGTTAATAAAAAAACGAAGAATATTTGTTGGCGCTCTCAGTGAATCAAAACTACTGGACGATTTCATTAGCACATTTCTGCCGGACCTAATGAAAAAAATCATTATATCCAGATTTAATATAATTAATGGCTACAATATTATGTATTACTAATTCTATGATGATAATAGTAATAATAATAATAATAATAATAATAATACTTCATTACTGTCATTATTGGACTTAACCTAAATCAAGATACAAGATATTGAAAGTGGCTAGCGGGTTCTAAGAATGCTCCAGGTGATCACATAAAGTCTCATTAAAGGCCACCATTTTATTTATGACACTTTTGACATAATTTACAGGAGAAAAATGCTGAAACAAGTCATATTTTATTAAATAAAATTTTATTAACAGCCTCCATCTCCATTCAGACAGCTGTCTACAATGTATGGTCAGCATAAGTCTTTCGGCCTGTTATCGCTCTATAATAATCTTATTACTAGAAATGTGATATTCATTACAGGTAAATAAGTACTTTACAAACAGATCGTTATAATATTCTACTATTTCTGTTTGGGGGAATTAAGAAGGCCATATGCATTATGATTTATCAGGACTCTTGTTAGAAAATATTCCTAAGCTATTTGAAATTTTAAGAATGTCATAAAGATAACTTTAATACTTTCTTGCGACCTATTTGAACATTATTATTATTACTATTATTATTATTATTATTATTATTATTATTATTATTATTATAACAAGTTGCTTTGTTGCACAATTTAAAATGTATAAAAAATATGTTTTTTCACAATCGTAACTACAGTTTTTGTCCCTGATTAAATAAGGTGCGGATGCTGTATGTTCACTATGTTACTGGATTCATGTAATATTTACTATTTAGGATCCAATGATCATTATAAAGCTTTTGGACACAATTATGGTTTTATGTTCCACATTATACCAACCGTTGCGAAAACATGTTTACCAGCGCCAAAGTGTGTGCTAATAATTCCAAAATATTTATCTGGAATGGATAATATAAACAGGTGTAACCTAGCAAAGCACTCTAGACATGAGTAATTATGGAATAAGCAGATCATATTTGTTCTCTGTATTGCAGAGAAATTTGTTTAACATAGATGACAATGATACGGACATTACTGAATCCAGAGGAAATTCTGTGATCTCTTGTATAGCTCTTGCAGCATTGATCTCAACTACAGTGCACAAATTACTCCCCCCTTATATCCCTGCATAATTCACAAATCTAAGGACATCCATGAAAAGGGAAGGACAGAGCAGTCAACTCAGTCAATGAAGACAGAAGGCGGATTTTATCAATCCCAGACTACCAACAGACATTGCAGCCTTGGCTCTATTCACATTTGCATCCTGGTTTCCATATATATATATATATATATATATATATATATATATATATACAATGGAAACTAGGATGCAGTGCCAGGTTTGACAGACCCCTTTGACTTATAATGGTTCCATTGTGGTGTCCTTCATGTTAACGGTAAGAGTAGCGCTACATGCAGGACTATTCTTTTCATCAAATCTAACAGAATTTCCAACAGAAATAAAATAAAGGAGAGAAGGACCATCCCAATACATATACAGTATAGATTTTTTATTTTTTATTATTCATTTATAAAGGATAAGCACAATAATATTTATGGCTAAGGATAATTTTATACCAAGATTCTTCACTACATCAGCTATATATCTTTGTAGCAAAAGAAAGTATAAAGACTTACCTATAGACTTCTATTGTGCATTTATTTGATAAGTTAACATCTGAATACCTTTTCTTGAAAAGCACTTAGAAGCGAAGACTACCATGCTTTTCAGAACCACATACACGTATACGTGAGACAGCCCTGTTCCTAAAAACAGCCACCCCGGTGAACAGCTGATAGCCATGGTACCAGTTTGCTAGGTGAAGTTTAGGTCAGATATACATTGCTATTAAGTATTTCAAATTAATGGGCAACGTGGACAGGCCTTGATATATATTTACTGTACACAAAATCAATGATCATACAGGCCTGAATTCAGTAAATGTGTGTCTATATGTTAAAACATATATTTGAGCATTATTAATATTATATATTTTTTTTATTACCTACTGAAGTTGTTATGGAACAATCAGAAACATCTTGATCTAAGAAATGTGTGAAGGAAATAGAATTTTGTAACATACCTTTTTAAAGTGTGCAGTTACATTGATGATGTTTTCCGGTGACACAGATATTTGTCCACTTGGTATATTTTTCTTCTGATTTTATTTATGGGGATTCAAAGTAATGCCCTGTATACTGTATTTATAAGGGCACAAAAAACCATTTTTGTTTAACATGGAAAAATTATATAATTTTCCAATTTGCTAATATCATTTCTGATCTAACAGCTCAACAGGATACAAGAAAATTGCAGCAACCCTGCTGAGCGTGAACAGCAGTTTTTATATTATTAGTATTTTGAAGAATAGATTAACTGCATTGTTGTAAGCTGAATTTTCCAAAGCTGCAGAAACCTCAGGGTAAATTACTAGGGGCCATTGTAAAACTGAATATAGCCATTTTTTTGTGACAATAACATATGGTCTATTTAAAAAAAACAAAAAACTGACTATATCTGAAGAATCTTGAGTAGCGCGTTCAAAAGAAAAAACTATTGGTTGAAAAGTTCCACAACACTTTGGGGGAGATTTATCAATGTTTTTTTAAGGGCCTGTTCACATCTGCGTCAGTGTTTCCGTTGTTCTGCTCCATCAGAGGACACTATCGGCACCCGATGGAACCCATTGACGTTAACGGGCTCCGTAGGGTTTCCGTCATGGTATCCATGATTTTATCGGACGCAATAGCGTAGCATGCCGCGCTATTATTTCCAGTATTTTCGGCCAGATCTGTGAGGCATGCCCCTAATGGAGCCTCCAAAGCAGATGTGAACAGGCTCTAAGATGCATGAATTCCCAAGTCAGCGAAATAGTGGAAATTTTGCCAAGTTTGTCAAAATGGCTTGCATGTCATTCGAAATTTGATGCAACTTACAAGATATGTTAGCTACTTTCTCACCACTTCATGGCTGGTGTACATGTACAACAATAATTTGGTACAAGTAAATGGTACACATCTATAATAAATATAGCATTTTACAACTTCACCTTTTTGTTTTTACATAAAAAGCATCCAAAACACAACAAATTTGTCGTACACCACTTACTCCATTTTTTGGCACAATATGGGACATAAGTCTGAGGCTTACTAAATCTCCCCTTATGTTTCAACTGCTAAACTGTTAACACTTTAAAGAGGACCTGTCACCTTTCTTGATATGTCTATTTTGGCACTTGTATTCCCCATGAAATAACAATTTTTGAACATATTTTGTTAGAACTCTGCATTGTGCCGTTTCTGGGTGTTACCCAGTGGCGGATTAAGAAGACCATGGGCCCTGGGCTGTTACCCAAACTTGGGCCCCCCTTCTCCACCACCACCCTGCCGCGCAGTAACTATTGCTAACACTACCTTTTTGCACACGCATTAACAAATGGGTGTGATTCCCCTTTCACAGGGATGTGTCCCTACATACTGAAAGTATCATACTGTGCAGGGACACATCCCCCCATGTAGATAAAGCCACACACACACCCCCCTGTAGATAAAGCCACACACACCCCCCTGTAGATAAAGCCACACACACCCCCCTGTAGATAAAGCCACACACACACAACCGCCTGTAGATAGAGCCACACACACACACACACACACACACACACACACCCCTGTTGATAGAGCCACACACCCCTGTAGAGAGCGTCACACAGTCCCCTGTAGAGAGCGTCACACAGCCCCCTATAGATAGTATCACACGGCACTCCCCCTTGTATATAGTGCCACACAGCGCTCCCTCCCCCCTTGTATATAGTGCCGCACAGCGCTCCCCCCCTTGTATATAGTGCTACACAGCGTCGCTGCAGCCCTGGGATGACATTTTATCCCATATGACTGCTGCAGCCTGTGATTGGCCTGTGATTGGCTGCAGCGGTCACATGGGGTGAAACGTCATCCCAGGAGGCCGGCCCGGACGAAGAAACAGAATTCTGGGCAAGTATAAGATTTTTATTTTTTCTAAATTGCGTTTTTACATAACATCTGCTATCTGTTGCGGGTTTTACCTCCCCATTGAGTTAAATGGGGAAAACCCGAAACAAATGAGCAGCGTTTACGTAAATACAATTGACATGCTGCGAAATAAAAAAACGCACCGCAGCTTTTTATTTCCCGCTTATCATTTACGCAGCATGTGGAAGAGAATGGTTCACATCTAATCTACTTTGCTGCTACTGTATTAGGGCTTGTCCACACTTAACGGAATTGCTGCGCATTTTCCGCCCGGAAAATACACAGAATACAGTAGCGGCAAAGTGAGTGACATTTAACAAATCTCATCCAGACGCTGCGTAAAATTTCCAACCATACATTTTGTCCTGCGGTGCGTATTTCTCGTACTGCAGCATGTCAATCCCTGCTGCGGAAAGTGACTGAATTGCTGCGTTTTTTCAGAGGAGACGTCACCATCCCCCAACACTGAGAAAAACGCAGCAAAATACGCACCACTTACTGCAGTAAAAACCACAGGAAATGGTGCTTTTTTTCTGCAGCGGAATTTCTGCTGAAATATATATATACACACACACACACACATACACACACTATACATATGTATGTATATATACACACTATCTCTATCACAGACAAAGTGACAAAGTACTCACATTATGCACAAAGTACGCACAGTACACAAAGTACGCACATTATGCACAAAGTACGCACAGTACACAAAGTACGCACAGTACACAAAGTACGCACATTATGCACAAAGTACGCACATTATGCACAAAGTACGCACAGTACACAAAGTACGCACAGTACACAAAGTACGCACATTATGCACAAAGTACGAACAGTACACAAAGTACGCACATTATGCACAAAGTACGCACATTATGCACAAAGTACGCACAGTGCACAAAGTACGCACAGTACACAAAGTACGCACATTATGCACAAAGTACGCACATTATGCACACGCATTAACAAATGGGTGTGATTCCCCTTTCACAGGGATGTGTCCCTACATACTGAAAGTATCATACTGTGCAGGGACACATCCCCCCATGTAGATAAAGCCACACACACACCCCCCTGTAGATAAAGCCACACACACCCCCCTGTAGATAAAGCCACACACACCCCCCTGTAGATAAAGCCACACACACACAACCGCCTGTGGATAGAGCCACACACACACACACACACACACACACACCCCTGTTGATAGAGCCACACACCCCTGTAGAGAGCGTCACACAGTCCCCTGTAGAGAGCGTCACACAGCCCCCTATAGATAGTATCACACGGCACTCCCCCTTGTATATAGTGCCACACAGCGCTCCCTCCCCCCTTGTATATAGTGCCGCACAGCGCTCCCCCCTTGTATATAGTGCTACACAGCGTCGCTGCAGCCCTGGGATGACATTTTATCCCATATGACTGCTGCAGCCTGTGATTGGCCTGTGATTGGCTGCAGCGGTCACATGGGGTGAAACGTCATCCCAGGAGGCCGGCCCGGACGAAGAAACAGAATTCTGGGCAAGTATAAGATTTTTATTTTTTCTAAATTGCGTTTTTACATAACATCTGCTATCTGTTGCGGGTTTTACCTCCCCATTGAGTTAAATGGGGAAAACCCGAAACAAATGAGCAGCGTTTACGTAAATACAATTGACATGCTGCGAAATAAAAAAACGCACCGCAGCTTTTTATTTCCCGCTTATCATTTACGCAGCATGTGGAAGAGAATGGTTCACATCTAATCTACTTTGCTGCTACTGTATTAGGGCTTGTCCACACTTAACGGAATTGCTGCGCATTTTCCGCCCGGAAAATACACAGAATACAGTAGCGGCAAAGTGAGTGACATTTAACAAATCTCATCCAGACGCTGCGTAAAATTTCCAACCATACATTTTGTCCTGCGGTGCGTATTTCTCGTACTGCAGCATGTCAATCCCTGCTGCGGAAAGTGACTGAATTGCTGCGTTTTTTCAGAGGAGACGTCACCATCCCCCAACACTGAGAAAAACGCAGCAAAATACGCACCACTTACTGCAGTAAAAACCACAGGAAATGGTGCTTTTTTTCTGCAGCGGAATTTCTGCTGAAATATATATATACACACACACACACACATACACACACTATACATATGTATGTATATATACACACTATCTCTATCACAGACAAAGTGACAAAGTACTCACATTATGCACAAAGTACGCACAGTACACAAAGTACGCACAGTACACAAAGTACGCACATTATGCACAAAGTACGCACAGTACACAAAGTACGCACATTATGCACAAAGTACGCACATTATGCACAAAGTACGCACAGTACACAAAGTACGCACAGTACACAAAGTACGCACATTATGCACAAAGTACGAACAGTACACAAAGTACGCACATTATGCACAAAGTACGCACATTATGCACAAAGTACGCACAGTGCACAAAGTACGCACAGTACACAAAGTACGCACATTATGCACAAAGTACGCACATTATGCACAAAGTACGCACATTATGCACAAAGTACGCACATTATGCACAAAGTACGCACAGTACACAAAGTACGCACATTATGCACAAAGTACGCACAGTACACAAAGTACACACATTATGCACAAAGTACGCACATTATGCACAAAGTACACAAAGTAGGCACATTATACACAAAGTACGCACATTATGCACAAAGTACGCACATTATGCACAAAGTACGCAAATTATGCACAAAGTACACAAAGTAGGCACATTATACACAAAGTACGCACATTATGCACAAAGTACGCACATTATGCACAAAGTACACAAAGTAGGCACATTATACACAAAGTACGCACATTATGCACAAAGTACACAAAGTAGGCACATTATACACAAAGTACGCACATTATGCACAAAGTACACAAAGTAGGCACATTATACACAAAGTACGCACATTATGCACAAAGTACGCACATTATGCACAAAGTACGCACATTATGCACAAAGTACACAAAGTAGGCACATTATGCACAAAGTACGCACTTTATGCCCAAAGTACGCACAGTACACAAAGTACGCACATTATGCACAAAGTACGCACATTATGCACAAAGTACACAAAGTAGGCACATTATGCACAAAGTACGCACATTATACACAAAGTACACCTTGTAAACACATGAATATGGACATTAAACACACATGAATATGGACATTAAACACACATGAATATGGACATTAAACACACATGAATATGGACATTAAACATACATGAATATGGACATTAAACATACATGAATATGGACATTAAACATACATGGATATGGACATTAAACACACATGAATATGGACATTAAACATACATGAATATGGACATTAAACACACATGAATATGGACATTAAACACACATGCACTTATCTTTTATGTCTTCACTGCAGCTCTTCTCCTGCTCACAGCACAGAGCCCGCCGACAGTCTCCCCTCTCCCATGTCCCGACAGCTAGCAGCAGAGGAGAGATGTTTAGAGCAGGGAAGGGGGGCTGGAGGGGGAGCTTCTAAAGCAGCACAGACCCCGGCTGCTAAGTAGAAGCGAAGCTCCTCTCGCCTGACAGGTGCGGTCCTGGCACTGGGGCTCCCTCCGGTGCTAGCGACGCCACTGGGCATGAGGGGGTTCGGGCGGTCATGGGCCCCCTGGGAGCCTTGGGCCCCCTGGGATCCTTGGGCCCCGGGCGGCC
This sequence comes from Rhinoderma darwinii, assembly GCF_050947455.1. Lineage (NCBI taxonomy): Eukaryota > Metazoa > Chordata > Amphibia > Anura > Rhinodermatidae > Rhinoderma > Rhinoderma darwinii. The sequence goes on from NC_134687.1 coordinate 494,131,138, forward strand.
GCCCGAAACGCCCTAATGATAATCCGCCACTTTTGTTACCATTATCCCTGTCCAAACTGATTAGACATTGTCGATCTATATAGGGACACACCCCCTGTTGTCAATTTATTAATACATTTCTAGGAGGAATAACAGAGGAACAAGACTCACTTTTTTACATTAATGTTTTAAAATAGTAGATGCCATATAGGGTAAACAACAATAAATTATTGGTTAAACTTATCAGAATAAGAACTCTTTTATCTATATGTAACTATAAAATCACAAAGGACATAAAAACAACAAATCAAGGAGGTGGAAGTTTACTGCTTCAGAGGGACAGGGTATCAGATACAAAGCTCACTTAGCCTGCCTAAAAGTTTTTGTAAGTTTATGACTTGCCTACCAAATTAATTGAAATAATAAAGGTATATTATAAGTTATATATGCACATTTTAAGGCATAAAGTTGTAAGCAAATTTATTATTGGGCACAATTGCCATTGATGGCAGGGTGGCATAACAAAGGGAATTGTTGCAATCAATTTTCCCACCCCACAACATGGCAGCGGCCGGCCTGTAAGGAGACAGAAAGGAGAGCCCCATACATTGGGGGAAGTTGAAAATGCAGGTCTGTGCTCAGTGCCATGTCCTACGGGGAGCTAAACTGGGAGAGTCACTTCTTGTAGATCATAGATTAAATAACAGCATGCAGTGTCAATCAGCTGCTTCTAAGGCCAGCAAGATATTATCGTGTATTAAAAGAGGCATGGGCGGACAGGGATATAATATTACCACTTTACAAAGCATTAGTGTGGCCTCATCTAGAATATGCAGTTCAGTTCTGGGCTCCAGTTCATATGCCCTGGAGTTGGAAAAATACAAAGAACAGCAACGAATCTAATAAGGGGCATGGAGAATTTAAGTTATGAGGAAAGATTAGAAGAAGTAAACCTATTTAGCCTTGAAATGAGACGACTAAGGGGGGACATGATTAACTTATATAAATATATTAATGTCACATACAAAAAATATAGTGAAAACCAGTTCCATGTAAAACCCCCTCAAAAGACAAGGGGGCACTCCCTCAGTCTGAAGAAAAAAAGGTTCAATCTTCAGAGGCGACAAGACTTCTTTACTGTGAGAACTGTGAATCTATGGAATAATCTACCGCAATAGCTGGTCGCTGCAGGTACAGTAGATGGCTGCAAAAAAGGCATAGATATTTTTTTTAAAATATCAGCGCCTATGTCAATGTATAGAATTCTTGTTTGAATATTGATCCAGTTAGGTTGCCACTTTGGATCAGGAGGGGATTTTTCCTTTTCGGGGAAGATTGGTGAATGCCTTATGAGTAATTTTTATATGTATTTATTTATTTTAACCTTTAGCTACAGGCTCATGGGCCCCGGTGCAAAAGTTCTTCTTGGGCCCGCCCCCCAAACTTCTTCTCATGGCTGATGGCCCGCAGCTTCAGCGGCATCGCTGGGTCTCCTAAGTGACCCAACGATGCAGCACTAGCAGCCAGGGGCATCGCTAAGGCCTTAAAGAGAACCTTTCACCTCCCCATACATTTGCAGCCGAGTGGAGCATGTAATGGGGAGGGCTGCACAAACCCTGGGGCACATCAAACATTTTTTATACCTTTTTATACCATTTTTAGATATCGGTGCCGTCATATTTGGTGCCCGATATTTAAATAATGCCCTGAAAAGTCAACGGGGTGTGTACTGGCAAGGGGGCGCGTTACTATGGCTGTGACACTGTCCAATCAGATATGGACAATGCCACAGCAAGAGAAGGAGAGAGAGTGTGCGATTGCAGTCTTTACACCCTTACTGGCAAGGGGGTGTGTCACTGCTACGGACAGTGTAAGAGCTGTGGAGAGGAGAGCACGCTCTCATCTCTTCAGCTCTTGCGAGATATCAGTCTTGTACTTTGTCTGCCGAACTGGCAAGGGGGCGTGTCACTGCTACGGAGAGTGTAAGAGCTGGGGAGCGCTTACACTGTCTGTAGCAGAGACACGCCCCCTTGCCAGGTCGGCAGACAATACAAGACTGATATCTCGCAAGAGCTGAAGAGATGAGAGCGCGCTCTCCTCTCCACAGCTCTTACACTGTTCGTAGCAGTGACACGCCCCCTTGCCAGTTCGGCAGAAAACGAATCTTGAAAACTGAAGAGTGAGAGTGAAAGCATGTATTCCTCGCTCTTGCTGTAACACTGTCCATATCTGATTGGATAGTGTCACAGCCTAAGCAACACACCCCCTTGCCAGTACACGCCCCGTTTAAATATAACGGCACCAAATATAACGGCACCGATATCTAAATAACGGAGCGAGATAGAAAAAAAAGTGAAGTGCCCCAGGGTTTGTTCAGCCCTCCCCATTACATGCTGCACATGTAAGGGGAGGTGAAAGGTTCTCTTTAAAATCTCAGGGGCAATAGCCCCAATACCAGAGGCGTAGATAGGTTCTCCAGCACCCGGGGCAAAGATTCAGTTTGGCGCCCCCCCATCCTCTTTCCCGACATCTCCTTCCCCCTCGCCATGTTTGTTTTCCCTACCAATCAATGACGTGTCATTTCTTTTCCACATTTTTTTTTATGTAACTCAAGCATAAAAATATTTCTACATTTTACAAGCAACATAGTTCTATACACATCCAGAACCCAGCTCATTACATATATACAGCACCAGAACAAAGCTCATTACATATATACTGCACCAGAACAAAGCTCAGTGCATAAATACAGCATCAGAACCAAGCTCAATACATATATACATCCCCAGAACCAAGCTCAGTAGATATATACAGCTCCAGTACCAAGCTCTGTACATATATACAGCACCAGAACAAAGCTCATTACATATATACAGCACCAGAACACAGCTCATTACATATATACAGTACCAGAACCAAGCTCAGTACATAAATACAGCTCCAGAACCAAGATCATTACATATATATACAGCACCAGAACAAAGCTTAAATACATAAATACAGCTCCACAACCAAGCTTAGTACGTAAATACAGCGCAAGAACCAAGCTCAGTACATATATATATAGTACCAAAACCAAGTTCAGTACATATATATAGCACCAGAACCCAGCTCATTACATATATACAACACCAGCACAAATACAGCTCAATTTAGTGCAACCCCTGCCATATAGGTTTGCACTAAATTGTTTCCAGCTCCCAGCATGGCCCAAACAATGGTAAGGATATGCTGGAAGTTGCTGTTTCAAAAAAAAAAAAAATAATTATATCATAATCATACCACCCGTCATCTCGCTGCAGATTATACAGTGATTACAGTACGGATTAGAGGCAGAATAAACATTTACACTAAAGAGACTCTGTCACCAAATTATAAGTGTCCTATCTCCTACATAAGGAGATGGGCGCTGTAATGTAGGTGACAGCAGTGCTTTTTATTTAGAAAAACAATCTATTTTTACCACGTTATTAGCGATTTTAGCTTTATGCTAATTAGTTTCTTAATGCCTAACTGGGCGTGTTTTAACTTTAGACGAAGTGGGCGTTGTACAGCGTCATACACTTCTCTACATTCATTTCCTCAGCGCAGAGATCCTGCTAGATCATTATGTGCTGTCTTATACTGACACATTAACGTTACTGAAGTGTCTTGACAGTGAATAGACATTCCTTCCAGCCAGGACGGGATGTCTAGTCACAATCCTGACACTTCAGTAACATTTGTGTGGGATTTACAGCAGAGCAAGCATAATCTCGCTGTAACCTGTCATTTACAGCGTGATCTCGCGAGATTAAGCTTGCTCTGCTATAAATCCCACACAAACATTACCAAAGTGTCAGGATTATGAATAGACGTCCCGTCCTGGCTGGAAGGAATGTCTATTCACTGTCAAGACACTTCAGTAAAGTTAATGTGTCAGTATAAGACAGCACAGCGTGAACAACGCAGTGTCACTATGCACGGAGGAAATTAATGGAGAGAAGTGTATGACGCTGATTGGTCACTGATTGGTCAGCGTCATACACTTTTCTTTACAACGCTCACTTGGTCTAAAGTAAAAACACGCCCAGTTGGGCAATAAGAAACTAATTAGCATAAAGCTAAATTCGCTCATAACGTGATCAAAATAGATTGTTTTTCTAAATAAAAAACACTGCTGTCACCTAAATTACAGCGCCCATCTCCTTATGTAGGCGATAGGGCACTTATAATGTGGTGACAGAGCCTCTTTAAGTGACTCACCGGTGACGTCTCAGATTCTAGTTATTTTTCTCCATCCGGTCCAGACCTCTAAGACTTCTCCCGGCCACAGCCCATTTCTTCAGTTTACCGCTCAGATGTCTTCAGCTTCTCACTTTTCAAACATTTCTACACCTATAAACAAAAATAAAGTTCTCATTATACCTTACACTACGCCCCTAAATATAATAGCACCATACACTGTTTCCCACACATACACCATGACCCCTGTAGATAGTGCCTGCCATAGAGCCCCCTGTAGATGGTGCCCCCCATAGAGCCCCCTGCAGATAGTGCCCCCCATATTGCCCACCCCTGTATATAGTGTTCCACATATAGCTCCCCTTATAGGTCTCCACAGATAGCACACCCATGTATATAGCCCCCCTGTAGATATAGCCGACCCCTGTATATAGTGCTCCACATATAGCCCACCTCTGTATATAGTGCTCCACAGATAGCCCACTCCTGTATATAGCCCACCCCAGTATATAGGGCTTCACATGTAGCTCACCCCTGTATATAGTGCTCCACATATACCCCTCCCCAGTATATAGCCCCCTATAGATAAAGCCCCCCCGTAGATAAAGCCCCCGTAGATAAAGCCCCCTGTAGATAAAGCCACCCCTGTAGATAAAGCCCCCCTTGTAGATAAGGCCCCCTGTAGATAAAGCCCCCCCCCCTGTAGCTAAAGCCCCCCCTCGTAGATAATGCCACACACTTTTTTATTAGGATAAAAATACAAACTCACCTTAATCTTGTTCCAGCACAGTCCGGCGGCAATGGAGACCTGCTCTCTTCTGCGCAGGTCTCCTGGGGTTGAACGACGCAAGCAGCACGATGACGTGATTGTGACGCTTGTGTGTATGAAAGGCGCTGATTGGCAGGGCAGAATGACTTTCCCTGTCAATCAGCGGGTCATACCCCCGGCCGCACGGGACAACAGGACACCACCCAGAATACGGGACTGTCCGGCTGAATCCGAGACGGTTGGGAGGTATAAGATAGATAATAGATAGATATGAGATGGATGGATAGATAGATAGATAGATAGATAGATAGATAGATAGATAGATAGATAGATAGATAGATAGATAGATAGATAGATAGATAGATAGATAGATAGATAGATAGATGATAGAATCCAAAAATCAGGCAGCACTCCAAGGTATAAGCAAAGTAGAAAAAGGTGCTTTATTGGTCCATATACACACGACGTTTCAGCTCAACACAGGAGCCTTTTTCAAGTGAACAGATTCATGTCATGACCACACATTTATAGGAGCACCAATATTATAAAAAAGTAGTGCCAATAAAATGCAACAACACATATAAGGTTGCCAAAAAGGTACAAAGTGAATACATATATGCAACATTAGATGAGTAAGAAATGTGTTATAAAGATACTATCCCAACAGAGCTGTAATACATTACTATGTACTATGCTAAGACCCTAAGAACTGCCTCAAATAAGAAGCACCGAGACCCAAACAACACTGGTCTGAAGGAGGCCTACAGCAACATACAGAGGCAATACAAGACCATCCTCCGAAAGAAAAAACAAAGGCACATCTCCACCAAACTTACCCAACTCCAAGATGCCCTCCATGACAACTCGTTCTGGGAATTATGGAAAACATGGGCAAAAATTGCAAGAAAAACAACCTTCATATCCAAAATGGCAACATCTGGCTCCAATATTTCAGGGACCTCTACAAAGATATCCCGAAAGACGGACAAAGCCAAGAACAAAAACAAATAATATCAAAATTGAAGGCGATGGAGGAAACACTTAAAGATTCTCAAAACCCCCTGGACGCACCAATAACACTTCAAGAAGTAACAGAGAGAACCTCAGACATAAGGTGTAAAAAATCCAGCGGCCTAGACGGAATTTCACCAGAAATGATAAAACACAGCCCGCCAGAAATACAGGCCGCAATAGTAAAACAATTTAATATAGTGCTGAATGCCGGCTACTTCCCTCAAATCTGGAACCAAGGCCTTATAACACCAATCCACAAGAGTGGGGACAGGTACGACCCGGCCAACTACCGAGGGATATGTGTCAGCAGCAACCTGGGGAAACTGTTCAACAGCATCCTGAATAAGAGAATCCTCAGCTTCCTCACCCAGCACAATGTCCTCCACCAAAGCCAAGCTGGGTTCATGCCAAACCACCGCACCACTGACCACATCTACACCCTGCGCAGCCTCATCAAGAGCCACGTCCACAATACAAAGCATGGGAAGATTTACGCCTGTTTTGTGGACTTTAAGAAGGCCTTCGACTCAGTGTGGCACCCGGGCCTATTCCTGAAACTGCTGGAGAGCGGAATAGGAGGTAAAACCTATGACGTCATCAGAAGCTCCTACACAGAGAACAGATGCAGCGTGAAGGTGAACGGGAGAAGAACGGCTGCTTTCCAGCAGAGCCGAGGAGTCAGACAAGGCTGCAGCCTCAGTCCAACGCTCTTCAACATCTACATCAATGAACTGGCCACAGCTCTGGAATCCTCCTCAGCACCAGGTCTCTCCCTCCATGACACCCAGGTCAAATTCCTGTTGTATGCAGATGACCTTCTGCTGCTATCACCAACCGAGAAAGGTCTCCAAGACAACCTGCAAATCCTAGAAAAATTCAGCTCCACGTGGGCACTACCCATCAATGCAAAGAAAACCAACATCATGGTGTTCCAGAAGAGAAACTCAAAATCCCCCAGGCACCCGAACTTCACACTAAATAACGCCACACTCACAGCGACCGACAGGTACACTTACCTGGACTTGGAAGTCAACCAATCAGGAAGCTTTAAACAAGCCATAGAGATGCTGAAAGACAAGGCGTGCAAAACCTTCTATGCCATCAGAAGAAAACTCTATCACCTCAAACCACCAGTGACGGTCTGGCTGAAAATCTTTGACTCCATCATCTCCCCAATCCTCCTGTATGCCAGTGAAGTCTGGGGTCCGGACACATACCCAGACTGGTCAAGGTGGGATTCCAGCCCAACAGAAATTTTCCACTTAGAATTCTGCAAACACCTTCTCCAAGTCCACCGGAGTACCACAAATAGTGCCTGTCGGGCAGAACTGGGCAGATTCCCACTACACCTCACAATCCAGAAGAGGGCGCTATCATTCTGGGCCCATCTACACAGCAGCAGGCAAAGTTCCTATCACCATAAAGCCTTGCTACACCAAGGGGTCCCAGGTAAACCAGACCCCCCAGAACATCCCACCCTGACCCGGCCTGAAGAAAATGTCACTGAGCGCGGCCTCACAAAAGCCGAAATCAAGAAGATAATAAACGAGAGCCAAGAGGAGTATATCAGTGACTGGAGGAACGACATAAAGACATCCCAGAATCTGACAATATACCGGAGTCTACAGAGACAATATAAACTGGCGCCATATCTGGAGAGACTGCCAAACCCCAGAGACAGACAGATCCTGAGCCGCTACAGACTGAGCGCCCACAACCTGCTCATCGAATCCGGGCGCCACAGACAAAACTACAAGCCCAGGGAGAGCCGACTGTGCCAACAGTGCCACCAGGAGGCCGTGGAGGATGAGGCACACTTCCTGCTACACTGCTCCAAATACTCAGCAGTGAGGGACACTCACTTTAGGAGACTCTCTGATCTCTTTCCGGACTTCAGCTCCATGGAAGAGGAAAATAAACTGTACATCCTGCTGGGTGAAGAGGAAACCACAGTGGGCATAGCGGCACAATATGCCACTGCATGCCATAAACTGAGAGAGACATGATATGCCATTGACTTGTATAACCCCGACCCTAAATGTGTCCCTATCCCCCAAGCCCTCTGTCCCTATCCCTCATTCCCTTACTTCTTACTTGCTTTGGCAATGCTAATATGTATTTGGTCCTGCCAATAAAGCTTCTTTGAATTTAATTGAATTGAATTGAATTGATAGCTAGATAGATATGAGATAGATAGATAGATAGATAGATAGATAGATAGATAGATAGATAGATAGATAGATAGATAGATAGATAGATAGATAGATAGATAGATAGATAGATAGATAGATATGTTTAATGGAGAAATGTGTTTTTGTATTACCACCACTACTACTATTACTATTCTCCCTCTCCTCACAGGAGTTACAGCAGTCTTGTGAAGGGTCGCGAGGGGGCGCGGGGGGCGAGGGGGGGTCGCGGCAGCCGCAAAAGAATGTGCCTGGAGACACAAGAGTTTCTAAAATCATAAACTAATGTAATTTATTTTATGATTTTAGAAACGCTAGTGTTCCCAGGCACTAAATTGTTTACACTGTACTCACCACTGTCCTGTGTTTTCCTGTCCTCTGCAGTGCTCTGCTCCGGTGGCGGTGGGTACCGGGGTAATAATGGGGGTTAGTGTTAGCCTTTCACCAGCTAACACTAAGCCGAGTTAGTAATGGATGCTACCAATCAGCCAATCGGCTAAGGCAATAGTAATAAAGTTTTAAAAAATACAAAAGGCATAGAAAAAATATTTTATTGAAATAAAACCCCCACAAAATCCTCGTTAACCATTTTATAGATAATTTTAAAAAAAGCCGTTATTGAAGTAGTCCTTGAAACCGACGTAGTCCAACATTCAAACCTGTAAAAGAACACCAAAAAAAATCATTAGTAACATATGTGGTAGGCTAAGGGTATGTGCACACGTAGTGACCAAAAACGTCTGAAAATCCAGAGCTGTTTTGATGGGAAAACAGACCCTGCTTTTCAGAAATTTTTTGACCAACTCGCATTTTACGCGGCGTTTTTCGCGGCGTTTTCGCGGCGTTTTTTACGTCCGTTTTTGGAGCTGTTTTCATTGGAGTCTATGAGAAAACAGCTCCAAAAACATCCAAAGAAGTGTCCTGCACTTCTTTTGACGAGGCTGTATTTTTACGCGTCGTCGTTTGACAGCTGTCAAACGACGACGCGTAAATAACAGGTCGTCTGCACAGTACGTCGGCAAACCCATTCAAATGAATGGGCAGATGTTTGCCGACGTATTGTAGCCCTATTTTCAGACGTAAAACGAGGCATAATACGCCTCGTTTACGTCTGAAAATAGGTCGTGTGAACCCAGCCTTAGATTCAAGGCCTGTATCTGTAGGCTTAGATACAGGGCCTGTACTGTAATACTGTCTGTTGGACCCTGTATCTAAGCCTACCACAAGGTAGGCTTAGATACAGGGTCCAGCAGACAGTAATCTTATACAGTATAAGATTACTGTCTGCTGGAGCCTTGTATCTAAGCCTATCATGTGGTAGGCTTAGATACAGGGCCCATCAGACAGGATCACACAGGGGCCATGTATCGAAGCCTACCATGCGGTTGGCTTAGATACAGGGCGCAGCAGACAGGTCCTGTCTGATGGGCCCTGTATATAAGCCTACCACATAGTAGGCTTAAAGGGTTGTGTTGTCCCTAAAAATTGATGGCCTATCCTCAGGATAGGCCATCAATAGCTGATAGGCCATCAATAGCTGATGGGTCAGGGTCCGACTCCCGGGACTCCCGCCAATCAGCTGTTTTGAATGCGGTGCAGCACTCGTACGAGCGCTACTTCCCCTTCATTTCCCTTACTTGCTCACAGTGTGAGCAGGTGACCGGAATGAAAGGGAAGTAGCGCTCGTACGAGCACTGCGGCCCCTTCAAAGCAGATGATTGGCGGGAGTCCCGGGAGTCAGACCCTGACCTATCAGCTTCAGCAAACAGTGATATTAAACTTACCCTCCTCTTCAGCCGCAGCGGAGGTCCTGACTCCATCCAATGTCGGGATGTTGTGCGCAGCGCACAGCATCGTGAAGTCATGCAAGTGCACAGCGTTGTGACGTCATGATGCAAGGAGACGTCAGGACCTCCGATGCGCTCCGGAAAAAGGAGGGTAAGTGTATTGTCAGTTACTATAGCAACAGGGGCCCGTGTAGTTTATTACATAGGCCCCAGTTACTATAGTGACTTTTTACAGACGTGGCGCAGGGGACCGCGGGCCCCCCTGGCTTCGGGGACCGGTCGCAATTGCGACTGCTGTGACCCTTATAGTTATGCCACTGCTCTCATCCCTTGCCTTTCTCCTATCCCCTGGTTGAACTTGATGCACATTTGTCTTTTTCAACTGTACTAACTATGTAACTATGTCTGGAAGTTCACATATGCAGACAACCACATGGTTAATGCTCATTGGCAGAAAGTTATGAGATCTGCCTGAAAAGCCATCGTACCGCCAGGAATGGGTGAGCAGGCTGTGGGAAGCAGGCTTAAGAGACGCGATTCTCTCTACCCTAACCGTAGCGTGGCCGATGCAGCTGTTTTTTCAGCTGAACAACCACGGCCACATAGCTCCAGCTGTAGAGATTCCAGGCCTAGGAGTCGATGCGCTACTACAGTGACTGCACTGCAGCTTCATCAACTCAGCCCGGGACTAAGTGCCAAAGTATGCTCTGATCCTGCCATCTTAGGGATTGACTGACAGGCTGGGGAGCCTAAGTGGATATCTGTCACCTGTCACTATGCCTGCTCCTATGCGTGTAGCCCTAAGTAGTGTCCTATGGCATACTACCTGCATGTCCACCGAGAATGGCACTGGAGTGATGTCTGGTAACGAGCTGCTGCATTGTCTCCCTGCTCTCCAAAACGCTCAAGTGGACACAAGGTCCTTTGTCTCCCTCACTGTCACAAGGACATTCATGCCTTTCTGGGCATGGAAAAAGGCTTGTACTTCGTTCCCTCCTCTATTGAGTCGTCGGATGTACAAGTCGGGAATGCTGGCAAAATATACGGAGGCCTCTGATAGATCCCATACAGTGGCATCTGTCACCCAAGGGATCCAATGTTAAAAAAAAACTTATCCTACATGGTATACGCTTTTTATTAGATTCCGTTGTATTGAGCAGCATAGTCTACAATGATATTCCATACTTTATTTTCAGTGGTACACCCATGTATGACAGACCAACAAAAACGAAAAGGACACTCTTTTTTTCCTGTCGGGTAAATGGAGACTTAAGTATGTCGGGACCTTTCTCGACAGAGACGCTAGACGTCGGCCAAAAACGTGATGTAAACAAGGCCTTAGAGGCGCAGTAGTGCAGATACAGAGAAAGCAGGTGAGTTTGTGGTATAACTGCTGGGATGGAGGCGTCTTCAGGTCAATAAAATAATGTCACATTGTGCAGCTAAAGGGCAGCGGTAACCACACAGCACCATTTATTAAGAACAGTAACGTAAAATGATTGAAGTTCTGAGGAGGTGATGCAATTATCTACAATGGCATCATAAAAAGTTGGGTCACATACAGTATCACAAACATTTATTATCTAAGCGACAAGAATAAAAGCTGGAGCCTATTAAAAACAGAAACCCTGCAGGTTCCTGAATAATATTAGACAATATAACTATCAACATTATCACCCTGCTCAGCATTGCCCATGAATGGTTTGTATTTACACACATATTGAGATAAGGGCATAAAACTTTTATTTGATCTTGTTCTTTTAAAAGCGCCATTCACTATCTGACCCTGGGTACCATTAACCATTTACATCCAAGCAGTTGGTTTTATTAATGTGAGTGATGATGATAGTAATCTCATGCCCATCTGTCTGTGATTAGCCCGGACACTCATGCGTAGATTGCTATATAAATGAGTTACGGCATCCTATTAAAAATATCCTTCTTTAACTTCATAGTAGGCAGCTGTGTGGAATTATCTGCATGGGGAAGCCTCCCGACATCCCTTCTGTTAAAAACTACTGCTGTATACAGGACATACCTTATATTATATATATTATTCCAGGAAAATGTAAAAATGAAGATATTCAAATGACTACAAATATGAATCTACTTTCACACAGTAAAATCTACATTTTACATAGTTGCCATTTTTTGTAAACCTTGATTGTTTTACTCATCTTATGGGATGACACCACTGTCCCCTTTCTCATTAACAATTGTATTTCTTATTAAAAATGTACAGACAAAACAGATAAAAACAAGGACATTTATTCAAAAACACCGAAAAAGGCCATACTTACAAATGGACACAGCCAGGTCTGAAACGCTGATGAAGGCGAGTGAGCAGGTGCTTTAAATAATAATAGCCACTGGCTATTATTATTTAAAGCACCTGCTCACTCGCCTTCATCATCGTTTCAGACCTGGCTGTGTCCATTTGTAAGTATGGCCTTTTTCGGTGTTATTAAAAATGTAGTTTGTTCCTAAAATCCAATATGGAAATTTACAGAACATCTCTATCCATGATACCTTTATATATGACTACTCTCAGCCTTTATAAACAAATATAGCATTAGGGGCAATTTTGTAGGGGTGCTTTTTATTGCTCTAAATGTGGGACCATGATAAATCAAATGCATCGCATTTAAATTTGGAATGCCATATTTTGTTTTTATCTCCAGGATAGTTAGTGACACCACCAGCCAAACTTAAGAGCATAGAGATCCTGCTTTCTTATCTTCTACCAAAGCTATCCTTTACTAAGCAATGCATATATACATATAGCTTACTACTTAGGAAGCAGCATATATAAAAATTATTCAATAGGGAGTTTAAAAAAAACACCCTAGGGAATAATTGCAGTAGGAAGTTCTGTTGTTTGCGATTTAAATAATATATTCTTAAGTGTAGTTTAATATCTTACGCCTAAAACCTAAGCCATGCACTCTAGAAATTATATAGTTAGAAAATACCATAACCTGCACAGAGGTCTAGCTAATATTGGGCTTGTTAACCTCATTAGTATGTTGTTTTAACTCTTTCTTTCCAGAATACCCAGTTTGGAGGGAACACTGTATATCCCACAAAATAGTTTTACTAAAATTTGAGCATATGGATGTATTCATTAATCTTTACAACTCAGTTAATATAATCAAGTTTCAAAATAATATAATGAAATTCAAGATATTGCAAAGTTGCATCATATGTTTGAATTTATGTTTGCATATGATAATTCCCATGATTTGTCGTCTAATTTCAATAGTAATTCTTACTGGTGTATGGCCATATGTCTAGATTGTAATGTGTAAAGCTAGGTTTTGACAAATAAGCATAACCAGCTGAAAAATATATAGTGATGCCATAAAAGCATGACCATAAACCATAGATGCATGACCGTCCACCATAAATCCATGACCATCAAACATTGATAAATGACCCTCAACCATAGATTCTTGACAATCAATCATAGATGCATGACCACCAACCATAGATACATGACCATCAACCATAAATGTATGAAGATCAACCAAGGATGACTGACCATCAACCAAAATTGCATGACTATAAACCACAGATACATTACCCTCAACCATAAATGGTTGATGGTCATGTATCTATGGTTGGTGGTCATGCAACTATGGTTGATAGTGATGCATCTATGGTTGATGGTTATGAATATATGGTTGATGGTAATGTATCTATGGTTGGTGGTCATGCGTTTATGATTGATTGTCCAGCATCTATAGTTGTGGGTCATTTATCTATGTTTGATGGTCATGCATCTTTGGTTGATGGTTATTCATCTACGGTTGATTGTCAATACATCTATGGTTGAATGTCATGTATCTATGGTTTAGGGTCATGCATTTATTGTTGATGGTCATGTATCTATATTTGATGGTTATTCATCTATGGTTGATTGTCATGCATTTATGCATGACCCTATACCATAGATACATGACAGTCAACCATTGATGCATTGACAATCAACAATAGATGAATAAGCATCAGCCATACATATATAACCATCAACCATAGATGCATAACCATCAACCATAGATAAATAACCATCGACCTTAGATGCATGACCTCCTGTAGCGCCAACGGCCGCGGATATCACTCACCCCAGCAGCTGCCAGCTTGCTTGTCCTCATCGCGGGTATCTCCCTGCCCAGGGATGCCGGTGCGCTCTGCTCTCTCCTCCTCCCCTGGCCTGTGCCCATAGGGTCTCTCATCCCAGTTCTTAAAGGGCCAGCGCGCAAACCAGGAATATTGCTCCCAGCCTATCCCAGCACACACTGGACTACTTAAAGAACTCTGCCCACTTCCTCAGTGCCTCAGTAATGTTGTTTCTAACCCAGTGTTAGTCTGCAAAGGTTCCGTGGCCTGTTGCCTGAAACCTGTCCGTGACTATCCTGTATCCATGTTCAGTCCTGTATCCTGAGTCCACTGTCCGTGAGCAGTCCTGTATCCGTGAGCAGTCCTATATCCTGAGTCCAGTGTTCGTGACTAGTCCTACATCCTGAGTCTAGTTGTAAAGGAAACATCCGTGACCAGTCCTGCTTCCAGTAATCCAGCACAATCCTGCTTCCAGCTATCCGGCACAATCCTGCTTCCAGCTATCCGGTACAAGCCTGCTTCCAACTATCCAGCACCCACATGCTTCCAGTAATCCGGCACCAAGTTGCTTCCCGAAATCCGGCACCAGCCTGCTTCCAGTAATCCAGCACAAGCTTGCTCCCAGCTATCCAGCACAAGCCTACCTCCTGTAATCTGACACCAACCTGCTTCCAGTAATCCGGCACCAGCCTGCCGTCAAGATACCATATCCCATTGACTGTCCTATACCTGTCGGGGCCAGCAGCTACACGGTTACTGCGGAGTAGTCCAATTGGTCCACATCCCCAGTGGACGTTACAGTTTGCTCAGGCCATTTACCCGGCTGGCATACCCAAGACTGCTGTTTACACCAAGATCAGCTTTTGCAGGCAGTTAACACTTTAGCCAACTGCCTAGACATTGCTCCTGTCCCTACTCCGACAGCTCCACAAGCTTTAGCTCCGTCCACCCCTCTGCCAACCGTAGCTCCAGTCAGCTCTGAAGCCAAAATTTCCTTGCCACCTCCAACCTGTTACAATGAACAAGCAAAGACCTGTTGAGGTTTTCTCAATCAGTGCAAAATAAATTTCACGCTACATGCCCATCTAGTTCCGTCAGATCAGACCAAATTAACCTTCATTGTCTCCCTGTTGTCTGACAAGGCTCTTGCATGGGCGAATCCAATCTGGGAACATGAGGGTCCGGAGTCTTCTAATCTGCAGCTGGTTATGGACAATTTTCGAACTGTGTTTGATGAACCTGGTCGTACTTCTTTAGCCGCTGCTTCACTTCTGTCACTTCGTCAAGCAAGTTAGACGGTTGTAGAATATGCCATCCAATTCAATACCCTTGCAGCAGAGCTTCATTGGAAGAAATGAGGCTCTGGTGGCAACCTTCTGGCAACGATTAGCCAGTAGGACCAAGGATGAGATGGCAGGTCCTGACCTCCCTACTACTCTGGATGTCTTGATTCTATTGGCCACCCTCATAGACCTGAGGTTCTGGGAACGCTCTCAAGAAGTCCTTAAAGAGAAAAAGTCTCCTAGACTGGTGCCTAACTTCCATATACCCCTGCTACCTTCTACTACTATCTTCAAAGAGCCTATGCAGGTTAATCAGGTCAGACTATCGGACCAAGAGCGGCAGCATAAACGTTCTGCTAACCTGTGTATGTACTGTGGAAGAAAGCGTCATTTTGTGCGTCTGTGTGCTCAGAAGTCGGAAAACTCCAGCACCTAGGGTTGATAGGAGAGACTACCCTAAGTGAACAAAAAAACTCTGCCAAATTCTCTCCTAGACTTTCGATTGCAGTCTCTATCTTCACAGGTGAATCATCACATTCTGTCTCAGCCTATCTGGATTCTTTAGCGGCAGGGTACTTCATACACCAGGCCTTAGTAGACCATCTCCATTTACCCACGACTCTTCTTAAGAAACCTCTTGCCTCCGCATCGCCTATACGACTGTCCAATCGAGTTGCTTCCTGGGACTTCACCTCCTTGTGGACGGGTATATCCTCTTTCTCTGCCCAAGACTCAAGCCATGTTGGCCAATGTCAAGGAAAACCTTGATAGGGTGTTTATTAGGAAGTCAACTTCTGCAGCCGGTGCCAGATTTTTCTTTGTAGAGAAAAAAGATTCGTCCCACCAGCCTTGCATAGACTATTGTGGTCTGAATGAGAGCACTGTAAAAAATAATTACCCCTTGCCGCTGATCTCTGAGCTCTTTGATATAGTCCGGGGAGTCAAGATTTTCATTCTTGATTCGTATCCGTAAAGGTGACGAGTGGAAAACCGCATTTAACACCACAGACGGTCACTACGAGTTTCTTGTGATGCCCTTCAGATTATGTAATGCTCCAGCAGTGTTCCAGGAATTTGTGAACGACATATTCTGGGATTTATTGTATGTCTGTGTGGTGGTGTATCTGGACAATATCTTGAACTACTCACCTGATCTGATGACACTCCGGAAGCATGTTCATGGTTAAGGGGGAACAACCTGTATGCCAAATTGGAGAAGTGCGTGTTTGAAAATAAATCCTTGACCTTCCTGGGGAATATAATTTCTGATCATGGACTCCAGATGGATCCAGAAAAGTGTGTCCTAGATTAGACTTATCCCCAAGGTCTCCGTGCTATACAGTGATTCCTAGGATTTGCACATTTCTATCGTCAGTTTATCCCTAATTTCTCATCACTGACTGCTCCTATCTCTGCCCTCACCAAAAAGGGGGTGAACTCAAACAGTTGGACCTCAAGCAGAATCTGCATTCATTAAGCTTAAAAGGTCCTTTACTTCTGCCTCTGTTCTTCATCCTCCAGATGTTTCCAAGCAGCTCTCATTGGAGGTTGATGCCTCTTCTATTAGTGCTGGCACAGAAACTCTAAAGGAAAAGCTTCTCCCTGTAGCTTCTCTAAACTTTTCTCTGCAACAGAGAGGAACTACTCGATTGGAGACCGAGGACTTTTGGCCATCAAATTGGCACACGAGGAGTGGAGACATTTGCTAGAAGGTTCTGCACATCCGATGCAGGTTCTGTACAACGTCTTAACCCACGTCAAGCCAGGTGGTCACTCTTCTTCGCCAGATTCAATTTCTAGCTCTATTTCCGTCTAGCCGACAAAAATGTGAAGATAGATGCACTGTCTCATTCTTTTGAAACAGATGACCTAAAAGAGGATCCTCAGCACGTCATCGACCCTTCCTGTAGTATTCCGGTTAACCCTCTGCAGATCAAAGACATTCCTCCTCGGAAAATATTTGTTCGTACTACCTACAGAAGGAGAATCCTTGCCTGGGGAACAACTCCAAGTTGGCAGGTCACTCGGGCATTCGCAAGACTTGGGACTTTATCTCTCGTCATTATTGGTGGCCCATGCTACCCAAAGATGTTTTGGACTACATCTCTTCTCGTACCAAAATATAATTGATTAAATCAAGTCTCAAAGATATACACGGGGGGGGGGGGGGTTACATCAAAGGGTAACCAAACGTTCAACAAACTTCTGACATGTCATAGTGACATGTCAGAAGTTTTGATTGGTGGGGAGCACTGGGACCCTCACCAATACCGAAAAGTAAGCAGCAGAATTGCTCATGTGAGCGCTGAGCCGCTTCATTTCTGTTCCCTAAATCAGCCTCTCTACATCCCTACATGTTTCACCATATATAGTGGTTAATGGAGAATGGCTTTAGTAAATGGTGTCTGAATTCTCCTAGGAGGATATTAGTATATCTTGTTTCATATCTGGATTATATAGTGACTACCTCTCGTCATTGAAATGGACTGTTATTCCTACCAACTGGAGTACTAACTTTAATTCCACAAACAAACATAAGTAAATACTTTCTACTCTATCCTCTATAAGCTATATCTGCTGATTAGCAGATTCAAAATATAATATTCATATTTTTAAAAATAAGGGAGTCCATGGATTAATTTTTTAATTCACTTTTGTATGTCTTTGATAGGGTTTAGTTATAATTCTGTTAATGTACATGAATAAAGATTGATAATCAAGTCTCCTGTTAAATATTGGAATATTTCAAACCTGCGGTCCTACTCTAACCTCTGCCAGTTCCGAACAGCCCCTGGCAACATATTGCTATGGATTTTATTACTGATCTTCCTTCCCACTAGATTGGTTATTGTTGACCGTTTCTCCAAAATGGTACATTTTGTTCCTCTGTCCGGCCTCCCCTCAGCTCCTCGTCTGGCAAGTCTATTTGTTCAGCATGTCTTTCATCTACATGGATTGCCTCTGCATATTGTGTCTGATCGGTGCATCCAATTCACATCCAAATTCTGGAGAGCCCTGTGTAAACTTATGGACGTGAAATTGGACTTTTCATCCGCAATCCAATTGCCAAATTGAATGAA
This sequence comes from Rhinoderma darwinii, assembly GCF_050947455.1. Lineage (NCBI taxonomy): Eukaryota > Metazoa > Chordata > Amphibia > Anura > Rhinodermatidae > Rhinoderma > Rhinoderma darwinii. The sequence continues at coordinate 494,149,582 of NC_134687.1, forward strand.
TTAACCAAATATTTGAAAATGATCGCCGTCATTTTATACCTGCAGAACATGACAACTGGGTACATCTCCTTCCATGGGCTGAATTCTCGTACAATAATCACACGAGTGAATCTACTGCTACTTCTCAATTTTTTATTGTTTACAGCCAACACTCTCGTGTCCCTCTTCCGGTACATGTTTTATCTCAAGTTCCTGCAGCTAATGTTTCTTACGGAAATTTTCTTCAAATCTGGTAGCAAACCAAATCTGCGATCCTATAGGCAGTGAATTGTATGAAGAAGTACGCTGATAAGAAAAGAAGGCCGCCTCCCCAGTTCCTTCCCAGTGTTAAGGTCTGGTTATCTTTTAAGAATATATGCCTGAAAATTCCCTCATACAAATTTGCTCCTAGGTCCCTACGTTTGTCTCCTACTCTCAAAATTCCCAATTCCTTTCATGTGTTCCTTCTGAATCCTGTGGTCCTCAACTGTTACAGAAAGCCCTCTGATTCTACTACTGCGCCCAGCTGATGTCTTTGAAGTTTAAGAGATTATGGATGTCAAGAAGGTTGGAGGGAGGACATTTTATCTTGTGGACTGGAAAGGTTTTGGTCCTGAGGAGAGATCCTGGGATCCTAAAGAGAACATTGATGCTCCTGCTTTCATCAAAAAAATTCCTTTTATGCTCTGGACCTAAGAAGAGGGGGTGTAAGGGGGTGGGGGTACTGTAGCACCGACGGCCGCGGGTCTCAGTCAACCCAGCGGCCGCCAGCTTGCTTGTACTCATCGCCGGCATCTCCCTACCCAGGGATGCCGGCGGGCTCTGCTCTTTCCCTCTTCCCATGGCCTGTGCCCGTAGGGTGTGCGAACGCTCGTCCCAGTTCTTAAAGGGCAAGCGCGCGCACCAATAATATTGCTCCCAGCCTATCCAAGCACACCCTGGACTACTTAAAGAACTCTGCCCACTTCCTCAGTGTTTGAGCAATGTTATTTCTGACCCAGTGTTAGTCTGCAAAGGTTCCGTAGGCTGTTCTCTGAAACCTGTGTCCGTGACTATCCTGTATCTGTGTTCAGTCCTGAGTCCAGCGTCCATGACCAGTCCTGTGTTTTTGAGCAGTCCTGTATCCTGAGTCCAGTGTCCGTGACCAGTCCTGCTTCCAATAATCCAAGACAAGCCTGCTTCCAGCTATCCGGCACAATCCTGCCTCCAGCTACCCGGCACAAGCCTGCTTCCAGTTATCCGGCAGAAGCCTACTTCCTGTAATCCGACACCAGCCTGCCCGCATGTTTACAGTAATCCAGTACCCTCCTGATTCCAGTAATTCAGCACCAGCCTGTTTACAGTAATCCGGCCCCAGTCTGCTTCCAGTAATCCGGCACCAGACTGCTTCCAGTAATCCGGCACAAGCCTGCTCCCAGCTATCCAGCACAAGCCTACTTCCCGTAATCTGACACCAGCCTGCTTCCAGTAATCCAGCACCAGCCTGCCATCAAGGTACCATCTCCCATTGCTTCCTGTGCTGTTTGAGTCGGCGTGTTATCAATTGCATGATCGCAAAAGGATGTCACATTGCCTATTGCTGGATTTCCCGAGCAGAGCATCGGGATGTCGCGAGCAGTGCTGGAGTCCCAAGCAAATCGCTAGCTGATGCTCTGCTCAGGGACTCCAGCAATAGGCAATGTGACAGCCCCTTGCGGTCATGCCATTGATAACACGCCGACACGAACAGCACATGAAGCAAGCCCTCTGACATGTGGGGCCGTGTCAGTGCGTCATCAATATTAGAAAAGGTACAGGACTTCCGGGAATAATTCAAAGGGTTTGAACTGCACCATTTAGTACCGAATTTAAAATTATTATTTAAATGAAAGAACATTAGTAAGTGACTTATTTTTACATAAAATATTAACGCAATGCAATTTTTGGTCCCCATATAACCCCTTTAAGCTTCTAAGTCAATTCAGGAACAAACATATCTAACAATATATTGGCAACCCTGTCAGCTCTGTGTAGGCAGGTTAATTCAAACATTGTTCAAAAGGCTTAAGCTATACAGAGCAAAATGTTTTTGTATGGGCTATTACCTGCTGTTTCTACTATTTTCCTGCTTAATGTTTTTTTTAAAGAAGTTTGAACAGTATGTATGTTTTGATAAGCTTTACATTACAAAAAATATTAATTTTCTGGCCTCATGTTGTTATTGCTAAATGCTGAATACACAACGAAATTTGATTTTCTTATAATATAGACCCAAAATGTATTTTTTTTATGAGATGGAATGCGTATTGTTACATAATCTGTGCAATTTTAAGGGCTTCATCTTTAGAAATGTCTGAAGGAGCCACTTGACAGAACAGTTTAAAAGAGATATCTCAATGTGTTTTCTGAAAACCAGTATCATACAGCAGTACAGTCAGCTATTCAAGCTTCAGTCTAAGTCAAGGTTATGGCTTAAAAATGATACTAGTACTAAACCATACTCATCAGAAATGAGAAGACTCCCATTTCCATTGGCTCAGTGGATGGGGAGCAGGGAGATGTCTCACCAACCAGAGACTCATCAATGGAAGATGTAGGTTACTTCATTATTGTGGCAGTACCCACTGTCCTTTTGAAGGTTCTAGAATTTAAATTACAATCTCCAACAAACAGAACATTTATTGTAGGCTGAAACTACAGCTATACAACTATACAATCTGTCAAGATGATCATGGAGAAGGTTACTTTATTGATCTCCATATTTTGAATGGATGCATCTCTTAGGCCTAGTTCACATGGAGTATTTTGCAGGCAGAATAAAATCTGCCTCAAAATCTCTTCAGGAAATTTGAGGCAGATTTTGACCTGCCTGCGATTTTTTGCCACAGCTTTCACAGAGTTTTTCGCAACACTCTTTTTGCTTCCCATTGATTTCAATGGGAGGTCAGAGGCGGAATTGCGGCTAGAAAGGACATGCCGCTTTTTTTCCCAGCGAGCGACTAATAGCCACCCAGGAAAAAAAGACCTCCGCCTCCCATTGAAGTCAATGGCAGGTAATTTCGGCCGTTTTTTTGTCGCTGATTTCGACACAGTTTCCACATCAAAATCAGCGCCAAAAAGCTCTGTGTAAACTGACCCTAACAATAAATATCATTACTAACAGTGGTTTCTTTTCTTCACCGACCAGTCTAAGACTGGATTCACACATTAAGGCTTTTTAGCCAAAGTCAGAAGTAGATCCAAAAGGAAGTAAAAATATAAATAAAGGTCTTATACATCTGCTCTGTTTTGTATGCACTCCTGTGTAAATCCTGTCTAAAGTTGGTTTCAGATAGCCGAAAGTGGCCACATTTTAGCATCCATAATACAAACGCAACATCCGGACCTTCCGCAGTTTTACTGAATTGAACTTAGATCACCATACAACTTAGGACTTCTTATAGTACTTATTAAATCACAATGTTATACAAGCAAATACATGTACTGTACTGCTTTTGTCTTTTTTGGATTTAGCCTATTATTTGTATATGCTAGGGATAAAAATGAATACAGTTGTTACATTAGGAAGCCTCCAAATGTATCTTAAATAAGTGCAAATTCTTATAGAAAATAGCTAATATATATGTGTATATATATATATATATATATATATATATATATATATATATATATATGTGTGTGAGTGTGTGTGTATATATATATATATATATATATATGTATATATATTAGTTCAGCATGATGTGTTGTATGCTTACTGTCGTCCCTCAACCAGGCTGATTCTGTTAACTCTGCTTTCTACTTTTGCCAGGAACCCAGATGGTGACGTCAGTCCCTGGTGTTACATAGCAGAACATGAGGATGGCGTGTACTGGAAGTATTGTGACATTCCAACCTGTAGAAGTAAGACTGAAGGGATCTTCCTCCTAATCCTATTTTTTGTATGAGATTTGGGAATTCTGTTTGGTCATTTATTTTATGTGCTGTACAAGTGTTATCCTAAACACCTATCATGCATAGAACATTACCAATACATTCAGCATTATTACATAATTTTTTTCCATTATTTGTAGTAGAAAGCGAGATTATTATGTCAGCACAGATGTAGTATACCATTAAATTGTCTTTAATAAGTTTAAGCTTAGTTCTATGTGGTATTTTACAATGTATGTAAGTGTAGTGTGCTATGTGCATATATTTCTTGCATTCTGCACCTGTATAGTGTATTGTCTTTGTTAACAACCTGTACTTTACAAAGAAATACATTTTTCCCCACCAAACTATTTACAGCTCCTATGAGCTATGTACAGTATACATTGGCAGTAATAACCGGTTAAACGGAGCTCTAGGTCAGCCAGCTCACACCACTGCTCGCCCACTACCCGCAAAGCATATGCTTGGATACAATGAGAGATGCAAACATTGGAAGATTTTATTTCATTGTCGCTGTTGTCAGTAAGTTGCACATATCTGGACTCGGGTGAAAGACGTGCAGCGCTCTCCTACATTATCCACTTCAGCCCCCTGGTCCACCACAACCAAGATGAGTTTACAGCAGGAAAACAAGGGCAAATATCTCTTACCTTTGTTTTGGTGCTGTCGCTACATTTATTCTATATATAGACCAGCAATGAAGAGTTGGAAAGGATTGTTTTAGAATTGGAAATAAACAAAGTAGCATATCTGTCCTATAGGTCCTGTCTGAAATCACCTTTCTGCTTGTCCAGGACATCTCCTATATTTGTCACCCTAATATTTTTTATTTAGTGTCATATTGTATATGCATTTTTCCTGCCATTTATCAAAATCTATAGAGAGGCCTATGGAGAAAAACATCAGAAAAAAACACCATACCTAGAGCATGCTCCATTTTGATAAAAAAGCCACTGACCTCCACAACGCAAAGAAAACGGCAAAAAGAACTATCCCCCCAAAAGAAAACAAAAAAAGCTGTGAAAATCTCTGCTATGTGTGTGAAACCGGACTTTAAGCTAAACTTTTCCATCGCTCCACTGCTGGTTGAGCAGCATTATATGCCCATTGATATAGCGGCTTATTGCTGTGTGAGGCAGTTGTGTAGTGTCCCCGGAAATACCGCTTTGGGGTAAGTAAAGAGCAGCGATAAAGGAAGGGCTAGCATTTGGAGCATAATGGTAAAAAAAAAAAAATTTTTAGCATATTTTATTGATGTTTGTAAAACCATGCCAGAAAATATGCATTTAGTTTAATAAAGACTGCACAGAATAAGTTCAATGTTTCACTACCACCCGAATTCTCTTGAGACAAACTTAATTGAGGTTAGCAACAGCAATGGCACATCAACACAATAGCAAAACATAACTTTTTAAGCTTACTTTAAAATTATTTCAACTTGGCTTCTGAAATTGATGGATTTGAAGCCTTAACATTTTTCCGTTTGCATCTCACTGCAGATTCTGTAAGAGTTTTTTTGAGCCAAATCTATGACCTCTGTCAACCTTATTTGCTCTGTGATGGTGATAGGGTGGGATGAGGGATAATAAAACACTCCCTGCCTCGGAGATGAAGGGGAGATGTCATTTGAAATGAATTTCCCACAAACAGAAGAATTTATGCCTCTGTTTTTACAATAGTTAACACTCATTTTCTACTGAACGCTATGTATTTATGGCTGGCGCTAGGTATGATTACCTCTTTATTCTAAAACAGTGTACATCTGCCAAATTATAGCCTGCAGCATTTTGTTCAACGCTGCCTACTTTGTATTCATTATGAGCCTACAGTGCAGATTTTATATTCTACACAGGACGTATCGCTTACCAAACATGCAGCAGGTGTTCTGGACAATACAACCCCTTAGCAAAGCTTTGATCACAACTATGCTGCATTTGTGTCAATCAAATGGTTACAACTTTCCTGCAGCTTTCATTTTTCTATCAAATATTAATAAAATCATTATTAAAAGACGACAATAATTATATCTCATTGTGTACTTTTTTTGTTTTTATTCAGCCCATAGGAAACGTAAAACCTTAATCACATGGCTACAATAAGTGTTTAGGAGATGTGCCAGTAGTACCAACAAAAATAATCATTTAGATTAAGATCTGGTAGCTCACCATAACAACACAATGAATAAGGTTTAGCGAGCGACCCAAAACTAGGCGACAATCGGATGTCTTAATATGAATAAATAGGAGCAAAAAAGGAAATATCCAGCGCTCAAGGAAACATTTAGACTACTGTTAAAGTAACTGATTAGTCTCTCCCCCCCAAAAAAATAAGACAAAATATATATGAACATGATCAATCAAATAAATAAATAAATATAATATTGACACAGTAAATCAAATGCATAAAGTAAAATATAATAATATCATATAATACATTTAACACACTATATATACTATATGTAAAATTAGTATTGGCGGGGCCATCGCAGGGCAATGGAATACAAATAGTAAAAACTAACAGCAACAGCACTGAAACATAAAGACAATAGTCTAATTTGCTTAGGTATGGCCAGTTATAGAGTCACTTAAATTATATGGTAAGACTCCCTGTTATTCTCTCAGTGTAGGATGTTGTTGTATGCATCATATACAAGTCACGATTAAGGTAATATTGCAACTTCCACCAAACTGGTGAGCTCTAATGCTAAAAAGTATGATAGTAATTAAAAAAAGAAGTACTTTATTGCATGTACCTCGTTATAGAATATGCCTATTCAGTTATTAATTAGTTAATTCAGAAGCACTGCAATAGCAATGCTCTTAAATGGGTTCTCCAGGACTATAATAGTGATGGCCTGTCCTTATGATAGGCCATTAATGTTTGAACTTTGGTGGTCTGACCATCAGGACCACCAGCAATCTGCACAATGAATGGGCCGCAGCACTTTTGCAAGCGGAGTATATCCTTCATTGTTGACATGGGCACAGTGGTTGGCCCGTATGAGCTACTGTGACTGGTACTGCAAATGCCATCGATATCGTAATGCAGGAGAACTCCTTTAACAGCGCTGCTCACCCCTCCTGAAGCTGCCATGCTGTTTGATGTAGTTGAAGGAGGTTGTCTACATTCTTGTAGTCCCACAAGACTATTGTTGTGCCTGGTTTTAGTGCTGCAAGGCTAAAACTGTATATCTCCACGCGGCCATGGCTTGTATGTCTGTAGATGCAAGTATGGTTGCACTTTAGCCAAACTTACACTTTGGTGGTCCACAGGAAGTAAGGCATACACATTTCCTTTTGAATGTGACAAATAATCATCATTGAGTGCTGGCAATTCGACTATACTTGCTGTATGCGTTTCAGGACTCTACTCAACCCCTTCCTTAGCAGCAGTAGTTTTTACTACCAATAATAATAATTTATCCATTAAACACTTTAATCCAGAGTTCATCAAAAGTCACTGTCACTTAAAAATGTATGTATATAATTGTTACTATAGATAGGTATAGACAGTGTGGGACTGGGATTTCTTTGGGTCCCCCAACCTCCATCTATACAGAACATGGACACGTCTACTTCGAATTCCAGCATAAACATTGCTGTTAATATTGCACACACAGGTCATATGATAAATAAGGTCAAATAAGTTATTTGTAAATCAACCCATTAGAAGAAATGGTGGCAAGTGGTTGGCTGCATATTCAGCTTTAAATGGGGTTGTCTTCTGCTGGATCATTGGTGTCTCAAATCAGGGCTCATTGGAGGTTCCTCTGCTTCTATGGTAGGCCAGTCGGATTCTGAGTGTAGAAGACTTCCTGGGAATACAGTCAATGAGATTATAGTGGTTTAGAAATATGAATTTTGGATGCTAGTAGAAAACAAAGGGTATGATAAAAGCATGGTGGTGGTGGCAACACTGTAGCAGTAGACAACTTTTTCCTACATTAAGCAGTTATTAGCAACAATGTATCTAAACTTAGTTGTCAGTAAAAAAGACAGGCTGGTAGTTGAGGAGCAAGGATGAAACACTTAGATATTAAAATATAATATTGTGCCAAAGAACTGCCTAGGCTATGAAATTTTTTGTCTCTTTATGGATGCTGGACTATACAAAACTCAGTATTTAAAAAGTACTGTATCTTTAACTTTGGTGTTGGTGAAGACTTATGAGGATAACCTTGATAGCAATGAAAACTAACAATTGGATCTGTGACCAAATAGAGGTTATTATTCTACTTGGGGCACATATGACTGGATGGAAGCTCCCTGCTTCAGCAATAGTTTAGAGCGGAGGGAGGCTCGCCGAGGACTCCCCGGCCACAGGGCTACTTAGAGAGCTGCGCCCGGGGAAGCCCTTGACGTCACTGTCCATATATGGGCAGTGACGTCAGTGTCTCCTCTGAAGCGGAATCCCCATCGCGGACGCTATAGCAAGGGATTCCGCCTCAGGAGTAGCCCCTGATGTTACTGTCCATATATGGACAGTGACGTCAGTGGCTCCTCTGAAGCAGAATCCCCGTTGCCGAGGCTATGGCAGGGGATTCTGCTCCAGGACAGTAACTTCAGGGGCTACTCATGGAGCGTAATCCCCTGCCATAGCGTCGGTAATGGGGTTTCCGCTTCAGAGGAGCCACTGACATCACTGTCCATATATGGATAGTAACGTCAGTAGCTCCTCTGAAGCGGAATCCCCGTTGCCGACACTATGGCAGGGGATTTCGCTCCATGAGTAGCCCCTGATGTTACTGTCCATATATGAACAGTAGCATCTAGGAGCGGAATCCCCAGGTTATGCTCTGGCTGGGGATTCCGCTCCTAGAGGGAGTCCCGATAGCGCTATCTATGGGGGGAGGGGGTAGCGCTATATACAGGGATGGTGGTGCTATTTTCATGGGGGTGTGGCACTATCTACATGGGCACTGTGGCACCATATAGGGGCACTATCTACAGGGTACACTGGCGCTATCTACATGGGTACTGTGGGCTTTATCTATATGGGCACTGTGGCACTATGTGGGCACTGGCACTAGGGGCATATAAGGGGGCATTATACTGTATGGGGCAGTTATGGGGGCATTTTACTGTATGGGGCATCTAAGGCAGCATTATACTGTATAGGGGCAGCTATGGAGGTAATATACTGTATGGGGGTAGCCATAGGGGCATTATACTGTATGGGGCAGCTGTGGGGGCATTCTACTGTATGGGGCAGCTATGGAGGCATTAAGCTGTATGGGGCAGCTAAGGGGGCATTAAGCTGTATGGGGGCAACTATGGGGCATTATACGGTATGGGGCAGCTATGGCAGCATTATACTGTATAGGAGCAGCTGTAGGGGCATTATGCTGTATGGGTGAATTTGATTGAGCATTATACTTTATTGGGGCATCTGTGTGGGCATTATACTGAATGGGGGAATCTGTGTGGGCATTATACCGTATGTGTGCATCTATGGGGGCATTATACTGTATGGTGGCAGCTATGGGGTCATTATACTGTATCGTGGCAGCTAGAGGGCATTATACTCTGAGAGGGCAGCTAGAGGTAATTATTCTGTTTTGCTATGTGTGCCGCATCGGTTGTCCACCTTTGTGATTCTTGAAAGTTGGGAGGTATGGAGGAATCCCCAGCCAAAGCATTGCCGACGCCCTTCCCGGGGATTTCGCTCCTGGAGAAGCCCCTGATGTCACTATCCGTATATATAAAGTGACATCAGAGGCTCCTCTAGGGAGACCCAATGGTGCTATCTATGAGGGGGTGACTATCTACAAGGAGGGGCTGTGTGGCACTATCTACAAGGGGGGCTGTGTGGCACTATCTACAAGGGGGGTGTGCCACTAAATACAAGGGTGTGGCACTATGTACAAGGGGGGTGTGACACTATGTACAAGGGGGGGTGTGGCACTATGTACAAGGAGGGGTGTGTGACTATCTACAAGGGGTGTGTGGCACTATCTACATGGGGGTGTGGCACTAACTACAAGGGGGATGTGGCACTATCTACAAGGGAGGTGTGTGGCACTATCTACAAGGGGGATGTGGCACTATCTACAAGGGGCTGTGTGTCTCACTATCTACAAGAGGCTTGTGGCACTATCTACAGGGGGGTTGTATGGCACTATCTACAAGGGGAGGCATGTGGCACTATCTACAATGGGAGGTGTGTGGCACTATCTACATGGGGCTGTGTGGCACTATCTACAGGTGGGCTGTGTGGCACTATCTACAGGGGGGCTGTGTAGCACTATCTACAAGGGGAGGCTATGTGGCACTATCTACAAGGGGTGTGTGGCAGTATCTACAGGGGGATGTGTGGCACTATCTACAAGGGGGAGTGGCAATATCTACAAGAGGAGGTTGTTCAATATGTCACCATATTGTCTCATTAGCCTCAATTATACAATCTGTTTTAGTCCGGCACTGACCTTTTTATATATTTTCTGTTAATTTATTGTTATGTTAACTCCCTTATATAAATCTATTGCTTGTAAAATGTACAAATGGTTTTATTCTTGAGTTACATAAAAAAAAAAAAGATTCATTTTTTTACAGCTCATTGATTGGGTGAGAAAGCAAACATGGCGAGGGTGAAGGAGATGTTGGGAAAGAGGTTGGGGGGGGGGGCAAATTGAAATCTTTGCCCTGGGTGCTGAATAACCTAGCTACGAGTACTGTGATCCGCAACTACAAGCAGGTCAGCGTTTCACAGTACGAGCAGTTAAAGGGAATGTGTCAGGAATTACACCTTTTTTTTAAGTAAGTTATTTATTTCTATTATATTTTTTAAGTTTTTTGCTGTATTTTTTTTTTTCTTCCACACGGTGGAAAGTATTAAAAATTAAATAATCATTTGACATGTTTTCCTATGTTAGCCACCAGAGGCAGCACTTCCCAGAATTACAGCAAGGTGAATAATGCAAAGCAACCTGACTCACAGCTGCCGTAAATGTGGGAGGGAATCTCACCCCCTCCTACAAGCTAGGAAAAGGTGTCCTCAAATTGCTAAGCAGTGTCTGGCTGCCATTTTGGGTATGATTGTACAAATGGCAGCTGGCAGAAGCTATAGGACACACCAAAAGGCTAAGGGTATGTTCACATGCTTACTAAATAAAGGGAAAACTTCTCCTCATTTTCAGCCATTTTTTTAATCAAACTCGCGTTTTTGGCTGCGTTTTTTTACGGCTTTTGGAGCTGTTTTTCTATGGAGTCAATGAAAAACAGCTCCAAAAACGTCCCAAGAAGTAATATGCACTTCTTCTTGGCGGGCGTCTTTTTACGTGCTGTTTTTGGGAAACGGCCGTGTAAAAAACGCCCCGTCAGAACAGAACGCCGTATTTTCCATTGAAACCAATGGGCAGATGTTTGTAGGTGTTCTGCTTCCGATTTTTCAGCCATTTTTTGGGACTTTTACGGCCCTAAAAACGGCTGAAAACCCTGCATGTGAACATACCCTTAGAGTGATGAAAGTGAAGTGAATTGCTTTTCAGTTGACAGGTTCACATTGCGTGTATTTGACACTTTTTTTTTTGCGCATTTTACGTGCCAAAAACCGTATAAAAAAATGCTTGATTACGCTTGATTTTGCATGTTTGGGGGGATTTGTGTGTGTGTCGGGGGATTGCTCGCCGCTGATTCTTCAAAATGGCTGATAAGCGGCTATGAAGGATCAGCAGTGCCCGTGCATACGCCGCTGCACAAAAATAGGACATAGCTCTGCTGCGCACACTACACACACAGCTCTGCTGCGCACACTACACAAACAGCTCTGCTGCGCGAGCACACACACACAGCACTGCTACATACAGACACACACTCAGCTTTGCTGCACACACACACTCAGCTCTGTAAGATAAAGACACACACTCAGCTCTTCTACATACAGACACACACTCAGCTCTGCTGCACACACATACTCAGCTCTGCTACATACAGACACACACAGCTCTACTGCACACACACACACATTCAGCACAGCTACATACAGACACACACTCAGCCCTGCTACATACAGACACACACTCAGCTCTGCTGCACACACACACACACACACTCAGTTCTGCTACATACACACACACACATACACACACCCTAAGTACTGCTACATACAGACACACATTTAGCTCTGCTACATACAGACACACACTCAGCTCTGCTACATACAGACACACACTCAACTCTACTGCACACACACACTCAGCACTGCTACACACAGACACACACACTCAGCACTGATACACACACGCTCAGCTCTGCTACATACAGACACACACACCGTTACAGCAGGTGTGGGGGGGGCTGCCGGGGGGTTACGAGAGCAGGGTTCTGTGAGAGAGAGAGGGACAGACAGAGACACACACACCTTACCTGCAGTTCATAATGGCGCCTGCTAACTCCCTGCAAACCAGCTTCTCTGCTGTGTGGCTCAGAACTGCGGCTGTGCAGTACAGAGCCAGATAGCAGAAGCAATGAACGGCTCCCGTTCATTGTGTCCTATGCCCTGTAGCTGCCGTATTCCATCTGTGTATTTGTCGTTAAGAGACACATACACAGATGAAATAAAACATGGCAGCCCCCAATAAAGTAAGAAAGTGTTAATAAAAAAAAACGTTGTGTGTGAAAAATTTAATAAAGTCAATATAATATTTTAATAAATAAAAACACATAAATGAATTAAAAAAAATAATCATGACACTGTCCCTCTAAGGAATGAAGGGGAAGCAGCGCTCATATGAGCACCTTCAAAACAGCTGAGGACCCCCACTGATCAGATATTGATGGCGATAAGCTATAAGTTTCTTATAACTGGACTACCGCTTTAAGTCATGACTGTATAAAACAAAGAAAAATTACTCAACATTTTTTACAGCCTTTAACTATGAAATGTTGTAAATTGGAGGCACTACTATTTTATAAATGACCTCTTATGATCAGTGATTATAATAACTGAGTACAATACTATGTATATTTTTATTTTTGTTTTTTCCCCTATTGGGGATGATTCATAAAGTAATGTAAAGTCAATATTTAAAAATGAATAAATAGTGTCCCTGCAGACAAAACGTCCTTTAACTTTTTCCCTCAAAATAAAGTAACCCTCGATAGTAGTGAACGGAAGTGAGAAAATGAAAAGGGAAGAAGTAGTAACTGTAGAATTATTATGTGCAACCAGACAGCTTGACTCTCCCTAATTATAAACCATGAAAGCTGCATGAGAGGATCAGGCCACAGAACAGACAGGAATAAATGACACTGGGACCAAAGTGCGTAATAAACTATATCAGTAACATCAATTAGTAATCATTTTGGTCAGGATTTCTGTTTGTACATGTAATGCCAACCATGGTCAGTTTATGTATTTAAAGAGGCTCTGTCACAGATTATAAATGCCCTATCTCCTACATAATCTGATCGGTGCTGTAATGTAGATAACAACAGTGGTTTTTAGAAAAACAATCTATTTTCACCAAGTTATGAGCGATTTTAGATTTATCCTAATGACTTTCTTAATAGACAACTGGGCGTTTTTTAGCTTTTGACCAAGTGGGCGTTGTTTAAAGAGAAGTGTATGACACTGACCAATCAGTGACCAATCAGCGTCATACACTTCTCTCCATTCATTTACTCAGCACATGAGATCACGCTTGCTGTCATTAAGTCCCACACAAATGTTACCGAAGTGTCAGGAGTGTGAATAGACATCGCGTCCTGGCTGGAGGTGATGTCTATTCACTCTCAAGACACTTCAGTAAAGTTAATCTGTGAGTAAGTGATAGCACACCGTGATCTGGCAAGATCACGATGTGCTGAGTAAATGAATGGAGAGAAGTGTATGACGCTGATTGGTCACTGATTGGTCAGCATCATACACTTCTCACCACAATGCCCACTTGGTCAAAAGCTAAAAAACGCCCAGTTATCTATTAAGAAAGTCATTAGCATAAATCTAAAATAGGTCAAAACTTGGTCAAAATTGATCGTTTTTCTAAATAGAAACCACTGCTGTAATCTACATTACAGCGCCGATCACATTATGTAGAAGATAGGGCACTTATAATGTGGTGACAGAGCCTCTATAAAGCGAATCTCCGATTAAATTTGTTTCTCCATATAAGGATATGTTCACACGGCTTATTTTAAAAAAATCGGAAGCAGAATGCCTCCAAACATCTGCCCATTGATTTCAATGGAAAAACTGCGTTTTGTTCCGACGGGGCGTTTTTTTATGCAGCCGTTTTGAAATGGCCGCGTAAAAAAAACGGCCGCGAAAAAGAAGTTCATGTCACTTCTTCAGACGTTTTTGGAGCCGTTTTTCATAGACTCTAGAAAACCAGCTCCAAAAACAGCCGTTAAAAACACAGCGAAAAACGCGAGTTTGATTAAAAACGTCTGAAAATCAGGAGCTGTTTTCTCTTGAAAACAGCTCCGTATTTTCAGACGATTTTGAGTCTATGTGTGCACATACCCTAAGGGTATGTTCACACGCACTGTTTTCAAACGTGATTCGGGCGTTTTACGCCTCGAATTACGCCTGAAAAAACGGCTCCATTACGCCCATAAACATCTGCCCATTGCTTTCAATGGGTTTTATGATGTTCTGTTCCCACGAGGTATTATTTTATGCGTCGCTGTTAAAAGACGGCGCGTAAAAAGACGCCCGTGTCAAAGAAGTGCATGTCACTTCTTGGGACGTTTTTGGAGCCGTTTTTCATTGACTCCATTGAAAAACAGCTCCAATAACGTCCGTGAAATACGCCGCGAAAAACGCGAGTTGTTATAAAACATCTGAAAATCAGGAGCTGTTTTCAGGCGAAAACAGCTCCGTAATTTCAGACATATTTTGCTCCTGCGTGTGAACATACCCTAAGGCTAAGTTCACACAAAGTTTTGTGACGAGTTTTTTGACGCGGTAACCGCGTCGCAAAACTCGTCAAAAACGGCCCGAAAATGCCTCCCATTGATTTCAATGGGAGGCATCGGCGTCTTTTACCCGCGAGCAGTAAAACTGCCTCACGGGAAAAAGAAGCGACATGCCCTATCTTCTGGCGTTTACGCCTCTGACCTCCCATTGACTTCAATGGGAGGCAGAGAAAGCGTAATTCGTGGTGTTTTATGCCCGTGGCGCTCAATGACCGCGGGAGAAAAACGCAGCGAAAATCGGCGTGCAGGCAGAGAAAAATCTGCCTCAAATTTTGAGGCAGATATTCCTCCTGCAAAAAACTCAGTGTGAACATAGCCTAAGGGTATGTGCACACGCTGAGTCAAAAACTTCTGAAAATTACAGAGCTGTTTTAACAGAAAACAGCCTCTGATTTTCAGGCATTTTTGAAGCTGAAAATGAAGCTTCTTTTAATTCGGAGCTTCTTTTGAGGCTTCTTTTCAAGCTTATTTTGAGGTGTTTTTTGAGGCGTTTTTCATAGTGTTCAATGGAAAATCAGCTCCAAAAAACGTCTCAAGAAGTGACATGCACTTCTTTTTATGGAGCGTCATTTTACGCTCCGTTTTTTAACCCCTTAATGACCAGCCCATTTTAAACCCTAAAGGCCGAGCTATTTTTTGCGTTTCTCCATCGTCGCATTCAAAGAGCTATAACTTTTTTATTTTTGCCTCGACATAGCTGTATAAGGTCTTGTTTTTTTGCGGGATAAGTTGTATTTTTTATTAGCACCGTTTTGGGGTACATATAATTTATTGATTAACTTTTATTAAAAAAAATTGGGGGGTAATGGAAAAAACCCACTACACTTTTTGCATCTTAGCTTTACGCTGTTTACTGTGTGGTATAAATAACAAAATATATTTATTCAGTGGGTCATTATGATTGTGGCGATATCAAATTTATATAGATTTTGTATGGTTTACTACTTTTACACAGTAAAATCACTTTTTTTCTAAATTATTTGTTTTTGTGTTGCCACATTTTAAGAGCCATAATTGTTTTATTTCTACGCCGATGCAGCTGTATGAGGGCTTGTTTTTTGGGGGACGACTTCTAGTTTTTAATGGTACCATTATGGAGTACATGCGACGTTTTGATCAATTTTTATCACATTTTTTTGAAGGCACGATGAACAGAAAACAGCAATTCTGGCATTGTTTTTTATTTATTTTTTTACGACGTTCACCGCACAGCTTAAATAACATAATTTCTTTATAGATGGGGTCGTTACGGATGTGGCGATACCAAATATGTGTAATGTTTTAATTTTTTTAGTTTTTTCATATTTAATTATTTTATAAGGGGAAAAGTGGGTTATTCATTTTTTTTATTTTGGATTTTTATTTATTTATTTATTTATTATTAACTTTATTAAACTTTTTGATCACTTTATTTTTAGTCCCACTGGGGGACTTCACTATGGGGGATCTTCTGATTGCTCTTATAATACACTGCAATACTTCTGTATTGCAGCGTATTATTGCCTGCCAGTGTAAAACTGACAGGCACCTGCTAGATCATCCTCAGGCATGGCTTAGCAGGCATCCACTACAGGCAGACCTGGGGGCCTTTATTAGGCCCCTGGCTGCCATAGAAGCCATTGGCACCCAACGATTGCAATTGCAAGGTGCCGATGGGGTGAGAGAGGGAGCACACCTCCCTCCAAAACCACTTGGATGCGGCACTCACTATCGAGTGCCGCATCTAAGGGGTTAAACGGGTGAGATTTATGTCATCATTCCCGCCCATTAGTGCAGGTGTCCGGCTGTCTTTAGACCGCCGGACAACCGCTTTAGCCGGCACAGGACACCCGTGCCGGGCTTATGTCAGAGCGCCGTGAAAAGGCGTATTGGCGGTCATTAAGGGGTTAAAACAGCGGCGTAAAAAGACGCCCCGTATGAACTAATTGCTGTTTTTCCCATTGATTTCAATGGGTAGATGTTTGTAGGCGTTCAGCTTCCGTTTTTTTCAGGCGTATTTGGAGGCATAAACGCCCCGAAATACGCCTAAAACACTGCGTGTGAACATACCCTTATACTCGACCCTTTACCAATGTACCTAATTATTGATGTGTTTTTTGTTGTTTTTTTTGCATTATTATATTTGTTATAAGTATATGAACTAACAATGTCTGGAGCTTGCAGCCCATGTGACTGTATGGTGACTCCCTGTCTTGTGCTTAGGTTTCAGTATGATGTGGTAGTCAGCTTGCTATATTTTACATATAAAGTTATTTAAGCACAAATAATCCTTTCGTCCTGTGTGAGGAGCCATGCTGCAGCCTATCATTCATTCACACAGACCTTAGTACAAGACTAAGGCTACATTCACACGAGCGTATCAGATTCATGCGTGTGAAAAACACACGTGAATCGGGTCCGTATGTGTTGTCCTATTGCATCTCTGCTTTGCGAGGGGCATGCGTTTTTCATGCACTTGCAAAGCACATCTTTTTTTTTTTTTTTCAATTGAATTGACGCGTAAATCACGCACAGCACACGGATGTGCATACGTGTGCTATGCGCGATTTTCACGCATCCATTGACTTCAATGGGCGATAGGTGCGTGAAAAAAACGCACCAATATAGGACATGCAGTGAGTTTAACGCAACGGACACATGTTGCGCGAAAACTCCTGCTTGTGTGAACGGCCCCATTGAAGGGTAATACATGGGTAATACATTCAATACATTGAAATCACGGAATACAGGGTACTGGAAGCAGGAACAGGAACTGGAAGACACTTAGGAGACCATTTGCAGAGACAAACTAGGGTAACGACAACAATGCTCAGGCAATGAATGGAAGGGCATAGCCCTTTTTATAGTCCAGAGGCATTTTGGACTAATTTGCAGATGTTCTGCATGTGCGCGTACTGGCTCTTTAAGGCCCAGCACGCACGTGCGCGCGCACCCTGCGGGAGCCAGTACCTAGATGCGGAAGTGAGTGCCGGCGTCTCCTAGGAGGGAGATGCCGCCCGGCACTCACTCGTCCATGGCCGCGGCCGTCAGAGGGTAAGTCGGGACAACGGTCCGCGGCCATAGATGTTACACAGCAGACATATACGTTGGGAGTATTACCAGAAGTATACCTGTGACGGAAGGCCCTGACAGATCCCACTTCATAGGCATACAGTGCATACGTCGCACAGAGGTTCCCATGTTAAAAAAAACCAGTATATATATCTCTGCTGTTCTGTAGGCTTTTTTGTGTAAATTACTGATCAACTTTTTATGTTAAAATGATGAAATAATACAAAAGAAGCCTATGGTTACTCATGACCTCATGGTCACTAAGATGACATGCAATACCGGTATAAGGAAAAAGATAAACCAACCACAGAGGTAAGGTGTATTTTTATTAGCATATTTAGTCTTAGGTCCCAGGTTATGTCCAAATATCTTATTATAAGCCCATTATTTAGTTAAGACTTTAATGTCACAATGTTATTATCACTATAATATTCTCTTCAGAATATTCAGATTTAAAACTGTGATCCTACTACTTGACCAACTGTCACCATACCATTAGCGAGTGCATCGAAAGCTGCTAAATAGAGGGGATAACCTGGAGGTTATATGGGGATATTTTTTATATTCTGCAGGATAATCCAAAAGTCAAATACACAGAGCAATTCCTTGACAAGTAGCAGCTGCTTTATTTATTTCCCTGAAACTATATCTCCAGGGACAGAATGGGTATGAAAGTCGGTGAAGAATTCCCTCCCATTCTTAATGTGAAACTCATGTTGCCGCCTGTTTAATACTTACTGGCCTAGAAGTGACTAGAATGAAGTCAGTCCTTTCTTTGACCCCGAAAATGAGCTCCTACCCAACAAGATGAACAACCAGGAGAGGATAAAAATCTACTGGAATACGTGATGCTTTAAATATTCAGAAGATGTCGCACTTTGCTTCAATAACCTTAGTAAATGAGGTTTTTTTTCCTGCAGGACTTCTAACAGAAATATATCAATATTTAATATTCTCTACATATCCGTCTATTGTTTCATCATTGACATTGAAGGCCGTGTAGGACTTGCAGGCTTTACCTATGTAATCTAAGCATACGTGTTACATATCCGTGTCTAAATATTTAAATAAACAAGTATGGCTATATTCACATAGCGTTTTTACACTAGATGCATTCTCGGAGCATACACTGAATGTATCAGTAGGCCCCATTTACCCAACGGATGCCAACAGGGGTTTTATTGGTATCTGCCAGACATGTGTAGCGTCCATGGCCACGGACCATCGGCTTTGAGATACTACAACAGATAAACCCTGTCTCCTAAAGTCTTCGGCTGCCTCCTACCCTCAGAATCCCCAACACCTTTCATGTGTCCCTCCTTAAACCAGTGGTCCTAAACCGCTACAGTAAGACTCCCAGTCCTGCAGTTGCTCCCAGCGGTTCATCTGATGTGTTTGAGGTGAGGGAGATCCTGGACTGCAAAAAGGTATGAGGAAGGACTTTCTATTGGTGGACTGGAGAGGGTTTGGTCCTGTGGAGAGGTCCTTGGAGCTGGAAGAGAACCTCAATGCCCCTGCCCTCATTAAGAAGTTTCTCTCTCGCTCTGGCCCCAAGAAGAGGGGGCGTAAGAGGGGGATACTGTAGCGTCCATGGTCGCGGACCGTGGGTTCACTCACACCCCCCCCCCCCCCCCGTGGCCGCAGCCAAGGATCTGTGACCGCTGGAACGCCTCTCCTCCCCAAGCACTCACTTCCGCTCCAGTCCGCTGTGTCCCATAGGGTGCGCGCGCCCGCTCGTGCCCAGCCTTAACGAGCCAGCACGCGCACATGGTAATCATCACCAATTAGCCCATGATCCTCCTGGACTATAAGAAGGGCCCTGCCCCTTTGCTCATTGCCTGAGCATTGTTAGTATTCCCATGTCAGTCTTGCAAATGGTCCCTTAGTGTTATCCTGTTCCTGTTTTTACCCCCACCCTGCTACTTGTATCCTGTGCTGTGTTCTTGTTCCTGAGCCTGTTAGTGTTTGGAGTCATGTCCTGCTGCACCCGTGGTCATCCGCCACGTCTGGCGCAACATACTGCACTCGTCATCCGCCACAACTGGCGCAACCTACTGCACCTGCTGTCAACCGCCCTGTCTGGCGCAACCTGTTGCACCTACTACCATCCGTGTCAGAGCTCCTGCCACCATCCGGACTATTTCAGGTACCCTGGTGTTACGAACTCGTATAGACTTTTGCAGAGACTGTAACTTGGTCAGCTGCCCCTCCACTACGGCGGAGCAGCCTAGTGGGTCCACATACCCCTAGATCGTGACAACCTGTATCCATCGCTATACCGTTATAACATTTTATAGGATAGTGTAGTTTGCTGTGCTTTTTATACAGTGGCATCCCGCTAAAAAGTATACCGCATCAGGGGAGCCTATGGGCGAAGTATCTTACTGCATGACTCCTATATATAGTGGCATATGTTGGAGCCATCCGTCAGTGGTATCCACCAGGAATAACTCCCAAAGTATACCTGTGATAAAAAGGCTAAAATGAGATGTGAGATCAGCTTATCAAGTACAACCATTGTTTCATTGTTTTCAATGGAATATTCACTTTGCAGTGACACAAGAGTAATTGTATTTATGAATCTGGACACTAAATGTGTTTTCACTTGAGGTTTGCATAATGTGCAATAACATGACATTGTTCTATCTTGACAGTTTATTTAGACAGGGGTGGCATGCATCTACAATGTATTACACAACCGTAAATAAATAGTTGATAGAGGAAAGAGGACGACATTTTTAGTGTCCTGAAGGCACCTTTGGGACCAGCCTTTAGACGTCTGTCTAGGTGAATAATACATTGTTGAAGAAATTTTGTTTAATTCCATGGTGTAATTCAAGTATGATATCCTGCACTTGTTTATATAAACCCATAATTACATTTTACGATAAGCAGACAAAGCCGATCATGTATGTAACCTGTCATTTCCTGTTAGTTGTAAATGTGTGACGGTGATATCATGTAGTAACTGTGCTGAACAGAGACTAGAATGAATGTATATGCATATAGCTTTATCCCTGCAGGACCTGTCTGCTAGAAAGACTTCCAATAAATGGTTTTATCCCCCCTGCCAGCAGATGAGATGAGCTTGGCATTCATAAATACCGAGTAGATTGTCAGGAGCCATAAGAAGTATCATCTCAAGGACAGTCTCAACTGCTGACACTTTTCTGGCCAATCAGCACGGGTGTTGATCTGAATTTTTCGAAGAGCAGTGAATACCACTATGACCTTATTTCATTAATATAAATATTAGATCATTCTCAGTTGCAGCCAACATTCACTCTGTTAATACGCAACACATTCCTCAATATTGTTCTGCCCCATCCAATATATGCCCTTTAAAACTCAGTAGAAGTAAAAAAAATTATTGTGAACAGTTTTGTGTAGCTGGGATGCCTTGCATGGTCTATCGAGCAAAAATATATACTATTAAACATTCCAAACATGAAAACAAAATTTATGTATAACCCTTAAACTGAAACTTATAATAAAAGTGTGCATTTTTTGAACACTTGGGCCATTGAACAAATACATCTTGACTACAACTAACATGTTAATTTTCACGATCACAATTATTGCTCCACTAGTCCTGAAACTCTTATGTCCCACACCCCTACACCTAGCAAAGAGCTGTTTATCTGTCCCTCTCTTCTACCCATTCACCTGACTTCCTCTGCAGGCCTCCTCCTAAATATTAAATCTTTCCTCTCTAAAAACACACAACCACCCCACGTCCTATCCGTATCACACCTGCTATCCCTCTGCCTAATCCTGGGCCCAGTCAACAAATCCCCGCTATCTTATCTCCCGCCTATCACCGATTAACTTCGACAAACTCTTGTAACCTCTTAAATCTCAAACACATATGCTTCACCCCTGCTTCCCTCTCTTCGTAGCACTATGGAAATGCATGTTCTGTCTGCAAAACATTATCCCACATCCACAACCTCTATATTTCTCACAAGCTATACCTTCCTGAGTCTAACGTATACATGGCTGACACCCTCCTATACAGCCTGCCCAACAGCACTCTCTTTTAACAACATTAAATTAGTTACACACCCTGTCTCAAGTACAAACATCTCAACCGTCTATATCTTCCTTTCTTTTGAAGTACACTCTGTTGGCATCTACTCTCCCCCGAAACCCCAAAGTAGCCATCATCTACCGACCACTAGGTCCTGCTCCCATTTTTTTCAAAGACTTCAACACCAATCTCCTACACATTCTTCCTTGTTTCCTCCTTTGGCCTCTCACAGTGGTCCTTCACAGCCACTCTCAAAGAGAGCCGCACAATAGACCTTATATTCACCTGATTCTGCTATCTAACACCTCAAACTCACCTCTTCTCCTATCTGGCCACAATTTACTAACATTCTCTTCCCTTCAACTGCCCCCAGTTCAAACATAAAGGAACCCTAAATGTCTTGATTTTCCCACTTTCTACCATATCTTCACTTCATGATGCAGAAACTTCACAATAACTTCAGCTCTAAAGTCAGTTGACCCTCTCACTCACAGCAGAATTCTAGAAATCAACGAGCAGCCCTGGCACACCAATCTAACGAAAACTCTGAGACAATCTTTTGTAGAACGACATTGGAGGAAAATCCACTCGAAGAAACACTTTACAATGTCGAAAGAAGCACTTCTCAACTTCAATTCCGCACTCCTGCTGGGTTTTCTCAGTCCTTCCTGGTTAGTGATGCAGAGCCAATCCTGTCTTTCTTTCTGCATCCAATCTTGGTCCTGGGCGGGATATTTAGCTCTGGCTTGGTCTCTCAGTTTTTATTGTGATTTTAATGTGTATGTATATATCTAACCTTGCTCTGATAACTCTCTGAACCTCTACTTTATAACATTGAATTTCTTGGTTTGGACTTCAGCTTTCCTCTGGATTAACCCTCTGCATACTGATTTGGATTTTCTACTCTCGGCTGTTTTTTTTTTTACCTCTGCTACTCCTCTTGTACTTTTCTGTTTTTCGATTTGGACTTGTATTGTCTCTCCTGGTTATTCAAGCTTATTTGACTTCTCCCTTGGTCTGTCAGGTTTTCTGTTCCGGTATGCCTGCAAGTGCACCTCTTGTCTAACATCTTACTCTGCAGCCGCAACCTGGGTCCTAAACAGCCAAATCCAACCTGACTTGCAGCGGGCTCTGGTGAAAACCTTGGGGGTGCCATAGACTCTGCCAACCATAGTGGTGACAGATTTGAGGTTGCTTATTTACTTGTGCACCTGATCCAGACAGTTTCCTGCCACTTTTAGGGAAACGCTCTTCGCTGATTTCATATGTTCTCTGTCGCACAACCCTAAACAATTATTTAACACTTTTAACCTCATAATCTGTTCTCCGGTGCCCACTCCTAAATATATCATATCAGTTGAGGACTTTTGCCACACATTTCAAACACAATATCGACACTATTAGAAACATCTTCAATCTATAGTGCTCAATTACCTCTCTAAAGAACTTCTCAGTTCTCTTCCTCTATAACCTGTTTCTCCACCTATACTAATGAAATGCTTTCCAGCCTACTTTACAAATCACACCTCACCACCTTGTTATACTTACAAACATTCACCATAAACTAGCATGTAGATAAAACTCAAACAGATATGCTTGTTTATTGTGGATGTTTGTGAGTATAATAATATTCATGGGGGGGGGGGGGATTTGTTAACACAGGCGTTTCATGTAGCAGTCTTGATATAAAGAAAGTTGAAGTAAAATGCGCCTAATTTACATTCTGACGCATCTCTGGTCGTCCGTGCGTCAGAATGTGAAATCTATGCTTGCCATGAGCTGGTGTAGATTCGCAAGATAATTTACGTGAGTTTCTGGTGTGATTTATAATAAATTTGTCAAGCAGTGGGCGACCTCATACCCTTCCTATAAGCGCTGCCTACTTTTAAGAAAAGGTCTACATTTTTACAGTAAATTGCGACTTTTGAGCCGTTTGGGACTTTTCTACACCAATTTTTCTGGAAAAATTAAATCATTCCGTCTGTGTTTTTTTTTTTTTTACTACTTGGAACCTTTACACGATTGGAGATGGGTGGTTGTTATTTTTTCCCTTGTAGAGTGATTATGGAGGACGTAAACGCTTTCTAGTTGCATCCTGATGAATAATGGAAATCCTACAAATACAACGTGTCTATAACATTAACTGAAGGGGAAATTCTAGCAAGCTTTTGAACCCTTGTGTGCAATCTCGTGATCTCAACCAACCATAAGCTGCGCAAATCTTACTTGTTTATTGACAGCCAAAGCCTCATGACATTACTCTATGCTCCTCCTTCGAGACCTGTCCTCCTCCTTTGACACGGCCGACCACTCCCTCATGTTACAAATTCTCTCATCCCTTGGAATAAGAGACTTGACCCTCTCATGGATCTCCTCATACATCACCAGCCAAACATTTAGTGTCTCCCACTCGCAAACCACCTGCTTTTCTAGTCCTCTCTGTGTAGCTGTCCCTCAAGGCTCTGTCCTATGAACCCTTGTTCTTCTCCATCTACTGTATACCTTTGGCCTAAGACAGCTTATAAAATCCTGTGGCTTTCAATACCACTTTTATACAGACGACACATAAATTTACCTGTTTGGCCATTATGTTTTCGCTCTGCTATTCAGACTCCCAGAGTCTGTCTCAGCTGTTGCCTTCTACTTGTTATGCCGCATTCTAAAACTCAACATTGAAGAAAAGGCAATTCATCATCTTTCCTCCATCTCACTCAGCTCCCTCTACAGAACTAACAATCACAGTTAATCATTCCAGGTTTTCCCAAGTCCACTGCCTTGGGATAACCTTTGATTCAGCCCTATTCTTCAAAGCACACATCCAAACCCTTACCACATCCTGCCAAATATAATCTCTCCCACCATAGAAACCTTTAATAGCAACCAGAAATGCCGCCGTTTTACAAAAGCGTACACCCTGGAGGCGTGGCTTGGACATGGCGCTGACCAGACGTGCTGCCTGAGAGCTCCGTTCCTGCACTTCCCTAACCCGCTCATAAGCACAGCAAAAAGCACACTTGGACCTACCTAATGGTCAGAAAATCTAAGGCCACCACGGGGACTCCATACTGTACGAGGCAGATGTCTTCAGCCGGCTCCATTCAGAGATTCCTCACCGACGCTGCTTCTGGGCCGTCTCCCAAGATGGCGCCGCTGGGGAGGAAACGAGCTGGCGCCGGGATTCCGCTTGCAGAGGGGACTTCTCCGGCGGCTACCGCTGCAACATCAGGTACCGACAGTACCCCCTCTTCGGTCTCTGGCTCCCTGGGGCAGTTTCCTTCCCTGCTGGCGGGGGTGGAGATGTGTCCCTCTGGGACTGTCATGGCGCTTCCCGCTCCGTCCTGCTCGCCACGTGGTGCCTGTCATGGCGCCCGGGTCTCTCCTTCTTCATCCTCTGGCATGCTGGGGTCTGCATCACTGCCTGCTGCTTCTCCTAGGGATCAGGATCTTCATCCCTTTCCCCATATCGTTGGTTCTGCTAGCATGGGGGATGATTTACAGGGCCTGAGACAACAGCTATCCACATTGCCCACTAAACAGGACATGGAGCGTTATGTAAACCGTCTGGAGATGACCTACAAATCAGAGGTACAATCTCCTGCTAATAATGTCTCTCAATTGTCCGATCAAGTGCAGCGCATAGAAGGCGACGTTTCCACTGTTACACAGCAGCAAGTCTCTCATGCTGAACGGCTGGATCATCACTCCCAGCAGATTCATGCGCTATTTAACCTGGCTGAAGATCATGAGAATCGGAATCGCCGTAACAATATTCGACTTCGGGGCATCCCTGAGGATATCTCTCCGGGGCAACTTATACCCGTCTTACAGTCCCTGTTTAACTCCTTGCTGGAGCGTCCTGCTGATGACCCGCTAGAGCTGGATAGGGCCCACAGGACTCTTGGCCCTCGTAACCCGGATCCTGATAGGCCTAGAGATGTGCTATGCCGTGTCCATTTTTTCTCTATGAAGGAGCAGATCATGAGGAAGGCCCGAGATAAAGGGGAAGTTTTATTATAAGGGGTCAAGATCCAGCTGTTATCTGATTTGTCCAGGATGACCTTGGACAAACGCAGAGTGCTTCATCCTTTACTGGATGTTCTGAGAGAGCATGAGATCTCCTATTCCTGGGGTCACCCCTTTCAGCTGCAGGTTCGCAGGGATGGGACATTGCTGAGTGTTCGGGACCCAGGGGATGTTCCGGACTTCTGCGCTGCTCTCCGGGTGCCTAGAGTTCCCCTTCCTGATTGGCCTTATGTTCCCCTTCCACCGCAGCGTCCAAGACCACGCAGGCGTGGTCATTCTCCCGCTTCTCCTATGGGGCGTCCTGGTGGGCGACATGCTGATCCGATGTGATTTCGTCCAGATGTCTCCTTTGCGGCTTGCAGTCGGACTGGGCCTGTTAATTTAATTATTATTGCATTTATCATATGAGGCAATAGCCTGCTGGGTCCTGGGTGGAGGCTGCCGGAGATCAGATGGGCCACTTGCCAGTGGTTAATTATTATTGTTGAGTTACCAGTGATGCCTCAATATGTCTGTTATGTTAATACTTACGTTATTGCTAATTGCCTGCATGTACATTTATGTTGAAAATGACTACATTCCGGGGAGTGTTCTTTTCTGATAGCATTTCTGTTTGATCCTGATAATACTACCGGCCGTTGCCTAATTATCCTGGGATATTGTGCTAATTACCTTGATTTTCTTTCCTCTTAGGTTATGATTCTTAGATGTGTGATATTTGTACTGGGTTGGGGGGCGCGGGGCGCTGGCTAGACCTTGTCCTGACACTTCTCCTCTTAGGGACTCACTGGTTGTATCCAGTGTATATTGGATTGTTTCTCCTTGAGTAGATCAAGGAGTGGGTGATTATTTCGCCTGTTTGTCTGTCTTTGTTGTCGTGTCTCCCTTCCTTGTCTGTATTGTTCTTCTCATCTCTGTTTTGGCGCATTTCTGCACGAGCTCCTTCGGTAAGAGGTGGGGATGGCGCAATTGAAGGTCTGTACCTTTAATGTTAGGGGGCTTAATGTCCCAGAAAAACGCTCGCAAATTTTATATAATATGCACAAAGAGAGAATACATATATTGTTCCTACAGGAGACTCACTTTCAGGTGGGCCATACGCCACAGTTCACGAATCTATATTTTCCGGTCTGGTTCCACAGTGCCAACCCGGAATCCAAGTCCAAGGGCGCTAGTATATGTATTCACAAGTCACTCTCCCATAAAACCATTGATGTTCTTGTTGACCCAGGTGGTCGGTACGTTTTTCTTAAACTGTCCATACGGAATAAGATTTTTACTCTGGCTAATTTGTACCTCCCCAATCAGGACCAGGCTCGAGTGGGCCGATTGTTTTTGAGGAAATTGGAGGAGTTCACCGAGGGCGTTTTAATTGTAGGAGGAGATTTTAACTTGACTTTCGATTCCAGGCTTGATACCTCCTCGGGCAGGTCTGCTATTCCTAACTCGTACTTGGGGGCACTGAAGACTGTGATGCATTCCATGCAGTTGATTGAAGTGTGGAGGATTCTGCACCCTCAAGTAAGAGAGTACACTTACTTCTCCCCACTGCACAACATGTACAGTAGGATAGACGCTTTTTTGGTTAGCCACCACTTGCTTACCTGGCATCCTACTTCTGAGGTGGGCCCTATGGTTTGGTCAGATCATGCCCCTGTGTTTCTGACCCTTACATTTCCCAATTCGGTGCCTAATTTCCAGTCGTGGAAACTCAATGACAACTTACTACGTGATAAAGTGTGCGTGTCGGCCATTAAAGACTCACTAACCGGCTTTTTTGAGGTTCATGAGCATGAATCTACTCCCTTGCCACTCCAGTGGGAGGCGCTGAAGTGTGTCATTAGAGGAGTCCTGATACAAAATGGAGCACGCTTGAAGCGAGAAAAAGGGGTTGCTATTGCACGTCTCCTTACTCAGATACTGGATCTGGAATCCTGTCATAAACGGGTTCCATCCTCACAGGTTTTTGCGGTTTAGATGCCAAAAAGGCTTTTGACAGAGTGCACTGGGTGTTCCTCCGCAGTGTCCTGACGCAGGTTGGCCTTGGCACCACTATGGTGGATAGGATAATGGCGTTATACCGTAGACCTACAGCTCGAGTTCGTGTTAACTGACTTTTATCTGACTCTTTGTCTATCGCTAATGGCACGAGACAGGGGTGCCCACATTCGCCTCTACTGTACGTTCTGGTCATGGAACACCTGGCCGTGGCACTGCGGAGCAACCCTAATATTAATGGTGTACGTGTTGGCTCACAGCATCATAAATTGGCGCTATATGCAGATGATCTCCTTGTGTACATTACAACTCCCATGATTTCTTTGCCATCTTTGACGGAGGAATTTGAGCGCTTTGGTCATTTAAGTAATTTAAAAGTCAATTACTCTAAATCAGAGGCCTTGAATATATCTCTGGATGCTCCTCTGGCTGCCCATCTCGCTCGGGTTTTCCCGTTCAAGTGGCAATCTACGTCCTTAAAATACTCAGACCTGTTTGCTTTGAATTGCACGCCCATTCTGCAGCGTACTCTGAAGGAATTGGCGGAGTACGTCGGGAACCGTATGTCATGGTTTGGGCGTATCAAAATGGATATCTTGCCCAAATTTTTATACATCTTCCAGACCTTCCCTATTGTCGTACCATCCGTTTTTTTTCCAGATCTTACACAGGGCCATAACTAAATTTGTATGGGACTCCTCTAAACCTCGCATCCATTTTGCTGTCCTTAGTCGGCCAAAAGCAGACAGGGGCGCGGGTCTTCCAGACTTTAAACGATACCATTAAGCTGCGATGATTATGAGGGTAGTGAATTGGTTCCGTTCGGAAACGGGTAAGCAATGGGTGCGCATTGAAAGAGCTATGTCTCCTCTTGCATTGTCCTCTCTGCCGTGGTTGTCTGTCCTTCAGTGACAAACGATTTCTTTGCCTTTCCTCACACGTCAGTTTCTTGTGGTATGGGAACGGATCTTTGGTACTGTGGGCCTTGTTCATCGCCCGGGTCCTTTGACTCCTCTCTTTGATAACCCTTGCTTCCCTTTGGCGGTGGATGTTGATACATTCCTCTGTTGGGAGAGAGGGGAGGGTGGATATTTGGCTGAGACCCTTACCCCTGATGGTGCCATCTTATCAATGAATGCTGTCTCTGAGGCCTGCCCGGGGAGACGATCAACCTGGAGGTCCTATTTGCAGTTGCGTTCCTATCTCTCTTCCATGGGTGACTGTCTTGTGTTGCTACAGGATAAGACTCCTCTGGAACATTATTTGTCCTTGACTACTGCCCCTTCTCATGTGTTGTCCTATTTACATGGGATCCTTCTGCCTCAGTTTTCTTTCTCTCAATTGTCCTTCACTACTGCATGGGACGAGGAAATGGGGGTTCGACATTCTGAAGAGGAATGGGGTACTTCTTTCTTTCTAGCTCACAAGTTACCAACGTCTTGTTTTGCTCAAGAGAAGAACTATAAGATACTTACCAGGTAGTACCGTTGTCCGGCCTTGTTGCATAGGATGTGTCCTGATGTGTCTGCTGACTGTTGGAGGTGTGGGGAGGCTCCTGGAACTATGTTGCACATTTGGTGGGACTGTCCCAAGCTACGTCCCTTTTGGGGGAAAATTTTTGATCTGGGTAACAAACTTTTTCACACTGAGGTTCAGACCTCGGCTTCCATTGGACTACTTTCCATGGTTCCTGGATCACTCCCACACCTCAAAAAGGGTGTCTTTAGGCATTTCCTGACCGCGGCGAGAACGGTGATACCTCGTCACTGGAAGTCTCATACTGTACCTTCTTTGAAGGAATGGGTAACGGAGGTGAACGGGATTATGAGGATGGAGGAGTTGCTGTCCGCTGATAGGGGCAAATCAGTGCTCTTTGTCCAAACTTGGGCAGTGTGGTCTGGATTCCGGGGTGGTGCTGATCTACCTCTCTGTTTGGATGGAATGTTCTGAACAGCTTATATAGCCTAACTTAGTGCGCTTTGTCTGTCTGTGTTTCCCTTTGTCGTCTGGTGTCTTGTGTTTGTGTGACTATACATTTAAATGTGCACTTATACGTGCCAACTATTATTTCACTAGGGGACTGGTTCCCTGACTATTGCACTGTTTTGATGTGAACATGGTACAGTTATTACCACTACATTTCTATTACTACTCAATCTTGATGGTTGGGAGGCTACCTCCTAATGATGTTCATATATTTATATACTGTTATTACGATGTGAAAGTTAATATATTGCACTGCGTGCAAATTTTTTGCAAATACAGTGAAGGAAAGAAATAAGTATTTGATCCCTTGCTGATTTTGTAAGTTTGCCCACTGTCAAAGACATGAACAGTCTAGAATTTTTAGTCTAAGTTAATTATACCAGTGAGAGATAGATTATATTAAAAAAAAAAATGAAAATCACATTGTCAAAATTATATATATTTATTTGCATTGTGCACAGAGAAATAAGTATTTGATCCCTTTGGCAAACAAGACTTAATACTTGGTGGCAAAACCCTTGTTGGCAAGCACAGCAGTCAGACTTTTTTGTGGTTGATGATGAGGTTTGCACACATGTTAGATGGAATTTTGGCCCACTCCTCTTTGCAGATCATCTGTAAATCATTAAGATTTCGAGGCTGTCGCTTGGCAACTCGGATCTTCAGCTCCCTCCATAAGTTTTTGAAGGGATTAAGGTCTGGAGACTGGCTAGGCCACTCCATGACCTTAATGTGCTTCTTTTTGAGCCACTCCTTTGTTGCCTTGACTGTATGTTTCGGGTCATTGTCGTGCTGGAAGACCCAGCCACGAGACATTTTTAATGTCCTGGTGGAGGGAAGGAGGTTGTCACTCAGGATTTGACGGTACATGGCTCCATTCATTCTCCCATTGATGCGGTGAAGTAGTCCTGTGCACTTAGCAGAGAAACACCCCCAAAACATAATGTTTCCACCTCCATGCTTGACAGTGGGGACGGTGTTCTTTTGGTCATAGGCAGCATTTCTCTTCCTCCAAACACGGCGAGTTGAGTTAATGCCAAAGAGCTCAATTTTAGTCTCATCTGACCACAGCACCTTCTCCCAATCACTCTCAGAATCATCCAGATGTTCATTTGCAAACTTCAGACGGGCCTGTACATGTGCCTTCTTGAGCAGGGGGACCTTGCGGGCACTGCAGGATTTTAATCCATTACGGCGTAATGTGTTACCAATGGTTTTCTTGGTGACTGTGGTCCCAGCTGCCTTGAGATCATTAACAAGTTCCCCCCGTGTAGTTTTCGGCTGAGCTCTCACCTTCCTCAGGATCAAGGATACCCCATGAGGTGAGATTTTGCATGGAGCCCCAGATCGATGTCGATTGACAGTCATTTTGTATGTCTTCCATTTTCTTACTATTACACCAACAGTTGTCTCCTTCTCACCCAGCGTCTTACTTATGGTTTTGTAGCCCATTCCAGCCTTGTGCAGGTCTATGATCTTGTCCCTGACATCCTTAGAAAGCTCTTTGGTCTTGCCCATGTTGTAGAGGTTAGAGTCAGACGGATTAATTGAGTCTGTGGACATGAGTTTTTTATACAGGTGACCATGTAAGACAGCTGTCTTTAATGCAGGCACCAAGTTGATTTGGAGCGTGTAACTGGTCTGGAAGAGGCTGGAATCTTAATGGTTGGTAGGGGATCAAATACTTATTTCTCTGTGCACAATGCAAATAAATATATAGAATTTTGACTATGTGATTTTCTTTTTTTTTTTTTATATATAATCTATCTCTCACTGGTAAAATTTACCTAGCCTAAAAATTCTAGACTGTTCATGTCTTTGACAGTGGGCAAACTTACAAAATCAGCAAGGGATCAAATACTTATTTCCTTCACTGTATGTGAAATGTTTTATATACTGTTGTATTTTCAAAATAAAAATCTTTGATAAAGAAAAAAAAAAAAAAAGCGTACACCCTGCATTAACCGTGCCGCAGCTACACTACCGGATGAACAGCTTCTACCCTAAACATTTGTCTGCTATATTGTAAGCCCTTGCGGGCAAGGCCTTCACTCCTTCTGTACCAGTCTGTCACTCTCCAAGCTCATCCTTTTTATACTTTTTATTGTCTCAAGTTATGTATTTAAATATTATTTATTTCCTTTGTGCAGCCCCTTGAAGTTAATGGCTCTTTAAAATAAATAATAATAATAATTATTATTATTATTATTGATAACCACACTCCCGCACTTACCACCAAGACCGGAGAAAACATGTAACCCTTAATACACTATAGTTAACGCAGTTTAAAAAAAAAAAAGGGAGGTCGTTCCAACATACAATGTTCACTCTGCTGATGGAATGACAGGGATTTAACTTTTTTTCATACAGGCAGCCAGGGTTCTTTGAAGTTAAATGGGTTTGGGAGAACATGTCTGCTTTCTTTCAGTGCCATACCTGTCTAAGAGTTGTGCTGTTTCTGCAGGTAAACAGTCATGTTTTTAATCCTGAACAACCCTTTTAGCCCAGAGCTGTCCTGTGATAGCGCCTGTTAGAGTATAATTTAGTAATTCTCTGACAGACGCCTAAGTATATTAATAGCCTTAATGTACTACATTATATTTTAAAAATAAAGATAAAAATAGACAAAACACTCCTCCATCCTTTTTTTTCTGCATTTCCACCATTATCCAATATAAATTAAACACTAAATTATACATATTCCAATGTAGTGACTATATAAATACTCAAACTTATCTCTGATAATATAAGACCTCATACAGGACTGTTAACGTAAAAATAGAAATGATTGGCTATGTCCTTAAAGGAGTTAGACAGTTTTTTTAGTGTTTTTTTTTTTTAAAGCCTACCACTACCACATAACAGCGGTACAAGAAACTTACTGTTGTAATGTCCATTCTGATGTTGGATACTGATGGCACTTTACACTCAAGTCCATACACTTCATTCATGGGCTGAGGTTGCATACAGATTTCTGCACTTGCTCAGAGCAGAAAAAAGCAATAGCAGATGGAGGTATGGTCACATGACATTATAGTGTGTGACGCCTATGGAAAAGCTTTACCAGCAGCCGCACTGTAAGTGGTGTGTATGGCTGCTATGTGTTATTAAAGGGAGTCTGTCACCAGAAATGTACCTGTCAAACTAGCAACAGAGTAATATAGTGTAGACTCACCTGAGTCTGACGTTTTGTTTTCCTTTTTCACACTAGGGCCTCGTTTTCAGAGAAAATCACTTTATAAAATATATGCAAATGAGCTGTTTGGAGCAACAACGGCATCACAAAACGCTCTGGCTTCTATCCCCCTCCCTTCTTTCTTTGATTGACAGGGGCCAGGAAGAGTAAAAGCCGAGTTCACACCTGACCCTGTATTCGTCTGAGCGCACGCGCGCCTCTTCTTCATAATCGACGCATGTGCAATACATCCTTGACGTTTCACGGGTCCAATGGGCAGTACTGTGCATGCGCCCATGACGTCGATGTTGATCTAGGAATCTGTCTGATAGCCAGTGGTGGATCAGAAGTCATCTATCCACTCAATGGACAATTGGTCTATTCGATTAGCTTTTTGCCATCCTCTGGATCACCTGGGATTTTTGAATATGAATGTTTACTCTTGATGAACTTGTGTTTTTTTTAACCCATTTATTTTTAAAGGTTTTGACCAATAAAATATTTTAGGCCTCTTAAGACAGAAGTATGCTGCTTTATGTCAGTAGATCTTGCCAGACCTTATTCACTACAATAGTGCAAACAGTTTTGACTTTTCCTCTGATTAGAATCAGAAGTCACGGCCGTGACCAACATCTGAGATGAGCTCCAAGATTCCTAACGCTATGTGAGGATCACAGAAGATTGGTCAAAGTTCTCATATCATGTTCGAGGAGGATTTGGTCCAGTGATCATGAGTGCTGACAGATTCAGACTAATCTCAGCTCAACCATCACACAGAAATGCACTTTTTGTTACATGATTCCTTTTTTGCGCGATAATCCTTTCGGGCCTCCTATGTAGCTTAACATTATATAAATCTGTACAAAAATTCAATCCAGTCTTGTATATGGAGTCGATGTTCAGTGTTTATGTTACAGCCTTGTATTCTATTGATGTATGTAAAAAATCTCTTAATAAACCAAGAGCAGCAAAATGATCTCATGAACACATTGTAAACGCATCTGCGTCACAGCACATCAACTTGTTTATATAATAATCTCTGGTATGTAGCAGAATTATCTAATAGCCTCTAGCAGAAAAGGTGGGGAACAACACGTAGAAGAACGCAATAGTCTAAGTCCAGGCTGAAGATAGTATCGTATGAACTATAGTGACACCAAACTATGCATTCCTCAACAATCACTAAAGATTTGTTTCCTAGAATAAAGGATGCCATAGTCAAATATAATAAAGTCCCTCCAACAACATTATAACTAAAGTATAACTCTTCGGTGTCAATATGTTTATGTTGTAGTCAACCAGGGACCAAAGTGGCATCCATCGAACAACTAATATAAGTAAGGGAAACAAATCAGTCAGCACGGATTGGAAATGCAGCTGTGTCCAGCTGGAGAGCCCCTCAGAGACTTTTGTATTGTAAAATGTGTTTAGAATACCGCGATGCGGACCATGCATTTCCAATGAGGCAACCGTGCCACAGTCACGCACAATTATCTGCCCAAGACAACATCATGATGTTCAGAGTGTACATATGCCAATAGAAGACATGGGAACATAGTAAATATTGGAAATCAAGAATTGTAAAATAACTAGAATTTCATTCATATTAATATTGATATATTCATATTCAATTAGAATGTACAGGTTTACAATATTGATGGCCCCAACGTTCGCTGCCGATCAGCAGAATAAAGGTGCCGCGGTGCGCCAGTGTGCAATGATTTCCCTTCATTGTTGACACAGGCATATCGGCTTGTCTGTACAGGAGGGTTTGCCTAGTACTACAGCTCAGTACCATTCAAGTAGCCGCTGTCCCGCTGATCGGCGTGGGTCCTAAGGATAGTCCCGAAAAAAACAAAAACTTTAGAGTGCAGTTCACACTGAAATTTATTGCAGTTTTTGCATGCAGTTATTTGTTGCCAAAATTAGGAATGGACAAAAAAAAATGTAAGACTCATACTTTAATTATACTGCTCCACCCTGTAGCCCATGTAGGCTCCACTGGGCCCGATAAGTATAACACATTTTCCCCAACCTTATCTTTTAAGGGTGACAAGGAGAGCAAAAGCTTTGTCCACATTCATGATACCCATGAGAAAGAGTGATACATGAGCTACTTGAGCCATGGGCCCACTTTCCATGGACTATATTGCAAATGCACAAGCTGAATGTATTATATGTAGGCCCTTGGAAACTAGAGTTTATACAAAGTTATAGTAGTACTAGTATATCCCCTTCAGAATGTCTAACATCAAGTAAGTGTATTTTTATTTCATTTTGGACTCTTTTAAATTGGATATTTTTAATTAAATTAGCTATACTTAACTTTCCTTTAATATGACATGTTGCTGCCCCTTCCCCGAGTCCGTTGCAGACTGGTTTATTCTAGGCATGTGTATTGCTAAGTACCAAGGCAGAATATTGCACTGTGTAACCTTTCGGCTAGTAGTGATGTTCTATTACAATTAATTGGTCCCTTTGTGCTACTGGTGTCCCGGGAACCCACTACCTGAAAATATCAATTGTGAATGTCAGATGATAAGGTTAGCAAAGCAAAGATATGCTGACTGAAATTATTAGGCTAGTAACATATTGTATCTGAAGTCTAAAATACATTTTGCAAGTTAGCAACTTATGGCCATATATATCTAAAGATTTGGAATTCATTTCTGGACCAGTATCGTTAAAATTATGGTAGGCATGGAAATGAAAAAAATATATATTCAAAAAGTTTTCTTATACACTGTACTGTATCTGTCTCTAGGCATAGTAGTTGAGAAAGTAGTCCAGACAGAATGTAATGAATGGAATTGTGATTGTACCACTGATGGTGGTTGTCAAAAATGTCTGTGGGTGCAATAAAAGGAACAGAAAAAGCATATGTCACATAAAGAAGCTATTGGGTACACTACTAAACAGTGAAGCTAATGGGGTTACCTGCACCCACAAAAGGGGCCAACGCTGCACAGCTTGAAGAATACAATTCATATATCTTCTGATAAGACACAAGGACAGTGGGACTATTATTAGCATAGAGCAAGTGACGGTTTTTCACGTCTCCGACCAGAGGATTGGAGAGGGCCAATTTAGCAGAAGCAATTGTACCCACTAATTCCCCTGTATTAGGGCAACTTATACATTCCCAAAAGTAAAAAGGTCTGTGTCAAATGCTTTACATTATAAAACTGATCATTTTTAATTATTTTCTAGTGCCTGGAAACCTGGGGTGCTTCAAAGACCATGGGAACCCACCTCCTCTGACTGGCATCACTGAGACATCCAATAAGCAGACAATTCAAACCTGCATTACTATGTGCCGGAGACAACGCTACAAGGTTGAGCTATTAGCATCTATATTTAGTGTTTTGGATTATTTGTTTTAGTCTTGATTCTTTTTAACTAGTTAGAAAATATTTCCTTATATGTTCCTATTACCTATTGTTGCACATATTGAGCCAGGTATGTCATTAAAAATTTATTTCACACAGTTGGCTAAAATGTATAAGGTCTCCTTAGTGGGGGAAACAACTGTGGTAAGCACATTTAATTCCAGACCACTAATCGAGCCGTATCAGGAATTCATGCAAACAACACTTTGATCCTTTTCCCCTTTGACATAAGTATAGGGTGTACGGAGGCATCAGCAGCAACTAAGTCCCAATTCCTGGGGAGTCCAAAGACCCTGATGGTACAGAAGAGAACAGCAGTACTATATGTAGGCAGTGTGGGGGCATAACTTCATATCATGCTAATCGCACAGTGTAATGTAATCAGACTATACAATGTTACCTCACTATACAAATGACTACTTATATACTGTATATACTTTACAAACAGATATACTAAACAGTGCGGTGTAATGACACATAGTGAATGTGAAGTTCTCTCTTGTTAGGTGTCGAGCTCTTGCTCCAAGCCTTTCATGCCAGACCTCTGCCTTTTGTTTCTAGCAATAACTTATCAGTAACTGGTTCTTGAGTTGCACTGTCACATACAAGTTGCTTTTTACCTGAAGCTAAAATGGATACAGGTGTGAAGATGAGTTCTTTTTTTATTGTACAAGTGTAAATCACTACACCAGGTCTATGGCAGCTTCCTTGCCGTGACATTTACGCTGAAAGATGCCGCATTTCATAACACTGGGCTGTAGGGAACATTTCACCAGCATTAGACATTTTAGCTGTGATTTATGAATTGCTAATTTTAAGGGGACAGCATTTTTTATTTTTTTTTGCATTCTCTTGATAAAGGTCATATAAACAAATTGGAAAATATTTTCATCTTTAATTGAGGTTTTGTACAATGCTATTTGAATAATTCTTAAAATGATGTCTCTAACGTTTCAATTTATGAGCTTTACCTATAAGTATTTAAGCTGTCTTTTTCTCATAGCTATAGGTGGTGCAGAGGTAACAGTCACACTGGGTCCCTGTGCTTAGGTGGGCCTAAAAGCCCCTCCGCCACAAATTAAGAGCAGCATTTTAAATGGAATTGAAGCTCAGGAGCTTCAAGTTACTTCTCTGCTTCTTCTGTGAAGTTGATAAACTTTCTGTTCTTTGTTATATCTCTTTCTGAAAAATCTGGTTGGTACCATGCTTCCCATACTGTATGTACCCTGAAGCGACACGGATCATTGTTTCTCCAGCCTCTTCCCATTACTCCTATTCTACTCAGATACTCTTGAAAAAGGTTCTTCGTGAGATCAAAACCTAGCTTGTTTAAGTATCTTACTATATTACCATGTCAGAATACTAAAAAACTACAATTGCTGAATCATCAATACAATTCTTCAAGCTACGTTTGGGTGCTGTGATTCTGTTGTTGATGATAGTAGGGCTCCTGACCGTTTCACCTAGCACCTATCTACTACTTGGAGTACAAACTTTATTTTGGATTTAACATATGCGCCTAGTTATGCAGCGATACGGAATTGGACAATATTTCACGGTTTTGTTTTTCCACCTTAGTAAGTGATGGCTTATCACTAGGATATGCCCTCACTTACTGGTTAGTGGGTGGGTCCGACTGCCATAGAATGAAGAGGCCACAACCCTAGTTAATCACTGCTGTCCTTCACAGTATTTTCCTGTGCAGTGACACTCCTTGCCACCCACTTTTCAGGGAACTGCAATACATCCAATTCAATTGAATGGGGCTATGTTGCAGTTCCCTGCACTGCAGGTGACCACGAATGCCTGTGTGTAGTAAAAAAGTGGATGGGACTTTGGTCGAACCCCAACCAATCATAATATTATGGGAAATCCTAGCGAAAAGCCATAACATTATCAGAGGGGAATACCCCTTTAAGTGATGTAAAATTAATTTATTAACAATGTATTAATATTAATTTTCACTCTTTCCCAGTATGCCGGACTGGAGTCTGGGTTTGCTTGCTTCTGTGGCAATAATGCAGATTACAGAAAACATGGAGAGACGCCAAGCACAGACTGCAACAGTGTCTGTTTTGGGGATCACTCACAACCATGCGGAGGGGATGGGCGTATCATCCTATTTGACTGTAAGTATCCAGAGATTACTTTGAATAATGTTTACTGCATTTCTCCTAAAATAAAAAAATTATATAAATTAAACTGTATTTGCCTTACTGAAGAACCTGAGTGGGTTTGTAGATGGAGATTAGAGCGGAGGGGTATGATGAAGAGCTTTGCGCACTAGTAGGAGAGCTATGAATTTAATTCTACAAGTAACAGATAGCCAGTCTTATGAGCGACAGAGACATTAAGATAACTGCTAGACAGAGAGATCAACCTGGCTGCTGCGTTCATGATGGATTGAAGTGGAGCTAATTTGTTAGATGTAAGTTACAGTAGTCTAGGCAGGAAATGGTTAGGACCTGGATTTGTGTTTTAGCAGTGTCAGTGGTGAGTTAGGGACGGATACGTAAGACGTTTTACGTGAAGGCAACAAGATTTGGCAAAAAATTTCAATGTGAGGATGAAAATACAGATCAGATTTAAGCATAACTCCAGGATAGATAAATGTTGGTATTATAGACAGAGATATAAGGATTAGATGGAGGAAAAAAATTAAAAACAGAAGAAGCTTAAAAGGGTATTCTCAACTCAGACATTTATGGCCTCTACATTGTATAGACCATAAATATCTGATAGATGCGGATCCCAGCTCTATGGGAATCGGTACCAAGGTGTTCAGGATTCGAGAAACAGCCGAGCTTTACAATGTAAAGTGTATGCCAGAGTGTATTAAACATACGCTCTTAATGCAAGGAAAAGCCTTCATGGTGATGAAGGGCAAAAAGTGCACAAAAGGCTGTATACAGTTCAGGTACTGTAACTAATCCGTCAGCTATAATAATAGTGCCCTTCAAGTTTTGACATGCTCAAAAAATCTAATATGCAATTTAAAAAAAAAAGCTCTGAACGTTTAAACTAGTAGCTTGGTTATCCCCTTTCATGTTTGGATATCTTACTTACGGACTAACAGTTGAGAGTAGGACTAGGTCTGTACTGATTTCATCCTTTAAATGTAAGTAAAATAGTTTTTATCCACTGACAGCAAATATTTGTGAAAATGGTGAAAGACTAAGAAACTTTTCCTTATACAATAATTAAAAGGGTTGTCTGGTTCAGAATAAAAACGTACCTTATATACCCTATTATGGTATTCCGAGTAAATCGAAGGGGATCCCACATCCACATTCATTCATAACCTCCATTAATTCACTGGAGAGGAGAGAGGCTACAGAGGGTTTCTCTCTCTCTCTCTCTCTCTCTCTCTCTTTCTAAAGGACCAGGCACAGCTGTACGCTACATGTACTCCCCATTGATTTTAAATTGGAAATTGGTAAGCCCACGACGTGACTAATTTGCAGTGTGGATTCTGCGCTGCAAATCTGCGACAATTTACAGAACAATACATGGCGATGCAGTATTTAAACCTCTATCCACATGTGACGAAAAAATTGCGTGGAGAAATATATGCATGTTGTAAATTTTAAAATCCGCAGCTCCTCATTGTGTTGTGGAACAGCCCTGGATTTTCACTAAGGATATCACTGTTTCAATGTCTAGGGTAAAATTTGCAGTAAATCCACGACACAATCCATTGGAAAATCTGCATGTAACAGAAGTCCGCCACATGCGGACTTAGCCTAATGCTTCATGTCCTCTGTGTTGGCAATGCAGTATAATTAAACACTTGTTGCCAGGATCCCCTGGAGATTACATTGAGGATCATTGAGGATTCCAGCAGCGGGGCACAATGTGATGAGCAGATTTGTGGGGGACCCTTCTGAGGGTATGTTCACACAGAATTGGCTTAAAATTACGAGGCTGTTTTCAAGGGAAAAACAGCCTCTGATTTCAAGGCGTTTTTGAAGCTGAAAATTTTTAAAGCATTTTTAATTAGAATCTTATTTTGAGGCAATTATTAAAGAGTCTCTGTCACCAGTTTATAACTGCCCTATCTCCTACCTAATCTAATAGGCGCTTTAATGTAGATAACAACAGTTTTTTTGTTGGTTTTTGTTGGCATTTTTTTACTTTTCACCAAGTGGGCGTTGTAAAGAAAAGTGTATGATGCTGACCAATCAGCGTCATACACTTCCCTTCATTCATACCCAGCTTGTTCATAGCACAGCGTGATCTCGTGAGATCACGTTGTGACGGGACTTCCTCCCACAGGTTCTTCACCGAAGCGATGGGAAAATGACCAGACATCGCCTCCAGCCGCTGCAGATTTGGATAAACGTCCTGGCACGGCTGGAGGCGATGTCTGTTGACTCTTCTGTCGCTCTGGTGAAGGACCTGCGGGAGGAGGTCAGCATTATACACTTTTTTTTACAACACCCACTTGGTGAAAAGTAAAAAAACAAAATGCCTAGTTGGGCATTTAGAACAAATTAAAAACTAAAAATGATCATAACTTGGTCAAAAATAAACGTTTTTTAAAAAAAAACAAAAAACTGTTATCTACATTAAAGCGCCTATTAGATTAGGTAGAAGATAGGGCAGTTATAAACCGGTAACAGAGCCGCTTTAAGCCGTTTTTTAGGCGTGAGGGTATGTTCACGCGTAGTTTTTTCAGGCATATTTCTGAGCATAAACACCTTGAAATATTCGTGGAAAAACACTAGCAAAACACCTACAAACAGCTTCCCATTGAATTCAGTGGGAAATACACGGTGCTGTTCACATAAGGTGTATTTTTACGGTGCGGAATTAAAAAAACCGCCTCTTAAAAAAAAGAAGCCTTGTAAAAAGAAGTAGCATGTCACTTTTTGAGGTGTTTTTGGAACTGATTTTTCATTGACTACAAAAAAGCCTCAAAAAGCGGCTCAAAAAAAGCCTCAAAATAAGCTTCAAATTAAAAAAAAAACATTAAATCTGTTTAAGTCTGTGTTCATATGTTGTGGTTTTGCTGCAGTTTCAGCATAGTTTTGTGCTCATTTTTTCAAAACAGCAGTTAAAAACTGCAGCAAATCCATATACATAGCCAAACATAGCTTAATATTTTCAGTTTATAAAGAGCAGACGAATACTGTTAAAAAGCTTGGCCACAGAATGAAAGAATTTTCAACTAGTTTGTTTTTAAACATGTATTAATAGTTTCAGAAAAATCCCTGTGATATGAAAAACCTGAGGCGGGAATTGAAATAATCCTAAGAATCATTATTAAAGCAATTGTCCCTTAGCGACCGAGCGACTTCTTTCACCGTTTGTCTTTGGGATTAACATTACTAGAATCATACTTATGCATGGCATAAATTCTAATGCATCAAAAGGAGATCATAGGATCAACATTACAATGTGGGTCCTGCATGCAAAATTAAAAAAGACCACAACCTCTGGGGGCAGATCTAACAATAGACATCTCACCAGCCTGGCATCCAGACCAACAGCTGCCAGCAGCAGGTCTCAAACATTTCAGAGCTGTCGTCATTCCATACCTCTGCCTCCCAAAAGACATAATAGCTGTGAACAATATGTTATGAGCCAAGTGGCAACTGGAGAGAGCTCATAGGGAACAGGTTGTACCTATATACATTATAACAGTCTAGGTGTTAATATACATATAGTACACATACAAGTATTGTCTGGTACAAAAATGCATTCCAGTTAACTAAATAAACAAATAAAACAGTTATTATAATTATAATGTACTGGTTTTATTTATATTTTTCACATAATTAATGCTGGAGTTAAAGAGGCTCTGTCACCAGTTTATAACTGCCCTATCTCCTCCCTTAT
The DNA here is from genome assembly GCF_050947455.1 of Rhinoderma darwinii. NCBI lineage: Eukaryota > Metazoa > Chordata > Amphibia > Anura > Rhinodermatidae > Rhinoderma > Rhinoderma darwinii. The sequence continues at coordinate 494,191,879 of NC_134687.1, forward strand.
TTAATAGGCACTTTAATGTAGATAACAGTTTTGTTTTGTTTTTTACCAAGTTCTGATCATTTTTTGTTTTATGCTAATTTGTTCTTAATGCCCAACTGGGCGTTTTTTTACTTTTCACCAAGTGTGCGTTGTAAAGAAAAGTGTATGACGCCGACCAATCAGCGTCATACACTTCTCTCCATTCATGCCCAGCTTGTTTCACAGTATAGCGTCATCTCGCGAGATCATGCTGTGATGGGACTTCCTCCCACAGGTCCTTCACCGTAGCCATGGAAGACTGAACAGACATCTCCTCCAGCCGCTGCTGATTCGGATAAATGTCCTGACACGGCTGGAGGCGATGTCTGTTGACTCTTCTTTCGCTCCGGTGAAGGACCTGTGGGAAGAAGTCCCATCACAGCATGATCTCACGAGATCACGGTGTGCAGTGAAACAAGCTGGGCATGAATGGAGAGAAGTGTATGACGCTGATTGGTCGGCGTCATACACTATTCTTTACAACGCCCACTTGGTGAAAAGTTAAAAAAAAACGCCCAGTTGGGCATTTGGAAAAAATGTGCATAAAATTAAAAATGAACATAACTTGGTCAAAAATAAATGATTTTTAAAAAAAACAAAAAAAAACTTGTTATCTATATTAAAGCGCCTATTAGATTAGGTAGACGATAGGGCAGTTATAGACTGGTAACAGAGCCTCTTTAAATTGACACTTTTCAAACAACTTATGCTAATCTAATTGTATACCTGATATGGAACAACTTTGAAATTTACTTACTGTTAATACTAATACTGTAAATGCTATTTGGTTGCTTTATCCATGCAAATTCTGTGTGAAGTTACTGCCACTAGGTGTCTTCCTTCCTGTAATTTGCTTTCCACCCCGTTGTCAAGTAAAGTCTGCCCTTGGTTACAGAGCAAAATTGACAGGCTGCTGAAGGAGGGGGGTGTCACTTCACTGCTTGCCAATACAAGTCTATGGAGAGGGTAGGGGGGAGCATGAGGAAGGAGCAGAAAGAGAGTGAGTCAGCAACAGACACAATGCATACAAGTCTAAGGAGAGGGGAGGTGTGAGCATGGGGCAGAAGCAAGAGCAGATTGAGAAGGACACAGATTGCTGGTAAAATTTCTATGACACCCCAGTGCTGGATTCTCAGCTATACTGATCAATACAGCTGTATAAACTCCTCCATGCTGCTGAGGCATATATATATATACATACATACATACATACATACATACACTACCGTTCAAAAGACAATTTTGTGTTTTCCATGAAAACTCACACTTATATTTATCAAATGAGTTGCAAAATGACTAGAAAATATAGTCAAGACATTGACAAGGGTAGAAATAATGATTTTTATTTCAAATAATAATTTTCTCATTCAAACACTGCTTTTGTCAAAGAATGCTCCATTTGCAGCTATTACAGCATTGCAGACCTTTGGCATTCTAGCTGTTAATTTGCTGAGGTAATCGGGAGAAATTTCACCCCATGCTTCCAGAAGCCCCTCCCACAAGGTGGATTGGCTTGATGGGCACTTCTTGCATACCATACGGTCAAACTGCTCCCACAACAGCTCTATGGGGTTGAGATCTGGTGACTGCGCTGGCCACTCCATTACAGATAGAATACCAGCTGCCTGCTTCTTCCCTAAATAGTTCTTGCATAATTTGGAGGTGTGCTTTGGGTCATTGTCCTGTTGTAGGATGAAATTGGCTCCAATCAAGCGCTGTCCACAGGGTATGGCATGGCGTTGCAAAATGGAGTGATAGCCTTCCTTATTCAAAATCCCTTTTACCTTGTACAAATATCCCACTTTACCAGCACCAAAGCAACCCCAGACCATCACATTACCTCCACCATGCTTGACAGATGGCATCAGGCATTTTTCCAGCATCTTTTCAGTTGCTCTGCGTCTCACAAATGTTCTTCTGTGTGATCCAAACACCTCAAACTTTGATTCGTCTGTCCATAACACTTTTTTCCAATCTTCCTCTGTCCAATGTCTGTGTGCTTTTGCCCATATTAATCTTTTCCTTTTATTAGCCAGTCTCAGATATGGCTTTTTCTTTGCCACTCTGCCCTGAAGGCCAGCATCCCGGAGTCGCCTCTTCACTGTAGACGTTGACACTGGCATTTTGCGGGTACTATTTAATGAAGCTGCCAGTTGAGGACCTGTGAGGCGTCTATTTCTCAAACTAGAGACTCTAATGTACTTGTCTTGTTGCTCAGTTGTGCAGCGGGGCCTCCCACTTCTCTTTCTACTCTGGTTAGAGCCTGTGTGTGCTGTCCTCTGAAGGAAGTAATACACACCGTTGTAGGAAATCTTCAGTTTCTTGGCAATTTCTCGCATGGAATAGCCTTCATTTTTAAGAACAAGAATAGACTGTCGAGTTTCACATGAAAGCTCTCTTTTTTTAGCCATTTTGAGAGTTTAATCTAACCCACAAATGTAATGCTCCAGATTCTCAACTAGCTCAAACGAAGGTCAGTTTTATAGCTCCTCTAAACAGCAAAACTGTTTACAGCGGTGCTAACATAATTGCACAAGGGTTTTCAAGTGTTTTCTAATCATCCATTAGCCTTCTAACACAGTTAGCAAACACAATGTACCATTAGAACACTGGAGTGATGGTTGCTGGAAATGGACCCCTATACACCTATGTAGATATTGCATTAAAAACCAGACGTTTGCAGCTAGAATAGTCATTTAGCACATTAACAATGTATAGAGTGTATTTCTGATTAATTTAATGTTATCTTCAATGAAAAAAAACTGTGCTTTTCTTTCAAAAATAAGGAAATTTCTAAGTGACCCTAAACTTTTGAACGGTAGTGTATATATATGTGTATGTGTATATATACACAGTACTGTGCAAAAGTTTTGGGAAGTTGTGGAAAAATGCTGCAAGGTGTTAATCATTTGCTTTAACAAAATGCAAAGTGAATGAACAGAAGAGAAATCTAAATCAAATCAATATTTGGTGTGACCACCCTTTGCCTTTAAAACAGAATTAATTATTCCAGGTACACTTGTACACAGTTTTTGAAGGAATTCAGCAGGGAGGTAATTCCAAACATCTTGGAGAACTAACCACAGAACTTTTGTGGATGTAGGCTTCCTCAAATCCTTTTTCAAATCCAAGTCTCTTTGTGTAATTCCCAGACAGACTCAATTATGTTGAAATCAGGGCTCTGTGGGGGGTCATAACATCACTTCTAGGGCTCCTTGTTTCTCTTTATGCTGAAGATAATTCTTAATAACATTGGCTGTATGTTTGGGGTCGCTGTCCTACTGCAGAATAAATTGGGAGCCAATCAGATGGCTCCCTGATGGTATTGCATGATGGATAAGTATCTGCTTGTATTTCTTAGCATTGAGCATTAATGCTGACCAAATCCCCAACTTAATTTGCTGAAATGCAGCCCCAAACTTGCAAGGAACCTCCACCATGCTTTCCTGTTGCCTGCAGGCACTCATTATTGTATAGTTCTCCAGACCATCGGTGAACAAACTGCTTTTGTTACAGCCAAACATTTACAATTTTGACTCATCGGTCCAGAGCACCAGCTGCCATTTTTCTGAAACCCAGTTCCTATGTTTCCATGCATAGGGGAGTTGCTTGGCCTTGTTTCAACGTCGAAGGAATGGTTTTTGCACGCAATTCTTCCAGTAAGACCACTTCTGGCCAGACTTCTCCGAACAGTAGATGGGTGTACCTGGGACCCACTGATTTCTGGAAGTTCTCAGCTGATGGTACTGCTGGACATCTTCCAGTTTCGAAGGGAAGTAAGCATGGTGTGTCTTTGATCTGATGCAAGTTTCCTTGGCCGACCACTGCGTCTACAGTCCTCAACATTGCTCATTTGTTTGTGCTTCTTCAAAAGAGCTTGAACAGCACATCTTGAAACCCTAGTCTGCTTTGTAATCTTTGCATGGGAGAGACCTTGCTAATGCAGTAAAACTACCTTATGTCCTGTTGCTATGCTCAGTCTTGCTATAGTGGAGCTGTGACATGAAACAGTCTTCCACAACCTCACCTTTGTAGCACAATTTGGCTGTTCCTTCCCCAGTTTTAAGCCTCCTACACAGCGGTTTCTATTACATGACTGTGTTTCAACCTACATACGAAAATTATGATTATTATCACCTGTTTGGTATAAATGCTTAATAATGGCACTGACTATAATCCTACAAGATCCATAACTTTGTATAAGTGTACCTAGTAGAATTAATGCTGTTTTGAATGCAAAGGGTGGTGACACCAAATATTGATTTGATTTAGATTTCTCTTCTGTTCATTCACTTTTTATTTTGTTAATTGATAAAAAAACGATTAAACACTTTTATTTTTTAAAGCATTGTTATTTTGCAGCATTTTTCCACAACTGGCTAAAACTATCTAATAGATAGAGATAGGAGAGCGGGATTCTCCTCTTCTATGTGTGCTGTTTATAGAAGACAAGATAGTAGTTAGGCTCTGCCCACTAGCCCAAAAACAACTGAGAATTAGGGCTTGCAGAGGAGAAAACTGCTAAAAATGCAGAATACAATCATATAATGGCCAGAAATAGTGTTCTTCCTCATGTACACAAACATGACTGCCTATTCTGAAATTTCACCTGAAAAGTTAAGTACACTTTAGGGGAATTTTATCTTTTTGTTGCAAAGTTGGGTAAATACACCATATACCAAACTGAAAGTAATAGAGCTCTTTTGTATGTATTAATGGGCGATAAATATACTAAAATACATACTAAAATGAATTGTTTACATTTTTTATTCTGTAAATATGCATTTCCAGTTTATATAATTAACTTGTATGCTGATGTCTGTAGGTAGACATATCTATAAAAAGACGACAGCTTGACAAAGGCGGATATATCTGCCGAAACTTTGCATTGTATGCACTTTATGGATGTACCTATTTGAATAGAGAACAGGAACTTGTTTTACACCAAGAAGGAGCCTCTGTGGTGCGGTGTCCTCCTGGTTGTATATTGACGTTGGATTGGTTATCCTATGGACTGCCTGCACATCAGAGCTCACCGGAGTGCTATTTTTCTTTATGAAGATATTAGATAGATAGATAGATAGATAGATAGATAGATAGATAGATAGATAGATAGATAGATAGATAGATAATCTGCAAGCCTTTCTTGTACAGTTGATGCAGAACATATTCTTGCCTCCTTAAAGTTTCTGTGAAACAATGTAGTTTAATGGCCATATATTTTTCTGAGACTTTTACTACGGGAAGTTATTCTCCCCTCTGAATATTTTGTGTAACCTTTCACCTTGACAATAGAAAGAAGCCTGGATCTGAACTGGATTAGTCATAAATCCTCTAGAAGGTCTTAGTGTCCAAAAGCCACATCAGATTGTGGTGCAGATGTACCCTCATTTCTAGTAAACATTTACTGCTTCTTGCTTCCAGTCTCTGAAAGGCCTGCCTGTGAGAACAATGTGGTGCAGTCTTGTTAGAGAGAGTGGGCAGACCATTGTGTACTTAGAGGTCAGATAGAGAAAGAACATTTCAGGAGAAGGACACAGCTGTGGTCACACACGCCTTCGATTTGCGGGAAGTCAAGTATGCGACTCTGAATTTAGACCTTGGTTCACAGCCTTTAGGGCCAGGCCATGGAACCAGAACAGAAGATTGTTGTCTGGTGTTTAGTAGAGGTGGGTGGGGTGGCGTACACTGGATTTCAATCATTTTCCTCACTCAGTGATTTTGGTCATTTTGCCAAATATAATTTCCCCTTGACTTGGCATTCCTAGTGTAGCAGATTGCTTCAGCTCCACAATAAGCAGGGCAGAGGCATTTGTCCCACTGTAAAAAACAAAAAGTGTTAACGTCATACTGATGCTAGGAGAACATACAGAAGCCAATAGAGTATATCTGAACTTAAAGAGGCTCTGTCGCCAGATTTTGCAACCCCTATCTGCTATTGCAGCAGATAGGCGCTGCAATGTAGATTACAGTAACGTTTTTATTTTAAAAAAACGAGCATTTTTGGCCAAGTTATGACCATTTTTGTAGTTATGCAAATGAGGCTTGCAAAAGTCCAAGTGGGTGTGTTTAAAAGTAAAAGTCCAAGTGGGTGTGTATTATGTGCGTACATCGGGGCGTTTTTAATACTTTTACTAGCTGGGCGCTGTGAAGAGAAGTAACATCCTCTTCTCTTCAGAACGCCCAGCTTGTGACAGTGCAGATCTGTGACGTCACTCACAGGTCCTGCATCGTGACGGCCACATCGGCACCAGAGGCTACAGTTGATTCTGCAGCAGCATCAGCGTTTGCAGGTAAGTCGATCTTACCTGCAAACGCTGATGCTGCTGCAGAATCAACTGTAGCCTCTGGTGCCGATGTGGCCGTCACGATGCAGGACCTGTGAGTGACGTCACAGATCTGCACTGTCAGAAGCTGGGCGTTCTGAAGAGAAGAGGATGTTACTTCTCTTCAGAGCGCCCAGCTAGTGAAAGTATTAAAAACGCCCCGATGTACGCACATAATACACGCCCACTTGGACTTTTACTTTTAAACACACCCACTTGGACTTTTGCAAGCCTCATTTGCATAACTACAAAAATGGTCATAACTTGGCCAAAAATGCTCGTTTTTTAAAAATAAAAACGTTACTGTAATCTACATTGCAGCGCCTATCTGCTGCAATAGCAGATAGGGGTTGCAAAATCTGGTGACAGAGCCTCTTTAAGCATGTGTAAATCCAACCAGAATGGAGATCTGTAGAACATTTCAATAAGTGGAGTCATTTTGGCAAATATCTTGGGTATAAAGCCTTAGGCTACGTACACACAGGACGAAAAGCCGCACTAAATTGTGATGCAGTTTTTCAACTGGAATGTCCGCTGTGGAAAACTGCACGTAAATAAAAACAAAACACACACCCTCTGACATCCTGCACAGACCAGCCTCCTGGGATGATGTTTCATCCCATGTGACCGCAGCAGCTGTCACATGGAATAAAATGTCATTCCCGGAGGCCGGCCTGGACGAAGAAGCACAGAATTCTGGGTAAGTATGAGGGTTTTTTTCTGAGTTGCGTTTGTTGCAGGTTTTACCTCCCTATTGAATTCAATGGGGAAAACCCGCAGCACAAAAGCAGCGATTACGCAAATACAATTGACATGCTGCGGATTCAAAAAACACACCACAGGTCAATTTTTGAGGTCTTTGTTCAAATCTCATACACTTTGCTGCTGCCGTATAATGCTGCGGATTTACCGCAACTAAATACATCGCGGAAAAAACGCAGTATTTAAGCAACGTGTGAACTCGGCCTAAAACGAATTCTTTACTTAAACCTTGAACATTCAAAAATGTAATATTCTCTAAGATAATGTTATACCCTTAAGGGCTACTTAAAATGTCCTGCAGCCTCCATACAGTATACATGAGGGCAGATTTATCAAATCTGGTCGGAGGAAAAGTGGAGTAATTACACATGGTAACCAATCAAGTTGCTGCTTTCATTTTGCAAAGGGCCTTTAAAAAAACAATAAAAGGTGGGATCTGATTGGCTGCCATGTGCAACTTCTCCACATCTGCCTTGCACTTCTTTGATAAATCACCCTCTTGGGCCTTATTCAGATGAGCGTGTCTGCTTTGCGTCCGCAAAACACAGACCGTATTTAACACATTTCAGTTTTGTGTGCCATCAGTGTTTGTTCCGTATGGCATCAGTTTTCAATGTCGGTGTTGGTGTACGTTTTGTTTTTCTCAACATTTCTTTAGCAACTGACGTCCGTGTGCTGTCCGTGATTCTCACGCACCCATAGACTTCAATGGGTGACATGGTCCCCAAAAACGGACCAGATTAGGACATGCAGTGAGTTTCGTGCAACGGAAACACGCTGCGTGAAAAATCACGGACGTCTGAATAGCCCCATTGAATTGCATAGGTCCATGTGCTGTCCAATTTTTTAACGGACAGCACACGGACGTATACAACATTTGTCTGAATAAGGCCTTAGACTTTATAGACTACAGTAGGTAGGTTTTCAGGGCAAACACAGGAATCTGAAATACCTTGCAGCCTTGTAGATTATTGGATTCTAGGACATTCTGAGTTAATATAGGAAACCTCCATCGATCGGAGATTGGCTACAAATGATAACTATCTCTGGGGGACCCAGCATGTCTGTGCACAGACTGCTCATTGATTTCAATGTATACCAAATAATGCTTTATATACCCTGTTGTGGCGTTGCAGGGGAATCGAGAACATGCTGCCAGGTTGAAAACTGAACATGGGACACTTTTTGGGTGACCTTTTTAACAAAAATGAATTGAAAGCAGACAACCCCTTGAAAATAGCTGAAGAGTATATTGTCATGTTATATCCCTCTTTGTTAGTAACCTATATTTTTAAATATGATTTGGTACACTTACGTCTCATTGGAGAGTTTAGATGGAAACAAAACTATTTCAACTTCAAATCTGCACAGACAAATATAATTGGAACTGTTAGTTTCTTCAAGTTTTGCATTCTTGGCATTTTTAAAAAGTTTGTCTGGACACAATAAGATTTTTGTGTTTGCGCCCATAATCTTTGGCCCACTCAATACATATTTTAAATTTGTGCCTTAGTATTAAAAACATAAATTCAACTATTCCTGTTATGCAAATGTTAAATCTTCTACACATTCTAACATCAAGTATGAAACTTTTGTATAGATATTTACTAAGCAAAAAAGGGCAACATGAGTTTAGACATTTGTTGTATTGTAAGCATTCGCCACTGATTCTCAAGGATTTAAATGGTACTTTATAAAATACTGCTGGAAATATTGTTAAAAATATTTTATTTCGGGACTATCCCACACAGGTAGTGTCAGTGACGTACGTAAAGCAGAGGGGCACCATAGTAGGAGTCAAAATGTGGTCCCCTGCAAGAGCAGGTATATGAAATCACATCTTGGGGCAGGAGGTCACCCCCTCTCATTTATTGTAGGAGAAAAGGGCAGAATTAACCTCTTGCCACTTATCACTTCTTTATTGCTTATATAGCTGCAATTATTGAGAGAGAGCTGTATAGGAGTGGTGCCTCTCTATGGGCCCTATTGCAACTTCATTGGCTGTCTCTATGGTACACACACCCTTGGGTAGAGTCACCACAATTATAAAATGTTGCCTTATGTTACTTTGTGGGTTGAACCGAAAGACAATACACCATTTACGGAGACAAGTTATATTATTCAATACAATGATATAATACAAAGTGCATATGGGTATCCATTCTGAAGATCATCTGGAAACCAGTGGATGTAATCATCTTAATATACCAAGTAGAAATCAATTCGTATATACACATTTGGTTACTGATTGATTTAGGCCCTAAAAAAGAGACATGGACAGGATACAGAGCAATGGTGGTCAACCTTCTGTTTGCTTTAACCACAAGTGTTAGTTACCTTCCAATAGAATAGCATATGAATAGACCCCAGAAACCCTTTTGAGACGGCATTCTGATTTCCAATACCATGCACTTTTGATTTACAGTAAATCAGTGGAAGTTGTAGTATTGCTACAGCTTAAAAGCAGCAGGTTGAAGATCACTGTAGTAGATGATGGTTCCCCAGAACTTCAAATATATATTCCAGTAGAAGATAGCGTACAGTAGATAAACATAAATGGAAAATAATTATGAACTTTAAACATATAAAATGAAAAAACATGGCTCTTTATCTAGGTATTGACTTCTTCCATCTTAGTCGAAATCTGGTTATAGTCTTGTATAAAGTATACCCATTCTTCTCTTTACAGCACTGATTGGGGCATGTGGTGGAAATTACACTAAGGACGCTGCTATTATCTATTCCCCGGATTTTCCAGACTCATATGGATCAGGAAAAGCCTGTTATTGGACAATTCAAGTTCCAGGAGCCTCTTTAATCCGATTTAACTTTACCTTCTTTGACATCAAAGACTCACGGGATATGGTAGAGCTTTTGGATGGCTATACAAAGCAGGTCTTGGTACGATTTGATGGCAGGAACCACCCAACTAAGAGTTTAAACATCTCATTAGATTTTGTTATCTTGTATTTCTTCTCTGATCGCATCAATCAGGCCCAAGGATTTGCACTTGTATACCAAGGTAAGACTTGCATGTGTGTATATGCCTTTAAGACTTTTGGTCTCAAATGAGGCATGTTTTTGCTCTGTTATTATATGTTTTGTTAACATTATAGACCAAAGGCTGATATATTTGGTTTGCTTCACCTATTTAAAGCCTGTTGGCTATATAAACAGACAGGGCATTCAGAAATATAGCACTTAACCCCTTAGTGACCAGCCTATTTTAGGCCTTAATGACCACGCTATTTTATTTGTTTTTCTATAGTCGCATTCAAAGAGCTATAACTTTTTTTATTTTTCCGTCGACATAGCTGTATGAGGACTTGTTTTTTGCGGGATTAGTTGTACTTTTTAATGGCACCATTTAGGGTACATATAATTTTTTTATTAACTTTTATTAACTTTTTTGGGGGGATTAGAAAAAAAAAACTGAAATTCCACCCACATTAACTTTACAGAAGTGTCTTGACAGTGAATAGACATCACCTCCAGCCAGGAAGCGATGTCTATTCACAATCACGACACTTCGGTAAAAGTTTGTGTGGGACTTAATTACTGCACAGCTTGATCTCACGAGATCACGCTATGAATGACAGCAGTAGTGTGATCTCGCTGTGCAGCGATTAAGTCCCACACAAACTTTATTGAAGTGTCGGGATTGTGAATAGACATCGCGTCTTGGCTGGAGGTGATTTCTATTCACTGTCAAGACACTTCTGTAAAGTTAATGTGGGTGTATGTGACAGCACAGCATGATCTCGCTAGATCACGCTGTGCTGAGTATGACTGTGTATGACTCAGATTGGTTAGCGTCATACACTCCTCTTTACAACGTCCACTTGGTTAAAAGTTAAAAAACGCCCATTTGGGCATTAAGAAAGTCATTAGCATAAATCTAAAATTGCTCATAAGTTGCTCAAAAATGATCGTTTTTCTAAATAAAAACCACTGTTATCTACATTACAGCACCGATCACATTATGTAGGAGATAGGCCACTTATAATGTGGTGACAGAGCCTCTTTAAAAAAGAACAGTAAACTTAGAGTTGATGATGAAATTAAGGAGAAGAAAAACTTGCACACAGTATTTTTCCTTCTGAAAGATATTCTGCATGTTCATAACTTGTAGAAATGCAGAAATACAGGTATTAACTTCATCCTGATCTCTTCCATTTTTGACAGGGAAGGGGCTTAGGTTAGGGATAATGCTTTGCATTTCTGGTCTCCTACTGCAGAAAGGGCAGTGAGGGTGAAGACTTTTTATAAACCAGATACAGGCTTGTTAAAATGAGAAGGGGATAAAGACCCTTATCTAATGGCCCTTATGACTCCTAACCCAATTATGATACTACTGAATATTCGCCACCCTTCTATAACTGTAGGTAAGAAAAAAGTTTGACACATTCTTGCTTCAGCTGCCAAATCTTTAATTCTTTTGAAGTGGAATGAGACAATTTCCCCTTCAATTGCTCAGTGGCTTCAAAAGGTCTACCACATCTATCACATCTTGGGAATCTCGACCCCATCACAAATTTTAAAAAGTTTGAAATCTCTGGATAACCTTTCGTAACTCCTCGGAATTTCTGAAAAACTTGTGACATTACTTTGAGCTAAATGTAGAATATAGGCAAAATGTACTTGTCGCGCCCCTCCCTCCCCCACTACTGTTACTTGGTTTTCACAGTACATGATGGACGTTACGTTCTTATCTACTATTGTGCTACATTTGCTATGATGTACTTTTGGTTTTTTTTCTCATGTTAAACATAAAACTTTAATAAAAAAGGGAATTGAAAAGAAAAAAGTAAGAGGGGAAATGGCTGGTCCTCTGGGACACATACTAAAGAATTCTTTATACATTTCTCACAGTTTTATTGCAATATCACCTCTCACCATAGACTCAAAGGAAAGGAGGATATCACAAGAGGAATTGCTGGGATTTTATTAATCTTTTTGTGTATTTTCTACATTTAGATTTCCTTTAGGGGTACAAAAATATGTGGCAAGAATGCACATTTTACAAAAAAATTTGAAACTTCACAAATCAAGAATTGTGAAATTGCTTAACCTTTGCTTAGCCCTGTATATGGTGCAGGATGGAAACACCACATGTAAAATAAGAGGGATGGGTTTACCTTTAACAGGTGTCCTCTTGATTTTGCATGAAACTAATTCATTATGCTCTGGTATAGTTATATGAGATAGAAGAATAGGTTATATAATATGTGAAGCAAACAAGCTTCAGCAAATCGCTTTCTACCATATCTAATTTAAAGCATAAATATACCATATCAGATCTGAACAGATGGAGCACAGATTTTACATGTGCATCTGTAGCCATTATTTTTAAGTACTACACAGTTTATCATATATGTTTTAACAGCTGCTCAAACTGCAGAGGAATGAAACAAGTCCTGTCTTTTACTACTAGAAGAATGCATATGTGACTTATAAGGCTTTTTGTTGTTGGAACATTTCAATAGCATCCAAGGTGTAAAGTTTCTTCTCTCTTTGAGTGAGTTTTCCCATTGTAAGGTCAATTATCCACCAATGGGCCCCTCCCTACCTATAAAAATGAAGGAACAGGCAGCTGTAGAGGGCATTATTGTCTGGTATCTAAGGGTGTTATTGTAAGAACACTGCAGAATGATCCCTTATTGAATAGAGAATCAGCATTCCAGGTAACTAGCCAAGCATACATTTCTGCCTTTTAAGTCCCACCTGGTGTCCTCAGCGCAGGTTGGTTACCAGGGAGTTGCTCTTCCATCAGAAGAAAATGTATTCTGACATGTTTAGATTCTATAGAAAGCTTTTCACACGGTTGTGATGGCGGTTTTGAAAACAAGCCATTCGATCTAAATTCAAAACTCTGTTTCAAGTACAGGGGGGTATTTCTGGCAGTCAAGCCATACTTACTGTAGCTTTCAAAAAGATTTATTTGTCTCCTTCAAAATTTTCTTTTTACTTTACTATATAGAGTGGACTTCAGGATATTTTTTATTAATCCTAAATTCTTAAAAAAGTGAGGTTTACCGTGAGTTCCTTAAGACCAATATTGATCAATTACAGTAATGTTTTGACTGTTTCCTGATTCTGCCTTGTCTTTGTTCACACTAGAGCTCTGGGGTTCTGTTGAAGGTTTTTCTGGCCTTTCTGGGGGGTATTTGGCGGCAGAAATAGCAGTCTGCAGCCCTTTTTTTTCTGCCAAAATGCCAGAACTCTAACAGTCAAATTAATGAGGCTTATCGGTATGTATATATATATATATATATATATATATACATATATATATATATATATATACATACATACACACACACACACACACACACACTAGTCCTTCTTAATGAATTAGAAGATCAAAATGTTAATTTAAAAAAAACGTAGAACTACACGCTGGCAATTCAAACTAATGGACTGTGTAGTATAATAATAATACACGGTGTATGTAATGACAGGGATAGGGAAACAGACAAGTGCGCCCTAAACTACCCGCCACTCAGTCCCTGCCTACTTGCAACGACCCGCCCTAGGCGACAGGGTACAACTGGGCGACGGTCCCTACACTCAATAAGTGCACGACAGACAACCAGACAAGGAAACACAGAACAAAGGGAAACGGGGCAGTTGCCCACAGCAACACCGTGAGCAACAAGAGAAGTAAACGAGCCGAGTCAAACCAGGAGAGTACGAGGTGCCAAACGCAGAGCAGGAGAGTAGTGAACAAGCCGAGTCAAACCAGGAGTGTACGAGGTACCAAACGCAGAGCAGAAGAGTAGTCAGTAAGCCAGGGTCAATACGAAGCAGGGACAAGTAGTTCAAGAAGCTGCAGCAGGGCCAGGAAACAAACCGAGAAGAATCACAAGCAAGGAGGAACAGGAAAGGCAGGTATAAATAGACAGAGGTCGGGAGCTAGCTCTGTCTGGCCAGGCTGTGATAGGCTCTCCCACTCCTAAGCCTGCCATCCTGAGTGGTGGAAGATGGAGTCAGTCTCACAGACATAGAAGCAGGTGCAGACTGATTACCTATGGCCGTGGATACAGAAGCTGTGCCTGGCAGATCCTTAACAGTACCCCCCCTTTTATGAGGCGCCACCGGACCCTTTCTAGATGGACCTGGTTTATTGGGGAAACGAAGGTGGAACCTCCTGACCAATACCCCAGCGTGAACATCCCGGGCGGGTACCCAAGTCCTCTCCTCAGGCCCGTATCCTCTCCAATGGACCAGGTACTGGAGGGAGCCTTGGACCATCTCGCTGTCCACAATCTTGGCCACCTCGAATTCTACCCCCTCATGGGGTGAGAACGGGGACAGGAGGTTTCCTCGAGGGAACCAAGGACGGGGAGCAGCGTTTAAGGAGGGAGGCATGAAACACGTCGTGTACTCGAAAAGATGGGGGCAACTCCAGTCAGAAGGAGACAGGATTGAGGACTTCAATGACCTTGTACGGCCCTATAAACCGGGGAGCAAACTTTTTGGACGGGACTTTAAGGCGCAAGTTCTTTGACGATAGCCACACCAGATCCCCGACCATAAACAAGGGGTTAGCAGAACGTCTTCTATCTGCCTGAGTTTTTTTGTATGCTCTGGGACGCCTCTAGGTTCTTCTGAACCTGGGCCCAAACTGTGCACAGTTCCCGATGAACGACCTCTACCTCGGGATTGTTGGAACTACCAGGTGAAACGGAGGAGAACCGTGGATTAAACCGAAAATTACAGAAAAAGGGGGAGACCCCTGACGAGTTACTGACCCGGTTATTAAGGGAAAATTCGGTGAGGGGAATGAATGAGACACAATCATATTGACAGTCAGAGATAAAACACCTTAAATATTGTTCTAGAGACTGATTAGTCATCTCGGTTTGGCCATTAGTTTCAGGATGGAAGGCAGAGGAGAAGGACAGATCAATCTCCAACTTTTTACAGAAGGCTCTCCAAAACAAAGAAACAAATTGTACCCCTCTGTCAGAAACAATATTGACAGGGACCCCATGGAGACGCAGGATGTGTTTGACAAACAAGGTAGCTAACGTCTTAGCATTGGGTAGTTTTTTGAGAGGCACAAAGTGGCACATCTTACTGAAGCGGTCTACTACAACACACACCACCGACTTGCCTTGAGATGGAGGCAAATCGGTGATAAAATCCATGGAGATATGGGTCCAAGGTCTCTGGGGAATGGGCAAAGAACGTAGTAAACCCGCTGGTTGGGACCTGGGAGTCTTGGACCTAGCACAAACCTCACAAGCGGCGACGTAGGCCTTAACGTCTTTAGGCAACCCAGGCCACCAATAGTTTCTGCCAATGAGGTGCTTGGTACCCAGGATGCCTGGATGACCAGATAGTGCGGAGTCATGATTTTCCCTAAGTACCCTTAGCCGGAATTGCAGGGGAACAAACAGCTTGTTCTCAGGAAGGTTCCCGGGAGCTGAACCTTGATCAGCAGCAATTTCAGAGCCTAAATCAGAATCAATAGAGGAAATGATTATACCTGGAGGCAAAATACAAGCAGGATCTTCCTCCGAAGGAGGGCTGGCCATGAAGCTATGCGACAGTGTATCAGCCTTAATATTTTTAGACCCAGCCCTATAGGTAACCAAAAAATGTAATCTGGTAAAAAATAACGCCCATCGAGCTTGTCTCGGGTTTAGCCTCCGGGCCGATTCTAGGAAAACCAGATTCTTGTGGTCGGTAAGGACCGTTACCTGGTGCCTAGCCCCCTCCAGGAAGTGGCGCCACTCTTCAAATGCCCATTTAATGGCTACGAGTTCGCGGTTGCCAATATCATAGTTACTCTCAGTGGGCGAAAACTTCCTGGAGAAGCAGGCACAGGGACGGAGATGGGTGAGGGACCTTGTACCCTGGGACAAGACAGCCCCCACTCCCACCTCGGACGCGTCAACCTCCACGATAAATGGCTCCATTTGGTTGGGCTGAAGCAACACCGGGGCCGAGATAAAGCACTTCTTAAGGACCTCAAAAGCCTGGACAGCCTCAGGAGGCCAGCGGAGGAGATCAGCACCCTTGTGAGTGAGGTCCGTAAGAGGCTTAGCGATGACCGAGAAGTTAGCAATAAATCTCCTGTAATAATTAGCGAACCCCAAGAAGCACTGTAACGCCTTCAGGGAGGCAGCTTGGACCCATTCCACCACAGCCTGGACCTTGGCGGGGTCCATGCGGAATTCATGAGGAGTGAGGATTTGACCCAAAAATTGTATCTCCTGCACCCCAAACACACATTTTTCGGTCTTCGCAAACAGTTTGTTTTCCCGAAGGACCTGGAGCACCTTCCTGACATGCTCAATGTGGGAGGACCAGTCCTTGGAAAACACAAGTATGTCATCAAGGTACACTACAAGAAATAACCCCAGGTAATCTCTTAAAATCTCATTTATGAAATTCTGGAAGACCGCGGGAGCATTACACAACCCAAAGGGCATGACGAGGTATTCGAAATGACCTTCGGGCGTGTTAAACGCAGTCTTCCACTCATCCCCCTCTTTGATGCGGATAAGGTTATACGCCCCCCGTAGATCAAACTTAGAGAACCATTGGGCCCCCTGAACCTGATTAAAGAGATCAGGAATCAAAGGAAGGGGATACTGGTTCCTTACAGTGACCTTATTCAAGTTACGGTAGTCAATGCATGGCCTAAGACCACCATCCTTCTTCCCTACGAAGAAGAAGCCAGCACCTACCGGAGGAGTAGAGGGGCGAATGTAACCCTTGGCCAGGCATTCCTGGATATACTCTCTCATGGCTTCACGTTCGGGACAAGAGAGATTAAATATCCTACCCTTAGGGAGCTTAGCTCCTGGTACCAAATCGATAGCGCAATCGTATTCTCTATGAGGAGGTAACACTTCGGAGGCCTCCTTAGAGAAAACATCAGCGAAGTCCTGAACAAACTCAGGTAGCGTGTTCACCTCCTCAGGGGGAGAAATAGAATTAACAGAAAAACATGACGTCAAGCATTCATTACCCCATTTGGTAAGCTCCCCAGTATTCCAGTCAAACGTGGGATTATGCAACTGCAACCAGGGAAGGCCTAAAACCAAATCGGACGATAATCCCTGCATCAACAGTACAGATCACTGCTCCAAATGCATGGAGCCAACAAGGAGTTCAAAAACAGGGGTATGCTGTGTAAAATAACCATTAGCAAGAGGAGTGGAGTCGATACCCACTACCGAGACAGGTTTAGGCAAATCAATCAAAGGCATAGCTAGAGACATAGCAAATTCCACAGACATGATATTAGCAGATGACCCTGAATCCACGAAGGCACTGCCGGTAGCAGACCTACCACCAAAAGAGACCTGAAAGGGAAGCAAGATTTTATTATGTTTCATATTTACGGGAAATACCTGTGCGCCCAAGTGACCTCCCCGATGATCACTTAGGCGCGGAAGTTTTCCGGCTGCTTATTCTTACGCCTAGGACAGGTGTTCACTTGATGCTTGTCATCCCCACAATAGAAGCAGAGACCATTCTTCCTGCGGAACTCTCTACGTTCTTGGGGGGACACGGAGGCCCCGAGTTGCATAGGTACCTCCGAGTCTTCCGTGGAAGAACGAAGCAACGGAACCTCGGGAGGCATCATGGGGGAGTCACAGGAGAAAACACAAAAACGTTCACGTTGTCGTTCCCTGAGACGTCGGTCAAGTCGTACCGCTAAAGCCATAACCTGGTCTAGGGAGTCAGAAGAGGGATAGCTAACTAGCAGGTCTTTCAGGGCGTTCGACAGACCCAACCTAAACTGGCACCTTAAAGCAGGGTCATTCCACCGAGAAGCTACGTACCACTTCCTAAAGTCAGAGCAATACTCCTCAACAGGTCTCTTACCCTGACGTAAGGTCACCAGCTGACTCTTGGCAAAGGCAGTCCTGTCAGTCTCGTCATAAATGAGTCCGAGAGCAGAAAATAAAAGATCAACGGAGGAAAGTTCAGGGGCGTCAGGAGCGAAGGAGAAGGTCCATTCTTGGGGCCCTTCCTGGAGCCGGGACATAATTATACCCACCCGCTGGCTCTCAGAACCTGAGGAGTGGGGCTTTAAACAAAAATAGAGCCTACAACTTTCCCGAAAGGAGAGAAAAGTCTTCCGGTCCCCTGAGAATCGGTCAGGCAACTTGAGGTGGTGTTCAAGAGGTGAGGGGCACTACCATGGTAGCATCAGGTTGGTTGACCCTCTGAGCCAGGGCCTGGACCTGTAGGGAGAGCAGGAGAGTAGTGAACAAGCCGAGTCAAACCAGGAGTGTACGAGGTACCAAACGCAGAGCAGAAGAGTAGTCAGTAAGCCAGGGTCAATACGAAACAGGGACAAGTAGTTCAAGAAGCTGCAGCAGGGCCAGGAAACAAACACAGAAGAATCACAAGCAAGGAGGAACAGGAAAGGCAGGTATAAATAGACAGAGGGCGGGAGCTAGCTCCGTCTGGCCAGGCTGTGATAGGCTCTCCCACTCCTAAGCCTGCCATCCTGAGTGGTGGAAGATGGAGTCAGTCTCACAGACATAGAGGCAGGTGCAGACTGATTACCTATGGGCGTAGATACAGAAGCTGTGCCTGGCAGATCCTTAACAGTGTATATATATATATATATATATATATATATATATGTGTGTATATAATATTAATAATAATAATCTTTATTTATATAGCGCCAACATATTACGCAGCACTTTACAATTTAGAGGGAACATGAAACAAACAATATCAGACATTACATAGTGACAAAGTTAATTTACAATTCAAATCTGAGGAGTGGGGACCCTGCTCGCAAGAGCTTACAATCTATGAGGAAATAAGGGAGACAAAAAGTGTAACAGAGTTTGTTCTGTACAATAGTCCCGCTATTTTTATACACATGGGGTGGTAACATAAAGCTGCATGAGCCGGACACCAGCCAGTATCCGTGTATGACGGACATGAAGAGAAGGAGTGTGAGGGAATCTTATTCTGATGACTAATCTAAAAGGAGGGCCATGGGAAGGAGTCAGATTAGGGAATGTTATAGGCCTGTCTAAATAGATGTGTTTTCAGGGCACGTTTAAAACTTTGGATATTGGGAATTAATCTGATTGTCTGGGGTAGCGCATTCCAGAGGACTGGTGCAGCATGAGAAAAATCTTGGAGACGGGAGTGGGAGGTTCGGATTATGGAGAATTTTAATCTAAGGTCGTTGGCAGAACGTAGAGCCCGAGTAGGGTGGTAGATTGAAATGAGAGAGGAGATGTAAGGAGGTGCAGCACTGTGGAGAGCTTTGTGGGTGAGAGTAATAAGTTTGAATTTTATTCTGAATGGGATGGGCAACCAGTGCAGTGACTGGCACAGATTAGAGGTGTTGTTGTAGCGGTTGGTCATAATTATGAGCCTGGCTGCTGCATTGAGGATAGATTGGAGAGGGGAGAGTTTGGTGAGGGGAAGACCGACTAGTAATGATTTACAGTAGTCAAGACGAGAGTGAATCAGAGCAACAATGAGAGTTTTGGCGGTTTCCTCCGTAAGAAAAGGGCGGATTCTGGAGATGTTTTTGAGGTGAAAATGACAGGAGCGTGAAAGTGATTGAATGTGAGGAGTAAAGGAAAGGTCTGAGTCAAAAATAACCCCCGAGACAGCGGGCGTGCTGCTTAGGAATAATGATAGTGCCACACACAGAGATGGAGACATCAGGTTTACGGAGGTTAGTAGATGGTGGGAATACAAGGAGCTCAGTTTTAGAAAGATTCAGTTTCAGATAGAGAGAGGACATGATGTTAGAGACAGCGGACAGACAATTACTGGTGTTTTGTATTAGAGCAGGGGTGAGGTCACGGGAAGAGGTATATAACTGGGTGTCATCAACGTAGAGATGGTACTGGAAGTCAAATCTGCTGATGGTTTGTCCAATAGGAGCTGCGTAGAGAAATGAGAAGCGGACCTAGGACTGAACCCTGAGGAACCCCGATAGCAAGGGGAAGAGGGGAAGAAGTGGAACCAGCAAATGACACACTGAACGAGCGGTCAGAGAGATAGGAGGAAAACTAAGAGAGAGCCACGTCCTTGAGGCCAATAGAGTGGAGCATGTTAAGTAGGAGTTTGTGGTCTACAGTGTCAAAGGCTGCAGATAGATCCAGAAGAATCAGTAGCGAGTATTTGCCGTTAGATTTAGTCGCCAAGAGATCATTTGAGACTTTCGTAAGGGCAGTTTCTGAGGAGTTTAGAGTGCGGAAACCAGATTGTAATGGGTCAAGAATGGAGTTAGCAGAGAGATAGCGGATAAGGCGAGAGTAGACCAAGCGTTCCAGGAGTTTGGAGATGAAGGGCAGATTATAGACTGGTCGGTAGTTAGCAGCGCTGGATGGGTCAAGAGTTGTTTTTTTTCAGTAATGGGTTTATAATGGCATGTTTAAAAGAGGAGGGAAAGATACCAGAGGAAAGAGAGGGGTTAAATATTTTAGTCAGGTGACCAGTGACGGCTGGGGAGAGGAACTGGAGGAGGTGTGAGTTGATAGGATCACTAGGACAGGTAGTAGGACGAGAAGAAGAGAGGAGTCTAGACTTCTTCTGTTATTGGGTCAACTGCTGAAAGGGAAGAGGGAGTGCGGGAGGGATGGGGATCGATGTTACTAGGGGACTGGGAGATAATATCATGGCGGGTGTTCTCAATTTTAACTTTAAAATAAGTGGCCAGGTCTTCAGCACTGAGATCTGTGATTGGCGTCTGCACTTTAGGACTAAGGAGGGAGTGAAAAGTATCAAAGAGGCGTTTTGGATTATTAGATAGTGTGGAGATGAGAGAAGTGAAATAGACTTGTTTGGCTAGGTGAAGGGCAGAGTCGTAAGTTCTCAGCATAAATTTGTAATGGAGGAAATCTGCATCCAAATGCGATTTTCTCCACAGTCGTTCGGCACATCTCAAGCACCGCTGAAGAAAGCGGGATTAAGGCGTGTGCCAGGGTTGTCGTCGTCTTTGTCGAGTGGTTCGGAGTGTAGGGGGGCTGCTTCATCCAATGCATTCTTTAGAGTGTTATTGTAAAGTTTGGCATCCAGATTGGGACAGGAGAGGGAAGAGATAGGGGACAATGAGGACTGTGGACTGTCTATGAGTTTCTGAGTGTTAATGGCATGTAGATTTCTGTATGTCTGATACGTAGGGATGACCTGAGAAGGCAGAGAATATTTGATAGTAAAGGAGTGAAGGTTGTGATCAGAGAGCAGGAGAGGAGAGTTAATAAAGTCAGAAACTGAGCAGAGCCGGAAGAAGACCAGGTCAAGCGAATGCCCGTCTTCATGTGTAGGAGAGTTAGTAAGTTGTGACAGACCTAGGGACGAGGTTAAAGATAGAAACTGGGAGGCAGATGAGGAGATTGGGTTATCAATGGGGATGTTGAAGTCACCCATGATGAGAGTGGGTGTTTCAGAGGATAGAAATTGTGGAAGCCAGGCAGCAAAATGATCCAGGAATTGGCGGGGTGAGCCCGGGGGGCAGTAGACAACTGCCACTCGGAGGAAAAAAGGGTGAAAGAGTCTGAGGGTGTGGACTTCAAAAGAGGGAAATGTGAGTGAGGGGACTGGGGGAATGACCTGAAAAGTGCAGTGTGGGGAAAGAAGTATACCTATTCCTCCACCCTGCCTGTTCTCAGGTCTGGGGGCATGAGAGAACTGGAGGCCACCATAAGATAGAGCAGCAGGGGAAGCAGTGTCAGACAGGTGTAGACATGTTTCTGTAAGAGCCAGAAGGTTGAGAGAGTTAGAAAGGAATAAGTAATGAATAAGGGCTTATTTACACGAACGTGTAATACGTCCGTGCAACGTGCGTCATTTTCACGGACCTATGTTAGTCTATGGGGCCGTTCAGACAGTCCCTGATTTTCATGCAGCGTATGTCCGCTGCGTGAAACGCATGACATGTCCTATATTTGTGTGTTGTTTGCGCATCACGCACCCATTGAAATCAATGGGTGCGTGAAAATCACACTTCCGTGTGACGCGCGTGATTCACGCAACAGCAGTCAAAACTATGATTGAAAACAGAAAAGCACCACGTGCTTTTCTGTTTACAAACATACAGACAGAGTGTCATAATGATGGCGGCTGCACGAAAATCACGTAGCCACGCATCATATGCTACTGACACACGGAGCTGTTATGTACCTTTTGCGCACGCAAAACGCACACGCTCGTGTAAATCCAGCCCAAAGGTGAGTTTGTTGCACATGGACCGAGAATTCCAGAGAGCACAGTTAAGAGACAGGAGAAGACGTACAAGGAAGGGTAAGAAGATTTGCAAGGTTTCTATGTGTGGCAGGTAAGTGGTTGAGCTTGGCAGAAGAAAAGGGAGGACCAGGGTTGGGAGAGATGTCCCCGGCAGCTAGTAGCAGGAGAATGGAGAGAGATAGAAGATGGTTCTGTGATTTATGAGAGCGTTTTTTTATGTTGGGCAGTGGGATGAGATGGGTTAAGGTGACTGATGGAAGTGAATAGTGCATGGGAGCTGTACATGGGCGAGGCAAGGAGAGAGGGACTGATGTGGACTGTTTTTTGCCATGGTCTAAATGGGCGATAGGATTGTAAACCACGAGCAGCTATAATGATGAGCACGGTAGTGAACATGTTTGTTTATATTTTGTTTGTAAACAGATATAATATTGAATCTAATAGCTCAAATCTGTGTTAGTTTGTTTGGTTTTGCAGCTTACCTGTCACTTGCCCTGTCCAACTGCCATGTATAACTGCCAGGACACTTTGACAATATGACACTTACAGAGATGACTTCTGCCGTCGTGCCCCCTGCACAAGTGCCTTCCCCATATGCTACATCTTAATTTATAGGAGAGTAGATGCTCAGATCTAGGCCTAATTAAGCTCGTTCAGCTATTAATCAAATCAACTAGACACATGAGGTGAAAAGCTATGCAGAGATAAACAAACAGACTAGCTGGTCGGGATGATCATAAAATTTAATGACGATCAACCACTTTAACAAAAGTTAGAGGTAACATTAGACTATATAGGAAGACAGGAAAGCAGAGTTATATACCATAAAATACAAGTTTCAGCTTTTTGAAATGCAGGTACAGCAGAGATGTAGTTCATGCAGGAATTAAATGGATTATATACACAGAGATGATTTCTCACGTCGTGCCCCCCTGCATATATATATATATATATATATATATATACATACATGTATGTGTATGTAAATATATGTATGTGTGTGTATATATATATATATATATATATATATGTATGTGCGTGTGTGTGTGTATATATATATGTGTGTGTGTGTGTATATATATATGTGTGTACTGTATATACTGTATGTGTGTGTGTGTGTGTGTGTGTGTGTGTGTGTGTGTGTGTGTGTGTGTGTGTGTGTGTGTGTGTGTGTGTGTGTGTGTGTGTGTAGAAAGGCAGAAAGCAGCAGCACTCACAAAAGACTGTTGTACGGGTGCCCAGCAAGTCGTCCTGATTCTAGGACGAAGTATTATATGAAAAGAGAAAACTTGCAGCACTCCACCACCACTTTTTTTTCATATTGGAGTGGTGCAAGTTTTCTCTTTTTATATATATATATATGTACAGTGAAGGAAATAAGTATTTGATCCCTTGCTGATTTTGTAAGTTTGCCCACTGTCAAAGACATGAACAGTCTAGAATTTTTAGGCTAGGTTAATTTTACCAGTGAGAGATAGATTATATTTAAAAAAAACTGAAAATCACAGTCAAAATTATATATATTTATTTGCATTGTGCACAGAGAAATAAGTATTTGATCCCTTTGGCAAACAAGACTTAATACTTGGTGGCAAAACCCTTGTTGGCAAGCACAGCAGTCAGACGTTTTTTGTAGTTGATGATGAGGTTTGCACACATGTTAAATGGCCTTTTGGCCCACTCCTCTTTGCAGATCATCTGTAAATCATTAAGATTTCGAGGCTGTCGCTTGGCAACTCGGATCTTCAGCTCCCTCCATAAGTTTTCGATGGGATTAAGGTCTGGAGACTGGCTAGGCCACTCCATCACCTTAATGTGCTTCTTTTTGAGCCACTCCTTTGTTGCCTTGGCTGTATGTTTCGGGTCATTGTCGTGCAGGAAGACCCAGCCACGAGCCATTTTTATGTCCTGGTGGAGGGAAGGAGGTTGTCACTCAGGATTCGACGGTACATGGCTCCATCCATTCTCCCATTGATGCGGTGAAGTAGTCCTGTGCCCTTAGCAGATAAACACCCCCAAAACATAATGTTTCCACCTCCATGCTTGACAATGGGGACGGTGTTCTTTGGGTCATAGGCAGCATTTCTCTTCCTCCAAACACGGCGAGTTGAGTTAATGCCAAAGAGCTCAATTTTAGTCTCATCTGACCACAGCACCTTCTCCCAATCACTCTCAGAATCATCCAGATGTTCATTTTCAACCTTCAGACGGGCCTGTACATGTGCCTTCTTGAGCAGGGGGACCTTGCGGGCACTGCAGGATTTTAATCCATTACGGCGTAATGTGTTACCAATGGTTTTCTTGGTGACTTTGGTCCCAGCTGCCTTGAGATCATTAACAAGTTCCCCCCGTGTAGTTTTCGGCTGAGCTCTCACCTTCCTCAGGATCAAGGATACCCCTGAGGTGAGATTTTGCATGGAGCCCCAGATCGATGTCGATTGGCAGTCATTTTGTATGTCTTCCATTTTCTTACTATTGCACCAACAGTTGTCTCCTTCTCACCCAGCCTCTTACTTATGGTTTTGTAGCCCATTCCAGTCTTGTGCTGGTCTATGATCTTGTCCCTGACATCCTTAGAAAGCTCTTTGGTCTTGCCAATGTTGTAGAGGCTAGAGTCAGACTGATTAATTGAGTCTGTGGACAGGAGTCTTTTATACAGGTGATCATGTAAGACAGCTGTCTTTAATGCAGGCACCAAGTTGATTTGGAGCGTGTAACTGGTCTGGAGGAGGCTGAACTCTTAATGGTTGGTAGGGGATCAAATACTTATTTCTCTGTGCACAATGCAAATAAATATATATAATTTTGACTATGTGATTTTCTGTTTTGTTTTTTATATAATCTATCTCTCACTGGTAAAATTAACATAGCCTAAAAATTCTAGACTGTTCATGACTTTGACAGTGGGCAAACTTACAAAATCAGCAAGGGATCAAATACTTATTTCCTTCACTGTATATACTACCGTTCAAAAGTTTGGGGTCACCCAGACAATTTTGTCTTTTCCATGAAAACTCACACTTATATTTATCAAATGAGTTGCAAAATGACTAGAAAATATAGTCAAGACATTGACAAGGTTAGAAATAATGATTTTTATTTCAAATAATAATTTTCTCCTTCAAACGTTGCTTTCATCAAAGAATGCTCCATTTGCAGCAATTACAGCATTGCAGACCTTTGGCATTCTAGCTGTTAATTTGCTGAGGTAATCAGGAGAAATTTCGCCCCATGCTTCCAGAAGCCCCTTCCACAAGTTGGATTGGCTTGATGGGCACTTCTTGCGTACCATACGGTCAAGCTGCTCCCACAACAGCTCTATGGGGTTGAGATCTGGTGACTGCGCTGGCCACTCCATTACAGATAGAATACCAGCTACCTGCTTCTTCCCTAAATAGTTCTAGCATAATTTGGAGGTGTGCTTTGGGTCATTGTCCTGTTGTAGGATGAAATTGGCTTCACAGGGTATGGCATGGCGTTGCAAAATGGAGTGATAGCCTTCCTTATTCAAAATCCCTTTTACCTTGTACAAATCTCTCACTTTACCAGCACCAAAGCAACCCCAGACCATCACATTACCTCCACCATGCTTGACAGATGGCGTCAGGCACTCTTCCAGCAACTTTTCAGTTGTTCTGCGTCTCACAAATGTTCTTCTGTGTGATCCAAACACCTCAAACTTCGATTCGTCTGTCCATAACACTTTTTTCCAACCTTCCTCTGTCCAATGTCTGTGTGCTTTTGCCCATATTAATATTTTCCTTTTATTAGCCAGTCTCAGATATGGCTTTTTCTTTGCCACTCTGCCCTGAAGGCCAGCATCCCGGAGTCGCCTCTTCACTGTAGACGTTGACACTGGCGTTTTGCGGGTACTATTCAATGAAGCTGCCAGTTGAGGACCTGTGAGGCGTCTATTTCTAAAACTAGAGACTCTAATGTACTTGTCTTGTTGCTCAGTTGTGCAGCGGGGCCTCCCACTTCTCTTTCTACTTTGGTTAGAGCCTGTTTGTGCTGTCCTCTGAAGGGAGTAGTACACACCGTTGTAGGAAATCTTCAGTTTCTTGGCAATTTCTCGCATGGAATAGCCTTCATTTCTAAGAACAAGAATAGACTGTCGAGTTTCACATGAAAGCTCTCTTTTTCTAGCCATTTTGAGAGTTTAATCGAACCCACAAATGTAATGCTCCAGATTCTAAACTAGCTCAAAGGAAGGTCAGTTTTATAGCTCCTCTAAACAGCAAAACTGTTTACAGCGGTGCTAACATAATTTCACAAGGGTTTTCAAGTGTTTTCTAATCATCCATTAGCCTTCTAACACAGCTAGCAAACACAATGTACCATTAGAACACTGGAGTGATGGTTGCTGGAAATGGGCCTCTATACACCTATGTAGATATTGCATTAAAAACCAAACGTGATGACTTCCGGTTCCGGCGCTGGGATGTGAGGACGGCGTGAGGTGAGCTCCCGAGACCCGATCCCCTGAACCTCCGCCGCCACACACACCCGCAAAATAAACCTACCTCGGCAGTTAGCTGGAGGCACGGTGAGAGGGCACAGATAGTGCATGGAGCGGTACCTCCTCAGGAGCGGCAGCCGCGAGAACACCCGTCCGTCCGGACACACGAGGCAGGGAGAGGAGATATCCAAGATGGCGACGTTGCAGCATGCCTCTCCGCCGGGCAGCAGGCCACAGAGTCCAGAGCCCCCTGTAGAGAAAATATCACAGCCGGAGGTGGCAAAACTGGATTATAGGAGATTGGCGATAGAAGTTGCCACACATCTAGCTCCCGACATCAAAGATTCGCTGGTGGCTACGGTAACAACGACATTGCAGAAACTGCAAAATGAGGTTACGTCACATGGTACACGGCTGGATGAACTGGAGCAACGAGTCGGCCTTATGGAGGATGAATCAGCGGGGGCACACACACACATCCAAGGCCTATTGCAAGACAACTCCAGGCTCAGAGACCGCCTGGAGGACTTGGAAAACCGCTCCAGGAGGAACAACCTCAGAATTGTCGGCCTGCCTGAGCACATTAAACCCCAGCACTTACAGGGGATATGCGAAATGGAGCTTCCAGAAGCCCTAGGCCTGAACAGGTCTTGCAGAGTGGAGAGAGCGCATCGGGTCGGCCCACCGGGTGCAGTAAAGGCCAACACAGGAGAACCGCACAACAGGCCACGTCAAGTGATTATGCGATACCTAGACTACAATGACAAAGAGGAACTCTTGCGAACCTTTAGGAATCGAAATACACCATTACAGCTTCGAGGAGCTAAAATAATTTTATTTGCCGACTACTCTGCAGATGTCACGCGGAGACGGAGATCATTTGGAGGAGTATGCACTACTTTATACAAGAGCAAAGTTAAATTCCAGCTGCAATACCCGGCAACATTGAGGGTTACAAGACCAGACGGTTCAGTCAAGGTTTTTCACACTCCGGAGGAGGCGACGCTCTTCGTGGACAAGATGGTGAGACATGAGAACTCCGACGCAACAATAGCGAACACCCGGCAGAGCTCAACGACAAAGAAAAAGACCTCGATGGACTCAGCATTAGCACGGGACAGTTCCTGGTCCTCCATTGCCCGGGTTCCATCACCCAAGCAACAACGCACAGAGTCCTCCAAATCCTTGCAAGGATCCCGCATTGATAGGATGATGGAGGCGCTACCGGACTGATGAGTATAACTTGCAATATGGAGGGTGTATACATGTCTCATGTCACGCACAAATGTGGTTTTACTGTGGGGTACGAAGGCTAGACATATAAGGCATTATAATTGTATCTAAAGGGTAGGATATTGTACATTAATGACACCCTGGCAAAAGGAATGGTCCAGAAACACCCGAGGGTCATTAAAATCACAAAAATAAGGAGGGGGGGAGGGGGAAGGGCCTTCACCCAGAAAAAAGTGAAGTCAGGCATACCAATATGACGCGAGACACACAAGAGAGAGTGTGGATTTTGCTGGTCGGGTATTATGTTGATACTGGTTATAATACTGTTTTTTTACTGTTTGCACATGAAAATGTTATGGGTTTAGGAGCAACGTGGAGCAGGAACCTCCGAGCAGCCACCATAGGAACGGGGCGCACATGCCCGGAAATAGATATACAAAATAACTCAAATTTGATCCTTATAGAGAAATTTAGAATATGCAAGTGACCTCATGGAATGTTAAGGGGCTCCGTTCCCCCAATAAACGGATGATGGTTCTTCGTCACCTAAAAAAATTACACACTGACATCGCTCTCCTACAGGAGACCCATTTGGAGGAGAGCGACTTCCACCGCATGAAAAAAATGTGGGTGGGTGCAGTTTACGGCTCTTCAGCTTGTGGTCGTAAAGCAGGTGTACTAATTTTGATCAATAGAAATATGATACACAAGGTACTACGCACAAATTCCGACTCGGCAGGTCGCTTGCTCCATGTCGTTCTTGACACTCCGTGTGGGGTCCTAAGCATATACAACATCTACGGACCCAATGATGATAACGTTAAATTTTATAATGAATTGGAAAGGGCGTTGCTAACAGATGATATCCCACATAAATTGGTAGGGGGTGATTTCAATTCTGTCTTAGACCACAGAGAGGATAGGAGGTCACACAAAATTCAAGAGTTGGGACCCATCTTTGCAGGGACCCCCAGAAAGCACGATAGGGTATTGGGACCTTTATTAGAGAGCACTCATCTAATAGACGCATGGCGGGAGGGCAACCCGGACGCAAGGGAATTCACACACTATTCGCATTCTCAGCAGTCATGGTCAAGGATAGATTACATTTTCATATCGGCACCCTTGAGGCAACGAATAGGAGTTTCTACTGTGGGGGACTTGGTGATATCGGATCACGCACCTATAATGATATCCCTTCAAGAGGTGTACCCGAGAGGGACAGATTTTATTTGGCGCTTTCCGGCTCATCTAGCGCTAGATGATACATTCAAAAGACAGTTGCAGGGATGGTGGTTGGAATACGCATCCGAGAATGACGGGCACAGGGATAATACCTCCCTCTTTTGGGACACAGCGAAGGCAGTATTGAGGGGTAGGATTCTCGCTTACTCTGTAAGCAAAAAAAGGGAAATAGCAAGACAATTTAAAGCAGCAAGCAGTGCGTTGAGGTCAGCATACACAACATATCTCTCCCAACCAACGGAGGGCAATAGACAAACCTGGGTACAGGCCAAACACAACTTTGATGAGTGGACTTCTCAGAAAGAAATAACCCGCAATTACGAGTTTGAGGCAACAATACACAGATTTGGAAATAAGGCGGGAAGATTGCTAGCAAATGTAGCTAGGGGACAACGCCCGGCACAACACATAGCCAAACTTAGGGATCACACGGGACAAATCACGGGAGATCCTTCACATATAAATTCCATTCTGGCCAGATTCTACGAGGAGCTGTATTCCGATGAATCAGTCTCACCGTTAGAGGCTACACTCCTGGACAGCACCACTCTTCCTGTCATCTCAGAGGATCAACTGCAAATACTGAATGCGCAGGTTACTAGGGAGGAGGTAGATAGGGCTATCAGAAACCTGAAAAACTCCAAAGCCCCAGGCCCAGATGGCTTCTCAGGAGAATTTTACAAAGCGATGAGAGAACAGGTGACCGAAACCCTGGTTTCGCTCTTTAACAATGCCCTGGGTAGTGAAGGTCTGCCACCATCGGCAAACACGTCCTATATCAAACTTCTGTTGAAACCAGGAAAAGATCCCCTGCTACCAGGGTCTTACCGACCCATATCCCTGATAAACGTCGACGCGAAACTTCTCTCTAAAATCATAGCAAATAGATTAGCGGACATAATGCCGCACCTCATAGCTCCTGAGCAGGTGGGGTTCATTAAGGGGAGATCGGCGGTCACCAATATTAGAACGGTATTGGCGGTGCTAGACAGGGTGCAGCACAGTCCAGGACAGGGGGAACACCCAGCACTGCTTTTGCTGGATGCTGAAAAAGCATTCGACAACGTTAGATGGAAGTGGCTGGATGCGGTTTTGGACAGAGTAGGGATTACCGGGGCTTTTCGAAACCTACTGCGACACATTTATAAGTCCCCTAATGCTAGGATCTGCACCACAGGGTT
Organism: Rhinoderma darwinii; assembly: GCF_050947455.1. Classification (NCBI taxonomy): domain Eukaryota; kingdom Metazoa; phylum Chordata; class Amphibia; order Anura; family Rhinodermatidae; genus Rhinoderma; species Rhinoderma darwinii. The sequence goes on from NC_134687.1 coordinate 494,222,301, forward strand.
TCTATCTCAGCCGTTTCGCTTATATAAAGGCACAAGACAAGGCTGCCCGCTGTCTCCATTGCTGTTTAATCTGGCATTGGAGCCACTGGCAAGACATTTGAAATCTTCAGAGGTATTCAGAGGCATCTCGGTGGGGGAAATGGAGGTTAAGGAAACACTGTTCGCAGATGACATACTTTTATTCCTAGCAAACCCCTCACGGGACGTTCCACGGGTATTTCAGACGCTACGTGACTTTGGGGAATATTCAGGATATAAAATTAATTATTCAAAGTGCCAACTGCTAGATTTGGGACCGAAGGAGGGTAGTCATGGTCGACTATTGGATGCTCTAGATGTGGAGATAGTGCGGTCACAGATCACGTATTTGGGCATCAAGGTGGGGCGAGCACCTAGCTCCCTATATGATCTAAATTATCCCCCTTTGATACGGGACATACAGGCGGATCTTCTGAGGTGGCACGGACTGCCCCTTTCACTCCTGGGAAGGTGTGCCTTGGTCAAAATGTCGGGATTTGCAAAACTACTATACCCCTTACAAACCATTCCATTACTAATCAAACACGGGGATATCAATACACTAAATTCGTCCTTCACTAAATTCATATGGGGGGGAAGAAAACCGAGAATAGCACTGGCAAAACTTATGTTAAGAAAAGAAGAGGGGGGCATTAACTTCCCTAACATACGGGGATACAACCTGGCATGCTTGAGCAGACACTTGCTGGATTGGCAACATGGCACCGGATGCCATTCCAACATCAACCTAGAAAGGCAGCTAGCAAAACCATGGGATCTTATGGCTTTAGTGCATACAGCCTTTGCGTCCCTGCCCACTAACATTAAGAGATCGGCCCTACTACGGGATACCATTATCACATGGAAAGTATTGCGTAAGCATTATGGTCTTCCATATCGCATTTCAAAACACATGCCTATATGGAGACATCCAGATTTGTGGGCGGGAAGGCATAGTCAGCTACTCCAGAGATGGAGAGAGAGAGGGATAGCGACTCTGGGTGACATGTTCCAGGAACAGGAAGGGAGATGGCTGACCCTGCAGGAAATACAGACAAAGTACAATTTTGACCATCCCCAACATCTACAATATTATCAAATATTATCTTCATGCAAAGCAAAACTGGCGGACATATCCGACGAGACCCACCCCAACCTGTTTGACTCATGGTTCCTAAGCACACACCACAGGTCCATATCGCAACTGTATAACACCCTAAAGCCAGTGCTATTAAAGGTGACACCAGCTCAGGCATTTATGAAATGGGAAAAGCTATTTGGCTTGCCTAATATTGCCAAACATGTGGAAATGGGGTTGGTGGATCTCAGAAAACATATAACAAGCGAGAAATGGAGAGAAACCCACTTAAAAATCCTCCATCATGCCATATATGCGTTCACCTTGCCCCCTTCCATAACTAAACCAGATAGAAAGACTTCATGCCCGAGGTGTGGATCACCTCGCACAGACATGTACCATGGGTTTTGGGCATGCACCAAAATACAGCCATTTTGGAAAGAAATGACATCTTTGGTGCAACAAATAAGCAAATTTAAGGGGCTCCTGGGGCCAATGGAAGTTCTTTTACATGTCCAGCATGATGGAGGGTCAGATGACACAGAAGTAACCCACTTGCCCCCCATTACACATGCGGCATTGATGGTGGCAAAACGATGCATACTCCAGAAATGGTTGGTACCAGATATCCCGCAATCAAGTGAGGTTGTACAGGGGATGAAAAACCTATTCTATTTAGATAGAATGGATGTTCTAAAACACAAAGATGCACAAGGGGGGAAATTTTTTGGGAAATGGAAACTATTCATAACAGAGCATTTCTCGGGGGAGGAGATATGCAAAATGATCGATCCATTCACGGGATCACCTTGGTACCTGATAGAGGATCTTAAGGGCACCTTAGGAGTGTTGAGAACACGTAGAACATAATATCTATAACTTTGAAATGATATCTAGGCCAACTCGGTTAGGAATGTAGCTTCATGTGGCTCCAGTTTAGGTTATTCATGTTTATACGTATATTAAATAAGTTTTGTATGCATTGTTTCTCAGGGATATTCATTGTTAACGCTGTTCACCAAATGTTATGGAAATTTCTGTAATGACCTTCAATAACTGTCACATAATGATGTAAACAACTATGAGCTTAGTGTCATTGTAGGAATGTGTTTTTCATACCATCAATAATAGGTGACTATATTCCTGTAACAGTTTATTGCATATCATGTTATGTGAAAAATTTTCAGAAAATCAATAAAAATATGTTTTAAAAAAAAAAAAAAACAAACGTTTGCAGCTAGAATAGTCATTTAGCACATTAACAATGTATAGAGAGTATTTCTAATTAATTTAATGTTATCTTCATTGAAAAAAACTGTGCTTTTCAATAAGGAAATTTCTAAGTGACCCTAAACTTTTGGACGGTAGTGTATGTGTGTATATATATATATATATATATATATATACACCAGTAGAAAAAACGGCAGCACTCTAATTCAATGTACAGATTCCAGTAATGAAGGGTGCCAGCTGATAGTCCCGATCCAAAGACCATACGCATATCCAAGAAGAAAATTCAGCAGCACTCCAATGATCAAGGTGAAAAAAAAGTGAAATTTATTGTGCCAACATGGCAATGCCATGTTGGCACAATAAATTTCACTTTTTTTTCACCTTGATCATTGGAGTGCTGCTGAATTTTCTTCTTGGATATATATATATATATATATATATATATATATATACATACACACACACACACACACAAAACAAAAAAAGTCAACGGCTCGGCACTACTCACAGTCCTCACTTCTCCTGGGAGTGGGTATGTCTCTGGGTATTGATATATATATATATAACTGGTCGCGGTGGTGCTAAACTAAAAGATAAGTATCCAACAATCCAGAGAAGAACGAAAAGCAAAAAGCGGCAACTCACCATCCTGCGTTAAAATTCTTCTATTTCAGCTCATAAAACATCCATGGACAGGGGGTGAGGGAGAATGTTCCCAGCGGGCAACAGCCTGTTTCATGTAACAACACTTCCAGATCGGCCAGAGGAAGTGATGTTACATGAAACAGGCCGTTGTCCGCTGGGAACGCAGGAAAGTGAGTAGCCGCTTCTTATTTTACGTTCTTCTGTGGATTGTTTTTTTTATATATGTATATATATATATATATATATATATATATATATATATATATATATACATACACTATTTATCGTACAATGAGCTGATACTATACATTGCTAAGTGGAGGTTGCCAACATGTGTACAGTATTCATGGCTTTCACACCAAGATGAAGTCCATTATTTTATATTAAAGACAGTATAGCTACAGTCACATGTAGGATGCAGTGGGTCTACCCATGGAGCTGCTCGGTGAAGTCTTCTGGTACCACACACAAAACTGATCCCTTATCAAAATATACTCATGATGAAGTCTTGGAAAGCTTCTGCATTATCTTGTCTGTCACTTTGTCATCACTAGTGAAAGCAGCAGAACTAGGGATTATATAATCCTTATACCAACTATAATGGGTTAACTAGCCCTTAGAACTCATGCTATTCACAGGAACAGCAATATACACACAAATACTCTTAGAATGTTTAAACAGTTATGTCTGAGTGTTTAATAAAATTGTTTTATCCAAGTCTGTCACAACAAAGTGCAAGTGATTTTGATGGCTTCAGTCTGTACCTTTCGTGTAATCTGATTCCTGGATTAAAGAGGAGCTCAGTTGTGGAGTGGTATTTTTAAGTGAAGATTTCTTTCCGTAGGCATAGTGTATATACAATTTAATCTTGCCCCAAGATCATTATGTCCCATTAGTATTATCCAAATAGTTACCCTTATAGGGAAAACGTAATGATAACTAGGATTTAGATACTTTACCCTTTAGAATTGATACTATGTTGCCACCTTATATGGCCCTATTTTATAATCCTGGTGCTTTTGCTTCAGGGGGGGCAGTAAACCCTTCTAATATTTGCTGCCCCATATCAGTCTGACCGCACAAATATTAACCAGGTACAGTTATAGCAGAGCTGACTTTGTCATTTAAAATTTTTGTGAACCATGATAACGCACTGAGTTAAGATAAATCCATTGGTTTATTGGCAAAACATTGAAAAAAACACAAATAGCACACTGTCATTTCACCATGTCTAGTAATAAATTACAGATTTTCTCCCCCATCAATTTGTTTTAGTAGGATTCCTTCAGTGGATAATGAAAGTAAATAATTCATAGTTGTAGCCGATTAGAACATTGTGCATTATGGATGTATAATAGCAATATTGCAATAATTGTGCCATGACCTACAAATATATAAACAGATGCTAGTAGAATGATGACGTTTTTAAAATGGGGTGACTTATTGGGAGTTTCTAATATATAAGGCCCTCAAAGCCACTTCACATCTGAACTGGCCCCTGTAAAAATAGCCTTTTGAAAATGTCTTGAAAATGTGAGAAATTGCTGCTAAAGTTCTAAGCCTTGTAACGTCCTAGAAAAATAATAGGATGTTCAAAAAACGATGCCAATCTAAAGTAGATATATGGGGGATGTTAATTAGCAACAATTGTGTGTGGTATAACTATCTGTCTTACAAACAGATACATTTAAATTTAGAAAAATGCAAATCTATCGAGCACATTTGCCATTAACATAAAGTCCAATGTGTCACGAGAAAACAATCTCAGAATCGCTTGGATAGGTGAAAGCATTCCGAAGTTATTACCACATAAAGTGAAACATGTCAGATTTGAAAAATGAGGCTCTGTCGGGAAGGTCAAAAGTGGCCAAAGCAGGAAGGGGTTAAACAGTTTCACACCAGGGTGTTTATTTTTTTGTATCGTTTCAAACAAATCCAATAAAGGTTATGTTTTAGATTAAGGGTCACGTCCTGCCACTATTGTATATTATTTAGCCCAGCAGGGTAATCAGTTAAAGGGAACCTGTCACCAGCATCAAACCAGTAATACCTGGTGAAAGTGGGTAAAAGATGATTGTTATGTAACCTATAATTATCTTATAAGTCGGCTCTGTACCTTACCATTCCGTTTTTCAGTGTTCCCGCGCCGTATGCAAACGAGCAGAAAAAGAGTCTAATCTTAATTAGAAAAGTCATATTTTCATTCCTCCAGCGTTTCTGAGTTGACTCCGCGTCTTTCTTTTTGACTGACAGGTCCTCTCCCTCCACCGCACACGAAATCCTGTGCTTGCGCATTGAGACACCAAAGCTGCTGTTATCAATATGTCCATATACATACCAAAAATAGTGTTGTTGATGTTGTATCCCAGTAGGAACCAAAGTACAGTGTCTTCTCTCTTTGCCGGAAAGCCGTTATTATGTGCAGTATGACGCAGAAAGGGGGTGTGTACGACAACGGCGCATGCGCAGTAGTTTCAGGGATGAACGAAGCAGGGAAGGGTAGTGTAGCACGCATTCGCAATATTTTAAATGAGATTTTGCCATTTAAGGGCTGGACAGGTGGTGGCGGTGGGCGGGATTAACAAGCTACGTAATAGAGGGAAAACGTATTACCATAAAAGGTGCAAAGATTTTATACAAAGAAATTTATGGACAGAGGACTTTAGCAGAGGGGAGAACAGAAATGAACCTTGGACAGCTGTGGCCATTGAGGGGTCAGGGGTGTTTCACAGGTAATATGTTGATGACAGGATCCCTTTAAATGAACACTACTACAATAACTTAATAAGTACAATTACCATAATCCGTGTGCTCGCAGACCCCTAGCTGTGTCCCCAAAGGAAAATCTATATGCGTATCATTGAGGCATTCGGCTTCATCAGGGCTGTTGGATGCTGACACGTGTTAGGCTTTAACTGCATTGCATTGTCTGTACACCAAGGAGAGACAGGATATCAACTTTGCCAAAATGGGTTGATCCAAGGGCGGACTTAGCATATGTGCAACCTGTGCAGCTGCACAAGGGCCCAGTAGATAAAGGGGCCCAGGATCACTTTGATAGCTGTTATACACTTCCTAGAGTCTATTAGTTTGAATGTAAGGGCCTGAACTAATACATTTCATATCTCACAATTAGTAGTGGATTGTTACAGATACATAAGAGGGGTACTCTATAATGAGCAATTAGGGAGCAAGGGGCCCATTTACTGTACTCTGCTGTCTCTGTCCACCCCTATGTGATACATTATTTTAAAAAAAAACATTTTTGTTATATTTGTGTACACGAACAAGGTGTAATGAGACTAGTGAGTACTTAATTTCAATATTGTATCCGTTCTGATGACCTTTCATTTGTCTTTGGTTGGACAGCATTCAAGAAAAGAACCATGGAGAAGCCTCAATTATCCAACCAGACACAGGCAGAGCTGATAACTCAAACAGCCAACCTCAGCATCAATGCAGCACGGTCTTCAAAGATCCTCTATGTCATAACAACGAGCCCTAGCCGGCCAACTGGGCAAGTGCCAGGTAAGACATTTCCAATTATCTGACGCTGCAAAATATTCAGTCCATATTTATTCCGATTACACTGGATCCGATCAGTACAGGATTTATTAGCAACACACCTCTCTATGGAAGTTACTACGAGTACAAACTGTAATGATGGGGTAGGGAGACAGACAGGTGAGCCCTAATCTACCCGCCACTCAGTCCCTGCCTACTTGCAACGACCCGCCCTAGGCGACGGGGTACAACTGGGCGACGGTCCCTACACTCAATAGGTGCACGACAGACAAACAGACAAGGGTATAAAAAAGCCAGTGAAATGGGGAAGTTTCCCACGGGAACACCGTGAGCAACAAGCGAGGTGAACGAGCCGAGTCAAACCACGAGATGAGCGAGGTACAAAAACGCAGAGCAGAAGAGTGGTCAGTAAAGCCAAGGTCAAAAACAAGCAGAGGGTCAGTAGTTCAAGAAGCTGCAGCAGGGCCAGGAAACCAGCAGAGAAGAATCACAAGCAAAGGAGGAACAGGAAAGGCAGGTATAAATAGACAGAGGGCGGGAGCTAGCTCCGTCTGGCCAGGCTGTGATAGGCTCTCCCACTCCTAAGCCTGCCATCCTGGGTGGTGGAAGATGGAGTCAGTCTCACAGACATAGAAGCAGGTGCAGACTGATTACCTATGGGCGTTGACACAGAAGCTGTGTCTGGCAGATCCTTTACACAAACATATTATGAACCACATGTTTGCACCACATCTGTGAGTCAAATGATGGACATGTTAATATCCACATTTTGTCAGTGCTACACTGAGAAAGTTGTGCTACTCAATCGGAAATTGACCTTCAGTCTCAAGTCTAGTAAAATCACTATTCTATATGTACACATCATGTCTTCTCTATTTTCCTATAGGTTGGACAATCTACGCACTTACAGCTCTGCTAATTTTAACAATCATTGCTATTTTAGTGAAAGCACTTCTTCACCTAAATATAAAGTAAGTAGTTTGTTTTCTTATTTTAAGTTTATATTCCTTGAAACTATGGAGGCTAAGATGACGTTTCTTTTTTCAGCATTCTGAATGAGAAAGGTACAAAACGGTGTTCTAGCACCACTCCTATACAGCCTGGTTAGGAGCAAAATGTTTCCTTACACAAGGCACATTACCATATGACATGCTTCAATGGTGGCTTAGAACAGGCTGTGCAATAATCTCGTTTTATAGAGGGTCCGAGTCATAGATATATGTTCCATACCGTATGTCTTTATAATATGTCTATTTTCCCAACTCCAGTCCAGCTTATCATTAGTCTTTTTTCTTCTTCTTCGAAATCCCTTGTTTTTGTTTGGAAATGCATTTTGATGTTGATATCCTTGAGATCAATAATTTGAATGTTTTTATATATTCCAAATTTTAAAAGGTTTGTCTGCTTTAGATAATCCACATCCTTTTGCTTTATTAGAGCATATAAAGATAATAGAGTGGGTAACACCTGATTTGTCTGAGCATTACACAGACAGCAAGTTCCCTTGGCGATGCAGAGGATCGCAGGGGATCCAGGTAGGAGGACAAGGCCTTGTATAAACCTCTCTTTTAAAATTCCCATTTTTACTGTTCACATGGTGAACAGTTCAGTATGAAATAAAAGTTTTATATACAATTTAACTTAATCTCATCACCCTCATCCCTTAAAGAGGCTCTGTCACCAGATTTTCAAACCCCTATCTCCTATTGCAGCTGATCGGCGCTGCAATGTACATAAGCATTTTTATATTTATGCAAATGAGCCTTTCTTATGGACAACTGGGCGTTTTTAATCTTATTTACAACTGGGCGTGTATTGTGTTAGTTACATCTGGGCGTTTTTACTTGTTTTACCAGCTGGGCGTTGTGAATGGAATTGTATGATGCTGACGAATCAGCATCATCCACTTCTCTTCGTTACCACCCAGCTTCTGGCAGTTCACAGACACACAGCGTGTCCTCGCTCATCCGACGCAATGAAGTTCCTGTGGGAGGAAGTGAGTGACATCCCAGCGTGATCTCGCGAGGACACGCTGTGTGTCTGTGCACTGCCAGAAGCTGGGTGGCAACGAAGAGAAGTGGATGATGCTGATTCGTCAGCATCATACACTTCTATTCACAACGCCCAGCTAGTAAAACAAGTAAAAACGCCCAGATGTACACATACAATACACGCCCAGTTGGACATAACTTTAAACATGCCCAGTTGTACATAAGAAAGGCTCATTTGCATAAATATAAAAATGCTCATAACTTGGCCAAAAATGCTTGTTTTTGAAAAAGAAAAACGTTACTGTTCTCTACATTGCAGCGCCGATCGGCTGCAATAGGAGATAGGGGTTTGAAAATCTGTTGACAGAGCCTCTTTAAGTAGGATCCTAAATACTAAAGACCAAAAATACATTTTGGGAAAAACTTATCTTACAACAGCCATCATTTTTTGGGGCTTAAACTGTTACCATGCTATGATAATATTTCGATCACATCCCCAAAATTCTTTAGTAAGAGGTCACTTCATCCAAGAGGCATTGTGCCTTAAATAATGTTGGCATTAGCTAATATTTTAACTGGCAACCAAATTAACTGAACTACAAAACGGGCATAAATCTCATCTTACAAGGGATTTACAACCGCAACTCCTAGCCCTAAGTGTGAGCCAGCGCGTTATTATAATGGTCAAATCGAAACAAACATAAATCAAGTAGAAATTGCATTTCTTTATAGTCTCAAGGACAAAAGAGGTAATATGTTGAGCACGAAATTTAAATACATATCCACCTTATCTCATTGTGCAGGCATGGTGAGATGGTGCTCAATCCCTTTCTTATAATGTCAAACCGTTCTGGCACGGACTGTGCGGTAACTTCCTTATTAAATATTTTATTTTTCCTTTAACTTGTCTATTAGTGTGTGGACATGGAAAGTAGTTTATTGAGAATTATAATCCTGTTTAAAGAGGCTCTGTCACCATATTTTGCAACCCCTATCTGCTATTGCAGCAGATAGGCGCTGCAATGTAGATTACAGTAACGTTTTTATTTTTAAAAAACGAGCATTTTTGGCCAAGTTATGACCATTTTCGTATTTATGCAAATGAGGCTTGCAAAAGTACAACTGGGCGTGTTGAAAAGTAAAAGTACAACTGGGCGTGTATTGTGTGTGTACATCGGGGCGTGTTTACTACTTTTACTAGCTGGGCGTTGTGTATAGAAGTATCCACTTCTCTTCACAACGCCCAGCTTCTGGCAGTGCAGACACACAGCGTGTTCTCGAGAGATCACGCTGTGACGTCACTCACAGGTCCTGCCCCAGGTCACTTCCTGCCCCAGGTCCTGCATCGTGTCGGCCACATCGGCACCAGAGGCTACAGTTGATTCTGCAGCAGCATCAGCGTTTGCAGGTAAGTAGCTACATCGACTTACCTGCAAACGCCGATGCTGCTGCAGAATCAACTGTAGCCTCTGGTGCCGATGTGTCCTCGCTCGTCCGACACGATGCAGGACCTGGGGCAGGAAGTGAGTGACGTCACAGCGTGATCTCTCGAGAACACGCTGTGTGTCTGCACTGCCAGAAGCTGGGCGTTCTGAAGAGAAGTGGATGATACTTCTCGTCAGAATGCCCAGCTAGTAAAAGTAGTAAAAACGCCCCGATGTACGCACATAATACACGCCCAGTTGGACTTTTACTTTAAACACGCCCACTTGGACTTTTGCAAGCCTCATTTGCATAAATACAAAAATGGTCATAACTTGGCCAAAAATGCTCGTTTTTTAAAAATAAAAACGTTACTGTAATCTACATTGCAGCGCCTATCTGCTGCAATAGCAGATAGGGGTTGCAAAATCTGGTGACAGAGCCTCTTTAATGACAGCCCTAGATAAGGCTCTGTATACATTTCCCTGATCACTCACTCGTTTCTGGGGGAGGGGATGTACTCCATCACTTCCTGGAGACAGTAATAATCTATGACATTTCTCTGTCAATTGACTCCCATTCATTTCAGCTGCCATAAAGCACAGACACCCTGCTGCACTGTCTTTACAGACAGCACAGGAGGGAAGAGCGAGGCTCCAAAATGGCTGCCGCCATGGAAGTTTTTGTTGAAAAAAAAGGCTACAACATTTAAATCAAGGAGCAAAAACCTAATTTCTATTCTACAAATGTGATAATTAAATTAGGCATTCTCTTTAAGCTCTGTGAAGGTGGAGGTTCATTGTAATTAAAATTAGAAGAAAATTGGTGTTCATAAATGTTAAACACAGACATGCTCCCAGAATTCACCTGTGAATTTTCTATATTACCCAATTACTCCAGAAGTAAGTCTCTATAAAAGTTTTGACTTGTATAGAGTATCTACTTCTAAATTCCCTTTCTATCATGTCTATGCTATTTCATGTTGAGGGTTTTTATAGTCATTAGCTTGCTGTAATGAACTCACTGCACTCACTCCACACATTACAATGACATTAACTGGGTATTTCCCATACATTTTCTGAATTGTAGGTCAAATAATATCTTTCATTTAGTAGAACTGAGTATAAATGCTATACTGCTTGTCAGCGACAATGAAAATCTAAGGAAATGGAGCAGTGGATTGCAGTACATCAAGGTGTGAGGATTAGTACAGTAGATGTGGGAACAGAAATATAAATTACTGGATAAATTGTAAACCTAATATATTTATCAGTCGCATATTTGTACCTAATGCATCTATTCTCTAGTGAAAATTAGTCGTTTTTAAAGTGTTCCACAATATGGTCTGAAAGTGATACCACATGGGCAATAGAGATAGAGTGTCAATGACCTCCTACAGCCTTGTCTCTGGTATTTTTCCAGTTAGTAACAAATGGAAAGCGCTTTATTTTAAAGAGGCTCTGTCACCACATTATAAGTGCCCTATTTCCTATATAAGAAGATCGGCGCTATAATGTAGGTGACAGTAATGCTTTTTATTTAGAAAAACGATCTATTTTCACCACGTTAGGAGCGATTTTTAGCTTTATGCTAATGAGTTTCTTAATGCCCAAGTGGGCGTGTTTTACTTTAGACCAAGTGGGCGATGTACAGGGGAGTGTATGACGCTGACCAATCAGCGTCATACACTTCTCTCCATTCATTTACTCTTCAGATAGCGATATAGTTATGTGCAGCCACATACACAAACACTAACATTACTGCAGTGTCCTGATAATGAATATACATCACTACCAGCCTGGACGTGATGTTTTTTCAGAATCCTGACACTTCTAAATCTTTTCTGTGAGATTCCAGCAAGGCAAGCGTAATCTAGTTTGAAATTACAGGTTTCATCGTAATCTCGCGAGATTACGCTTGCCTTGCTGTAAATCTCACAAAGACGTTATCAGACATGTCAGGATTCTGAATACACATGATGTCCAGGCTGCTAGTGATGCATATTCATTATCAGGACACTGCACAGTAATGTTAGTGTTTGTTTATGTGGCTGCACATAACGATATAACTATATCGCTAGTGCAGTGTAAATGAATGGAGAAGAGCATGACGCTGATTGGTCAGCGTCATACACTCCTCTGTACAACGCCCACTTGGTCTAACGTAAAAACACGCCCACTTTGGCATTAAGAAACTCATTAGCATAAAGCTAAAAATCGCTCACAAAGTGCTTTAAAATAGATCGTTTTTCGAAATAAAAAGCACTACTGTCACCTACATTATAGCGCCAATCTTCTTATATAGAAGATAGGGCACTTATAATGTGGTGACAGAGCCTCTTTAAGACTTGCTGGTATCTAAATGGACAGAGTAATCCATTTAGATATCCAGTGTGACACAGATTTGTTGAGTTAAGTCCAAACGCTGATCTTGAATTGCTTTGCTGATTGACTTGTTTAATGACCAGAAAGTGAGGTCCTCCAAATGTCCGAGACAGGCCTATACAGTGCTGCAAATTCCTGTATTGAAAATCAGTATTAATTAATGGCTTCAAGAAAACATCTAAAACACACGCATGCATAACCGTAACTATAAATTAAGATATTATGATCTTGAGAGGCGCACATATTACTCAATCCAAACTGTACATGTCATGAAAATATATATTCTACAATCCAATAGTTGTTGAACACAACTGTTGAAATTGCCATGCTGCATTATTTTTTTATTTTTTTTAAAACAAAAAACCTTTGATTGTGATTTGGCTAGAAATTGAGAAAGTCAAAATGAAATTATACTGTGAATTACAATGACTTTTTAACACATTATATATAATATTATGCCCATATTATTACTTAGTGACTTTATTGTGACCCTATAATGTCATTTCTAAGTTTCCAACTCTTAATATCTTAAATTCATTTACGTTTTTTTATTTTGCTTTTAATAGATGAAAAATAACCTTAATTACAGTTTTATTATTGGATTGATGAGTGTTTTGTAAAGGATAGGCCATCAATGATTATAGGGGTCTGACCACAAGGACGTCAAACGCTCGACAGACTGAAGGTTGACTCCATTCTCGATGTGGCTGGTACTGCAGCTTCACTTTAATGAACTGAGCTGCAGTACTATCCGCACTTTTGTGTACATTGCTGTGCCTGGATAAGCAATGAAAGGGCCCCGGCAGATCCGCACCAAATCAAACATTGCTGGTTTATCCTATGGATCAGTTTAAAACCCCTTTAACTTTACTGGGACCCCATTTTTTAGCTATACTTGAATCAGTGATTTTATATATATATATATATATATATATATATATATATATATATATATATATCTTTCTAATCATTCAAGACCTCAATGGGCTACAAAATAAGTGTGTATCCCCAATTACTTTTGAACAAATAGTGCTAATTCCTGGTTCTGATCAACATTTCCCTCTAGATATTTAGCCCACTGCATTCCAGAGAATAAGGCCTTGCTCACAGGGTGCAGATTTGCTGCAGATTTTGCATGTCTTTTATAAGCCAAAATCAGAAACAAAACCTAAGCAGAAGAAATATATAAAGGGAGCCATATACAGTTAGGTCCAGAATTATTTGGACAGTGACACAATCTTCATGATTTGGGCTCTGCATGCCACCACATTTGGATTTGAAATTCAACAACTGAGATGCAATTGAAGTGTAGACTTTCAGGTTTAATTCAAGGGGTTGAAAAAAAATATAATGTGAATTGTTTCGAATTGCAACCATTTTCCTACACAGCCTCCTCATTTCAGGGGCTCAAAAGTAATTGGACAAATTAACGTTACCATAAATAAAATGGTTTTTTTTAATACTTTGTAGAAAATCCTTTACAGGCAATGACTGCCTGAAGTCTTGAACCCAGGGACATCACCAAACACTGGGTTTCCTCCTTTGTGATGCTTTGCCAGGCCTTTACTGTGGCTGTCTTCAGTTGTTGCTTGTTTGTGGGTCTTTCTGCCTTAAGTTTTGTTTTAAGCAAGTGAAATGCAGCTCGATCGGGTTGAGATCTGGTGATTGACTTGACCATTGCAGAATATTCCACTTCTTTGCCTTAAAAAACTCCTTCGTTGCTTTTGCAGTATGTTTTGGGTCATTGTCCATCTGTATTGTGAACGACGTCTAATCAACCACGCTGCATTTGGTTGAATCTGAGCAGAAAGTATTGCCTGAACACTTCAGAATTCAACTGGATGCTTCTGTCTTCATTCACATCATCAATAAACACTAGTGACCCAGTGCCTTTGGCAGCCATGCATGCCCATGCCATCACACTGCCTCCAGCATGTTTTACAGAGGATGTGGTGTGCTTTGGATCATGAGCCGTTCCAAGCCTTCTCCATACATTCTTCCTACCATCATTCTGGTACAGGTTGATCTTAGTTTCATCTGTCCAAAGAATGCTGTTCCAGAACTGGGCGGCTTCTTTAGATGTTGTTTGGCAATGTCTAATCTGGCCTTTTTATTTTTGAGGCTGATTAATGGTTTGCACCTTGTGGTAAAGCCTCTGTATTTGCTCTCATGAAGTCTTCTCGTTATGGTAGACTTAGATACTGATACATCTACTTCCAGGAGAGTTTTCTTCACTTGGGTAGATGTTGTGAAGGGGTTTTTGTTCACCATGGAATGGAATCTGCGATTATCCACCACTGTGTCTTCTGTGGACGTCCAGGCCTTTTGGAGTTCACGAGATCACCAGTGCGCTCTTTTTTTCAAGAATGTACCAAACTGTTGATTTGGCCACTCCTAACATTTGTGCTATCTCTCTGTCACGTTGGGTTCGTGGACCCACTGGACTGTATGGCAGCTGGCCAACAGGGCGCAGGAAACAGTCTATAGTTCGTATAGGGTACCTGTGGCAGCTCGGACAGTAGCAAGGCAGGCTCGGCTGGGACTAGGCAACAGGCAGACGTCATGCGTGGTGTAGCAGGACAGGCATGGTATGCAGCACAGCACGACTACAGCTCAGCACACCACTTGACCAGGATAGCACGGGATACAGGTACGGGAAACACTGGGAACTGGAATACACTAGAAGCCATTTGCATAGACAAACTAGGATATGACAAACAACGCTCAGGCATGGGAGAAACCGGCTGGGACCTTCTTATAGCCCAGGGTGCTCTAGGAGCAATTAGCTCAATCTCCCACCTACATGAGCTTTGGCTTCTTAAGTCTGGACTGAGCTATCTAAATGGATTGTGGAACAGGACGGCCGTATGTGCAGACATCTCTGGAGAGAAGGGCGTCGACTGGATGGAAGGAGTTTGTGGTCAGCGACCACGGACCTTACAGTATCCCCCCTCTTACACCCCCTCCTCTTGGGACCAGAACGAGAGAGAAACCTCTTAATGAGGGTAGGAGCATTGAGATTCTCTTCTGGCTCCCAGGACCTCTCTTCTGGACCAAACCACTTCCAATCTACTAAATGAAAGTTTCTTCCTCTTACTTTTTTAATGTCCAGGATCTCCTTAACCTTGAAGGTGTCTGAAGGACCGCTGGAGGCAACCGCAGGGCTAGGAGTCTTGGTAAAGCGGTTCAGAAACACTGGCTTCAGGAGGGAGACATGGAAGGAGTTGGGGATCTTGAGGGTAGGAGGCAGCCGAAGCTTGTAGGCGACAGGGTTAATCTGCTGTAGGATCTTGAAGGGTCCGAGGAACCTGGGAGCAAATTTGTATGATGGCACCATCAGTCGAATATTCCTGGAGGACAGCCAGACCCTCGTGCCAGGGAGAAACTGAGGAGCATCTCTCTCAAACATGCACTTCTCCAACTTAGCGTACAGACGATTCTCCCTTAACTGCAGCAAAACTTGCCGGACATGTCTCTAATGAGTCATAGGATCTGGAGAAAAAATCAAGATACAAACATAGAGGAGGTCACGAAAGATGTAATTAATGAACTCCTGGAAGACCGCGGGAGCATTACACAGGCCGAAGGACATTACTAGATATTCATAGTGTCCATCACAGGTTTTAAATGCAGTCTTTCATTAGTCACCCCGGTGAATCCGGATTAGGTTGTAAGCCCCACGCAGATTTAGTTTGGAAAAAATCTTGGCACCACGTATACGATCAAATAGTTCTGAGATCAATGGCAACGGATACTTATTTTTCACTGTGAGCTGGTTGAGACCCCTGTAGTCGATACAGGGACACAGAGAACCATCCTTTTTCTTGACGAAGAAGAAGGCGGCTCCTGCCGGGGAGGAAGATTTCCGTATGAAGCCTCGCTCCGAGTAAGGAGAGAGGATATACCCTACCACAGGGATGGGATTCACCAGGAATCAGCTCGATAGGGCAGTCATATGCCCAGTGTGGGGCCAGCATCTCTGTCTCCCTCTTGCTTAAGACGTCCGAAAATGTAACATAATGACAAGGCAATTCTGTCAATGACTGAGGCAGAGGAGGCCGAGCCGAATGAGTCTGTCCCATTCAACGGTTGTGACACTTAGGACCCCACTGGAAAACCTCTCCAGAGTTCCAGTCCAGGACTAGGGCATGTAATCGGAGCCAAGGTAGGCCCAGCAGCATGGGGTTAATGGCCTTGGACAAGACAAAGAACGATAACAGCTCGGAGTGGAGAGCTCCCACTTGGGGCCTCATCGGCTTGGTCACCGCTATAACTGGGTCTGGCAGAGGTAGTCCATTTACCGATGCAACCGTCAATGGCCTCTCCAGATGGGTAGTGGGTAATTGAAGAAGATCCACCAGGTCTCTACAAATGAAATTAGCAGCGGATCCAGAGTTCAGATACGCAGAGACCCGATGCATTTTCTTGCCGGACACTATGGTCACGGGTATGGACAATTTAGACGGAAGTCCTTTTTTACCCAAGGTTGTCTCTCCTAGCAACCCTAGGCTTTGGGACTTTTGGGGACACAGACGCACAAGATGGTCTCCGCGGCCGCAATATAGACAGAGTCCCGAAGTGCGTCTGCGTTGTTGCTCCTGGGTACATAGCCTACACTGGTCCATCCTCACAGACTCATTAGAAGGATCGGCACCTGAGGACATCAGAGGTTGCTGCAAGGGTGGAACCGGACTAGAAAGGCCTTCCTCCCGACGAACTTCTTGGAGCCATTCTCGGATCCTCATATCAATCCGGGCGGACAGAAGGATGAGGTCATCCAGGGTAGATGGTAGATCTCGAGCGGCAAGCTCGTCCTTAATCTTAGGCGACAGTCCCTACCAGAATGTAGTCACCAGGGCCTCATTGTTCCACAACAGTTCTCCCACCAGGGTGCGGAAGTGGATGGTGTACTCGCCCACGGAGGTGTCTCCTTGGCGTATGTTTAGCAAGGAAGCCGCTGCAGATGAGACTCATCCAAGCTCCTAAACACCATGCCGAAAAGTCCAGAGGAAGCCCTGGAAGTCACGGGTCTCTGGTCCTTGTCTCTCCTAGAAAGGATTCGCCCATGCAAGAGCCTTGCCAGTGAGGAGAGAGATGATGAAAGCAACCCCTGCGCCATCAGACGAAAATGCCCTTGCACACAGGCTGAAGTGCATATGGCACTGGTTCAAAAATCCACAACAGGTACCTGCGTCTCCATCATAGCGGTCAGGAAGTGGCAAAGAAAAACAGGGATAAACACTGCCAGGAGGTGTAGTCTGAGGATCAACACTGCCAGGAGGTGTAGTAGGAGGAACGGCAGCTTGTGCCTCCAGACGACGTGCAAGAATGTTCAAGGCCTAGAGGAGTTGGTCCTGTCGAGACCGGAGGTCCAGCATATCCGCCCGCATCTCTAGCCCAGGGTGCTCTGGGAGCAATCAGCTCAATCTCCCACCTGCGTGCGCTTTGGCTTAAGTCTGGACTGAGCTAACGAGCACACCCTGGTGGTCACTGTGGAACAGGATGGCCGTATGTGCAGACATCTCTGGAGAGAAGGGCGTCGATTGGATGGAAGGAGTTCGTGGTCTCCGGCCACCGTCGTTACACTCTCTGATGGATTTCTTTTTTTTTTTTTTCAGCCGAACGATGGTGTTTCGCTTGCATTGAGAGCTCCTTTGACCTCATGTTGTGGGTTCACAGCAACATCTTCCAAATGCAAATGCCATACCTGGAATCAACTCCATATTGTTTTTATAACTGTATATTCAATATGTTTCGGTAAACAGCTAAAAGAACAAAACTTGTTCAAATAATTCTGGACTTAACTGTACGTCTGCTCTCCTGGATCAATTCTGGTTTTAACTTAAAAAAAAAAAGCATGCAAAATCTGAAGCAAATCTACACAGTGTGAACAAGGCCTAAAAACAAGGGATTCTGTACATGTAAAATGAATAGTATACTCTAGTACTTAAAAAAATCATTAACCTTATAAAAAATTATATATATATATTTTATGAGAGGTCAATAATTTAGTTGTGTGTCTATTTTTGTAATGCTAAATTTATGTTTTTTCTCTGTTACCACGTTTTATTCCAGTCATGTAATTGTACACAATTTGTCAAATAATACTACATTATAGACATAAATATCAAACATAGATCAACCACAATATGGAATTCACACATAATTGATTACATTTATTCTCTTTCTTTAAGGTCTCAGAGGTTGGCATCACCCACCAGTTTAGACAGTTGCCACCGAGGGTCTGCAGGAGAAATATGGAGCATATTCTACAAACCTTCTACATCAATCTCCATTTTCCCAAAGAAGATCAAGGGTCCTCACGATGATCGCAACCCATTAGTAGGAGAATAATTCGCACTTTGGTCAAGACATTTAAAATCTTCAGAGCTACATTAGGAGACTCTTCCCATCTCTGTTCTTAGGAATTGGTTTAATAAATATATATATTTATGAGCTTCTGATAATGGACTTTCCAATCTCTATGTGGGCTTCCAGCACAAGGACAAGGAGATGTAAAAAAAATTCCAGCTAGAAGAGCAAAAAGAAAAATGCCAAATGTTCCGAGGTCTATTGTAGCTCCTATCTCTGAGCGCAGGTCAAAGACAACATATATTTGGGGTGGGATGGAAGGAACAACAGCTTAATGCTGCAGGCGTTACATACAATCACCCTTCCCCCTGCCAAGCAGGGCACTCCATATTTGAGGATATCTGATGTACGTTCAGATCCTCATTCTTTTTTAAATATATTTATGAACTTTGGACTTAAATATGGAGCACCAGATATTATCTGGATTTTGAGCTGCATCATGGACTACCACAGTAATGATGGATTTTTGTATTGTGTATATTTTTCCATAACTTCTAAACAACATAAATCAAAGCTGGAACCATCACATTACAAGCCAAACAAGAACAGTTTCCCTCATTCTAGAGTTTACATTGTCTCTTGCACAGAATGAATGGATACCTTACATGGGACTGACAATTCAGGAAGATCTGTTCCCCACATCATGCACAGGTGTTTTTGTTTTCTGTTTTTTATTTTGGTTCCTTTTTTTTCTTTTTAATGCTGCATGAAATGAGTGTCAATGTTTATGGGGCTAACTTATTATCAGAATGTGCATATTTGTACCCATTTTTCAGTTTATAATTTAAACCTGCATTTTATATCACGGTCTGTCTTGGAAATGTTTGTCAGCATAATTCATAAATCCTGCTCAGATAAAGATTCTGATCTGTTATGTTGTGCCATGCCCTTAGTTATCTGTTAAAACACTATAGCGATTAATGTCTCTCAAGTTTCCTACAAGAAAGTCTGGTCCGTTTTATACATAAGTGCCTAATATTTGTATACATCTAGAAACACCCACTGGGTTCTCTCACACGGCCCAACGTGGGCGGTGTAAACGAGCGCCAATCAATGAGACAGTTCATTGATTAGCGCTTCTTTGCTCCTTTCACAATGAGCTATGTATGGGGATGGGCGCTCATTACTACAATTGCTCATCCACATACATTTCTAGTGTGTCGGCAGTGCATCTCCCTGTTTACACAGGGACTGTGCTGCCGACAACGACAATATTTTCTGCTGCATAAACTATACAATCAGCCAATGAAAGAGCGTTTGCCTAATAATTGTCCCGTGTAAAAGGGCCTTGAGGGTACGGCCACACGGAGCGGCCCTGACACGGTCGCAACGCGGCCAACAACCGCGCTGGCACTATGTAGGAGCGGCTGACAAATACCTCGTTAAGAGGTATTCCGGTGACATGCGCATGCGCACTGCGGCTCCATTCATTCTCTATGGGAGCGCCGGAGATAGCCGAGTGCAGTGTTCGGTTTTTTCCGGCGCTGCCATAGAGAATGAATAGGGGGTAAGCTGTTGTAATTTACTAAATCGTGCGGCCATAAAGGGTGTATTAATTCATGGCCGCACGATTTTGCAGATAAAGGGATGGTTTACCCGCATTAACATGCGGCCACTAACAGGCTGTTTGACAGCCGCACCGAACATGATGACGGCGCGGTTGTTAGCGACGTTGTGACCGTGTCAGGGCCGCTCCGTGTGGCCCTACCCTTAGTCTTGAAAAACTCCACTTCCAGATACTTCTTATAAACAGAAGAATGTCTGTGCCGGTTGGCTATTACAAAGATCCCCTAGGCTGGAATCACACATGCAGTTATTTTAATCTAGCACTCGAGTGGATGCAAAATGAAGGAAAAGTATTAGGGCACATTCAGACATGGCAGAATTACAGTGGAATTCTGCAGCAACCGTTTTTTACATTTGTTTCTATACATTTTTAGTTAACTTAGTTCAGACGTTGCTCATTATGTTGCGGAGAAGAAGCGGAATTTCACTGCGGATTTTAGCATTTGCATTGCAAAAACTGAAATCTGTGGCAAGTCCGCTGTGATATCTGCAACATCTGAATTACCTGTCAAATATGCAAATGTTGCTGCAAATTCGCAAAGAATCTGCAGCAACATTTTCAGCTGAAAAATTCTGCCACGTCTGAACATGGCCTTACTGATATGTCTCCAGACTTCTGTATGCACTTCTGTGTTTGTCTAAAAAATGCCACAAACACTGCATGTGTGATGCCTGCCTTTTTTGGATAAAAATAACAACCTTGGAAATAAGGCTATAGACTGAGAACAATGTGGCCAAAGTGACTACTACTTTATCGTGTGCAAAAAAAAAATAATATACTTCTATGCCTGCTTGTTTTTGTTCAAGACAAGGAGGACTGACTCCAGCCAGAACTCAGAAATATTGTAAATAGCCATCTTTTACTGCAAAGTAAAACTATTTTCCTAGCCACAGCTATTTTAAAGAAATATATCACTTTGTTTTTAACTTTTTTAGCCCATTTTAAACAGTGATCTGCTGATAGCAATGAAAGGTAAATGATCCGTGAACTCCTAACATGTAACGTTTTTAGTTCACTTAGTCGCAGTTCTATGTTAATGGTGGTGGGATCATGGGCTATTTTGGGCCTATACATGAGTCAATGTGTGGCTAGTTTACGCATATTTCCACATGCTACAAGTCATAGAGTGCTTTGTTAATAAAATTCTTAATCAAGCCAATAAGAACTTTTGCATGCTGGCCTCTATTTTATAGCAAATTCCTATGTGCAATGCTAGCCATACATTGCGTTAAAGATGCTCTGTCACCAGATTATAAGTGCCATATCTTCTACATAATGTGATCGGCGCTGTAATGTAGAAAACAGCACTGTTTTTTTATTTTGAACAACAATCATTTTTGAGGAAGTTATGACCTATTTTTGATTTATGCTAATGACTTTCTTAATGCCCAACTGGGCGTTTTTTTACTTTTGACCAAGTGGGAGTTGTATGACCAATCAGAGTCATACACAGTCATACTCAGCACAGCGTGATCTAGCGAGATCATGCTGTGCTGTCACAAAAACCCACATTAACTTTACAGAAGTGTCTTGACAGTAAATAGACATCACCTCCAGCCAGGACGCGATGTCTATTCACAATCCCGACACTTCGGTAAAGTTTGTGTGGGACTTAATCGCTGCACAGCGAGATCACACTACTGCTGTCATTCATAGCGTGATCTCGCGAGATCAAGCTGTGCAGTGATTAAGTCCCACACATACTTTACCGAAGTGTTGGGATTGTGAATAGACATCGCGTCCTGGCTGGAGGTGATGTCTATTCACTGTCAAGACACTTCAGTAAAGTTAATGTGGGCGTATGTAACAGCACAGCGCGATCTCGCGAGATCACGCTGTGCTGAGTACAAATGGACATGAATGGAGAGAAGTGTATGATGCTGATTGAAGAAAGTAATCAGCATAAATCTAAAATTGCTCTTAACTTCCTCAAAAAGGATTGTTTTTTCAAAATTAAAAACCACTGTTGTTATCTACATTACAGCGCCGATCACATTATGTAGCAGATAGGGCACTTACAATGTGGTGACAGAGCCTCTTTAACCCCTTCCCACTCCTGGACATACTATTAGGTCATGGTAGCTGTATCGTTCGCGCTCCATGACCTAATAGTACGTCACGGGAGTAACGGCCATTTTGGCCGTCTTCCCGACACATACAGGAGCTGTGACAGCTGCTGTCTCGTACAGCAGTTGCCGCAGCTCCTACAGCGGGGACCAATCGCTATGTCCCCGCTGATTAACCTCTTAAAAGCCGCGTTCAATAGCGATCGCGGCTTTTTAGGGGTTAAACCATCATCGACGGCCCGCTACACGATAGCGGCCGGCGATGGTGGCTATGGGAAACTGATGCATAACAATGGCGTCCGGCTATGCCATCGACGGAAGCCTAGTGGGTCCTGACAAAGTCAGAACCCACTATGCTTGCTGTCAGTGAGTAGCTGACAGATCTAATACACTAATACTACGCATGTAGTGCAGTGTATTAAAATAGTGATCAGGGCCTCCTGTCCTCAAGTCCCCTAGTGGGACAAAGTAAAAAAGTTAAAAAAAAAGTTAAAAAAAGTTGTGTAAAAATAAGAAAATAAAAGTTTTAAAAGTAAAAATCCCCCTTTTTCCCTTATCAGTCCTTTATTATTAATAAAAATAAACAAATAAACTATACATAATTGGTATTGCCGCGTCCGTAATGGCCTGAACTACAAAATTATTTTGTTATTTATCCCACGCGGTGAACGCCATATAAGAAAATAACAATAAACCATACCAGAATTAAAAAAAAATTTGTCACTTCACCGCCCAAAAAATGAAATAATAAGAGATCAAAAAGTCGCATGTACCTAAAAATAGTACTGATCGAAACTACAGTTCGTTACGCAAAAAACAAGTCCTCCCCCGGCTTTCTTGATGGAAAAATAAAAAAGTTCTGGCTCTTAGAATAAGGCAACACAAAAAGAAAATGATTTTTTACAATAAATATTTTATTGTGCAAACGCCATAAGACATAAAAAAAACTCTAAACATCTGGTATCGCCGTAATCGTATCGCCCCGCAGAATAAAGTCAATATGTAATTTATAGCGCAAGGTGAACGCTGTAAAAAAAACAATTCTATAAAAAACAATAGTAGAATTGCTGTTTTTTAGTCACCACGCCACTTGAAAATGGAATAAAAACTGATCAAAAAGTAGCATGCACCCCATGAAAACTACAATGAATTCCTTAAGGGGTCTAGTTTCCAAAAGAGGGTCACTTTTGGGGGGTTTCCACTGTTTTGGCACCACAAGACCTCTTCAAACCGGACATGGTGCCTAATAAAAAGGAGGGCTCATAATCCGCTAGGTGCTGCTTTGCTTCTGAGGCCGGTGCTTCATTCCATTACCGCACTAGGGCCACATGTGGGATATTTCTCAAAACTTCAGAATCTGGGCAATAAGTATTGAGTTGCGTTTCTCTGGTAAAATCTTCTGTTTTACAGGAAAAAAATGAATAAAAAGGATTTTCTGACAAAAAAAAAAGAAATATGTAAATTTCACCTCTACTTTGCTCTAAATTCCTGTGAAACACCTAAAGGGTTAATAAACTTTCTAAATACTGTTGTGAATACTTTGAGGGGTCTAGTTTCTAAAGTGGGGTGTTTGATGGGGGTGTCTAATATATAGGCCCCTCAAAGCAACTTCAGAACTGAACTGGAACCTAAAAATAAATAAATTAGGCAATACTTCGCTTCTTATATTATACTGATAATGAGCAGTGCCCACCTTGAGATGGCCCCAGTTTTGACCGTTTGTATAAACGGAGACCCCTATTAGACCATTTCAGTGCCCAGTTTTCCCAAGCATACACCCCCGAGAAGTGTATTTCTATTGATGAGTCCTTGGTACATTTTAAAGGGAGGCTTCAATTCCGCCAGTACCTGCCGAGTAAGAGGGCAAGGTATGGCGTGAAGATGTATAAGCTGCGAGAGTGCATCAGGGTATACCTACAAATTTAGGATATATGAAGGGAAGGACAGCAGTATTCAGCCCCCAGAATGTCCCCCCTTACTGGGAGTTAATGCAAAAATTGTGTGGGATTTGGTGCACCCACTGCTGGACCAGGGTTACCACCTCTACCCGGATAATTTTTATACCAGCGTCCCTCTCTTCAAGTGCCTCGCTTTCAGAAGTACTGCGGCATGCGGCACTGCTAGAAGAAATCTGAGAGACCTCCCTAAGACTCTGCTTGGGCAAACACTCAGAAGGGGTGAGAGCAGGGCAAAATCTAGCAGCATCATATTGTGTGTCAAGTACAAGAGAGAAGTCCTTGTATTGACAACAATGCATGGCTACACCAGTACCCATGTACCTGTACGAGGTACCAGTACAGAGACCCCCAAACCAGACTGCATCCTGGACTACAATAGATACATGGAAGGGGTGGGCTTGTCAGATCAAGTCCTGAAGCCCTACAATGCCATGCGGTGTGGTATAAGAAGCTGGCCGTGCACATCATACAGATGGCATTGTACAATGCGTATGTGCTACGTCTATGTACAGGCTAGAGGGGAACTTGCCCGGAATTTCAAGAGGTGGTTATCAAGAACCTAATCTTTAGGGACCAAGAAGGGGGCACCCAGTACTTCTGGAAGCGAGGCCACACACATCGTACCAGGGCAACACTTTCCAGAAGAAGTTCCCCAAACTGGCAAGAAGGGAAAAAGTCAAAATAGGTGCAAAGTCTGCTATAAGAGGGGGATAAGGGAGGACAAAATATATCAATGTGACATGTGTCCCGAAAAACCAGGGCTCTGTATGAAAGGGTTTTAAAATTTATTATACATCCCTTAGATTTTTAGTCTACCCTGACGCACTCCGCACAGCTTATCCCCCTCATCTTTCCCTTCTAAGCCCTGCCGTGTGCCCAGGCAGCTGATAACACCCACATGTAGGGTATTGCCGAACCCAGATTACAGTTTATGGGGTGTATATCTCCGGTGGCGCATGCTGGGCACAATATACTGGACACTGAAATGGCATAGATATATAGAAAATTGCAAATCTCACACTGCACCATCTGCTGCTCATTACCTTTTACACAATACCTGTGAGGTCAAAATGCTCACTACACCTCTAGATGGATGTCTTAAGGGGTGTAGTTTTTAAAATGGAGTTACTTCTCAGGGTTTCAACTGTACTGGTACCTCAGGGGCTTCTGCATACATGACTTAGCACCAGAAAAGCTCCAGTAGGCCAAATGGTGGTCCTTTCCTTCTGAGCCCTGCCATGTGCACAGGCAGCTAATAACAGCCACATGTAGGGTATTGCCGTACCCGGGAGAACCCACAGTTTATGGAGTGTATATCTTCAGTGGCACATGCTGGGTACAATATATCGGACGTTGATATGGCATATATATAGAAAGTTGCAAATCTCACTCTGCACCATCTGCTGCGCATTATCTTTTACACAGTACCTGTGGGGTCAAAATGCTAAGTACACCTCTAGATGTTTGTCTTAAGGGGTATAGTTTTTAAAATGGGATCACTTCTCTGGGGTTTCAACTGTACTGGTACCTCAGGGGCTTCTGCATACATGACTTAGCACCAGAAAAGCTCCAGTAGGCCAAATGGTGGTCCTTTCCTTATGAGCCCTCCCACGGGCCCAAACGGCAGTTTATCACCACAAATGGGGTATTGCCGTACTCAGGACAAATTGGGAAACAAAATGGGGTATTTTGTTCCCTGTGAAATAAGAAATTTTGATCAAAAATTACATCTTATTGGAAAAAATGAAATTTTTTTAATTTCACAGCCCAATTCAAATATGTGCTGTGAAAAAACTGTGTGGTGAAAATGGTAACAACAACCATAAATCAATTCCTTGAGGGGTGTAGTTTCCAAAATTGGGTTACTTCTGGTGGGTTTCCATTGCTTTGATACCTCTGGGGCTTTGCAAATGCGACATGGCACCCGAAAACCAATCCAGGAAAATCTGGACTCCAACAAACACAGCGCTCCTTTCCTGCTGAGCCCTCCCATGGGCCCAAACGGCAGTTTATTACCACAAATGGGGTATTACCGCACTCAGGACAAATTGGGCAACAAAATAAGGTATTTTATTTCTTGTGAAAATAAGAAATTTTATCACAAATGACATCTTATTGGAAAATATTTCATTTTTAAAATTTCACAGCCCAATTCACATACGTGCTGTGAAAAAACTGTGTGGTCAAAATAGTAACAACAACCATACATGAATTCCTTGAGGGGTGTAATTTCCAAAATGGGGTCACTTTTGGAAATTAGTCCCACTGTCTTGGCACCTCAACACCTCTTCAAACCTGGCATGCTACCTTAATATACTCAAATGAAAAGCACACCAGAGCCACATGTGGGAAATTTCTAAAAGCTACAGAATCTGGACAATACATATTTAGTAGTGTTTCTCTGGTAAAACCTTCTGTGTTATAGAAAAAAATGGAATAAAATTTAAATTCAGCAAGAAAAATGAAATTTGCAAATTTCACCTCCACTTTGCTTTAATTCATGTGAAATGCCTGAAGGGTTAAAAAACTTTCTGAATGCTGTTTTGAATATATTTGAGGGGTCTAGTTTTTAAAATGGGGTGTTTTATGGGGGTTTCTAATACATAGGCCCCTCAAAGCCACTTCAGAACTGAACAGGAAAAGGCTTTTGAAATGTTCTTAAAAATATGAGAAATTGCTATTTATGTTCTAAGCCTTGTAACGTCCAAGAAAAATAAAATAATGTTCAAAAAACTATGCCAATCTAAAGTAGACATATGGGAAATGTGAACTAGTAACTATTTTGGGTGCTATAACCGTCTGTTTTACAAGCAGATGCATTTAAATTCTGAAAAATGCTATTTTATAAAAACTGAATATATCGACCAAATTTTACCACAAACATGAAGCCCAATGTGTCACGAGAAAACATCTCAGAATTGCTTGGATAGGTTTAAGCATTCCGATGTTTTTACCACAAAAAGTGAAATATGTCAGATTTGAAAAATGGGCTCTGAGCCTTAAGGCCAAAACAAGGCTGCGTCCCTAAGGGGTTAATTAAAAATTCTATACTAAATGGTGCCGTTCAAACCTCATGAATTATTCAGGAAGTACTGGAGCTTCTCTAATAATGATGACGCTCCGACACGGCCCCACGTGACTGAGCTCTTACTTCATGTGCTGTTCGTGAACATGACCGCAAGGGACTGCCATATTGCCTATTGCTTGAGTCCCGAGCAGAGCATCAGCTAGCGATTTGCTTGGGACTCCACAACTTCTGCCCACGGTCATTGTCACTGTCCATTTATGGACAATGACGTCGGCAGCAGTACTGGTGTCCCCGAGAAGAGCATCAGCTGATGCTCTGCTCCGGGACTCCAGTACTGCTCTGCCGAGGTCATTGTCCATATATGGACAGTGACGTCGGCAGAAGTTGTGGACTCACCAGAGCATCAGCTGATGCTCTGCTCGGGGACTCCAATAGTGCTGCCAACATCATTGTCCTTATATAGACAGTGACATCGTCAGAAGTTGTGGAGTCCCCAGGCAGAGTATCAGCTGATGCTCTGCTCGGGGACTCCAGCGATAGGGAAACCCTGAATTGACCAAATATTGACATCGGGAGCAGTGCTGGAGTCCCGAGCAAAGCGCTAACTGATGCTCTGCTCGGGACTCAAGCAATAGGCAATGTGACAGTCCCTTGCGGTCATGTTCACGAACAGCACATGAAGCAAGCCCTCACGTGGGGCCGTGTCGGAGCCTCATCATTATTAGAAAAGCTCCAGCACTTACTGAATAATTCATGAGGTTTGAACTGCACCATTTAGTACAGAATTTTTAATTAAAGTACATTAGTAAGTTACTTAGTTTCATATAAATATATTATTGCAATGCAATTTTTGGTCCCCGGATAACCCCTTTAAGCTTGTGTGCAGCTGCTCCACCATGGAAACCCATTTCATGAAGCTTCCGGAGCAGTTTGGAACTCAGCGACCCAGCTTTGTAAGTTTGCATGGTCTACCGCTTTGTGGTTGAGCTGTTACTCAGTTAATCAGCTACCACTTCACAATAATAGCACTTACAGTTGGACTGGGGCAGATTAGTCATTTCATTTAAACTGACTTGTGGCAAAGGTGTCAGCCTATGACAGTGCCACATTAAAAGTTACTGAGATCTTCAGTCTGACCGGTACTTCTACCGATGTATGTCTATGGAAATTGCATGTCTGTATGCTTCATTTTATGCAAAATTATATTTGCAATAAGTGTGTCTGAAATACCTGAATTTAATAATTAGAAGGGGTGTCCACATACATTTGGCCATACACATTTTGAATATTTGATACTTTACAAGCCTATTTACTTTCTTACAAAAGTTTACTTTATGCATTTTATTTTGTTCAATATTAATGTAGCATGTAACAATGTAAATGAGAGAAAAACTGATTTTATGAAGCTTCTAGATAGACAGTTTTAGATGCCTTTTTGTGATCATTTTCTGTTGTTGCACCATTCACACTGATCATTTTAGAAGCTTGCAAATACCCTGTTAAAGCTAGCCTGGCATCACTAACTACATCAGCATGGTCATGTTTCACAGGTCATTGTTTCTAAGGTGATGTTGGCAAAACAAGTAATGTAAAAAAAACACTTCATTAGAACAGAACAAAAGTGGGTGGAATGGCACACCCAGGCTCATCAAATGCACTGTACATTAATCTGATGACGGTGACAAGCAGCTGCAGATCCATTCATTACAATTATGAGTGTGAATCTCAAGAAGTCCGTTTCATGCACGCACAAAAATTGTGACAAAAATGCTATGTTTTTATATTTAGAAAGGATAGGTGTAGGAAGCTGGAGAGAAGATAAGGCAAAATGCAGGGAAATAGATGCAAAAATGGAGGTAACCTCGGAGGGCCTGTGCATACAATGTGCAGATTGTGGGAATTCTCCTTATTCAGACTTTGAAGTGTTTTTTCAGGATTACCTAACCTTAGGATAGGCCATCAATATTTGCTCGATGGGGGTCCGATGAGCTTAAATGAAGGTGCCCCGTCACTTTAGTGGATATCTCATAGAAAGAACAGCTGAGGCAATTCCTGATGCCCTGCCTAATTATATTACCTGTGCAATACCAAAGAAATCCTGAAAACATGACCTGTTGATGTACTTGGGGACTGGAGTTAAGAAATACTGAGGTATGTACAATCTTATGAAATAGTAAAGTATTTTTTTATGTTTGTGGACATATAAATATTTGATCTTCATTTAAACAGGGGATCTGAACTTAAAGGCGTATTCACATCACAAACATTTACAACATATCCACAGAATATGTCATAAATGTCTGATAGACGTAGCTCCCAGCTCTGGGACCTGCACCTATCGCCAGAACGGGGCTCCTCTAACCCCATCCTGCCGCCAGGTCTCGTACCTTCTCCACCTTCCAGGTCGCTGGCTTCTGCGGTGTTCTTCTGTTTGCAGCAGCAAGTCTCCTAGAGCGTGCCAGCTCCAGGCGTCTCTTAAAGGGCCAGCACGCGCAATTAAATTCATCTACCAATCCCTGTTTGTTCCTGGACTACTTAAAGCACCACCACAATCCAACTGGTTCCTGAATCAACATGGAAACATCCTAGTTGTGTGCTGCAAAGGTTCCTGTTTGCATCTGGTTCCAGTCTGCTATTGCTATCTGTTATCAGACTCTATCCAGTTATCCGCTGTCTTCCTGCGTCCAGCTGTCTGGCTGATGAAAGATGGCCGGACACTGGCTGAAAACAGTGTCCAGCCATCCACTATCAGCCTGTATCCAGCTATCCGCTAACTGCCTGTGTTCAGCTGCCCACTGCCAGTCTGCCTTCAACTGTCTGTGACAAGCGTGAGTCTTCCGGTCTATTACGAACTGTCTTCTAGTCTGCATCTGCCAGTGCCTGTACCTGGTCTGCTGGGCCAGCCGCTACTCTCACTGGGACTACCTCAAGATGTAATGACCTGGCAGCCTCCCCGCAGCGAAGTCCAGATCCCCATAGGAGGGTTATAGGGTGAAGACAGGGCAGCAACTTAGATAACGCCTTTAGAGGAAACACCAAACCGGTGGAGTAGCCCAGTGGGTCCAAAACCCGCTGGTTGTAACAGAGGGGTGGCCCGGATTACAGAGACAACAGGGTTTGCTGTGCTACGTTGTTTCTGTAACTCTCACAGAAGTGAAAGGAATTACATAAACAGCATAGCTCAGCGGGCTACGCTGTTTTTGTAACTCCCAAGTTACGGAAGATATAGCATGAGCGGGCTGAAGTGGAAGTTTCAAAGACGCAAAGCTCCTACTTCAGCCTGTGTAAAGGGGCAGAGGATGACATGCTGACAGCTTTAGATGACCCCAGGGGAATCGGTAGCAAACTTTTTTTTTTCATGTGATCACCCTACCTTATCAATTAGACAGCATATTTGCTGTTTGATGGTCACATATATGGGGGGACTTTTTTTTACAGATAAGGAGTGAGATGATGAGCAGTTGCTCATGTAGTCACCCCTCTGCGCCTAATTAGGCCATTTATTGACTCAACGACCAGATGTTACCAGTGTCCAGATCACAGCGTTAAATAAGCACTCACACCACACACACACAAACATCAATACATTTTCCATTTTCCATACCTGATATTTAGTGTAAAATCCTTTGACCTCTTCTCTAGTGATACCCGTTACACACTACAATCATAGCCATAACGATTATCGCTAGAGAAGACTGTCTAAAAATTTTATGTCAGTCACAAATTAAATTTTCACCACAAACAATAGTTTCCAACAAGTTCCATAAAAAAAAATTGGTGTTCACATTAGATAGATTTAGGGATTTGTGATTATTGAATATTGTTAGATTTCTTATAGGGAAATGCTAAATTATATACATATATAATGCCTAACTTTATTTTGCTTGCATCTTTTTAAATAGACAAAACAGTTTACATAGACGTGTATGAACTCCTCACATCTTTGTAAAAATTGTAATATTGGTAGCAGTTTGTGGTGTGCACTACAGATTTTTATCACATTTATGGATTAAGACCAAATGTTGCATGGCCTCTGTTTCAGTGTTTTTGAGAGTACAAATTCTTATTGAGGCAGACGCTACGGTATCTATGGACTTCTGACACCTTGATCTATTATTTTTACACTGGTTCTTGGTGTAAGCTCTTGCTTGGATGTAAGTTTGAAACGCAAATATAAGAATTTGTGTTTTTTTTTTTTTAAATACCTATTTATTACAAAGTTACATGAAGGTGGACATGCTGTAAATAGCACGCTAAAACAACGGCAATCATCATCATGTCTGCTTTGAGGAAATATACTAGTATAGTGTGTGCAGGTGCACTAACAGTTTAACCCATTAAGCAGCCTTGATTTGGCCTTAAAGAGGCTCTGTCACCACATTATAAGTGCCCTATCTTCTACATAATGTGATCGGCGCTGTAATGTTGGTAACAGCAGTATTTCATATTTAGAAAAACAATAGATTTTCACCAAGTTATGACCTATTTTAGCTTTATGCTAATGACTTTCTTAATAGACAACTGGGCATGTTTTTACTTTTGACCAAGTGGGCGTTGTGGAGAGAAGTGTACGACGCTGACCAATCAGTGTCATACACTTCTCTCCATTCATTTACTCTGCAGATAGTGATCCTGCGTTGTTCACTATGTGCAGTCACATACACCCACATTAACGTTACTGAAGTGTCTTGACCGTAAATAGACATCACCTCCAGCCAGGACAGGATGTCTATTTACAATCCCGACACTTCGGTAACATGTGACTTACAGCACAGCAAGCGTAATCTCGCGAGATCTCACTGTAAATGACAGCACAGCGTGATCTCGATGTGCTGTATGAGTAAGTCACATACAAACGTTACCGAAGTGTCGGGATTGTGAATTGACATCGCTTCCTGGCTGGAGGTGATGTCTATTCACTGTCAGGACACTTCAGTAACGTTAATGTGTGTATGTGACTGCACATAGTGAACAACGCAGGATCACTATGTGCAGAGTAAATGAATGGAGAGAAGTGTATGACGCTGATTGGTCACTGATTGGTCAGCGTCATACACTTCTCTCCACAACGCCCACTTGGTCAAAAGTAAAAACACGCCCAGTTGTCTATTAAGAAAGTCATTAGCGTAAAGCTGAAACAGGTCATAACTTGGTGAAAATAGATAATTTTTCTAAATAAAAACCACTGCTGTTACCTACATTACAGAGCCAATCTCTTTATGTAGAAGATAGGGCACTTATAATGTGGTGACAGAGCCTCTTTAAAGCGCAGAGCCCATTTTTGAAATCTGACATATTTCACTTTATGTGGTAATAACTTCGGAATGCTTAAACCTATCCAAGCGATTCTGAGATTGTTTTCTCGTGAGACATTGGGCTTTATGTTAGTGGTAAAATTTGGTCAATATATTCAGTGTTTATTTGTGAAATATTGCAAAATTTTGAGAAAATTTAGAAAAAATAGAATTTTTCTGAATTTAAATGCATCTGCTTGTAAGGGAGATGGTTATACCACACAAAATAGTTACTAATTAACATTTCCCATATGTCTACTATAGATTAGAATAGTTTTTTGAACATTCTTTAATTTTTCTTGGACGTTACAAGGCTTAGAACATAAACAGTAATTTCTCATATTTTTAAGAACACTTCAAGTCTTTTTTTTAAGGTACCTGTTCAGATCTGAAGTGGCTTTGAGGGGCCTAAGTATTAGAAACCCCCATAAAAAAACAACACATTTGAAACCCCCCAAAAACAAACTAGACCCTCAAAGTATTCAAAACAGCATTTAGAAAGTTTTTTAACCCTTTAACCCCTTCCCGACATTTGCCGTATAGGTACGTCATGGAAAGCATTGACTTCTCGCATCTTGACGTACCTATACGCCGAATGTTTGGGACCGGCTCAGAAGCTGAGCCGGTGCCTTCCATCACCGGATCTCAGCTGTATCTTACAGCTGACATCCGGCTGTAACGGCGGGGACCGAAATTAGCTTCGATCCCCGCCATTAACCCCTTAAGTGCAGCGCTCAAACGCGATCGCTGCACTTAAGGTGTTTGCAGCTCATCGGAACCCCAGTAATGAAATTGCTGGGGTTCCGGTGGCTGCAATGTCAACCGGAGGCCTAATACTGGCCTCCCGGTCTGCCTAGCACCGAAGCCGGTCAAGATCCGCCCGGCGGCGGAGCCTGATCGGCTTCCGTAGCAGCCGGCTGTAGCTGTACAGCTGTACAGCTGACATCCACCTGTAACGGCAGGAACCGGAGCTAGCTCCGATCCCTGCCATTAACCCCTTCGATGCAGCAATCGAAAGCGATTGCTGCATCGTAGCGGTTACTAGCAGATCGCCAGCCCTGACAGGCAATCAGGACTGGCGACTGCTTTTATGGCAACAGGAGACACAATGGTCTCCTGCTCTGCCATTACGGAAGCCGATTTAGGCCCCGCCGGGAGGCGAAGCCTAATCGGCTTGCTGTCAGTGAATGACTGACAGATCTAATACATTGCACTACGTAGGTAGTGCAATGTATTAGAAAGAAAAAAATCTGACCGTTGGACCTTCAAGTCCCCTAGTGGGACTTGAGAAAAAGTGTAAAAAAAGTATAAAAAAGTGTAAAAAAAAGTGCAAAAAATAAAAGTTTGAAAACAATTAGGGTATGTTCACACGGCCTATTTACGGACGTAAATCGGGCGTTTTTGCCCCGAATTACGCCCGAAAATAGCGCCTCAATAGCGCTGACAAACATCTGCCCATTGAAAGCAATGGGCAGACGTTTGTCTGTTCACACGAGGCGTATATTTACGCGCCGCTGTCAAATGACGGCGCGCAAATAGACGCCCGCGTCAAAGAAGTGACCTGTCACTTCTTTGGCCGTAATTGGAGCCGCTATTCATTGACTCCAATGAATAGCAGCGCTAATTACGGCCGTAATTGACGCGGCGTTCAAGCGCCTGCACATGCCGGTACGGCTGAAATTACGGGGATGTTTTCAGGCTGAAACATCCCCGTAATTTCAGCCGTTACGGACCCCCGCCGTGTGAACATACCCTAAAAGTTTCAAGTAATCAAATAAAACACAATCCCCCTTTTACTCTTATCAAGTCCTTTATTATTGAAAAATAATAATAAACCATATGTATTTGGTATCGCCACGACCGTAACGACCTGAGGTATCAAAATCTTATATTATTTATTGCACGCGGTGAACAGCGTAAAAAAAAACGTAAAAAACTTTACCAGAGTTTCTGTTTTTTGGTCACTTTGCCCTACAAATATTAGAATAAAAAGTGATCAAAAAGTTGCACTTATCCGAAAATGGTACCTATAAAAACTATAGCTCGCCCCGCAAAAAACAAGCCCTCATACACCTCCGTCGATAAAAAAATTAAAAAGTTATGGTTCTCACAACTTGGCGACAGAAAAAATACATTCTTTTTACAAAAGTAATTTTATTGTGCAAAAAGTTGTAAAACATAAAAAAGTGCTATAAATTAGGTATCGCCAGAATCGTACTGACCCACAGAATAAAGTTAACATGTCATTTATAACGCATGGTGAACGCTGTATAGAAAAAAAAAAAGAAAAAAGCTGTGCCAGAATTGCGTTTTTTTGTTTACCTGGCATCCCAAAAAATAGGATAAAAGGTGATCAAAAAGTTGCATGTACCCCAAAATGGTACCAATAATAACTACAGCTCATCCCGCAACAAAACATCCCGCTACGTCTATGAAAAATAAAATTAGTTATGGCTCCAATAAGTCAGGAAATAAAAAAAATATGCAGTTGTGCCCGAGGGGAACATTTCTTCTGTTTGAAGAGGCGATTTATCAAGGCCCTAAAATTAGGGAACCAGGAAGGGGAGAGCCCAAACATATCCGCTGGAAGCGACGGTGCCCGTATTATACCAGGACAACCCTTTCCCAGCAAAATTCCCCAAACTGCAAAGGCGCGGAGTGTGGACCAAAAGGGGGATAAGAAAGGACGCCATTTATCAGTGCGACACCAGCCTGTGCAGAAAGGATTGCTTCACAGCGTAACACACATCTATGGATTATTTTATTGTTTTTTTTTACCCCATTATTATACCACCTGACTATGCCCCTTATATACTCAGCCCGGCTTACATGTACCCCCACATTATAAACGGAAACACCAGTAAGACTCCAAACAAAACTACTACCAAGCAAAATCCACGCTCCAAAAGCCAAATGGCATTTCCTCCCATCTGAACCCTACAGTGTCCCCAAACAGCAGTTTCCTTCCACATATATGGCACCGTCATACCCGGGAGAACCCTTTTAGCAATTTTTGGGGTGTGTCTCCAGCGTCATAAGCTGGGCACGATATATTTGCCACTGAATGGCATATCTAGGGAAAAATATAAATTTTTAATTTGCACCATCCACAGCGCATTCATTTATGGAAAAGACCTGTGGGGTGAAAATGCTCACTACACCCCTTAATAAATGCCTTGAGGGGTGCAGTTTCCAAATGGGGTCACTTCTCAGGGGTTTATTTTTATTATTTCACATCAGAGCCTCTGCAGTTGTGAACCAATACTTTGTAAATCGCCAAATTAGGCCTCAATTTTACATGGTACGCTTTCACTCCTGAGCCTGGTCGACTGTCCAGGCAAGAGATTAGGGCCACATGTAGGGTGTTTCTAAAACCAGGAAACCCAGCATAATAATTAGAGAGCTGTCTTGTTATGGTGGCACAAGCCGGGCACCACATATTGTCCACATATCTGTGGAAAAAATCCAATTTTCACTCTGCAACATCGAGTTCACACTCATTTCTACAAAACACCTGCAGGGTTAACATGCTCACTACACCCCTAGGTAAATGCATTGAGGGGTGTAGTTTCCAAAATTGGGTCACTTCTGGGGGGTTTCCATTGTTTTGGGCCCACAGGCGCCCAGAAACCAATCCAGCAACATCTGCACTCCAATTGGTGGTCCTTCCCTTCTGAGCCCTGCCGTGTGCCCAAACAGCAGTTTATGATCACATATGGGGTATTGCCATACTCGGGGGAAATTTCTTTACAAATGTTGGGTTCTTTTTATTCCTTTATTTGTTGCGAAAATGAAAAAATTTGAGCTAAAGCTACGTCTTATTGAAGAAAAAGGATTGTTTTTATTTTCATTGCCCAATTCTAATAAATTCTATGAAACATCTGTGGGGTCAAAATGCTCACTACACCCCTGGATGAATTCCTCAAGAGGTGTAGTTTCCTAAATGGTGTCACTTTTTGGGCGTTTTCATTGTTTTTTCCTTTCAGGGGCTTTGCAAATGTGACATGGCCTCCGCAAACCATTCCTGCTCAATGTGATCTCCAAAAGCTAAATAGCGCTCTTTCCTTTCTAAGCCACGCTGTGTCTCCAAACAGCCGTTTATTACCACATGTGGGGAATTGTTTTACTCGGAAGAAATTGCTTTACAAATATTGTGGTGCTTTTTCTTCTTCAGTCCTTGTGGAAATGAGAAAAAATAAGCTAAACCTACATTTTCTTTGAAAAAATGTAGATTTTTATTTTCAGGGCCTACTTCCAATAATTTCTGCAAAAAAACTGTGGGGTTAAATCGCTCACTATACCCCTAGATAATTTCCTCAATGGGTGTAGTCTCCAAAATGGGGTCACTTGTGGGGGGTTTCCACTGTTTTGTCTCCTCAGGGACTTCGTAAATGTGACATGGCCTCCGCAAACCATTCCTGCTAAATGTGATCTCCAAAAGCCAAATGACACTCCATCCCTTCGAAGCCCTGCCGTGTGTCCAAACAGCCGTTTATTACCACATGTGGGGTATTGTTTTACTCGGGAGAAATTGCTTTACAAATTTTACGATACTTTTTCTCCTTCAGTCCTTGTGGAAATGAAAAAAAATTAGCTAAACCTACATTTTCTTTGAAAAAATTTAGATTGTCATTTTCAGGGCCTACTTCCAATAATTTATGCAAAAAACCTGTAGGGTCAAAACGCTCACTATACCCCTAGATAATTTCCTCAATGGGTGTAGTTTCCAAAATGGGGTCACTTGTGGGGGGTTTCCACTGTTTTGTCCCCTCAGGGGCTTTGTAAATGTGACCTGGCCTCCGCAAACCATTGCGGCTAAACTTGAGCTCCAAAAGCCAAATAGCGCTCTTTCCCTTCTCAGCCTCGCCGTGTCTCCAAACAGCCGTTTATTACCACATGTGGGGTATTGTTTTACTCGGGAGAAATTGCTTTACAAATTTTGTGGTGCTTTTTCTCCTTCGGTCTTTGTGGAAATGAGAAAAAATTAGCTAAACGTACATTTTCTTTGAAAAAATGTCGATTTTAATTTTCACGGCCTACTTCCAATAATTTCTGTAAAAAACCTGTGCGGTCAAAATGCTCACTGTACCCCTAGATAATTTCCTTGAGGTGTGTAGTTTCCCAGATGGGGTCACTTTTGGGGAATTTTGACTATTTTGGCACCGCAAGAGTCCTTCAAACCTGACATGGTGCCTAAAATTTATTCTAACAAAAATAAGGCCCCAAAATCCACTAGGTGTTCCTTTGCTTCTGAGGCCGGTGCTTCAGTCCAGTAGCACGCTAGAGCCACATGTGGGATATTTCCTAAAACTGCAGAAACTGGGCAACAAATATTGAGTTGCATTTCTATGGTAAAACCTTCTGTGTTATAAAAAAATTGTATTAAAAATTTATTTCTGCAAAAAAATATGAAATTTGTAAATTTGACCTCTACTTTGCTTTAATTCCTGTGAAATGTGTAAAGGGTTAAGACATTTTCTAAACGCTGTTTTGAATACATTGAGGGGTGAAGTTTTTAAAATGGGGTGACTTTTTGGGGGTTTCTAATATATAAGGCCCTCAAAGCCACTTCACAACTGAACTGGTACCTGTAAAAATGGCCTTTTGAAATTTTCTTGAAAATGTGAGAAATTGTTGCTAAAGTTCTAAGCCTTGTGATGTCATAGAAAAATAAAAGGATGTTCAAAAAACGATACCAATCTAAAGTAGACATATGGGGGATGTTAATTAGCAACAATTTTGTGTGGTATAACTGCCTGTCTTACAAGCAGATACATTTAAATTGAGAAAAATGCAAATTTTTGCAATTTTTCGCTACATTTTGGTGTTTTTCACAATTAAATACTGAACATATCGAGCAAATGTTGCCAGTAACATAAAGTCCAATGTGTCACGAGAAAACAATCTCAGAATCGCTTGAATAGGTGAAAGCATTCCGGAGTTATTACCACATACAGTGACACATGTCAGATTTGAAAAATGAGGCTCGGTCAGGAAGGTCAAAAGTGGCTAAGGGGTTAAGCAATTCACAGGAATTAACGCAAAGTGGAGGTGAAATTTGACCATTTAATTTTTAATTTTTACATTTTAAAAGTTACCCCATTTTGGAAACTACACCCCTCAAGGAATTCATTTATGGTTGTTGTTACCATTTTGACCCCACAGTTTTTTCACAGCACGTATTTGAATTGGGATATGAAATTGAAAAAAATGACATTTTTCCCAATAAGATGTCATTTTCGATCAAAATTTCTTATTTTCACAGGGAACAAAATACCCCATTTTGTTTCCCACTTTCTCCTGAGTGCAGCAATACCCCATTTGTGGTGATAAACTGCCGTTTGGGTCTATGGGAGGCCTCAGAATGAAAGGACCACCATTTGGCCTACTGGGGATTTTCTGGTGCTAAGTCATGTATGCAGAAGCCCCTGAGGTACCAGTACAGTTGAAACCCCTGAGAAGTGACCCCGTTTTAAAAATGACACACCTTAAGGCATTCATCTAGAGGTGTAGTGAGCATTTTGACCTCACAGGTATTGTGTAAAAGATAATGCACAGCAGATGGTGCAGAGTGAGATTTGCAATTTTCTATACATATATGCCAATTCAGTGTCCGATATATTGTGCCCAGCATGTGCCACCGGAAACATACAACTCATAAACTGTAATGTGGGTTCTCCCGTGTATGGCAATACCCTACATGAGGCTGTTAACAGCTGCCTGGGCACACGGCAGGGCTCATAAGGGAAGGACCACCATTTGGCCTACTGGGGATTTTTTGGTGCTAAGTCATGTACGCAGAAGCCCCTGAAGTACTGGTACAGTTGAAACCCCCGAGAAGTGACCCCGTTTTAAAAACTACATCCATTGAGGCATTCATCTAGAAGTGTAGTGAGCATTTTGACCCAAGAGGTATTGTGTAAAAGATAATGCGCAGCAGATGGTGCAGAGTGAGATTTGCCACATATATGCCAATTCAGTGTCCGATATATTGTGCCCAGCATGTGACACCGGAGATATACAACCCATAAACTGTAATGTGGGTTCTCCCGGGTATGGCAATACCCTACAAGTGGCTGTTAACAGCTGCCTGTGCACACGGTAGGGCTCAGAAGGGAAAGATGAGGGGGATAAGCTGTGTGGAGTGCATCAGGGTAAGTAAAACTGGGGTAGATTAAAAATCAAGGGATGTATGATAAATTTTAAAACACTCTTTCATACAGAGCCCTGGTTTTTCCGGACACGTGTCACCTTGATATATTGAGTCCTTCCTTATCCCCCTCATATAGCAGACTTTTCACCTCTTTTGACTTTTTCCCTTCTTGCCAGTTTGGGAACTTCTCCTAGAAAGTATTGCCTTGATACGATGCGTGTGGCCACACTTCCAGAAGTACTGGGTGCCCCCCAATCTTGGTCCCTAAAGATTAGGTTCTTGATAACCACCTCTTGAAATTCCAGGAAAGCTCCCCTCTGGCCTGTACACATTGTACAATGCCATCTGTATGATGTGCACGGCCAGCTTCTGATACCACACCGCATGGCATTGTAGGGCTTCAGGACTTGATCTGAGAAGCCCACCTCTTCCATGTATCTATTGTAGTCCAGAATGCAGTCTGGTTTGGGGGTCTCGTCTGGTACCTCGTACTGGTACATGGGTACTAGTGTGGCCATGTATTTAGGTCAATACAAGGACATCTCTCTTGTCCTTGTACTTGACACACAATATGTTGCTGCTAGAATATGCCCTGCTCTCACCCTTTTTGAGTGTTTGCCCAAGCAGAGTCTTACGAAGGCCTCTCAGATTTCTTCTAGCAGTGGCCGCAGTACTTCTGGAAGTGAGGCACTTGAGGAGTGAGACGATGGTATAAAAATTATCCAAGTAGAGGTGGTAACCCTGGTCCAGCAGTGGGTGCACCAAATCCCACACAATTTTTGAATTAACTCCCAGTAAGGGGGGGGCATTCTGGGGGCTGAATACTGGTGTCCTTCCCTTCATATATCCTAAATTTTTACGTATACCCTGATGCAATCTCGCACAGCTTATACATCTTCACACCATACCTTGCCCTCTTACTCGGCAGGTACTGGCGGAATTGAAGCCTCCCTTTAAATTGTACCAGGGACTGATCAACAGAAATACACTTCTCAGGGGTGTATGCTTGGGCAAACCGGGCACTGAAATGGTCTAATAGGGGTCTCAGTTTGTACAAACGGTCAAAACTGGAGTCATCTCGGGGTTGGCACTGCTCATTATCAGTATAATGTAAGAAGCAAAATATTGCCTCATAACGCATCCTGGTCATGGTCATACGGTACATCGGAGTGTGGTATAAGATGTCCGTGCTCCAGTAGGTCCTAATGGACAGCTTTTTCAGAAGCCCCATGTTCAAGTGAAGTCCCCAGAACTTGCCCAACTCTGCTGCGTCTACAGGGGTCCACCTGTGGGATTGGGCATAGAATGATGTGGGGTTCTTAGAAATATACTGTTGGGCATATAAATTTGTCTGGGAGACCATAAACTCTATAAAGTCATCAGTGAAGAACTTGAAAAAGTCCATTTCACTGTGCCCTGCCGTATTAAATTTGATCCCTGGGCTGCCTGTGTACTCTGGGATTTGGGGCTCATAAATATCTGGTGTGGGGGTCCAAATGGGGTCACTTCGCTCGGGGGTTTCAACTGCGGAGGGGTCACTTTGCTCGGGGGTTGCAACTGCGGCGGGGTCATTTCGCTCGGGGGTTTCAACTGTAGTGGTGGTCCTGGGGCATCTCCTAGGGGGTTCCTCTTCTTCATCACTGGATGAGGAGGTGGATAAATAAGACATTTTTGGCCAAGTTATGACCATTTTTGTATTCATGCAAATGAGGCTTGCAAAAGTCCAATTGGGCGTGTTTAAAGTAAAAGTCCAACTGGGCGTGTATTATGTGCGTACATCTGGGCGTTTTTACTTCTTTTACTAGCTGGGCGTTCTGACGAGAAGTATCATCCACTTCTCTTCAGAACGCCCAGCTTCTGGCAGTGCAGACACACAGCGTGTTCTCGAGAGATCACGCTGTGTCGTCACTCACTTCCTGCCCCAGGTCCTGCATTGTGTCGGACGAGCGAGGACACATCGGCACCAGAGGCTACAGTTGATTCTGCAGCAGCATCGGCGTTTGCAGATAAGTCGATGTAGCTACTTACCTGCAAACGCCGATGCTGCTGCAGAATCAACTGTAGCCTCTGGTGCTGATGTGGCCGACACGATGCAGGACCTGGGGCAGGAAGTGAGTGACGTCACAGCGTGATCTCTCGAGAACACTGCACTGCACTGCCAGAAGCTGGGTGTTAACGAACAGAAGTGGATGATGCTGATTCGTCAGCATCATACACTCCCATTCCTAACGCCCAGCTAGTAAAAGAAGTAAAAACGCCCGATGTACGCACATAATACACGCCCAGTTGTACTTTTACTGTAAACACGCCCAGTTGTACTTTTGCAAGCCTCATTTGCATAAATACAAAAATGGTCATAACTTGGGCAAAAATGCTCGTTTTTTAAAAATAAAAACGTTACTGTAATCTACATTGCAGCGCCGATCTGCTGCAATAGCAGATAGGGGTTGCAAAATCTGGTGACAGAGCCTCTTTAAATGAAGCTTGAACCAGTTTACCTGAAAAGGTGTTCCAGTGAACTATTGTAAATACAGAGATGTGTGGCAACAATTGTTCTTACTGCTTTGATACTTTTGGAAGTACGATGCATGTAAAATGATCACAGCGGAATTTACTGTCTAATTTTTGCTTAGGTTCTTTTAAACTCTTATGCATATAAGCACATCTAAAGTAAAGTGTATGTTGTCTTTTTACCCTATTAAAGTGCATAAAATGGGTCCATTCTCTGAAATTGCAAGGTCTGATATATGGTTTTGCTGATGAAAGATGGGGTGGGCATTTATCTTTGTCTAAAACTTTTATTTACTGTAAACTCTGATCAAAGGTGAGAACACTTGTAAGCTGCAAGGGTTGTTACCTGTGTAAAGCAGCTCACTTCCGATGCTAGCAAAGAATCCAACCTCCTCCGCTGTCCTTCCTTTCAGTCCTATGTATGTTCCTGATATGGCAGCCATTGTGAGCCTGCTATGTCGGAAGCCGTGTGCAAAAACTACACACAGCGATAAAATCTATTACAAACAAGAACTTCTAAACTATTGGCAATCACATATGCCCAAAAGAAAGCAGGATATTGTAAGTAGGCCATTGGTGAAGTAGCAGATGGAGAAAGTTATCCTTCCTCTACTAACAGACTCATTTTCTTTGTCATTTAAAGAGGCTCTGTCACCAGATGATCAA
This sequence comes from Rhinoderma darwinii, assembly GCF_050947455.1. NCBI lineage: Eukaryota > Metazoa > Chordata > Amphibia > Anura > Rhinodermatidae > Rhinoderma > Rhinoderma darwinii. The sequence goes on from NC_134687.1 coordinate 494,265,212, forward strand.
ATCCCTATCTCCTATTGCATGTGATCGGCGCTGCAATGTAGACAACAGCAAAGTTTTTTTTTTGGTTTTTTTAAAAACGATCATTTTTGGCCAAGTTATGAGCAATTTTATATTTATGCAAATGAGCCTTTCTAATGGACAACTGGGCGTGTTTTCTGTTATTTCCAACTGGGCGTGTATTGTGTTTGTAACATCTGGGTGTGTTTACTTGTTTTACTAGCTGGGCGTTGTGAATAGAAGTGTATGATGCTGACGAATCAGCATCATTCACTTCTCATCGTTACCACCCAGCTTCTGGCAGTGCACAGACACACAGCGTGTCCTCACTCGTCCGACGCGATGAAGTTCATGTGGGAGGAAGTGACGTCACAGCGTGATCTCACGAGATCACGCTGTGTGTCTGTGCACTGCCAGAAGCTGGGTGGTAACAATGAGAAGTGAATGATGCTGATTCGTCAGCATCATACACTTCTATTCACAACGCCCAGGTAGTAAAACAAGTAAACACGCCCAGATGTTACAAACACAATACACGCCCAGTTGGAAATAAGAGAAAACACGCCCAGTTGTCCATTAGAAAGGCTCATTTGCATAAATATAAAATTGCTCATAACTTGGCCAAAAATGATCGTTTAAAAAAAACAAAACACGTTACTGTTATCTACATTGCAGCGCCGATCACATGCAATAGGAGATAGGGATTTTATCATCTGGTGACAGAGCCTCTTTAAGTTTAAAGGGGCAACTATACTTTCCAAAAACTTTGGACAGGTCAAAGTGACATGTCAGAAGTTTTTAACGGTGGGGTCCGAGCACTGAGACCCCCACGATTGCTAAAGTAAAGCGGCAGAAGTCTATGAACCTTTATACCGCTCACTTGGCTTTTCAAGGAAAACCTATCAGAAAAGAAGTAGCACAGCGCTCACCCAAGCGCTTCTACTGCTTCGTTTTAGCGATCGATGGGGGTTTCAGTGCTCGATCAAAACTTCACTATGACATGTCAAATGTTTTTTTTAAATGTAGCTGCACTTAAAGCAACGCAGTGTGCTGAATGGTTGAAGGCCAGTGTGTAGAGAAATAATTGAAAAAAAAAAACAATAAGGCCTCCTTCACACACAGAATTTTTCTAGCAATTTAAACTGCATCAAAAATTATAAAAACGCAAGCATTATTAAAATGTAATGTGTTTTTTAAGGCGTTTTTGGTGGTGTTTTGCATTTGGTGTCATTTTTTCTGGCGTTTTTGAAGTCCTATAAAGAAGCCTATGGGAAAAACGGCTGCAAAAGTGCCATACCCAGATTATGGTGTGTCTAAAAAAAAAAAACATCACCGACAACAAAATTACCTCAAAAACTCCACCAACCAAATTACAGTTGTGTGTAGTGCATTAACCCGTTAGTGACCTCCCCATAGTGTTTTTACGGTGGACACGAACGGGCTTTATTACGATGCAATAGCCTTTTCACGGCGCTGCATCGGAATAAACAGAGCAGGGAGCCGTTAAATCTCCCTGCTCTCAGCTACCAGAGGTATCAGTATCGATCTCACCAGTTTAAGCCCTTAGATGCAGCGCTCAACAGCGAGCGCTGCATCTGAGTTGTTTTGGAGAGAGGGAGGGAGCTCCCTCTCATTCCACCGACACCCGGCGATAAGATCGCCGAGTATCTGTGTCTCCTATGGCAACCAGGGGCCTAATAAAGGCCCCCAGGTCTGCCTGTAGTGTATGCCTGCTAGGTCATGCCAGAGGCATGGCCTAGCATATGCCTGTTAGTTTTACACGGACAGGCATAATACACTGCAATACAGTGTAATAAAAAGTTTAAAAGCTGCTTTATTATTAAAAAACAAAATAAAGTGCACATATTTGGCATCGCCGCGTCCATAACGACCCCAAATATAAAGTTCTTACATCATTTAACCCGCACAGTGAACATCGTAAAAATAAAAAAAATGCAAAAATTGCTGTTTTCTTTTAATCCTGCCTTAAAAAAAATGTGATAAAAAGTGATCAAAAAGTCGCATCTACTCCAAAATGGTACCAATAAAAACTACAAGTCGTCCCGCAAAAAAAAAAGCCCTCATACAACTGCATCGGCGGAACAATAAAAAAGTTATGGCTCTTCAAATATGGAGACACAAAAACAAATAATGTTTTTACTGTGTAAAAGTAGTAAAACATACAAAATCTATATAAATTTGGTATCGTTGCAATCGTAACAACCCGCTGAATAAAGTTAGTGTTATTTATACCACACGGTAATCGGCGTAAATTTAGGGCGCAAAAAAGTGTGGCGAAAGTGCAGATTTTTTTCTATTCCCCCCCCAAAAAAGTAAATCAATATATTCTATGCACCACAAAATGGTGCTATTAAAAATTACAACTCGCCCCACAAAAAACAAGACCTTATACAGCTATGTCGATGCAAAAAATAAAAAAGTTATGGCTCTTTGAATAAGACAATGGAGAAACGTAAAAAACTAGCTTGGTCATTAAGGTCTAAAATAGGCTGGTCATTAAGGGGTTAATAGAGACTTAAAGGGAATGTTTTTTTTATTTTTTTTAGTTAAACAGTTAGTATATACATGATTACACATTGTTCTAATTTGTAAAAAAATTTCACAAGTCAGGAAATATTATAAATTAGATTCTAATTTATAACATTTCCATGTGCTGGTCACTAGGGGGAGCAATTCCCAAAATTGCAGCATTGGCATGTGGTAAAGCAACCTCATTGCTTTATGCTGCAAAATTGGAGAAGACACACTCGCTCTAGTGTGCTCAAACAATCCCCCTCCTTTATCCTGGCTAGTGCCAGGAGAAAAGAGGGGGTTGAATGTTCAAACCTCCTACACTGTGTGCCGCCATTTTTTGAGTGAATGCACAGTGTAGGAGGCTTAGATACAGTGGTAATCACACAGTATAACACGAACATACACAAACATAACTTACCTGCTCCTGCCGCCGCTCCCTCCGGTTCTAGTCCTTGCTTCTGAACAAATGGACGGAAGCCGCAACCGGAAGTAGTCATCTTACTGTCCGGCCGCGGCTTCCGGTCCACATGAAAATGGCGCCGGATGTCGCTCGGCCAAAGACCTTCCTTTTGGACTGCGTGGGAGCGGCGCATGCGCCGTTCCCACACAGACGGCGTACGCTATAGTAAATGGAACGGCTCCCGTTCGCATTCACTATGGGGATCTATGTGCTGTATTCCATCTCTGTATGTGTCGTTAATCGACACATACAGAGATGCGAAAAAAAAAAAAAATGGCAGCCCCCATTGTGAAGTAAAAGGCAGAAAAAAGAAAAAAGTAAAACACAAAAACACAAATAAATAAAATTTATTTTAATAACATACTAAAAGCAAAAACATATATTTTTTTATTTTTTTTCGTGACACCTTTCCTTTAAATGTAACAACTGGCTGCACAAAAAAAAAACCTGCAACAAAAATACTGCAGCAAAGCGGTGCGCGAATCCAGCCTTCAATAAAAAAAAAACATTTCGAATCACATGGCTAGGGGGCGGATATTTCTGGACTTCTTATCAGTAATCACAAATCAGTAAATTAGAGTAAACTGGACCAAAGGAACAATCTAGTAGAAAGTATGTATTAGATCTTTGATGTTCTGAATACAAGTAATTCAGAGATTTTGACAATTGACTCGACTGTATTTTGAAACAATTGGCCTGTTGTAAGGTATTTGATCATAGCAGGATTAGTTTGTATGGCATCATCGTTATTCTCATGAGGTCATTCATCTTTCTACACTTGTTTGACCGCCCCATCAATCTCTTTGATGTCGACACCCATGAGATAGAACATATTCTCCAACTAGACGCTGAATGGCAACCACTTACATATCTGAAATCGACCTCCTTCTTTTAAGCATCTCCTTACTCTACCAGCATATAAACATTTCTATGATTCCCGTCGGCTCATGTGTTCATTAATAATTGCTTCTCCCATCCTCATTAATTCTTCAAGAGCTAAATTGTGGTGACAGTATGGAGCCATCAGCACATGGAACTACATCCCTGACCAGAGTAAACACCCCCATCTGTGCATTCCTGCAGGCAGGGCTCGTGGGAGGACATAGACAGCTGGGTGTAATGTGTCCTCTGACATGGAACGAACACTTTTATAAGACGTAAATAAAAGAGCAACCGATGAATAACAAATGATATGGATCAAGAACATCTTAAACCCTGCCTACGTGATGAAAGATTATGATGAATGAAGAGTGTATTTGTTTCCTATTTGAATTACTTTATATTTATTCTTTGCATTTTAACACCTGTTATTATTCTGTTCCTGACATGACCTTTTATTACGGATTCATTATTCAGGTTTACAACAATAGAAAACAAACTCAACAAGATAGCACATAATATATCCCCCCATGTCTAAAAGTAAGACTGGCCTTTCTTACACCAGTCTAAAACTGAACTGCATTGGATTTAAAGCTAGACCTGTTTATACCCATGCTGGAACATTGCTGACCAGATAAGCAGCCGAGCAGTCAACTAGACCACACATGAGGAAGGGCGCTGTTCCTGGGCAAACCTGGGTATCTAGGAGACTATATTTATTTGTGGGGAAAAATTAACTGCTATAGGCCTTATCTGCATCAGTAGCACTGGGTACATATGATACAATTCTGCTGGGTCTGTTCACCGGATTAGAGGATTAGAATCCAATTTAGCCACCAATCTACTGTAGGTTCCTTATTGGTTAATAATGTCACCATGAGTTTACATCCAACCCACAAAATATCTGCATGGAGTTTGTATGTTCTTTTAGTGTTTGCCAGGCTTTCCATGGGCACTGTGGTTTCTAAAAATACACAATTGATCCTATTTTGTGTGTGCTGGAGATTGAAAAGCTAGATGTTGAGCCTTACTGGGACTTATATGCATAACATTCAGCTACATGGCACTAGCATAGAACATTTGCAGCTAGTGAATTTCCACCTGTCCGAAATATACATAAACATAATAAAATAAAATATACATAAACACAAAAAATTTCAGATTTGTCTTTTATTCAGCTTTAATTTAATTTATTCCTAATATCTCAATAACTGCCTATTATTAATGCAGCTGAAACTAAAGCGGTGTTATCATATGAAAACGGTGCCATATAAGTATTATTATTGTGATATAATCTTCAGGAATGATCTTGAAAGTGGTAAGTATGCATTAATTCCTCCATTGCAATAAAGTTATTGTTAGATATTCACAAGCGTCAGCAAGAGTGGCCCAAGAAGATGTCTGTGAAGTGGACGCTTCAGTCAATGACCTAAACATCTGCCAAGAGAACCTAAGACCCTTTGACAGGATGTAAGCCGTCACTAGCACACAATGTCAACGATCACTTCACAGCATCAGCGCTTCAAAATTACAGGCATCTCGAAAATGCCTTTATATAGTTCAAGAGTGGAGCACCAAGAAACTATGTTGTACTTATTTACAGTGTCTTGCCCTGACACACTTATACCCTTCCCAAAAATCCAGGATATCAGTGTTTGTAGATGAGCCAGACAGAATTTGATAGTTCATTCCAATCCTTACCACATTTTGTAAGGAAAAATAAAAATTCAGGCTTATTTCTTAAAGTATGAAATTCTAATTCTTTAGGCTGTGTTCACACGGGGCGGATAAGCTGCGTAATAGCACACAGTGTATCCGCCCTGTGCGCCGCAGGGAATTCTGGTGTCAAAAAGCGCACCAAACTGTGGTGCAGTTTTTCGCCTGGAATGTCCGCTGCAGAAAACTGTAGCACTTAGACGTTCCATCCCAGGAGACGGCTACAGCCTGTGATTGGCTGCAGTGGCAGTCACATGGGAGGAAGGGTCATCCCAGGAGACTTTTGGTGATGTGCAGTGTTGGCTTTGCGCCAAACATACCTTTTGGAATTATGGCCAAAAAGCTCAACCTTGGTCTCATCAGACCAGAACACATTTCCCCACATGCTTTTGGCAGACTTGATGTCGGTCTTTGCAAAACATAGCCGGGCTTGGATGTTTTTCTTTGTTAGAAAAGGTTTCCGTCTTGCCATCCTACCCCACAGCCCAGACATGAAGAATACAGGAGATTGTTGTCACATGCGCTACACAACCAGTACCTGCCAGAAAGTCCTGCAGCTCCTTTAATGTTTCTGTAGGCCTCTTGGTAGCCTCCCAGACCAATTTTTGTCTGGTCTTTTCATCAAGTTTTGAGGGATGTCCAGTTCTTGGTAATGTAATGTTGTGCCACATGTAATCCACTTCTTGATGACTGTCTTCACTGTGTTCCGTGGTATATCTAATGCCTTCAAAATTCTTTGGTACTCTTCTCCTGACTGATGCCTTTGAACAATCATATCCCTTTGATGTGTTGTAAGCTCTTTACGGACCATGGCTTTTGCGGTCAGATGCAACAAAGAAAATGTCTGGAAAATCCTAATAGAACAGCTGACCTTTACTCAGAATCACTATAAATAATGGCAGCTGTGTACTTACTACTATTTAACATGAGTTTAGGGTATGTTCACACGCCCTATTTACGGACGTAAATCTGGCGTTAAACACCTCGAATTACGTCCGAAAATACGGCTCCAAACCGCAGGCAAACATCTGCCCATTGAAATCAATGGGGTTATGATGTTCTGTGCACACCGGCTGTTTTTTTACGCGCCACTGTGAAAAGACGGCGCATAAAAAGACGCCCGCGTCAAAGAAGTGCATGTCACTTCTTGAGACGTAATTGGAGCCGTTTTTCATTGGCTCCATTGAAAAACAGCTCCAATTACGTCCGTAATGGACGCTGCGAAAAACGCCTGCACATGCCATTACGTCTGAAATTCATCCGTAACGGACGTGCACGTGTGAACATACCCTAAATGTGATTGTTTAATTCTGAACACAACCACATCGCCAATTATAAAAGGGTGTTCACACTTATGCAACAACATTATTTTAGTTTTTTATTTTTATTTTTCCCCTATAAATTATTTCAGTTTGTTTTTTAACGGAATTTTACAGATTATGGGTCACAATAAAAGTGAAAAAAGTTCGGAAATTATCCATCCTGTACTGATTTTGTAACATGACAAAAACCGGCATTTTAACAGGGGTGTGTAGACTTTTTATATCCACTGTATATACAGTGCCATAACCAAGCTCAATACATAACTATACAGCAACAGAACCAAGCACAGTACATGAATACAATACCAGAACCAAGCCCACTACATAAATACAACACCAGAACCAAGCTCAGTATATATATATATATATATATATATATATACATACACACATACACAACCCAAGAACCATGCTCAGTACATAAATACAGAACCAGAACAAATCTCATATACAGCCCCAGAAACAAGCTCAGTACACATATACAATGCCAGAACCAAGCCCCGTATAAAAATACAGCACCAGAACCAAGCTCAGTACATATATATACGGCTCCAGATCCAAGCTCAGTACATATATACAGCACCAGAACAAAGCTCATTACATATATAGAGCAACAGAACAAAGTTCAGTACATATATATTGCATTAGAACAAAGCTCAGTACATATATACAGCACCAGTACAAATAAAGCTCAGTACAGAGATCATTTGCAAATTCAGTTTAACCCCTGCCATATAAGTTTGTACGACATAAAACGACAACAACCACCAGCATATCCTAACCATTGTTAAGACTATACTGGGTGCTGTTTCCAAAAAAGAATGCCACCATCCATCATCTCGCTGCAGATCATACAGTTACTACAATACTGATCAGTCACAGGGAGAATAAACATTTACATCGAGTGACTCACAGGTGATGCCTCAGATTATTTTTTTCTTTTCTTCTCCATCAGCCACAGCCCATTTCTGCTGAGTTTGCCACTCAGATGTCTTCGGCTCCTCACTTTTCCAACATTTCCGAACCTATAAACGAAGATAAAATTCTCATGATGCCACACTCTATGCCCCTGAATATAACAGTATCACACACTGCGCCCCTGAATATAATAACACCATGCTTTTTTCCCATAAAGTAAATTGTGTCAAACACTGTAAAGTAAAACACCACACACACTAACAATGACCCCTGTAGATAACGCCAGTCACAATGCCCCCTGTAGATAGCGCCAGTCACAACGCCCCCTGTAGATAGCGCCAGTCACAACGCCCCCTGTAGATAGCACCAGTCTCAATGCCCCTGTAGATAATGGCAGTCACAATGCCCCTGTAGATAATGCCAGTCACAATGCCCCCTGTAGATATTGCCAGTCACAATGCCCCCTGAAGATAGTGCCAGTCACAATGCCCTCTGTGGATAGCGCCCGTCACAATGCCCCCTGTAGATAAAACCAGTCACAATGCCCCCTGTAGATAAAGCCAGTCACAATGCCCCCTGTAGATAAAGCCAGTCACAATGCCCCCTGTAGATAAAGCCAGTCACAATGTCCCCTGTAGATAAAGCCAGTCACAATGCCCCCTGTAGATAAAGCCAGTCACAATGCCCCCTGTAGATAAAGCCAGTCACAATGCCCCCTGTAGATAGTGCCAGTCACAATGCTCTCTGTAGATAGCACCAGTCTCAATGCCCCTGTAGATAATGCCAGTCACAATACCCCTGTAGATAATGCCAGTCACAATGCCCCTGTAGATAATGCCAGTCACAATGCCCCTGTAGATAATGCCAGTCACAATGCCCCTGTAGATAATGCCAGTCACAATGCCCCGTGTAGATATTGTCCAGTGTAGATATTGCCCCCATATAAAAAAACAACAACATTCTCACCTGTCCCCATTAGCGCGGTCCTCCAGCGACACAGTACTGGTCAGACACCAGGCATCATTATCCAGCGAAATGGTGCAGTCGGCGTGATGACGTCATCGCGCCGACTGCGTCATTTTTAAAGCGCCGAATGGCGAGGCAGGAACAAATAGCTCCCGTCTCGCCAGCGCTATAGTAACCAATTGTATCCGCGTCCTATGGACGCGGATACAATTGGGTGAGAGGTCCCGCTTCACCCCGGTTCTCTGAACCGCCTGTAATTTTAGCAACCGGTTCGGGAGAACAGGGGCAAACTAGTTCACCTTTCAGCTTCGGGCCCTGGGCATGTGCCCAGATTGCCCTCATTATAATCCGCCCTTGAATAGCACACATAATTAAAATAGAAAACTAACAAAATTAAAAAAAAAGTTTTTAGGTCAGCCGGAAGGATTCAGGATGGGAGGCGAGGGGGTTGGTGTAACTAGTTTAAATTAGAATATTTACTAGGTAGATTGTAATTATCATAGCAAGTAAAGAATGTCCAGAAGAAGAATAACATTACAGAATTGTTAGTGTAATATATCCATCCTACACAAGTCATCCATAACCTGCATGCACGTGATTTATAAAACTATATTTTGTATAATGCTGGTTAGCAGAGCCCTCTGGGTCGTGGGTTACCAGTATCAGGTAAGTTTACAGCTGGGTATTGCGGATGGTTTGTTTCCATTCACATTTATGATTGACACATCCTATGGAGACAGCGTCATGTAAAGAACACTTGGCAAGCTGCTGCTTGTCTTGTTTTCATCTTTTTGCAGAGAAGACTTGAGAATGATTTCCTTTCTTTGCTGGGTGCACTCTCCTATTACTAGCCGTCTCCTAGGGACTAGATGTAAATGTTACTGGAAATAACATCAAAGCTGACTGTGCTGTGTACACTGTGCTGTTTGGTGCGAGGATTTGCTGCTCTGCAGCTGTCTTACCGGTGCCATTCAGATATGGAACTTCTGTTTGAAATGTATCTATGATTAAAGATGGAATGCCCAGCCACTGTCTCCTTCCAGCTTTTGTTGGGAGGGGTGGGTGGGGCAATACAAGGAAGGAATGGCTTTTTTTAAACACTATTGTCAGGTGGAGGCTTACACATTTACCATCAGGATTGAGTTCCCAGGAATAATATGTCGAAAACAGATATGACTTTTTTTTTTTTTAAAGGGAAACTTCCAGTTTATTTACAACAATTAATACCTGCATCTGTAAAAAAAAATAAAAAAATAAAAATAAAAAAGGTGTTGTCTAGTTTATAAAAAAACATTTTCATATACCATATTAGAGAATTCTGAGAGGGGGGTTTTCTCTTCTAGATCCTCAGATCTTGGCCAGAGCGTAGAGGAGCCACAAAAAGCTTCTGGATGACCTTCCCTGTCATTCATTACACAGACAACCCAGTATTTCCAATGGGCACGGTGTAATACATTATTCTCCCTATGGTGGTGCTGCTGGGAAATTGAATACTCACCAATGGGGGCCCAGCTGTGGAAAACTTTGTGATCAGCTCATTGTGAACGAACGCTTCTTAAGAGGGTTTTACACTGGCAGATTATCGTGCAGATGAGCGTTCATACAACGCTCATTGCCGATAATTGCCCAGGGCATCGATGAGCGGATGAACAAGCAAACACTCGATCATCTGATGGTCGTATCGTATTAAAAATGTTAAATATTATCGTTGTCGGCAGCACAACTCCCTGTGTAAACAGGGAGACGTGCTGCCGACATGATAATAATGTATGGGGACGAGCAATCGTAACGACTGCTCGTCCCCATCCATAGCTCTGTCTGACATGAGCAAACAAGCGCCGATCAACGGATGAACGATATCTCGTTGATCGGCACTCGCTGCACCGGCCGCTTATTGGCCCGTGTAAAAGGCCCTTAACAAGTAGAGATTGTCCAAAAGAGACAACCCTTTTAATTAGGAGTGATAAGCCTTGTTTAACAGCTCTCATTATTGTCTCAATTTAAGAAGTAGTACTGTGATAAAGCACCAGCGCACCTTTGACACGAGATGGATATCACGGAGACGTCATCACAGTGCATATAAGAGCTGCCATAGTCTACATTCAACTAAACAGCATGCAGCTCTATTATGACATCAGAGTAATCAAAATAATTCAACTAGTACGGAGGATAAAGGGGGATAAATGCATCGTGTCGGACGAGCGAGGACACATCGGCACCAGAGGCTACAGTTGATTCTGCAGCAGCATCGGCGTTTGCAGGTAAGTCGATTACCTGCAAACGCTGATGCTGCTGCAGAATCAACTGTAGCCTCTGGTGCCGATGTGGCCGACACGATGCAGGACCTGGGGCAGGAAGTGAGTGACGTCACAGCGTGATCTCTCGAGAACACGCTGTGTGTCTGCACTGCCAGAAGCTGGGTGGTAACGAACAGAAGTGGATGATGCGGATTCGTCAGCATCATACACTTCTATTCACAACGCCAAGCTAGTAAAAGAAGTAAAAACGCCCAGATGTACATACACAATACACGCCCAGGTGTACTTTAACTTTAAACACGCCCAGTTGTACTTTAGAAAGCCTCATTTGCATAAATATAAAAATGGTCATAACTTGGCCAAAAATGCTCGTTTTTAAAAATAAAAAAAAACGTTACTCTTATCTACATTGCAGCGCCGATCTGCTGCAATAGGAGATAGGGGTTGCAAAATCTGGTGACAGAGCCTCTTTAAGTATAATGACAAAACAACGGTGGGATCTATATAACACACATAACATGCCATGTGACATGATTGCAGTCATTTTCCCATGTGTTGCCTCTTCTACTTCCTAGCTGCATCTGTCAATCAAATTACATCACTTTCAGTCTCAGCCTAGTCTCCTAACAGACCTAACTGTGGTGGTCATAGACAATAATTCAAATGGGGTTTTGGGAAAGAACAGAGTGAGGCTGGGTTCACACACCCTATTTACGGACGTAATTCGGGCATTTTAACCTCGAATTACGTCCGAAAATACGGCTCCAATGCGCCGGCAAACATCTGCCCATTCATTTGAATGGGCTTTACGATGTTCTGTGCCGACGGTCATTTTTTTTACGCGCCGCTGTCAAAAGACGCCCGCGTCAAAGAAGTGCCTGTCACTTCTTGGGACGTAATTGGAGCCGTTTTCCATTGACTCCATAGAAAAACAGCTCCAATTACGTCCGTAATGGACGCTGCGAAAAACGCCTGCACTTGCCTTTACGTCTGAAATTCCGGAGCTGTTTTCTCCTGAAAACAGCTCCGTGATTTCAGCCGTAATGGACGCTGCCGTGTGAACATACCCTTAGGGGCTCCAGTAATGAGGTCTAAAGCAGTTATGGAAGATGGCTCACAGTAAATGGCTAAATTGGGAGCACATATGCTTAAGGCCTAATTCACACGAGCGTGCTCAACATCCGTGGGACGGCCGTTGAAACAGCGGCCGTCCCACGGACCTATGTAATTGAATGTGGCCGTTCACCCAGCCGTTGTTTCAACGGACCGTGTGAAGGGTCCGTGGGAAAATCGGACATGTCCTATCTTTTCACGCATCACGCATCCCTCCATAGACTCTCATCTATGGGTGATGCGAGACATCGCGTCCCGCAGCGTTGAGCACGGATGCACCTCGGTTGTGAAAAACTGCAGTTTTTCACGTCCGAGATTCGCAACGCTCGTTTGAATTAGGCCTTAAGGAAAGGTGTCATGAATTTATTTTTTTATTAATTTGTGTTTTTATTTAATAAAATATATTTACTTTATTTATTTTTTCACATAAAATGGTTTTTTTTTATTAACACTTTTTTACTGTACTGGGGGCTGCCATGTTTTATTTCATCTCACATACAAAGATGAAACATGGCAGCTACGGTGCATAGGACATAACGCACGGGAGCCTTTCGTTATATCCTGTGCTTGTGCTGTCTAGCTCTGTACATGCGCAGTTCAGAGCGACCCAGCATAGAAGCTGGTTTGTGTGGGGAAAGCCGGCCCCATATTGGTGAAGACCGGCGACACTGCAGGTAAGGTGTGTGTGCGCGTGCGTGCGAGGGGGATTGTGGGGGAGGTTTGTGTGTGGCGCAGTTGCATGTTTGGGGGGGGTTTGTGTGTGGGGGGGGCGCTCGACGGAGCAGCGGTGCTCGCTGCTGTTCCTTCAAAATAGCTGATTGGCGGCTATGAAGGATCAACGGCACACGAGAGCCACTGATCCTTCATGGCCGCTTATCAGCTGTTTTAAAGGATTAGCGGTGGGCAGCGCTGCTCCGTCATTTCTTGATCCCACTGTAAATCGCCCTCTAGTGGAGGGTTCATAGTATTACAGCCTTCTCCTATTCACTTGAATAGGAGCGGCTTTCAAAGTAGGAGCAAGAAACGACAGAACAGTGGTGCGTGCCGCTGATCCTTCATAGCCGCCTATCAGCTCTTTTTAAAGATCAGTGGCAAGCAAGCTGATTCACAACAGGAGCAAGGAATAAAGAAGCAGCGGCATATTACTAACTTAGATTTTTGTTTTTGTTTTGCAGGTTCCACTGGACAATTTGGACAATGTCATAGATTCGTTGATCTACTTTTTTTTTTTTTTAAATAAAATGGTAAAAGAGGGTTGTGTGTATTTCAATAAAAAATATTTTCTTATGTCTCTGTGTTTTTTAATATTTTATTAGCACCTTAGTAATCGCAGCTGTCTGTTTGACGACGTCTATTACTAAGGCGGGGCTTAGTGTTAGCCAGTAAACAAGCTGCCACTAACCCACCGCCACCAGGTGTATCGGGAAGAGCCGGGTACGATCCAGTACCCGACTATCTGTAGCGATGGATGGGTACCGGGGCGGCCACAGGCTGGTATTATAAGGCTGGGAAGGGCCAAAAACAGTTCCCCTTCACACCCTGGTAATGCTAGGCTCTGGCTGTTTTATTGTATCTGGCTGGTGATTAAAATGGGGGGGGGGGGGGGGGGACCACAAGTCGTTTTCGTCAATTATTTATTCACTTAAAAAAACAAAAAAAACTACGTGGGGTCCCCCCCCCCCGGGTACCCACCCCTAGTGGCGGTGGGTATCGGGGTAATAATGGGGGGTTAACACAGGCCTCTGACCCGGCTATAAAACTAAGCCCTGTCTTAGTAATGGACGTAGTCAAACAGACAACTGCCACTACTAAGGAGCTAATAAAGTATTACAAAACAGAGATATAACTCCCTGTTCACACAGAGCTTGCTGGCGCTGATTTTGATGTGGAAACCGCGTTGGGATCAGCGCCATAAAACCCCCTGAAATCTCCCCGCATTGATTTCAATGAGAGGCAGAGGCGTTTTTTTCCCGGGTGGCTTTTGACAGCTCGCGGGGGAAAAAAAAGTGACTTTTTCTTTCTTTAAATCTTTTCGGATGCGTTTTTGGCCATGGTTCCTGCATTAGCTTCAATGGCCGCGGGCGAAAACTGCCATGAAAACAGCGGAAAAAAGGTGCAGGCAGTTTAAAATCGACTTCAAAATTCCTCAAGGAATTCCGAGGCAGATTTTTTTTTCTGCCTGCAAAAAACACTGTGAACAGGGCCTATGTGTGTATTCACACAGTGCGGTTTTGCCACGTTTTCCCCACGCGGGCAAAAACCACATCGAATAGTGAATGCGTTTTACGACAATTTTTTCAATGCGGTTTTCGGGTGCGTGATGAAAACGTGGCAAATTTATTTCAATGCGCAGATGTTTGGAAGCGTTCTACTTCCGATTTTTCAGCCTTTTTTCGTCCGTTTACGGGCCGAAAATAAGCTGTGTGAACATACCCTAACACTTGGGAAAAAAAGTACTCTGCATAGAAATCATGTTGGATTTATTTAAACAAAGCTATGCACTATTTATACCTCAAGATTCAGTATTTCTATTTAGTTAGACTAAGGGCTTATGCATATGGTACAAAGCTTGCACTTCGGTACACAGAGTCCCTACAGCTCCATATTATGGAGCGACAGAAATTCCATGTGCTACTGAATGATGATTCCATATGGCACCAAATTACGGAGCAATTTCGCCATACTACAACATTAGTAGATTGTATGATTTTATTTCATTTCTGATTTTTATTAGCAGAGGTACAGTAGGGCCCCAGAGACTCCTGTGTGTGGTGTGTTTACAGTGTCACACCACTTGTTGTGTGCATAACTGCGTCGATGTGTTTTTTTCCTTTTTTTTTTTTTTAAATTAACAGAATAACAAAGTGCGCTTCACTATTCTATCAGGGGTGCATGGGGGTTCCAAGTTCCTGGAAACCCCCTTAAGCAAATTAAAGATAGAAAAAAAGTTTATTCTCACAGGCCGTCTACATTTCTTTTTGTATTTTTTCGATTCTGCTGCTCATTTTCTGTTTCAGAGAATCTGTAGCGGAATCTAACAAAAATACAGGTAATTCTGTCACAGAAATCTGGAGTAAATAGTGTGTGTTCACTGCGCATATTGCTGTGGAAATGCTGCGCTTCTTCTGCATCATTTTACCTGTGGGTTTAGTATCAAACATTGATGATTGCAAACTTTATGTGCACCTTCAAATTTCCAGCGGGTTTTACTGCGTTTCAGCTCTTTAAACACTGCACAGATCACAACAAAACTCAATCTGTTCCGGAACTTATCCTCCCTATTCAAGTCTATGGGACAAACCCGCAGCATCTCCACACAGAACCCGCAGCGAAGAATTGCTGTTTTTTGGTCACCACACTTCTAAAAAAAATAGAGTAAAATCTGATCAAAAAGTTGCATGTACCTCGAAATGGCACCAATAAAAACAACAGATTGTCCCGCAAAAAATAAGCCCTCACACAGCTCAGTAAAAAAAAAAAAAAAAAAAGCTCTGCCTCTCAGAATATGGTGACACAAAAGGTGCAGAGTATGTTCCAAAAGCGGATACGTTTGGGCACCATCTATGAATTATTATTTATTTACCCCATTATTATACCACCTTATTATGCCCTGGTGTACTCTGCCCATCTTACATATGCCCACACATTATAAACTGAAATACCAGTAAAACCCCAAACGGAACTACTACCAAGCAAAATCCGCGCTCCAAAAGCCAAATAGCGCTCCTTCCCTTCTGAACCCTACAGTGTACCCAAACAGCAGTAAATGCCCACATACATGTCATTTCCATACCCGGGAAAACCCGCTCAACAGTTTATGAGGTATTTGTCTTCAGTGGCACAAGCTGGGCACAACATATTGTGCACTAAAATGGCATATCAGTGGTAAATCCACTGCACATTAATTTCTAGTAAAAAACACCTTATGGGTCAAAATACTGACTGCACCCCTTAATAAATGCCTTGAATGGGTGGAGTTTTCAAAATGGGTGTCACTTCTTCGGGGTTTGTTTTACTATTTTACCTCAGAGCCCAGCCATTGTAGGCCAATGCTGTGAAAAATCACCAAAATAGGCCTCAAATACGCATGGTGCTCTTTCAATCCTGAGCCCTGCCATATGTCCAGGCAAATGATAAATGCCTTGAGGGGTATTGTTTCCAAAATGGTGTCACTTCTCGGGGTTATTCCACTGTACTCTGGTTCCACAAGGGCTATGCAAATGTGACATGGAGTCCGAACACCAATCCAGCCAAATCTGCGCTCCAAAAGCCAAATGGTGCTCCTTACCTTCCTTACCTCAGAGCCCTGCCTTGTGCTCAAACAATAGTTTATTACCACATATGGATTATTGCCGTACTTGGGAGAAATTGAATAACAAATTGTGTAGTGTATTTCTCCTATCACCTCTTGTGAAAATGAAAAATTGTGATCTAAAACTATATATTTTTTGGAAAAGATAAAATTTTTCATTTTCACTGCCTACTTCTAATAAAATCTATAAAACACCAGTGGGTTCAAAATGTTTACTACAGCCCTAGATAAATGCCCTAAGGGGTGCAGTTTTCAAAATGGGTCACTTCTCAGGGGCTTCAACTTTAATAGTATATCAGGGGTTTTGCAAATGCGACATTGCACCTAAAAACCAATCCAGCAACATATGTATGCCAAATAGCGGTCTTGCAATTCTGAGCCCTGCTGTGTGTTCAAGCAGCCATTTTTGACAACATAATGGGTACTGCTGAACTCAGAAGAAATTCCTTTACAAATGTGGGAGTGCTTTATCTCTTTTATCCCTTGTAAAAATTCTAGATTTTAGTGACAAAGAAAATGTATATTTTAATTTGCACGGCCTAATTCCAATACATTAAATACTCACTATACTCCTAGTTAGATTCCTTGAGGTGTGTAGTTTCCCTAATGGAGTTAGCAAAATTTGAGCTCCAAAAGCCATATCACGCGCTTCTGAGCCTTGTGGTATGTCCAAACAGCAGTTTATGACCACATATGGGGTATTACCAGACTCAGGAGAAATTGATTTACAAATGTTAGGGTACTTTTTCTCCTTTATTCCTTGTGAAAATGAAAAAATCTGAGCTAAAACTACTTTTTTAGTGAAAAGATTTTAATTTTTACGGCCGAATTCCAAGAAATTCAGCAAAAAACCTATGGGGTTAAAATATTCACTATATCCTTAAATGGTTTCTAAAATGGTATCTCTTTGGAGGTGTTTCCTATGTTTTGGAACCACAAGACATCTTCAAACCTGACATGGTGCCTAAAATATAATCTAATAAAAAGAAGGCCCCAAATTCCTCTAGGTGCTCCTTTGCTTCTGAGGTCTGTGCTTCAGTCCATTAGAACATTAGGGCCACATGTGGGATATTTCTAAAAACTGTAGAATCTTGGAAATAAATATTGAGTTGTGTGTCTCTGTGAACACCTACTGTGCTACAGAAAAAAATAGATTCAAAATGAATTTCTGCAAAAAATAAAAATAAAAATGTAACATTTTGCCTTCACTTTGCCTTAATTCCTGTGAAATGCCTAAAGGGTTAAGAAACGTTCTAAAAGCTGTATTGAATACTTTGAGGGTTGCAGATTTTAAAATGTGATTTATGGGGCCCTCAAAGCCACTTCAGAAGTGAACTGGTCCCTACAAAAATAGGTTTTGGAAATTTCCTTGATAATGTGAGAAATTGCTGCTAACGTTATAAACCCCGTAATGTCCTAGAAAAATAAAAGGATGTTCAAAAAATGATGCCAACATAAAGTAGACAAATGGGAAATGTGAGCTAGTAACTCTTTTGTGTTGTATTGCACTCAATCTTACTAACATATACATTTCAATTTAGAAAAATGCAAATTTTTCCCTACATTTTGGCCTTTTTTTTTTTACAAACACTTTTTTTTTTTTTTTGACCAAATTTTACCACTAACAAAGTACAATATGTCTCGAGAAAACAATCTCAGAATCGCTTGGATAAATAAAAACATTCCAAAGTTATTAACACAGAGTGACACGTCAGATTTGAAAAATATTGTCTGCGTTTTCAGGCTCAAACTAGGCTGCGTCATTAAGGCAGGGTTGCCAACCGTCTGTAAATTTACGGACAGTCCGCAAAAACCCAGTGGTTTTTTTCTGCCGTCCGTAGCGTCTGGCAGAAATAAACACTGTCCGGGATTTCCTCTTTTCCCTCTGATTATTTGCACTGCGCATCCACCAAAATTTACATGCGCAGACGCAGTGCAAATAAGAAGGGAACCGCAGCCGGCAATTAGGAGGAGAGCGGCGGAGGAGGAGGAGCCTATGACTGCCTCTGACTGGGATGACCTCAGTCAGAGACACACAGACCATCATTGGGTCGGTGTCGGGACCAGTAACGTGTGAGTCACCTGGTCCTGACCTCATGTCCAGAGACCAGGCAGGGGGGTGCGGGTGGATTGAGTGTCCGACCAGTCACAGCCCCGCTTGTAGCTTTCCTGTGCTTAATTAGCGTGGGAAAGCTACAAGCAGGGCTGTGTCTGGTGAGTCTCACAGTCACTCCCAGTGCACGCTGCATGCGGCAGCGAGTCTGACGGAGTCTCTGACCAGTCACCACCCACACGCAGCAGACAGACAGACGTTGCAGGCAGGATAGACTGAGATAGTGCCTGCGATATTGAATGGACCCTCAACTACTACTGTTTCGCAGGTATTGAATATGATAGCTTCTATAGTGTAGTGGTTAGCTTGTTTGCCTAGCATTTGGAAGGTCGCGGGTTCAAAGTCCAGCATGTTTTTTTTTGTTGCTTTCTGTTTGTCTCCGTTCGCTAGGTTTCCGTTTTTTTGAACGGAAATAAAAGTTCTGCAGACTGCACTTTTGTTTCCGTTTAAAAAAACGGAAACCTAGCAAACGGAAAGCAACTGATACAAAAGAATTAACATTGAAATCAATGGTAATTATAATGGAACCGTTGCTTTTTCGTTTAATGTATCGATCCGCTCTTCTTCTGACAGAAGAGAGGTAAACGTATAGAAACGCTAGTGTGAAAGAAGCCTTACTTTAATCATTTTTTAATTCAACTTCAGTTGTGCCCGTACTCTTCTTTTTACTATCCCACTCGCGTAATCACTTATAAAAGGTGTTAGTTATTCTTTTTATTATCACCACAGGGCCCATATAAGTGGCCTGGTCCACCTTAATGCCTCATGCACACGATAGTGTGCGCCGGCTGAGTCCTGTCAGTGATCCGTGGAAAGATAGGACATGTCCTATCTTTCCTCGGATCTGACAATTGAGTCAGTTTTCACAGACCCGATTCACCCGCTAAAGTGAATGGGTCCGTGAGAAAACTTTAAAAACGGCCTGAGTGGCATATCGGTCGTGTGTAAGAGGATTATGCTATGTTAACATTTTGTTTAGTTAATGTTTATTGATTTTTTTTCTAAATAGAACAGGCCCAAACAATGGACTAACAAATAGATAGACAACATATCAAATACAGATCAACAAAACTGATACTAGTAGACGAAAATTGCTGTATATTTTCTTTCAATTATTTTTATTGGAAATTTCAGAGTAGAATAAATATACAGTGTATATATAATATCAAAGGACAATATCAGGCTCGAGCTCCAATTAGAGTAAAATAGTAGCAAAGGGAATACTGTGGTATCATGAGTTGGAGCACATATTTACAAAATGGATCAATTACATAAGGCAATACACTGCTTTAACAGTAAGTAACCGAACAGAAATTGTAACATTAATGGAGTAACATTCCAAGGGGAAAATAAATAAGAACATAGAGGGATATGGGATCACACGTTAGGGATGAGATTAGGAAAGATATGTTATGGGACGTGGAACTAAGGATACTATTGGAGGGTAGGGTAGTATCAGTGCACTAATGCTACTGTTGAAAATGGGACAAATATGAACTCGGTTAATGATGCACAGGTTTAAGACCCATAGTTGGTTATTTGTTGGACCAGCTGAGAGTGTATTGAAAGTCAATGGCTCCAACATAAACAGAAACTATATATTTTCCCCTTCTATAGAGCCAACATTTTCTCAGATAGACCATTAAAGGACATTATAGAAAGAAATTCACTCGTTGAGGGCACAAAGCTTTCCATCTCCAAGCTAACAAAAGACGTGCAGAATGAAATATGTGGTACAAAATGGTTCTAATTTGAATTGGGAATATTTCTATGCCGAGCAGTAGAAGGGCCAGCTCGGGTTTTAAGGATGTGAATGTTGTACAAAAGTTAACTAGAAGCCTGGAGTCCTAAAGGGAGATATAATTGTGCAATTTCAAAATATATGAAATCGTGTTTCTAGAACTCTGCAACCTCTCTAGCATATCGTGGACTTATTTGGTTGAATGCGGGATAGTCTTATGGGGGTATAGTACCATCTGAGTAATAATTTTTGGTATTGCTCCAAATGGGAAGGGTGCAGAGTTGATGTTGTAGCCCCAGAAAGGGCAGAGTTCCAGTTTGCAGGAGAGAACGATTTGGCAAAGTCTTTCGCCCAGTTGAGAAATTGAGCTGTTTTCTTGAGAAGTAGGAAATAGATAGGTTTGATGCCTTTTTGTGTGGTCCGGGCGAGGTTTCCAGGTCAGCTGAAAGTGACTGTAAGGGCCTGTTCACATCAGAATTGGGCTTCCGTTCATCGGTTCTGTTCGACCTTCCGCTATTCCGCTCGATTACACCATTGTTTCCATGAAAAAAAATTGAAACTTTACTGAGCGGAAACCAACTGCAACGGAAGCATTACCATTGAAATCAATGGTATTGCAAACAGAAGCTATGGTTTGTGTTTGGCTTTCCGTTCATCGGTTCATCCGACGGAAAGGCTCACCAGAATCAATGAACGGAAGCCCAGCGCTGATGTGAACACACCCTAACTCCGTATGACGTTGAGGACGGTTTTTGAGAAATTTGTTAATCTGTATGTATTTATAGTGGTCAGAGAAATTATATTTAATCTGGAGTTGAGAGAACAGAAGCAGAACATTGTTAAGAAACAAATCAGTGATGTGGCCAAATAAATAGATTTATTTGTTTATGAATAGAGATGTTGGTTGGATCAGAGGGTATAAGTTAGAGCAGTGTTTCCCAAACTGTGAGTCGCGAGCCCCAGTGGGATTGTGTGAAAACCAACGGGGGTCGCAAGTGCAACTTACTGATGTCCCTGTTTCAACTGTGTCTGCGTCCTCAGCACGCACATACAGTTGAATCTAATTCTGGAGCAGGGAGCTGACGGCTCTTTGCTCCAGCATTCACTTTGTAATGCTGGCCGTGAGCGGCTTGGCGCAGAAAGCTGCGTTGATGACATTACATCGCGACTGTCTGTGCCGAGCCACACACTGCACAGACAGGAGGAGCAGAGGGATCTCCACCACTTGTCATGGAAACGGGGATAGGTGAGTAATAATTTTTTTATTAGGCACTATTGGGACATTATACTGGGTATGAGAGGCTGTTATAAGGCAATATACTGTATGGGGCAGCTGTCGGGGCATTATACGGTGTGGGGGCAGCAATGGGGCAATAAACTTTATGGGGCAGCTATAGGGGAATTATTCTGTGTTGGAGGGTAGCTTTAGGGGCATTATATTGTGTGTGGAGGCACTATAGGGGTATTATACTATGTGGGGGCAGCTATAGGGGCATTATACTGTATGGGAAAGCTATAGGGGCATTATCCTGTTTGGGGGCACTAAGGGATCATTATACTGTGTGGGGGCATTAAGCTGTGCGGGAAAGCACTATAGGAGCATTATACTGTGTGGTACAGCTATAGGGGCATTATACTGTGTAGGGGCAGCTGTAGGGGCATTATCCTGTGTAAGACAGCTATAGAGGAATGATCCTGTGTGGTGGTACCTATAGGGGCATTATACTGTGTGTGGGCACTTATACGGGCATAATACCATATGGGGCACCTATAGGGGCATTATCCTGTGTGTGGGCAGCTATAGGGGCATTATACTGTGGGGGGCCACTGAGGAGTCATTATACTGTGTGGGGAACCCACTGGGTTGGGGTTCACTCAGATGTGTGTTGGCACCTTTGCTAAACCCCTAGCTACGCCTCTGATGGACAGGTTGGATCTCATGACCCACCATCAGCGGCCATAGTCAGGCCTCAGCGACGCACAGCAGCAGGATACCTTGAGCCAGCCCCCTCCCATGCCTGCACTATTATCGTTGTTTTTGATGTTGCAGGGACTTATTTTTAGAATGGAACTAAGTACCGGCATCTAGTTACGAATGATGTTGACATACGACAGACGAAATGGGGCTAAGTACGGTAGTGGGGGAAGCACTAAGTTAGAGAAAAAGAGGAAGAAAAGAGAAAGTAGGAAGAAAAATAAGAGGAGAAAAAAAGGAAGAAAAAGAAGGAAGAAGAATATAATGAATTAGAGGGAGGAAAAGGGGTTGTTTGAGGGCAAAGGGAAGATTCTTTGAGAAGACAATATCATAACATAGACCACAGATCCAGCTCAAAAGCGTGACTAATTTATGTTAAGAAAACAGGTTCAGGAAATCTGGAGAACTCCGGAATAGTATCCAGAATTGCCAGATTGTGAAAATGATTTTGTTGTCTCCAGAGTTCCCTGCTAAAAATTCCTCCATACGATTTAGATAATGCCATGGAGGGTGTAAGTGTGGTACCCCAGTATGTGGTATAGTGGCTGTCCTTACGAAAAACCAAATTACGATTCTGCTTATGTGAGATAATAGTACCAGGCAGTATTGAAAGTACAGCTGCCTGGGGAGAGTTATTAACCCTTTTCCCACTAGTCAAATTGTACAGTGAAAAAGCTTTATCCAAAAAGGGCTTTACCTTATTGCATCCCCACCAAACATGTAGCATTGTTCCCTTCTCCGCTCCGCAGGGCCAACAAGTCTCTGGGATGGATGGGTAGATGCTATGAAGTAGCATCAGGTATCAATACCATTTTCTTGAGAAGCACAAACCACTAAAAGTTTGTGTAAGCAAAGGAAAGTCTTTTGTCAATCCAAGGAGGACAACAAGAAACCTAATTCTTGCTCCCAAGCTCAAATTAAGTTGAGATGGCCTTTAGAAAGAGCTCTTCAAAAGAGGTAGGAGTAGATTGGAAAGAGCACTGTACCCTGGGAGTACTAAAATTTGATTGTAAAAAAAATTATTGTATTTGTGTATATTCTAGGCAAGAAAGTCTGGATGTAGAATTTCGGGTTGTCAGTTCCCTAAATGTGGGAAAAGAGGAGCCAGAAGTATGTGATGAAATAGTGGACCATCTGCCGCCAACCATTTTAAGAAACTCTCTCTAGTAAGGCTTGGAGGGAATGCCGGACTGGAGAATAAGGGTGCGAGTAGACGATTTATCCAAGACTTATGCAGCCCATATTTTAAGTGTAGATTTTATTAGTATTGCATGTGATTTTATGGGTAACCTATCGATCGTTTGGAGCCAAGGAATATATTTTAGAGGAGAAAGAGCATGCATTTGCCCTATGGTCACCCATTGTTTACTGGGGAAAAACATCCTTTTTAAATGTGTTCATACACCCAAACGTTGAAAATCTCTGTCTATAATATTAGGAAAGGTCTTTAAGCGTGCGGTCTAAATGGGATTGGTAATTTAGAGTATAGAGTTTAGTATAATCTGACGGGAGAGACACCCCCAAGTATTGGATGGCATGTTGTTGCCACTTGAATAGGAAATTTTCAGTGAAATGTCATTTCTTTAGAAACGTTGAGGGCTACTGTTTTTGTGACCCTAATTGTTATGGTGAGGTGTTCTCTTACCAGGATGTATAGTAAAGCTACATTCATATGACCGTTTGCAACCTCGGAAGTGAAATACAGAAGTTTTTCATGCCCAAGGTACTCCAGTGCGGGACGCGTTATTACGATCCCTCATAGACTAGATTTTATAGAGGGATGTGTGAAACCGCAAGAAAATAGGACATGTCCTATTTTTTCACGGACCCTTCACACAGACTCCATTGAAACAACGGCCGTGTGAACGGCCCCATTGAAATACAGCCGTTGTTTTAAGGGCCGCCACACGGACGAGTTACATACTCGTCTGAATGAGCCCTAAGGATGAGAGTGGTCACCCTTGCCTGATACAGTTATCTCAGGCCATATGAGGAGTGTACAGGGAGAGGATTTTGCTTAAAACTTAGGACCTAATCCTATTTGCTTAAGTGTCGCTGTCATAAAGCCCCAGTGAACACGGTCAAAGGCCTTCTTTGATAGTTAGCTGAGAAGCGATGAAGGAGGTTTAGCTTTGAAGGGTAAAACTAAGGTTTTGTTGGTGTTATCTCGCGCTTCTTATCCCCTGACAAACTATACTTCTGTGTAAATGATTGAAGTGAGAAGAGATGCCTATCTGTTGCCAGGGTTTTGGAGTTACATTCGAACAAATTGATGGGTCCTTACCCAGTTTCGGCAAAACACTGATGTGTACTTCCAGCGATTGGATAAGAAGGGGTGAGCCGTTAGAAAGGGTCATAACTTTTGTAAGGAATGAGTGAGCTGTTCCTGAAACAAACTTCTATAATACACAGAGGTGAATTAAACGGGTCCTGGACTTTTCCTGGGAGAGTTGTTTTGACGGCTGCACCTTTTCTGAACCTGTAAAACCCTCCTCCAATGCCTCTTTAGAGTCATTATGCAAGCGGGAAATGTAGATTCTGCTATGTATTTATCAATATGATCAGAAAGTGATTGTGGATTCATATCTGTAAATTGTCCCTTGATGTTATAAGGATGGGAATAATAGGATCTAAAAATGTCAAGAATTTCATTTGTGTTATTTTTGTCAGTTCCATCCGATCTTTTTACATGTTGTCTGTATGTAGATGGCCTTACCTGATTTGAGTGGAAGATAGCGGTTTTCCACATTTGTCTGAAGTATCCTTAAATAAATATTTGAATTAGTCCCAAAAACGGTAATTACACTTACCGGTAATTTTGGGTCCTCGCACCATGACAGCACCACCGGAGAGAAAAGGCCTACCCCCAGGGACAGGAAACCTGGAGATAAAAAGTAGGCCCCCCTCCAATGTGAATTACAGTGACCCAGAGAAAAGTTTAGTCATTGCAGTTTAGTTAAATAGATACAAATTATATATATATATATATATACACACACACACACACACACACACACACACACACACACACAGGGGCGTAGCTAGAGGCTCATGGGCCCCGATGCAAAAATTCTTACTGGGCCCCCCCCCCGCCCCCGCCCCCCCGCAAACTTCTCATGGCCGACGGTCCGCAGCTTTCAGCTGCATCGCTGGGTCTCCTAAGTGACCCAACAATGCAGCACTAGCAGCCGGGGGCGTCACTAAGGCTGGGTTCACACACCCTATTTACGGACGTAATTCAGGCGTTTTAGCATTGAATTACGTCCGAAAATGCGGCTCAAATGCGTTGGTAAACATCTGCCCATTCATTTGAATGGGTTTTCCGATGTTCTGTGTCGACGGTCTTTTTTTTTTACGCGCCGCTGTCAAAAGGCAGCGCGTAAAAAAGACGCCCGCATCAAAGAAGTGCCTGTCACTTCTTCAGACGTAAATGGAGCCGTTTTCCATGTACTCCATAGAAAAACAGCTCCAATTACGTCCGTAATGGACGCAGCAAAAGACGCCTGCACATGCCATTCTCCTGAAAACAGCACCGTCATTTCAGCCGTAACGGACGCTGCCGTGTGGACATACCCTCAGGGCTTAAAATGTCAGGGAAATAGCCCCAATACATGTGTGTCCGCCCCAAAAAAAGTGTGTATAAGAGACAGCATAGCATATCTATAGCACTACGACCCTATAAACTATGGATAGGATTAGATACAGTGGCTCAGCAGACAGTATCACACATGATAGGATTAGATACAGTGGCTGAGCAGACAGTATCACACATGATAGGATTAGATACAGTGGCTGGGCAGACAGTATCACACATGATAGGATTAGATACAGTGGCTGAGCAGACAGTATCACACATGATAGGATTAGATACAGTGGCCCAGCAGACAGTATCACACATGATAGGATTAGATACAGTGGCTCAGCAGACAGTACCACACATGATAGGATTAGATACAGTGGCACAGAAGGCAGTATCACACATGATAGGATTAGATACAGTGGCTCAGCAGACAGTATCACACATGATCGGATTAGATATAGGGCCCAGCAGACAGTATCACACATGATAGGATTAGATACAGGGTCCAGCAGACAGTATCACATGATTGGATTAGATACACAGTTCAGCAGACAGTATCACACATGATTGGATTAGATACAGGGCCCAGCTCGCTGACATTGCGGCTCTAGCGCTGGACCCAGGATAGGTAAGAATAATAATTTTGCTTCTTTATGTGTTACTGATTATTTTTGTGTGTTTGTGTTTTTTTTACAGGTTCGGTTGTTGGACTTCGGATTCGAGGACTTCAATGACGGCGTTTTTTTTATTCTCAATAAAATGGTTAATGAGGGTTGTGTTTTTTTATTTCAATGAAATATTTTTTTCTATGGGCTTGTATCTTTTTAAACTTTATTATCACCGCATTAGTAATGGCCGCTGGCTCATTGACAACCTCCATTACTAAAGCGGGGCTTAATGTTAGCCGGTGCAGAGGCTACACTAACCCCCATTATTACCCCGGTACCCACCGCCACCAGGAGCACTGGGAAGAGCCGGGTACGAACCAGTACCCGACCATCTGTAGTGACGGGCAGGCACCGGGGTGGCCACAGGCTGGTAGTATTAGGCTGGGAAAGGCCAAAAACAGTGGCCCTTCCCACCCTTGTAATGCTGCCTGCTGCTGTGTTGCATCTGGCTGGTTATGAAAATTGGGGGGGACCCCACATCGTTCTTTCCAATTATTTTTTATTTTTTTAAAAGACGTGGGGTCCCCCCCATTTTTCATAACCAGCCAGATACAATAAAGCAGCAGCAGCAGCCTAGCATCACCAGGGTAGGAAGGGCCACTGTTTTTGGCCTTTTCCCTCCTGATAATACCAGCCTGCGGCCACCCCAGTGGCCGACCATCACTACAGATGGTCAAGTACTGGATCGTACCCGGCTCTTCCCAGCACCCCTGGTGGCGGTGGGTACCGGGGTAATAAAGGGGGTTAGTGTTAGCCTCTGCACCGGCTAACACTAAGCCCCGCCTTAGCAATGGATGCTGTCAATCAGCCGGTGTCCATTACTAAGGCGGTAGTAATATAGTTTAAAAAAAAACACAAAGACATAGAAAAAATATTTTATTGAAAAAAAAAAAAACCCACACAACCCTCATTAACCATTTTATTGATAACAAAAAAAAAAAGCCGTCATCGAAGTAGTCCTGGAATCCGACGTAGTCCAACGACCGAACCTGTAAGAAAACACACAAAAAATGATTAGTAACACGTGTGTTAGGCTTAGATACAGGGCCCATGTGTGATACTGTCTGTGGGACCCTGTATCTAAGCCTACCACAATGTAGGCTTAGATACAGGGTCCAGCAGACAGTAATCTTATACAATATAAGATTACTGTGTGCTGGGGCCCTGTATCTAAACCTACAGTGTGGTAGGCTTAGATACAGGGTCCCACAGACAGGATCACACATGGGCCATGTATCTAAGCCTACCATGTGATTGTCTTAGATACAGGGCCCAGCAAACAGGATCACACAATCTGTGATCCTGTCTCATGGGCCCTCTAAGCCTGCTACATCGTAGGCTTAAAGGGGTTGTCCAGTCCCTAAACATTGATGGCCTTTCCTCAGGATAGGCCATCAATAGCTGATGTGTCTGGGTCCTACTCCCGGGACTTTCCTGGTTCCGGATCGCAGCGGAGGTCCTGACGTCACAGCGCTATGCGCCGCGCACAACATCGAGAGGACAGAACTTCCGCCGCGGCTGAAGAGGAAGGTAAGATTAGTTGACTTGACTGGCGGGGTCCGACTCCCGGGACCCGCCAATAAGCTGTTTTGAAGGGGCCGCAGCACTCGTACGAGAGCTGCTTCCCCTTCATTTCACTACTCGCTCACTCTGTGAATCGCCGACACCGATTCAGTGTGACCGCAATGAAGGGGAGCAGCTCTCGTACGAGTGCTGCGGCCCCTTCAAAACAGCTGATTGGCGGGTCCCGGGAGTCGGACCCCGCCAGTCAGGGCAACTAATCTTACCTTCCTCTTCAGCCGCGGCAGAAGTTCTGTCCTCTCGATGTTGTGCGCGGTACATAGCGCTGTGACGTCAGGACCTCCGCTGCGATCCGGAACCAGGAAGGTAAGGTCAGTCTGTTACTATAGTAACAGGGGCCCGCGGCCCGAGTTACTATAGTAACTTTTTATTGATGTGGTGTAGGGGGCTGTGGGCCCCCCTGGCTTCGGGGCCCGGTCGCAATTGTGACCCCTATAGCTACGCCAGTGTAGATATGAGATAAATAGATAGATAGATATTAGATAGATAGATAGATATTAGATAGATAGATAGATAGATAGATGAAATAGATAGATAGATACTTTGTCCTGCTAAACTGTCAGCCCTGAGGTGTGACTGCTCAGCATGACAGACATACATACACACAGTGAAGGGGTTAAGAGCTGGATTACTAGTTGCTACTTACATCTGCTGTGGGGTCAGCAGCTCGTACTGCAGGGGAGCAGCAGACACGCACACCATCTTCTTGCTGTAGCCATTCCTTTCCCTCTGAACAGGTCACGAGGAAGAGGGAAACAGCAAGAAGTGAGCTGATTGGGTGGACAGTACAGTGGGCGGGCCTGGGTCTCGTAAGATGAGTGGATTCATCTATCATTCATTTTCCACCCTCTTGTTCCCCCTCCACGCAATGACTCTCTGACAGCTGAGCTGCCACCAATGCTTTAAGCTACATTACTGGGTCTCTTTTGTACCACAGCAGGGACCCAGCAATGTAGAGCAATCAATGCAGCGCTAGTGTGGTGAGGGGGGCCTGCGACCCCTATAGCTACGCCACTGCACATACATATGTATATCATGTATGTACATACACACACAAATATATATATATATATATATATATATATATATATATATATATATATACATACACACTACCGTTCAAAAGTTTGGGGTCACCCAGACAATTTTGTGTTTTCCATGAAAACTCACACTTATATTTATCAAATGAGTTGCAAAATGACTAGAAAATATAGTCAAGACCTTGACAAGGTTAGAAATAATAATTTTCTCCTTCAAACTTTGCTTTCGTCAAAGAATGCTCCATTTGCAGCAATTACAGCATTGCAGACCTTTGGCATTCTAGCTGTTAATTTGCTGAGGTAATCGGGAGAAATTTCACCCCATGCTTCCAGAAGCCCCTCCCACAAGTTGGATTGGCTTGATGGGCACTTCTTGCGTACCATACGGTCAAGCTGCTCCCACAACAGCTCTATGGGGTTGAGATCTGGTGACTGCGCTGGCCCTCCATTACAGATAGAATACCAGCTGCCTGCTTCTTCCCTAAATAGTTCTTGCATAATTTGGAGGTGTGCTTTGTGTCATTGTCCTGTTGTAGGATGAAATTGGCTCCAATCAAGCGCTGTCCACAGGGTATGGCATGGCGTTGCAAAATGGAGTGATAGCCTTCCTTATTCAAAATCCCTTTTACCTTGTACAGATCTCCCACTTTACCAGCACCAAAGCAACCCCAGACCATCACATTACCTCCACCATGCTTGACAGATGGCGTCAGGCACTCTTCCAGCATCTTTTCAGTTGTTCTGCGTCTCACAAATGTTCTTCTGTGTGATCCAAACACCTCAAACTTCGATTCGTCTGTCCATAACACTTTTTTCCAATCTTCCTCTGTCCAATGTCTGTGTGATTATGCCCATATTAATCTTTTCCTTTTATTAGCCAGTCTCAGATATGGCTTTTTCTTTGCCACTCTGCCCTGAAGGCCAGCATCCCGGAGTCGCCTCTTCACTGTAGACGTTGACACTGGCGTTTTGCGGGTACTATTTAATGAAGCTGCCAGTTGAGGACCTGTGAGGCGTCTATTTCTCAAACTAGAGACTCTAATGTACTTGTCTTGTTGCTCAGTTGTGCAGCGGGGCCTCCCACTTCTCGTTCTACTCCGGTTAGAGCCTGTGTGTGCTGTGCTCTGAAGGGAGTAGTACACACCGTTGTAGGAAATCTTCAGTTTCTTGGCAATTTCTCGCATGGAACAGCAGTCATTTCTAAGAACAAGAATAGACTGTCGAGTTTCAAATGAAAGCTCTCTTTTTCTAGCCATTTTGAGAGTTTAATCGAACCCACAAATGTAACGCTCCAGATTCTCAACTAGCTCAAAGGAAGGTCAGTTTTATAGCTCCTCTAAACAGCAAAACTGTTTACAGCGGTGCTAACATAATTGCACAAGGGTTTTCAAGTGTTTTCTAATCATCCATTAGCCTTCTAACACAGTTAGCAAACACAATGTACCATTAGAACACTGGAGTGATGGTTGCTGGAAATGGGCCTCTATACACCTATGTAGATATTGCATTAAAAACCAGACGTTTGCAGCTAGAATAGTCATTTAGCACATTATGTATAGAGTGTATTTCAGATTAATTTAATGTTATCTTCATTGAAAAAAACTGTGCTTTTCTTTCAAATATAAGGAAATTTCTAAGTGACCCTAAACTTTTGAACGGTAGTGTATATATATGTACAGTATATATATATATATATATATATATATACACATATATATATATACACACACACAAAACAAAAAAGTCAACGGCTCGGCACTACTCACAGTCCTCACTTTTCCTGGGAGTGGGTATGTCTC